>NC_140484.1:12338260-12938260 GCF_964271855.1 Acomys minous | reverse complement strand
TGCAAGTCTACCTGCATTTCTGTGGCGCGTTTTACAAGCAGTGGGATTCCTGGGGCCACCTATTTTGTCCCTCGAGGAAAATATAAATCGAGACACAAGGCGGGTCGCTTTTCCTCCTGCAGTTTGATTGGATTAAAACAGTTCACTACATTTTAAAGGCGAACAAATGCTTTGTTTCTCGGCGGGAGACAGGCACAAAGGGAAGACGCCCGAGTGCTCTAGGGGGAGCTCTCTTTCCCAGTTGTCAAGTTAGACGTGTACTGGCTTTTAGAGCAGGGGAAGATGAAATAGAAAGCGTACCATAAACAAAACAATAGTTTATCAACAACTTTTCTTTCCATTGTGAAGAGCACATTCCTACAACTTGTGGGCGTGACTGAGAAGGGCTGGAATAAATTATTAATTCGTTTCAGGAGCGTCTAGGGAAAGTTGAGGAAGTAACGGTGTCTAGAGATGATCACTTTACTATCGGCATTTGGTCTCAGAGCACCTTGCTCCATCCAGTCCAGTGACTTTTAACACTCCTGCAACACGTTAGGCTGAGTCTGTAGGCTAAACAGGCAACGAGAAAATGTTCTAAAAATAGACCCCTGGCCCTTGTCCCAGAGCACTTTATTATTTTATTTATTTATTTATTTATTTATTTATTTATTTATTTTTGGTTTTTTGAGACAGAGTTTCTCTGTGTAGCCTTGGCCATCCTAGACTCACTTTGTAGACCAGGCTGGCCTGGAACTCACAGCGATCCGCCTGCCTCTGCCTCCCGAGTGCTGGGATTAAAGGCGTGCGCCCGGCTTGTCCCAGAGCACTTTATGTTCATGCTTTGGCTGGCTCCTGATGTGGGGGATTCTTATTACAGAATTTAGGGGTCAAGGAAAAGAGAGGAACCTTGGAGGAACATTCCCGAAAGAGCTGTGTAGTTCCAAAATGTCTCCAAGTTCAATGGGCAGGACACTCAGAACAGGAGGCGGTGTGTTTGGGAGGTGGGGGCTCGCAAGCAAGGCTGTCCTCGCCTGAGTTCAGTGTTATGCTTGGAATGTCAAGGTTAGTGCTTCCAATGCGCTCTGGGATTGCAGCCCACCTGCAAAATATTTTTAGCATTTTCTAACAAGCTGATACACTTATTAATAGAAGAGTATTTATGTTTGTTTGCCTTTTGAACCTGATACTTTCACCCCAATGCTCCCTTTAATGCTCTATTGTCTATTCTCAGGACTAGCTAGGTCTCTAATCTAACCTGGCATATAAACTCTTCCTGAACTGGCCTCCTTTTATGTCCCCAAGCCTGTATCTCACTCATGTGGCTACACTGAATTCTTTCCTGGTTTATGCCAGTAAGTCTGAGACAGATAATCATGAGTTCAAAGCCATCTTGGATCACATAGGTAGCATATATAACAAGACCTGGTTTCAAAATAAAACAAAAGCAATTCAACCAAAAGATTGTCTATATGTCTTCTTGGCTAGTTTAATGCCAACTTGACACAAGCTAGAGTCACCGTAGAGGACGGAATCTCAATTGAGAAAATGCCTCCACAAAAACACGCACTGCCATTGCATTTTCTTAATTAGTGATTAATGGGGGAGGGCCCAGCCATTGTGGGTGCTGCCAACCCTGGGCTGGTGGTCCTGGATTCTATAAGAAAGCAGGCTCAGCAAGCCGTAAGGAGCAAGCCAGTAAGCAGCATCCCTCCATGGCCTGCCTCAAGCTTTCTGCCCTGTTTGAGTCTCTAGTCTGAATTCCTCCAATGGTGGATTACAAAGTGGAAGTGCAAGCCAAATAAACTCTTTCCTCCCCAACTTGTTTTTGGTCACAATGTTCCATTATAGCAATAGTAACCCTAACTGGGGTGGTCTCCATGCAAATCAGACACCTTATGCCTTGCATGGTTGTGAGGTACATACGTACACACACACACACACACACAATGTGGGGAGAGAGAGAGAGAGAGAGAGAGAGAGAGAGAGAGAGAGAGAGAGAGAGAGAGAGTCCTTAACTTAAGAATATAAAACCTGGTTTCAAAGAACTGAATCTCCTTGGTCTGTCATAGGCAAATGTAAAACTCAATTGTTCATTCTTATATTTAGCAAAATAAATAATGCCCACTGCACATGAGCTTAAGGAGTCAAAACTCAGGCAGACCCGGAGGCTTAAGCCTCTGATTCCAAGAGGATAGCAAGTTCAAAGTCTACCTGGGACACAAGGTGAGTTCAGACCAGTGCAGGTAACTTATCATGACTATGTCTCAAATTAAGTAACTTTCTAAAGGGTTAGGTATGTAATTTAATGGTCTTATATCCAATACCCAATACCACACACACATAAAAATAATAAATTTTAAAAAGATAAAGGAAAGTATAAACCAAATTGGAAAATGAATCACATGAGATTTATAAGTTTATAGACCTATACAAACTTATAGGAGCATTAGCTCTGTAGGTCTTTGAGATAAGGTGTCATGGCTGCATGAAGCTATAGCTAAGCAGTAGAGAATATTCCCAGAGCCATGGTTAGATCCTCAGCCCTGGGAGAACGGGGCAGTGATAGTCAGTACAGGAAGAAGAGCACAGGTGAACTTGAAAAGCTGCAATTACTCAAGAAAATTCAATATTCATATTTAAAATCCCTAGCAATAAAATATTTCCCTGTTAAGACAGAGGAGATGCATTCAGCGAGTTAATCACTTGTCTGTCCCATGCCAAATGGTGTGTACGTAGACACACGTATGTATATACAAGCAATAACATTATGAAAAAAGAGGCCATGAATTTCAAGGAGAGTGGGGAGGGCTATATGGGAGGCTTTGGAGGGAGGAAAGGGAAGGGAGAAATGTTGAAATTGTTTTTAAAATCTCAAAAAAGTAAAAGTATAATAATAACATAAAAATGAAATAACTCACAAAAAAGGGAAAGAAAGAAAAGCAATAATTTCATTTATAGGTCTGGGTCAGAAATCTTTAACAAGAGCTGAATACACACACACACACACACACACACACACACACACACACACACACACACCAGATGAATTTTAAATGGAGTATTTTGTTAATAACTAACAGACTGCATAGCTTTAGTTTTATGTGTCTAGGATGAGAACAGGTTTAATGGAGGGACGGGTCTGTTTCAATTAAGAAACCTGCATACAGGTGGCTGCTTTGATTCACAGTCTTGGCTGCTTCAGGGCTGCCCCAAGCTTGTGTGTGTTTGCTGTTTTGGTAGATGCTGCAGGACTGCTCTCCTAAGAGGTTTCACAATTTAACCCTTTGTCAATAAAGTACGAGACTGCCTGTCTCCCATATCCTTGGGAGCACTGGTTCCTCTCTCTGCCTGCCTTCCTCGGAGTCTCACTATGCAGCCCAGGCTAGTTTGGGACTAATTTTCCTCCTCTCTCGTCACCTGGGATTACAGTCATGCTCCATCAGGCCGAGTTTTCACAGGTTATTTTATCAGTATTATTTATTTGTTCATTTTATAGGTTTTTTTAAAAAAGCTATCTCAATGTCTCAATTTGCATTTCTTTAATTATGAGTGAGGCTGAACAACAACAACAACAAAATCCATTAAATTTACTTTTGATTAGCACACAGAGAAGCGGGGTTTCTCACGACATTTCATACACATGTATCATTAAACTTTGTTCAGTCACCAGTCTCCCACCACTCCTCCCTGTCCTGTTAGTTTCCTCTTCCCCCTAAATACTACCTTCTTCTGCTTTCACAGCACCGCACGCACATTCCTTACTCTCTTGTTTTTCCTCTCCCCTCCTTCTTCCTTCCATCTCATAGTCCCTTTTCTACTTTCATGTCCTACACTCTCTCTCTCTCTCTCTCTCTCTCTCTCTCTCTCTCTCTCTCTTCTCTCTCTCTCTCTCTCACACACACACACACAGGAGTGGTGAGGAGTTTAAATCTAGATTCTACATATGAGAGAGAAAATGTGATTTTTCTTTCTGAACTGCCTTATTTCGCTTAATGTACCGACTTCCAGTCATATCCTCTTTCCTGCAAATGTTAGCACCACACTCTTTGTCCATTTAACCATGATGGGCATCCAAGCTTGGTCTGTGTCTAGGCTACGGTGAGGAGTATAGCAAAAATAACACAAGGGTGCAAGCAGCTTTCATGTGTATTCCCTGAATAGAATGTCTATACTGGCTATTTTAAAGCTTTGCCTAGCATTCTGGTGTGTGTGTGTGTGTGTGTGTGTGTGTGTGTGTGTGTGTGTGTGTGTGTGTGTGTGGTGTGTTTCATGCCCCTAGGAGCTAGATGAAGTTTCAAATTCCACAGTGAAAGGTGGCTTGTGACAAATCCTGGGCCAACTGGCTTCACTTCACATGTCACAGTCAAGATAACTGGAAAATTTAAATAACTGAATACATGGCGACAGGCTTCCTGTTCACCTCCTGCTGTGATGACCCCCCCCCCCCCAAAAAAAACCGTGGAGTTAAAGGCACAACAGGGGAGAGACAGGAAGCCGGTGGGAGCTGTTCTGGGCCCGTGGAGGGGAAAGGGCACTTGTGTGCTCTCAGTCACTGGCCAGCCTGGACTCCACTCTGCCTGGACTTCTGAGCGATAACAGGATACCTCCCTGGAACATGCTGTTTTGCTGAGAGCTCAAAGGTGTCAGTGGGATGAGATGGATGACTTGCATTTAGCTGTTTCTTTCCTGGAAATCGGCTCCAGCAAACCAGTCCCTTAGGACTAGGCCTTTGCGACTGCCTGCTGAGGGCCACAAGGCCGGAGAAGTTGTCACTATTCTAGACTACTTGCTGCTTGGATATCATGAACAGTTAGGCTCCACGTTAGGCATTTTGCACATAAACAACTCATCAAATTCTCACAAGGATTCTAAGTACTAGATAGCAGTAGACCCTTACTTAACAGCTGAAGAAATTGAGGCTGAGAGTGATTAAATGACTTAAGGTCACACAGCTGGTAAGAGGGAAAGCAAGGCAGACACTCGGGCTCCACCATCTTGGTCTGAACCCCAGCACTGTATCTTTTTGTTGAAGATGTACTAGACTTGTCTTACTTACTTTTTTGTTGCTGTGATAAAACATCACTACCAAGGCAACTCAGAGAAGAAAGAATTTATTTGGGGCTTACACTTTCAGAGAGTTAGAGTCCATGGTCATCACGGAGGGAACGTGGCAGCAGGCATGGTGTTGGAGCAGCAGCTAAAGCTTGAGACACAAGTGCAAGGCAGAGAGAGCTAACTGGGAATGGCTTAAGCTTTTGAAACCTCAAGGCCTGCCTCCAGGGACACGCCTCCTGTAACTTCCTAATCCTTCCGGAACAGTTTCTCCCACTGAGGGCCAAGTAGTCAAACATCTGAGCCTATGGCAGCCATTCTTATTCAAACCACCCTCTAATACAAATCTGCACTTAACTTCCCCAGGAACCAGATTTCAATCGTTAAACAAAGAGCTGTCAAACTTCAAAACAAAACAAGCAAACAAACAAACAAAAAACTGCTTGTTTAACAACTCAGTGCCTTCAAGTAGTATGCCACAGTGGAAAAAAGTGTTTTTAAAAGACTTTGTTATGAGTATTTCACGCATTTTTGTTTTGCTTTGATTTTCCTCTTTTTATATTTAGGTTTTTTTTTCTTTTTTATTGGAGAGGGTGATGATTTGACCCATTTGATGATGATTTTTGGCATCATGTGTGCTAGGTAAGAGCTCCACCAAGTGAGTCGTGACAATATGCCTCCCCTTTTTTCTCTTTATATCTCTTCCCCTTAGTTTTAATTTTACTCTACATTTTAGTGTCTTATACATTAATTCAATGTATTTAGATCACATTCAAGGCCTACTCCCACTTTCCCCCACTCCCTCACTGCTCCCAGACCCCACCCGCACACCTTCCTCCAGACTTCAGGCATCTGCTTGCTCCTCTTCACTTTCTTCTTTGTAACCCACAGCACCCATGTAGTGCTGCCTGTATGCGCACGAATATATAGCCATGCACTGAAGAGTAGGTCAGAGAGCTGAAGAATTCAGCAGCCTTTACTTGCCAAAAGCTTATCAGTTAGGGGTGGGGCCTGGTGAGCCCCTCCCTGTCCATGATAGTCAACTGGCTTCATCTGGTACAGATCTGCGTAGGCAACCACAGCTGCTGTGCACTGGCCCCGTCATGTCTGGAAGTCACCCAGTCTCCTCTGACCTCTGCTCTTAGACTCTTTCTATCTCCTTTCCCACATGTTCTCCAGGCCTTCTAGAAAGAGGAGGGGGGCTGCTACAGATGTTGAGAGCCCCCCCCTTTAAAAAATGCAAGCCATGCATGAAGGTCCACACTTTGGAAAAGCTTTAAGAGAAACCACCCTTCTGATGGGTGGTTTCCATCAGGCTTATTTCTGAGGTGTTAATGTCTCTCCCTGTAGTTTATGTTTAAAGATGGGACAACTCAGTGTGCTGGAAACGAAGAAAAGCCTTCAGTCCCTCATCCATCCATCCATGCATCCATGCATCCATCCATGCATCCATCCATCCATCCATCCATCCATCCATCCATCCATTCATCCTACAGATAGAACATGCTCTCTACTTGGCAATGTGCTAAGTCAGGAATTAGATGGCAGACTCAACCCACAGCGCCACTTGTTTCTATACACATAATCACATTGGCTCACAGCCATGTTGGTCATTTACACACTGTCTATGGCTACTTGTGTACTATAACAGTGATCTCTGAGTAGTTGCTACAGAGGCCACATGACTTCATTTATCAATTTTCATTGAGCATCTATAGTGTATCCATCCCTCTGGGCAAGAAAGAAGTGCTGTTTACTAACAATGAGGACAGACAGGGAAGCAAGGTAAATTTATTATATTGTAATATTGATATTTCTCTTTGGTGCTCTTTGATGTAATTAAGCATGATTAGTTTAACTACTTTAAGAATCTTAAACCAGGCCAGGTAGCACATGCTTGTCAACTCAGCATCTGAAGAAACTGAGGCAAGAGGATTGGGCCCACACAGCAGGTCTGAGATCAGCCTGAGGTACAGAGGGAGACCCTATCTCAACAGCACTTAAATACTTGGGTTCTAATAGCTTTCCACTTTCCCCATTCTTTCATCTCTAAGGAGTAATTAGTGGTGCCTGAGTGAGTACGATAACTCTCCTTCCCGTTCATTCATCAGCCTTTTTGTCTGCCTCCTATGCGTGGGTTAGCATCAGAGAGACATTAAAGGGTCTGGTGGGGGAAGCAAAACAAAACATGGAAGCAAAGCCACAGCTACAGCCAAAGCATTGATGCAGAGATAGTCAGGTCTCCTAGTACAGAGGAGGTGTGGCTAAGTGATGGAACTCTCTTCCTCCCTCCCTCCCTCCCTCCCTCCCTCCCTCCCTCCCCCCTCCCTTCCATTCTCCCTCCTTCCCCTCCCTCCCCTTCTTTCTCCTTCCTTCCTTCCTTCCTTCCTTCCTTCCTTCCTCCCTTCCTTCCTCCCTTCCTTCCTCCAGGCCCCTTTATTTCTGACTGGGTTTCCCTAGGTAGCCCAGACTTGCCTTAAACTCTGGGTCTTACTGCCTCAATCTCCACATATTGGCACTACAGGTTTGGCCACCATGCCCAACCTGAGTGTACACCTGAAAAATACTAAACGGCTGGGGACATGGCTCTATAGTACAGTGCTTGTTCAGTTTGCCCGAGGCCCGTGGTTGGATCCCTACCACAACGATAAAGAAATAATTGACTAGTTGGACAATGGAGGAGACATAGGAATTGCCACAGGCACGGTTTCAAAAGCAGGACCAAAGAGCAAGTTGAGAAGGAAAAGATTTATTTGGCTTACACTTCCACATCGTGCTGTTTATCACCGGAGGAAGTCAGAGCAGGAACTCAAGCAAGGCAGGAACCTGGAGGCAGGAGCCATGGAGGGGTGCTGCCTACTGGGCTGCTTTACATGCCTTATTCAGCCTGCTTTCTTAAAGAACCCAGGACCATCAGCCCAAGGATGGCATTGCCCATAATGGGCTGGGCCCTCCCACGTTGATCAATTGAGAAGATGCCTTACAGCCTGTGTCAAGTCGAAATAAAACCAGCCAGCACAGGAATCATATGTGTAAAGCCTGGAGGTGTTTAAAAGTATAATTCTTTCAGGGGATAGTAGGAATCGAACCATCATCAAAAGTATGCGTGTTTCAACTTAAAATTCTTTGTTTATTTGTTTATAGTGGGTATATTTTGTGGGGTGCCAATCTAGTCAGCCTTTGGCCTCTTGAGCAAGACACATGCACTTGAACAAGCTGGCCTAACCAGTTGTGCCCCAGAGTCACCTCCCCTGAATGGAACAGGGGCTGGGAACTAGCCACATTCCACACAGGTGACATGGCCTGCTTACAAGGCTGTTCTCTTCTCCTCTGGAGGTGGTGAGAGTGATCATCCAAGGTGGCTGCTTCCTCGCTGCCACCCACCTCCTGCCTCCTGACCTTCCCTTCTTCCCCATATATCTGTTTGTGCTCCACTGCTTCCTTAGGTACCAAGGGGAGAGTTTGTCTGGAGACCCTTTGGGAACCAATGTCAGACGCTCAAAGGATGTTCTGTTAACTTAGGTCTGCAGTGGGCTGGAAAGGAGGAGATTAAAGGAATAAAATATGCCACGCGCATTCTGGAGAGCACTGCCCAGCTGGGATCCGGCTCTGTCATCTAAGGTGACCAAAGGGTTGGCTGATAAATGATAACAATTTTCTGTAACACACGGGCTTTTAATCTTCCCAACAGCCTGGAGGAAAAACGTTAGGCAGGATTGACTGGAGCGGTTCTTGCCGTGTCACTGGGGGCCCAGATGGAGCTTTAGATTCCACGGAGAGCAAATCCAGCAAGACGGGAAGAAAGCCGTGTAAACAGGACCCGTGTCGGCCAGGGCTTGTCTTTTGGAGGGTGGGTCGTAGATCGAGGCAATGGAAACACTTTTCATTGAGCTGAAACAAATAAAGTGATATTGTTGGGGATACAACACATCAGTAGAACCCAGGAAAGCAGAGGTCGCAGGGCCTCCCTGGGTCCTGTGAGCAGGACCCCTGCCTCCCTCATCTCTTTGGATATGTGACTCCCAATCCCCTTCCTTCTCCTTTTTCTTTTCGTTTTTGGTTGTTGTTGTTGTTTGTTTGTCTTTTGTTATTTGAGACAAGGTTTCACCGTGAAGCCCAGGCTGTCCTGGAACTCACTCTGTAGACCAGGCTGGCCTCGAACTCAGACATCTGTCTGGGTACTGGGATTAAAAGGTGTGGGCCACCAATGCCTGGCTGTTTTTCATTTAAATATTTTGAGACAAGGTCTGCTTTGTAGGTCTGGATGATGAGGCTATGTAGCTCAGGTTGGCCTCAAACCTGCGACCCTCCTTCCTGAGCCTCCCCAGAGGTGGGGTTACAGGCACGAACCTCCTTATCTGACTTGATCTTTTTTTTTCTCCTGTTTTCTTCTTCCTAAGTCTGTCTTCCTTAGCTTCTCCTGGCCTTGTCGTGCCAGTTCCAGGCTCCAGCTTACTGGCAACTTGTGACCCTCCATAGAAGTTGCTAGGAAAATACGGTAAGATCAGCTACAGGAGGCAGGCGGAGCAAGCCAGAGCGTCTGGCTTCATGGAGATGTGCTCTTCTTGGTTGAAGCTACTTGTCTAAAGAAAACAGTGGGTTGTGCAGCCTCCACCCTAACGGCCTGCTGGGCTTCTGTGGCCAGTTGAGGAGTGAGCTCCTGTGGCACGCAACTGTTTTGTCTTCCAGGCTGGAAAGCTACAAGGTAGAGTTTCTGCTTTACTTTACCATCTCCCTGGGTGTCACTGACGAGGGGGAGCACTCTCCATAACACTGCTGTCACAGCTGTGCTGTGCACACAGCTGAGCAGTCAGAGGAGGGTGCTGATAAGCAGCTATTGTATTCAGGTTTGGACAACGAGCTTTGCAGGGGAATTAGAGCTTCTGCCCAGATTTTGAGTTACCCAGCAGAACAAACAAGTGCATCTGTGGTTCTCTCTGGTCCTTGAGTTTGTGGTAACTTCCCTGATGTTCTTCCATAGCTCTCAACCATTCGTCCCTACCCTCTTAACCACTCAGTCTTACCCTCTTAACCATTCACCCCTTCCCTCTTAACCATTCACCCCTACCCTCCTAACCATTCACCCCTACCCTCTTAACCATTCACCCCTACCCTCTCAACCATTCACCCCTACCCTCTTAACCATTCACCCCTACCCTCCCAACCATTCACCCCTACCCTCCTAACCATTCCCCCCTACCCTCCTAACCATTCACCCCTACCCTCCCAACCATTCACCCATACCCTCTTAACCATTCACCCCTACCCTCTCAACCATTCACCCCTACCCTCTTAACCATTCACCCCTACCCTATTAACCATTCACCCCTACCCTCCTAACCATTCACCCCTACCCTCTTAACCATTCACCCCTACCCTCCCAACCATTCACCCCTACCCTATTAACCATTCACCCCTACCCTGCCAACCATTCACCCCTACCCTCCCAACCATTCACCCCTACCCTGCCAACCATTCACCCCTACCCTATTAACCATTCACCCCTACCCTATTAACCATTCACCCCTACCCTCCTAACCATTCACCCCTACCCTCCCAACTATTTACCCCTACCCTCCCAACCATTCACCCCTACCCTCCCAACCATTCACCCCTACCCTATTAACCATTCACCCCTGCCCTCTTAACCATTCACCCCTACCCTCTTAACCATTCACCCCTACCCTCCCAACCATTCACCCCTACCCTCCTAACCATTCACCCCTACCCTCCTAACCATTCACCCCTACCCTCTTAACCATTCACCCCTACCCTCTTAACCATTTATCCTTACCCTCTTATTAGCAGCGTCCACTGGTCCCTGATAGGAACCTTGCCCCCTTCTTTAAAAAAAATACTTATTTTTATATTTAATGATTTATTCATGTGTGTGAATGTGTGTGCGAGCACATGTGTGCTGGAGTTTATGGAGGTCAGAGACATCACATCCTCTGGAGCTGGAGTTACAGGTGGTTGTGTGCCTCCTGCTATGGATACCTGAACGAAGCTTGGTCTTCTGGGAAAGCATGTGGTCTTAAGCACTGAACCGCCTCCCCAGTTTAAGATCTCACCTTTTTTTGCAGGAGGCTCTTTGCAGTTCTGTCTTGGTAGGTGTTCGTGCTACTTCTTATAGTTGGGATTCCTCCAATTTTCTCCCACATCTCTAGCCCTATTCTTTACGTTCAACCTCAGTTCCCTTTCCTCAATAAGCCATGGCATCCTTCACTTCCATACCCAAGAACTCACTCGCTAGTCAGTCACTCATTGGTGAATTACTGTGCAATGTTGCTGGATACAGTAGTTTTCCAGAGCTATAAGCTCCACACACTAATCAGCTGGGAATTTGCTCTATCACCCAAGATGACCAATGGGTCCATATATCGGGTTGCCTAAAACCCAGAAACTTATTTCTTCATGATACTGGAGATTAGAAGCCTAAGATGAAGGTGTCAGCAAATTTGCTGTCTCACATGGCCTCTTTTTTGTCTTCCCTGTGTCTGCACTTGCTCCTGCTTGTACAGCCAGATGGATGCTTCATCTTATAGGGACACCAGTCAGATTGGATTAGGGTGACTTTGTTTTCATGTTAATCATGACTTTAAGGGCCCCACCTCTAAATACAATCTCATTCTGAGCTATGAGGAATTAGGGTTGCAACGTATGATTTAGGGTGTGTGTGTGTGTGTGTGTGTGTGTGTGTGTGTGTGTGTGTGTGTGTGTGTGTGAATCCAGCCCACAAACCCTACACATGGTGATCTTTGGCCTTCTGTTGTTCAATTGCCTTGTGAGGAAGATGGGTATTAACCATTTACATGGTCAGGTCATTTGTTACTATTATTTGATAGTATAAAAAGTAGAATACAAGGTCTGTGACTTTTTTCGAGGAAAGAATTCACTGAGGATTGAGCTCTGAAGAAAGGGTGTGTTGGAACATTCTAGGCAGAGAAGCACTGTGAGTTCCAGGCTTCACATTCTTTAGGAGCTAAGGTAAAAGGTCCAAGGTTACAGGGCCTTGTATCTTAGCATCCTTACTCTATCTACCTCTTTAATTGTTCTGAAGACCTTTTTGGGAGGGAAGAGGGCACACACACACATTTTTATTTTCTTTGTGTTCATTTAGGGAGCTTTAACTTCTGTATTTTTTCTTTGTCATGGGCAGCATAGGGCTGGGCATATATATTAGATGTTCAGGAAATAAATGTGTATAAGGAGGAATAAGATGAACACTGTTTAAATTAGAAGCTGCACTCTCTCTTGGGTGTTTGTCCTCAAGCTGTGGAAGGTGAGGACTCTTAGTAGTATGATGCCATCTAGTGTTTTCTTTTTTTATTGCAACAACACAGGGGGAGCAGAATGACTCCAGGTCCCAGATAGAAAATGGGAAATCGTTTTTGTTTTATCATCATGAACTGAATTGTAACAACATGCTTCTTCCACCCACTATCCATCTCTCCACCCACACTGATGCCCGTCTGGATCTCACTTCTAAGATCTAAACATGTCATGTGCCTTTCTACCTCTCTTGACTTTGGGGTCTTCGTTTTCCCCTGATCATAAGTCGTGTTGTCAGGATGGCAGCATCTACACTCCTTGGGCTCTTAATGTTCTTTCTGTGAGCTTGGCGTGCCTGAATAAAGACTTCTTTAAAAAGTTCTACTCAAGGGGCTGGAGAGATGGTTAAGAGCACTGTCTTCTCTTCCAAAGGTCTTGAGTTCAATTCCCAGCTACCACATGGTGGCTCACAACCATCTCTAATGAGATCTGGTGCCCTCTTCTGGCATGCAGGTGTTTATTACATGCAGACAGAACACTGTGTGTGTGTGTGTGTGTGTGTGTGTGTGTGTGTGTGTGTGTGTATCTCCACTAGATTATCGTGGACACCTTTGCAGTTGTAAAGCAGAGGCCACCTTCAGGCAGTGAAAAGGTGCACCCTCCAGAGTGTTACAGGGTCACAGCCTCCCACGGTCATGACTTGGCTGAGAAGCTGAGCTTTTGCCTGTGTGTAGCAGGGCAAGTAGGGATACATTTTACAATAGGCACACAGAGAGGTAGAGGAGAGTCTGTTTTTAGCCTTAGTTTCCCCTTGGCTGGATTTCTTTGTGCATGCCTCACATCCATATTCTAATGGGATATCGCCAGGATTCTCTTGTGCACAGTCTGGCTTATCAATATCCTTTTTAGGGGAATTCACACATAGGTCCATAAAATGAATGTCAGACAATAATGGCCATGGCTATTAGTGGTATTGGTGAACTGGAGGCCGTCATGCTATTCAGCATTTGATGAAGGAAAAACATGTGTTGGATCCCAATTTGAAATGCCAGTCAGAAGCATCGGGTACGGGTGCAATAAAGACAGACCCTAGAAAAGAATGCTGAGTACAAAAGAATGTATGATGAGTTCTAACATTCATTAGCATATTTTACAAAAACAGACTGAGAAAATATTAATTAAAAAAACATATCCGAGCACATGGGCACTTATTAACAACCTTTGGGGCTGGTTTTGAGAGGTAGGAATAGGGTTAGCAATAAAAAGAAAGAAAAAAAGAAAAGCACATTTCACGGACAAGGCTGATTATCCCAGCTCTTCCTATTTGCAGTGTCTCCTTTCTCCAGGGCCTGGGGACTCCACCTAGCCTCTCGGAGGCACCGCCCCTAGATTTCCTTGGCTCCATCCCCTTCAGAATATATTTGCATATTTCTCTGCCCCTGCTGCCCAGGTGCCAAAGTACGGGGCTCCGCCCCTTTCGAGCGTCATATCTGCATCGGCGGCGGCAGTGGCGAAGGGGGGGGGGCGTAAGGGAAGAGCGGGGGGGGGGGGGGAGGGGTGGAGCGTGGCCGTTGCCAGGCGACTGAAGACGCACCGAGCGCTGGGTTTCGGCGCCGGGCTGGCGATCAGAACAAACAAACATAAAAAAACCGTGTCGCCCTTTTAGACACTGGGGGCAGTGCACAGCCCCTTCGCCAGACTCTAGCCCAGTTTTCTGATCTCCAAGGCAGCCTTTGAGGCCGCCACCAAAGAGCGTCAGGATGGTGGAGGTCAGGAGTCAGCGCCCCTCTGTTGCTTCTCTCCTTCGACCTCTCCCTGTCATCTCTCTCCTACTGGAACTCATCCTTTATTACATTCACTAGTTCTGACCCTCCCTCACCAGCACCCCTCTCTAGCTGCACCCTCGCGCGCTTTTCTTCTTTGGCTTTTGTCCCCACTACTTCCCTCTTCATGAATTCTTAGCCCGCCAAAGAGTCTGTGACCCTGGACTCTGAACTGCAGGCGATACCTCGGAGAGAGGTTATTGAAAATGCCTCGTCCGACATACTTGTCACCCTGCTCACTAGCTTGTCCACCTGTTACTTCCTGATTCCCTAACATGCGATCGCCAGCTGCCACACACTTTCATCAAGGTCCTTCAGCCCATTGCCGCTCGTTGACCCTGTGCTAACATCTCATAGCCTCCACCCCTCACCTGTATTATGGGACACTTCATCTTCAGCCTCACTGATGAGGGCTCATTTCTGCATCCTTCAGTGACCTGCCTGTCCATTAGCTTTCTCATTTATAACCTCAACAGCCCTACATCCTTGCCATCACTTGACATTCAGAGTCCTTATCTCTCTGGTCTTATTTGAGTTCTTCATTGATCTACCAGAGCCCACTCGTACCTATTACACAATTTCCAGCCAGTATCAGCTACATAACTTGTGAGGCCCAGAGTAAAGTAAAAATTAAGAATTCTAAGACACCACAGCAGAGAGTTTAACCAAGATAGAAGTCTTCTGAGTACTTAATCCTGTTCTGCCAAACGGGCCCACACCTTGGTTCTAGCATGTTCTAAGCACCACTACGCCCCATACTATAGCTTCTTGTCTTTTTTATGCCTCTGCATCCCCTTCACCTTCTATCTCACCCATGCCTGGTCTCCCTTTGTAAGCTCTACTCCCCGTGCTTCCCGATCCCCCACATTGGCCCCACTTCCGGGTGCCGTCGCTCTCATCTCATGACTCCCAGGAGACTGTGGCCACGTTACTTTTCCCACTTCCTAGTCTCTTTCACGTCTCTTTGCTTCCCACCTTCTTCTCCTGGCCCTTCTAGCTCTCCTTTTTTTTTAAAATAAGAAATTACAAACATTTAATAGGTGGTAGAAAGAAAATGATGTTCTCTCAGCTAGCTCTCCTTTATACTCTGCATTGTTTGCTGTCAGTGTTTCCTCCTGCGCTCATTGCCTCGTCTTATTTTATTGTTCTTTATTCTCCATAAGTTCCCCCCCCCCCCCACAAGCTGATGATGCTCAGAGCCCAGGGCAGCTTGGAGAACCTGGGTGCAAACAAATCGTTAGCTGTTGGTCAAGTGTTGGCATTGATACTGCTCTCAAGGCCAGAGCGCAGAGCACTTGCCATGAATTGGTGCTTGTAGCTCAGCCTTTGCATCAACAAGATGGAGCAGCACCGCCACATTCGCTGAATATGGGGTTTCCTTCTTTGTGCATTTGCTGAATCGTGGTCTGTGTGATAATCTGCTTTTACTAAGGAAACCTCTGTTGAGTTTTAAATAGCGCTAAAGCTGTTATGGCAAGTGTTACAGGCACCACATCTATTTAAATCTCTAAGCAGTGTGTTTTGCTTGCGCGTCATGTGTAGGGATTTAATTAACAGCACAGTTTTTTTTCTCTCACTAAGACTATATAAAGTTTCCTCATATTGGGGAAGCTCATTGAAAGAAGAGGCAAACTAGGCTTCTTAGAATCTCCAGGGTGGATTAGAATTTTATTCTTATTGGGATGAAAGATCATCCCATTTGGTTTCTTTGATGAGCAGTGGGTGGCTGACGTTAAGTCCCCTTTGGTGTAGCCTATCAAAGCAGGATGTGGAACGCGTAAGTAAAGCTTGACTGCCGTATCTACCCTGAGAGGCATTGAGTGGGTCTTTGTGGCTGGCAGAACAGCAAACCCTTAGCCCAGCGCTCCATGCCCACAATTCGATCTCGGCCTCTTCTCCTTCTCACATCTCTCATACGTGGGCATCTAGGGCACTTGCCTGGTTGTGAGCTCTCCCACAGGCACCACCGTTTGCACAGAAGGAGCTTTTCTCCAGAGAATCCTTTCCGTCCATCTAGTGGCTTGAGTACCACTTCTTTCACCAAGTGTGCTTTATTCGCGCTGCTGGGAGTGAATCTCTTTTTAGTCTCTTAAAGAACATAGAATGCGTTTTAGGAAGGGACTGAATTCTCTATTTCTGTTACTGTAGAAGCATCCCCCACCAGCTAACAGAACAGAAATACCCCGTGGATGGGCTGTATATTATATTCCTTCCCTTGGTTGCCTTTATGGTCTACATTACAGAGCTCTCCTGTAGGTGTTGAATACATGCTCCTTGAATGAATGCATACATGCATTAACCAAACCTTCATCATTATTAGTGCTGCTGTGCTGTACCTAATAAGTGGGTGCTCCTTTTTGAGAGCAGCCATACCAAAGCACCACAAATTGGAAGGCTTCCCAGTTCTCAGTGCTGAAAGTCTAAAGTGAAGGTGTTGGCAGGGCTATGCTCCTTTTGAGGCCCTCACTATGTCCTTCTTTGTTTCTTCTCTGGTAGTCGCCAGCGGTCTTTAGCCTTCCTTGGATTGCAACTGTGGAAGCCCAAGCCATCTTTACAGCCTCTCTGTGTGTGTCTCTTTGTCTTTGCTCATATCTGCTATGGACGCCCATATGATTGAAGTTAAGGCTTATCTTACTTGGGTAGGACCTCATATCAACTAATTATAATACCATGTATTATACCATGCATATGTACTATGTAAGTACATCAGAGGATGAAGGAACCTTCCCAGTATATAGCTGCAGCATCTCTGCTAGCTTGTGGCTTTTGCTTTGCATGTGGTCTGGGATACCATCAGTCACGTGCGTGAGCATCTTTTTATTCATCAGTCACGTGTGTGAGCATCTTTCATTCTGGGGCAGCAACAGCCATGTGTGTAGGGGCTTTCACTCTGAGCTACCAAACAGCCATTTCTTGACAGGAATGGGGTAACATCCTTGATCTTTCTTTCAGGAAAAGACTGACAAACTAGTGCTGGAGGAAACTGCATTTGAAGAAATGGAGAGAGATTTTCAGGAGGTTCTCAGTGAACTTTCAGGAGACAAAAGTCTGGAAAAATTCAGGATTGAATATGAGAAGCTTCACGCTGTCATGAAAAAGTCTTATGACAACGAGAAACGTCTCATGGCCAAATGCAGAGAGCTGAACGCAGAGATTGTGGTGAACTCTGCCAAGGTTGCCACCGCGCTGAAGCTGTCTCAGGATGACCAGACCACCATCGCGTCTCTCAAGAAGGTCAGTGTTCTAGACACAGAGGAGCTTGCGTTTCAAAGGTCACATACTGACAGCTCTCTGGCTGGTAAGACATGAGTGATTAGATACAAAATGTACATAATGTAGATATTAATTAAGCCTGGGGAAGAGTATTGGCTTTGAAAGAGAGTAATTAACCCTGGTGAGGTTACATGTTGAAAACAAACGGAGTGCTTTCCCCTCTACTGCCTAGTTTGTGGAAAACAATGGGTTAGCCAAAAGACTTAGAGATAAAGTGCAGTATTGGGAATCGTAGAATGTTCTCTGCGATGCAAGGTGCTTATACACCTCTCTCTCTCTCTCTCTCTCTCTCTCTCTCTCTCTCTCTCTCTCTCTCCTCTCCCTCCCTCCCTCCTCTCCTCTCTCTCTCTCTCTCTCTCTCTCTCTCTCTCTCTCTCTGTGCATGTTTGTTAGCACGTGTGTACTTGTGTGGAGGCCAGGGCTTTACAGTTGTTTCTCAGACACTCTCCACCTTGATTTTAGCAATAGGGCATCTTACCAGCCACGTGCTTCCAGGTTAGACTAGGCTGGCTGGTTTAGCCCCACAGGTGCACTTGCCTCTGCCTCCCTAGCACTGGGATGGGAACTTGTGCTACCATTAGAACCTGGGATGTAATTTAGGCCATTGTGTGTTTTTGTGGCAAGCACTTTATCCACCAAATGATCATCCTAACATCTTGTTAAAATTATTTTTACATTTCTACTTTTCCTCTTGCACTAGTAGAGCTTGTTTTGAGAGTTCTTGGGGATAGTTTTCACAACCATTCCTTCCAAGGTCCTTTTCCTTGTCCCTTCACTGCCCCTTGTCCCTTCTCTGGCTCTCTCTCTCTCTTGTAGGAGAGCCAGAGATTCTGTCTAGGGAATCTGGAGGAAGGCTGCCTTCATCCGACACTGTGTTCTCATGCTTAAGAATGTTGTATTTTCTTGAAGATGAAACATAAATGTTCCCTGTTGATCTCAAAAGTCATAAGAGGCTGAGATATATTAATTTATAATTAAATCTCTAGCTCCTAGAAATAATTTATGAAAGTTTTAGGTGATTCCCTTGATAGTATGCAATCAGAAGTCATCTAATTCAAATTAACTTCTAAGACCAGTACAAGATAGGACTGACCCGGTTTCTTAGAAACCACTCTCCCGTAGCATGACTTTTCTCTACTGCCATTTTCTTCTTCTTGCTGGAAAAGTAATAGAAGGAAACTGTAATTCATTTTATAATTGGAAAAACAGTTTTCATTATAAACTTGAACACTGGGAATGAAAGTCATAAGTTGATGAAAATCTAATTGGTGAGATTGGTTTGGCTAAAATATTTTGCAGTCATATCCTCATTTATATACCCTTCTCTTGTTTTGCCCAGCTGTGCACTTGGTTGGAACCCACAAATTGACGTTTTGCTTTGAGTCACCAAGGGATGTGCTATGGTCACTTAAGAGGACTCTCTGCGTGCTATAACAGCAAGCTCGAATTTACTTTCTTCCGTCCATTTTATTTCTTGCCAACATAAAAGCTAAATATTTCATCTAAACGTTATAGGCTTTTATTTATCTAAAAGACTTAAATTCTGCTTGACAAAAATGTTTCAAGATAGTGAAGTGGCAGGACAAACTCAAGGTCACTGCAGACAAATGCTCAGGTGGTTCCTTTACTCCAGCTGCAGTCGGGGTGTGGTGTGTGTGTGTGTGTGTGTGTGTGTGTGTGTGTGTGTGTGAATGCTCCACATCACATTTCAGGGCTGTTCCATCCCCTGCTGTGGGGTTGATTTCCCACCATGAGCATGAACTTGTGTTTCTAAGAAAACATGCCAGCCAAAGACACACTGTGAGAGCCTCTTCCTCCTTCCCTCCCTCCCTTCCTCCCTCCCTCCCTCCTTCCCTCCTTCCCTCCTTCCTTCCCCCTCCCTCCTCTGCCTCTCCCTCTCCCCCCCCCTTCTCAAAAAAAAATCCAGAGGTCAAAGCACACCAACCATGCATTTGAGAGGTTCTGGGTTTGGCCTTCTGAAGACTGGAACACTCTGGCACCAGTGAGGGAAAGTAACCCTGTGGAATGTTCTAAAGCCAACTTTGGCATTCACACACACACACACACACACACACACACACACACACACACTTAAGTATTATGTATATATGTATGCTTGCTATATTAATGTGTGTGTATGTGTGTGGAGGTTTATGTATATAAATGTTTTTCAGGGTGGCCCTGAATTTGCTATGTAGCCAGGTCAACCTCAAACTCTTGATCCTCTTTGCCTTTACCTTCTTGGTGCTAGGATTACAGGCATGCATCATTGCACCTGACTAAAATATATTTTTCATTTGCAAAATTATCAAGAATTTTTTCAATCTATATTGATTTAGGGATTGGATCTGTGGTCATATAGAGATGTTCTAAAATAGAAATTAACCACAGAAGTGTTCATTTTAAGTTTTGTAAGTTTATCAATTTATCAGAAACAGTTCTTCCAGAGAGAGCAGTCCCCACAGAACCTTGCAGCTGCACTCTCTGGCTCTTCCCTGTTGGCTACTCACATTGAACAATTTTGCCAGTCCAAACTTTCTCATACCATGTAATACACATAATTGTTTCCTTGTAATTGACTTACCACACTGTAGCCACAGTGCTATTATTTGTGCTGGTTTATCTTGCATCAGGGAATCCCATTTGTCTTTTTCTCACTGATATTCTCTGGCTCGTCAGGAAATCGAAAAAGCCTGGAAGATGGTGGACTCGGCATATGATAAGGAGCAAAAGGCTAAGGAGACAATTCTTGCCCTGAAAGAGGAAATAGTGAACCTGACCAAACTGGTTGAGCAGGGGTCTGGACTGTCAATGGACCAGGACAGCAAGTAGGTCAAAATCTTCTTGATAGTGTGTGAACTTGCCTCTGCAAAGTCCTGTGTAGTGTGCAGCAACCTGCTGTGGGCTGGCGCCATTTGCCTGGGCTTGGACTGCTGCTCCTCTGTATCGCAAAACTCCCCTTTGTGGGGTTCCTAGAAACTGTTTCCTGTTTAGCCCTGTTTTATTTTTTAAAGTTTTTTTTTTTTAAACAAGACAGGGTTTCTCTGTGTAGCCTTTGCTGTCCAGGACTCACTTTGTAGACCAAACTGGCCTTGAAATCACAGAGATCCACCTGCCTCTGCCTCCCGAGTGCTGGGATTAAAGGAATGTGCTACCATGCCTGGCAAGATTTAATTATTTAAAAGTTTTTATTCGTGTAGGTGTTTTGTCTGCATGTATCTCTGTGTACCACGTGAATGCCTGGTGCCCATGGAATCCACAAGAGGGCATCAGATTGGCTGAGAATGGAGTTAAAGGTGGTTGTGAGCCGCTATGTAGGTTCTGGGAGTCAAACCTGGGTCCTCTGGAGGAACAGCTGGTGCTCCTAATCATGGAGTCACCTCCCCAAGCCCCCTAGGGTTTCTTTTTAAGACCCCCGTCTGTCCTCCCCTAAGATTATATTACATATACTTCTTTCTCTAGAAGAATCACTGCTACAGTTTGAGTAGAGATTTTAGGCTTACCTTTCTATTATTTTGGCCTCTTATTCTTTAATAATTGATGTTTTACAAGCACACTCCCCCACCCCCTACATAATTTATACATGCAATCTATGAGTTCATTTAGTGTGTGTTTAGGGAGGCCCACTTGGCAGTGGATAGTCTTATTAAGGGGCTTCTGCCAGAAGATTGACTCTCCCTCTCTCAGCAACCTCTGACCACCTCTAGCTCTTTGTCTGGGGGTGGGACCTTATGAGATCACCCCCATCCGTGTTGGCATGCCTATTGGTGTGGTCACCTTTCAGGTCTTGTTTAGGCAAACATGTAGCTGGCAAGTCCCGGGCACAAGCTTTCTAACCGTATACAGCAGACACTCTCTTGAAGCACACATCCTGCCTCTCTGGCTCTTTAAAATCTTACTACCTGCTCTTCAGCAAGCTTCCCTGGGCCTTCAGTATAGAGGTGCATCATAGATATATCAGTTGGGGTGGGACACCCCATGATCAGTTGTTTGCTGCGTTTTGACCAGTTGTGTTTTTCTGTGCTGGTTTCTGTCTGCTACCAAAAAAAAAAAAAAAAGTTGGTGAGGATGTGGAGAGAGAGGAACACTCCTTCATTGCTGGTGGGAATGCAAACTAGTACAATCACTTTGGAAAGCTATCTGGTGCTTTCTCAGAAAAATGGGAATAGGGCTTCCTCAAGACCCAGCTATCCCACTCCTTGGAATATACCCAGAAAATGCCCTACCACACAACACGGACATATGCTCAACCATGTTCATAACTGCTTTATACATAATAGCCAGAACATGGAAACAGCCTAAGTGTCCCTCAGTAGAAGAATGGACTAAGAAACTGTGGTACATTTACACTATGGAATACTACTCAGCTATTAAAAACAAGGAATTCCAGAAATTTGTGGACAAATGGATTGATCTAGAAATTATCATAATGAGTGAGTTCACCCAGAAGCAAAAAGAGACAAACGGTATATACTCACTTATATCAAAACACTAGTCCAAGGGATACGTACCATGAAAAACTTTACTTACCAAGAAAGTGGGTCAGAGGAGAGGACATCCTATTGAGACTTTAGGCGAGAGTAGCATGGAAGAATGGGGAAATAGTAGGACCCACAGGATCCTGGAAACCTACAAGAAGAACTTTATGACAGGCAGATCTGGGTCCTGGGGTCCTCCTCAAACTAAGGCACCAGCCGAGGAGAATATAGGCAGTAAACTTCAAACCCCTACCAAGACCTAGCCGATGAACGGATGTTCTCCATCGTTGAGTGGAGAGTGAGATCTGACTCTCACACGAACTCTGGTGCCCCTTTTCTGACCACGTCCCCTGGATGGGGAGGCCTGGCAGCACTCAGAGGAAGGTTAGCAAGTTACCAAGAAGAGACTCGATATTCTAAGAGCATATATAGGGGGAAGAGGTCTCCCTTAATCACAGACATAGGGGAGGGGAGAAGAGGGAAGTGGGAGGGAGGGAGGAATGGGAGGAAACAGGGGAAGGGCTAACAATCGAGATGTAATATGAATAAATTAATAAAAAATAAAAAAAGCATTATTGATGTGAGAGGAGAGCTACGCTTGTCTGTGGTGTAAGGGCAAGTGTGCAGAATGCACTTAAACTTGTATTGAAGGGAATGTTGGCCTCTCTGCTGTGTCCCTCCCCTCCATGACTGAACCCCATCTTTTCTACCTGCTCAGGGTCCAGGAAGGAACTGGGTTGCTCTTCACCCTGCCCCTTCTTCATTCCTCAAGCTTTGTCTTGTTGATTTGACTTCCCTGTGGCCTGTGCCCTGTTCTCTGCTGTTCCTGGTGGCAGCAAAACATCTCCCTGAGGTGTGTTTCTGCAGCACATAGGCACCTGTCTCCCATCCCTGCTTGGGTACCCATACTCAAAGGATAAAGGCCAGACTCCTGAACATGTCATTTGAAGCCTTTCAACTGTCTGCTGCAGTTTGCTCCTCTGGCCTCATGCTGAGCCATCCCTCCCTTGTTGCTGGTACCCCCATCTTTACACAAGCACATCCCCCCTATGCTGAAGATGTTTTCTCCATTCTCCCCTTGGTAAACTCCTCTGGTCCCTTAAAACCCATCTGGAACACCATCTTTTTTTTAAAAAAAGATTTATTTATTATGTATACAGTGCTGTGTCTGCATGCACAACTACATGCCAGAAAAGAGCACCAGACCTCGCTGTAGATGGTTGTGAGCCACCATGTGGATGCTGGGAATTGAACTCAGGACCTCTGGAAGAACAGCCAGTGCTTTTAACCTCAGAGCTATCTCGCCAGCCCTTGGAACACCATCTTAACTGTGTTGTAATCAATATTTCTATTCCACCTCTAGCTCCCAGTGACTAGGCAGGAAGGGCTGCTGTGTTTCCAGTTTCCATAAGATCCAACATATACTTCCGTGTGCCCCTTTGTTACATTGTATTGAAAGGATTTGTTAAGATACTTCTGTGCTGGTTAGTTTTGTGACTTATTTGTTCATTTAATCAATCAACTTGGTACATCTGGGAACCTTAGCTGAGAAAAAGCCTAGGCTTGCAGGCAAGCCTCTGGGAGGTATTTTCTTGATTAATGATAGATACGGAAGGGCCCAGCTCAGTGTAGGTGGCGTTGACCCTGGGCTAGTAGTCTTGGCTTGTAGGAGAAAGCAGGCTAGCCATGAGGAACAAGCCAGTAAGTAGCCCTGTCTCCATGGCCTCTGCTGCAGTTTCTGTGTCCAGGTTCCTGCCTAGAGATCTTGCCCTGAATTTCCTTCACGATGGATTGTAACCTGGGGGAGGGGGTTTCTGCCCCCACGTTGCTTTTGGTCATGGTCTTTATGACAACAGCAGAAAAACAAATGAGGACGACATCTTTACCCATTTAAGCTGTGAACTCCCGAAGGAAGAGACCGTTTTAAGTCATGCAAGAGTCTGTCTAGCACAGGGCAGGCCATGCAAAACCTCACACCAGGAGCAGATGCGTCTCCTTGGGCACCCTTAGCCAAACCTAAGGTGCTCTTTCAGTCTCTTGTTTTCTTGATCTGTTGGTCCAGCTTTGATGTTGTATGTACAGGCGCTAGGGAGGGAATAGGAAAGTCAACCACATGCTCCCTCTAGTGATGGGCTCATGGAGGAAGAAATGGTGAGCCATGGGAGGGGACTGACTCAGACAGCAGGCAGTGGAAGAGGTGAGGAGGAGAGAGTGTAAAGCAGGCGCAGCTTGGAGTTGGAGCCTCAACCGTGTGCTCAGTAGGAGCTCGCTCTCTTCAGATCAGCCTCAGAGTTGCAGTGTCATTTCTGCAGATGCGCTCGGGCAAGGGTTTGAAGGGCCCGTATTAAACATTTATGTTATATCAAGGATGCTGGTAAATGAGCGCTGTCAAATGCCTGTGTGTTGAGGCATCGCTTGATGACTGTCAGCTGCAAGGACCTGCGGGGCGTTTCTCTTAGCTTTTTGCTGCCTCCCTCCGGGTTTACCCTGCTGCAGAAGCCCCATCAGACACAGAGCTTCACACTCCACAAGCACTAAATTCTGCAGGAAGTCATGGCCCGTCAGATGGGACGGGCTTTGTCACGTGGAGCGATTTAGTTTACAATTCAAATCAATGAATATTATCACAGGCTCTCCAAATCCCAGCAGCACGCTGGGTTTGTTCCAGTTTGTTCTGGGGGACATTTTCTCTGGACTGCACCCCTTGAGATGAACTCATTTCTTTGGCTGAATGGGAAGAAAATGGCAATGCGTACTATTTGGTTATATTTATGCTTTATTTTAGACATTTTGGTTGTCATCATAGTGCCCCAGTGGATATGTTAGATAAATAATTTCCTAAATTGACATCTCCTTGGGGCTCATTATATGAGTTGACAATAACAATATGGTTTTATTGTAACATTCAAATAGCACAGAGGTACCGAAGAACCCATGCCTCCGATTTCCCACCCAAAAATCCCAATTCTCAGAGATAACTGATAACATGACCAGTTTTAGAAGTGTCTGTAGAATACACACAGAGAGAGAGAGAGAGAGAGAGAGAAGAGGAGGAGGAGGAGGAGGAGGAGGAGGAAGAGGAGGAGGAGGAGGAATACACAGTATATTTTACTAAAAATAAAAAGGATCTTATTGTATTTATAATTTTGTCATTTCTTTTCAATAAACAGCCCCCATGTTCTCACCCACTGCCTGAACAGTGCGCACCATCGACCTCACGGGAGGACAGGCTTGTTGGGAACAATAGGAAGGACCCCTGAACAAATGGCGACTAGTCTGACTCCCGCGTTCTTTCTTTTCAGCATCCGTGACTTACTGAAGTTCAAAGAAGAGGTGACAAAGGAGCGAGACCAGCTCCTGTCAGAAGTAGTGAAGTTGCGGGAGACCCTAGCTCAGACCGCCCAACAGCAGCAGGAAACCGAGCGCGCCAAGGAAGAGGCGGAACTCGTCATCAATCAGGTCTGCTCACCGTGTTCCGGAGGGCGGCCTGTCTGTGTGTCCCCTCCCATCTAGTGCCTCTCTCAGATATGACCCGTTATGGACAAACCAAGTGTCTTCTCCTCTGACTTGCTTCTCTGGCCCTGACTCTTGGGCCCATTTTGCCCGGGGTTCTGTCTGAGCAGTCACTAAGTCCGTGCGTTGGCTCTGCCCAAGGTTTGGCGTCAAGTGGGTGTCCCTACACCAGACAAGAAATCCTTTAGCCTTCTTCTCCTTTATAATTCACACGATAAATCACAAGAGCAGACTCTTAACGAGAAAATGACATTTTTTTGAGCACAAGAGAAGGATTTTTCACAGACTTTGGACATCAAGTAACCACGGTGCTTGACTTTGCAACATTCGGGATCAAGCACAGAATTTCTTATTTCGGGTAGCCGGCTCTTCCTAGTGCGGAGCTTGATAGTCGTGCTATCTGCGTTTGCTTGATATTTATAATATCACCTATGAATTTGTTGCCTTCAGCCAGGGTGGAGCTTTTGGTGTCAAGGTCCTGAGAATCAACCCAGAAAACCCTGACCCTGTGAACTTTGGGGCCCACCGTGACCGTTCCACAGAGGCCTGCTCAGTGGAAGCACGCCGCAGGCCACGTACTGCCTGTGCTAAACTTGTCTGATGGAGACCCGGCCCTGCCACGGCTCATCTCCTTTCCTCTCTGTCCCGCCCCCCCCCCCCCCCCCACAGTTCCAGCAAGAAATTCAGCATCGTCAGAATGAAGCTTCCAGAGAGTCCCGGAAGAAGGAGAAGCTGGAGAAAGAGCTCAAGCAGGTCCAGGTGGACATGGACAGCCGGCAGGCGGAGATCAAAGCTCTGCAGCAGTACATGCAGAAGAGCAAGGAGGAGCTGCAGCGGCTGGAACAGCAGCTCAAGGAGCAGAAGGTGAACCGTAGCCTCCCCTCTGCTCCTCCCTCCTCTTTCCCTCCTCCCTCTCTTTCTTTCTGATAGGTTCTTACGTAGCACAGGCTGGCCTCAAATTCAGTATGAAGCTTCGGATGGCCTTGAACTTCTGATCCTCCTGACTCCCAAGCCCAGGTGCGAGGATTGTGGGCAGGCACCATTTACACCTAGTGGGTTTGATGCTGGGGACAGACCTCGGGGCCTTTTTGTATGCTAGGCAAATCCTCTACCAACTGCACTGCAGCCCAAAGCCCACATTGTTGTGATGTTTCCTGGAAAATAGGTACAAGTCAGTAGTCAGGATAGGATCAGGCTACTTACTGTTGTAACTGGGCTTTTTAAATTTAATTTAATTTATTTTTTTTAATGTACTGGAGTGTTTTGCTTGCATGTTGGTCTGTATGCCATACTGTATGTATGCTTAGTGCCCTCAGAGGCTAGAAGAGTGTGTGGGATGGAGTAATGGAGTCCCTGACAGCTGTGAGCTGCTATGTTGGTTCTGGGGAATCCAACCTGGGTCCTCAGGAAGAGCAGCCTGTGTGCTCTAATCACTGAGAACCTCATCTCTCTAGCCCTGATGATTATTTTAGGATATTTATGAACTATTATCTTGCTTCCAACCCCTATAAGTATTTTTTTCCTCCTCTTTTTTTTTTTTTTTTTTTTTTTTTTTTTTGAGTTCTGGGGATTGAACATAGGAGTTCACACATGCCAGGCAGGCCTTCTACCGTTGAGCTATATCCCACCGTTTCTTTCTTTCTTTCTTTTTTTTTTTTCTATTTTTATTTTGAAACACGGTCTCCCTAGGTTGCCCCCTTCGATCTTGGACTTGCCATTCTCCTCCTCTCGTGTCTACAAAGTGGCTGAGTCAGTTAGCATGGCTGGGTCTGTATTAGTTTCTTTGAAGCTGTTCAAGGATGGACAACGTACGTGTAGACAAGCATGTATGTCACAAGTGTGCAGCTTCATGTATTTCCAACATGCCTTGTTCACACGCAGGCAGCTCAAGAAGCAGAGCGTTCCTAATACCCCACAGGCCCTGAGCCTCTTCTCAGCTGTTTCTGCATCTTTTAAACTCTTAAGCGAGTAATAGTTTTGTCCAAGCTTTACAGAAACAAACTGCAAACGGGGTATATTCTCTGGGGTCTCGCTTTTGCCATGTTCTGTTGGTTTTGCAGTCACCATGTAGATATGGATGGACCTGTGGTGTCCAGTGTGGAAACCATTAAGCCACATGTGACGGTTTGCATTTATTAATAGCTTAAAATTCAACTCAACTATTTTAAGTGCTCAGTGTGGCTAGTAGGGACTGTATTAGCACAGCCTGATAGCCCTGACGTCATCATGTCCCATCATGTCCCTTGAACTGGCAATCCTTTTGACCCAGCCTTCCAAGCACTGAGATTACAGATATGTGATCTTTTTTTTCACTCCCTAAAGAAATAATACATTTAGTTGGAGAGTCTTTTCCTAAAAATATTTTCCTTTATTAAGTTTGTTTCTAAAGACTTGTCAAGGCACACAGCACTTTTCTACTTAAAAAGTAGATATTAGATTACATTTCTTTGTCATTTGTGCCTTATTAATTTTATATAAAGCCAGCATACCAATGGATAATACATGGTGTGCAGTCTCCAAGAGGGACAAAAATCCACGAGGCCTCTTTTAACATGAAATTGAAAAAAAAAAAAAGACTTTGGACACCCAGGTAAAACAAAGGTTTTGAATAAGCAGTGTCTAGGGTCCACCTAAAACAAATGTCATCTTTAGCTCAGCTGGTCCCATCTGGTGGTGAATTGGATGCCTATCTCTATGTTTTTGTTTTCACGTACAAGGAAGCTATATTTAAAGCGAGTGCCTGGTTTCCCCCTTTCTTCCTTTAGCTCATTTGTTATCCTTCACATCTGTGGTATTTTCCCAGCAGAAACGGTGTCTTCAGGTAGAATCCTTTGTTGTTTTAAACCATGTCTGCTCAGAACAGGCGATCAGTCACTCCACCGCTGCGCCCCAGTTTCCACTTAAGTTGGATTAGAGAGGAATTGTCTTTGGGTTGGTGTTGGGGGCCGGGTCTGCTGGGGGAGGGGGGATGTTGGAAGCATGTTAATGCAGGATTTGCTTCTGAAGACGCAGCTTCAGGGCCCCAGAGCTGACAAAACCCATTTAAATCTCCAGCTCATTTGCAGTGATTATAGAAATTGTTGCGTATGCAAAGCCTGCCAAACGGCAAACAGGCATTAAAATATTTATCCACCACCTGTGAACAAGACTTCCCAAAGGCTCTCAGGAAAAAAAAAAATCACGTTCACTGTGTTATTCGTTAGAAGGAGTCGTTTTCCTCAGCCATTTAATGTTCATTATATTTGAGTGTGTTAGTGCCTTCATTGGGGATAAAGTAAAATTTCTGCAAGACGAAAAAGGTGTCTTCAGGGGCCTCCCGTGTACGCACATGCAGACGCCGTCGTCAGATTAACGGGGCATTAACCAGCTCCCTCACTCCCCACCTTTCAGATACTGAACGAGAGAGCCGCGAAGGAGCTCGAGCAGTTTCAGGCGCGGAATACGAAACTCCAGCAAGAGAACGAACAACACAGCTTGGCTTGTGAACAGCTCTCCCAGGAAAACCAGCAGAAGGCCCTGGAACTCAAAGTAAACACCCTGTGCATGCCTGGTCCCTAGCGCTGCGTCCTCAGTACCTGTCACCGCAGGTTTGCTTTGCCATTGGAGCCCTTGTGTCGGCTGAGAGCCTTGATACAGAGAGGCAGGTGCGAGCCCACAGCCGTAGTCGCGGTCACTTCAGGCCCAGAAGCCAGGAGCCTGATGACTTCCTCTCTTATTTATAAAACTAGTCATATGCGTATTAAAATGCTTTCTCGAGCAAGGTCAGATGCTCATCTCTGTAATTAGACCTGCAAGGAGCCAGTTGCCCCCAGCTGGAATTCATTCCTACATGCATAATGGAGACCTCAGCTTAGGTTTTACTGTTTGTAAGGAGAAGGTAGCCTGGGAGAGCTGGGCATAGACTGTCACCGTAGGGATTCCAGCATCGTGGAATTGTGTTTTTTTGTTTTTTGGCTTTTCCCCCCACTTCTTTCTAATGCCTGTTTCAAACTTTCTTCTTGTTCTCCCTTCCCTCATGAAAGGGTGCTTGCCAATGAACTCTGGGTACTCACTTGACACTAAAGTCTGTATCATGTGCCTTTGTGATTAGCAGATAGCTTTACATTTTTCTCTTCGGTTCTGAAAGGAAAATACATGTTCCCTGTTTTTATTATATATCTGGATACTGGGCATAAAATAAATGGCCTATGAAGAATAATGTCTAGATGTGAGTAGTGAGCCAGAACTTTTTTTTACTTAATTATTTTATTCAGATTACAACTCAATTGTTATCCCACCACTTGTATCCTCCCATTCCTCCCTCCCTCCTGCTTTCACCCTATTCCCCTCCCCTAGGTCTAAGACCGAGGGGGACCTCCTTCTCCACTACATGGTCATAGGCTATCAAATCTCATCTTGGTAGCCTGCTTATTCTTTCTTTGAGTGCCACCAGGCCTCTCCACCAAGGGGAGGTAGTCAAATATGGGGCACCAGAGTTCATGTCCGAGTCAGTCTCCCCTCCCCCCACCTCCGGATAATGTCCTGTCCATGGGCTAGATTAGAGTAGGGGTTCGATGTTTACTACTTGTATTGTCCTTGGTTAGTGCACTAGTTTGAGCAGAGCCCCCTGGGCCCCAATCCACCCATCATGATGCTCTTCTTGTAGGTTTCTAGGACCCTCTGGGTCCTTCTATCCCCACATCTCCTATATTTCTCTTATTAGAGTCCCAATAGGATGCCCTCATATCTATCCCAATCTCCTGGTAAGTGAAGACTTCCACGGGACATGCCTTTTGGGCTAGTGCCCAATTATAAGTGAGTATATACCATGTGAGTCTTTCTGCTTCTGGGTTAACTCACTCAGGATGATCATTTCTAGTTCCATCCATTTGTCCACAAATTTCAGGATTTCCTTGTTTTTAATAGTAATATTCCATAATGTAAATGTAGCCACAGCTTCTTTATCCATTCTTCAACTGAGGAGCCAGAACATTTTTTTTGTATTACAGTCTCTTTTGAGAATCTGAAGAGGACACGCACGCACGCATGCACACACGCATGTATGCTGGATCTTTTTCTGAATGCATACCCCAAAGAGGAAACATTGTTAGGATTTCTCTGAAGTGTAACCATGGAGTCTGGATTAATGGCCATGTAGTTAAGACCATTGAAAAAGGCTTTAAGGTCAGCCAACTTGAACCTTCTAGGGTCTAAGGCTAGGAAGAGTTACAAGAGTCTATGGTGACTTGACTTGAAGTTTGTTCTTTGCGACAGTGTAGTAAGTTGGAGCTGACATGAAATGGTCACGTAAGTCAAGATGATGTATTAACCCCTGAGGTGAAATTATAGCAAAAAACTAAAAAGTCTCACTAATTTTGTTCTTTGACAACATGATGAGACATGTGGAAAAATCGATGACTTTGGTTACATCCCTAAATTAACGGGCTTATGTTTCTAGCAATTACACAGTGATATCATGCATAGCTAATTTTCTCCCTTCCTTCTCCAGAGTTAAGCTTGCAGAAGAATCCTGAACTGCCTTTATAGTTATTTTTCTTAGTTATTTAAAGTGGGAAATTGAAAGATAAAACTTGAAACATTTTCTATATTGCCTGCGTTTATGTCTGCACACCTCATGCATGTCTGGTGCCAGAAGATGATGTTGGGTCCCTGGCACCGGAGTTGCCATGCGGGTGCTGGGAATCAAACCGGGGTCCTCTGGAGGACCAGCAAGCGCTCTTAACCACTGAGCCATCGCTCCAGCTCTTGATGGCAACATTTCTTTAAAAAGTGAATTTAATTTAAAATAAAAAAACCCTGCAGGCCTGGAGAGTTCCTTTGCTGGGATTCTTCTCTGAGACCTTTGGCCATTGTGTGGATTTGCAGACTCATACCCTTTGAGGAAGGGTGATTCTTTTCTAGTGCATGTGACTGGGCTACGATGACCCCGTGGCCCCGAAAGAATGTTTAAATATTTCATAGCAATTTAATAACTTTCTCAGAGAGATCACTCTATAGGTCTGTGAAAACTGCCAATCAAATACAGCATTTGTATGCAGAGCTCATGCCTTTGTATGTGCGTAACTCAGTATTCTTGCTTGATTTTATAAATAGGCGGCAACTTAAAATGTAAGATTTTCATCAGCCCTATATTATTTTTATTTTGTGCACGACATACTTTCTACATGGGACAGAGGCCTTCAATTTCTTTCAAAACTGAACGTGTGTATTTTGATCCATTTCTATGGCACAAGTGCCCTGACACGAAGGAGTCTCTTTTTATTGGCTCTGAGTTCACCATAGGCGGTCACTGGCTTTGTTTTTTTTTAAATCTGTCTGGTATCCTAGCTAATTCTCTCTCCTGATACAGGCCAAAGAGGAAGAAGTCCACCAGATGCGCCTTGACATCGGGAAGCTTAACAAAGTCAGAGAACAGATCCATAAGAAACTGCACCTGATTGAAGACCAAAAGGCAGAAGTGGAACAGTACAAGGAGACTCTGAAGAACCAGATCCTAGGGTTAGAGCGAGGTAAGCAACCATGTTCTCACTGATAAGCATCTTACTGGTGACTATTGCCAACTTGCAACCCAGGACTCTGTGTGTGCCAGCGGACTGAGCCACGCCAAGTGACGTTAGATGACATTTACACTGGAGGGGCCACCATTTCCAAGACCTTAACCTCTCTTTGCTGAACAGATTCTTCCGTAGAGTCTGTTGGCCCCAGGTGAATCTAACCTAAAATAGTGTTCAATATTTGCCACTGAAATAAATAACCTCTAAACACTTAGATCTTTCTGTAGAGGCCGAGAGATATGTTGAAATGTATGTCCTTGGTTAATAAGATCTGGGGTTGGTTGTATTTCACATGTATCTAGCACAGAGAAAGAGCTTACTAAATGTCACGTGTTATTTATGAACAACAATCTAATTAAAAATGTGGGATAGTGCTGAAATCTGGTGTTTCAGAACCAGCTCTGGACCTGGAGAGAGAGACTCTGGGTATGAATTCTGTGTGACATAGGAACATAGGTGTCTTCATGATTTCTTCACAGGCCGCTATGTGCCATAAATTGCTGAAAGACTGGTATAAAAGCGCACACTGCCTCTCTGCAAGTTAGGCAAAGTCTAGATCTCTGGGCTTTGCTGTTAGACACACTTCTCAAGTAGGCTTTAGAAAGTCCAGCTGTTTTTTCCTTCCAAGGCAGTGGAGGGGTGTGATCTTGGGAACTTCTCCATGTATCGGTCTGTAAAGTGGTACAGACCACGAGCAAACATTGGGTGTGTGGAAGACCTTGCCTTCAGGGCACTAACAGTTTATAGCTTAAAGTCTTCCATAACAGAAATGAAGAAAAATGGAATTTTAGAGTATGTCAATGGCCAAATGAGACAAAGAGAGTCCCAGGTTTTAATTTTAGTATTTTTGCTTGCCATAATTGCAAGCTTTGAGATCATTCTGTTGTTCTCTCTTTCTCTCTCTGAATATATATATATAAAATGGTGTTTTACCTAAATATCTGTGTGCCCTTTGGGTATCTGGTACCCTCAAGGGCCAGAAGAGATCCCCTGGGATGGAGTAATAGGCTGTTGTGAGCTGCCGTGAGGGTGCTGGGACTTGAACCTGGTTCCACCTGGAAGAGCAGCAAGCACTCTTAACCACCAACCCAACTCTCTAATCCCCCTACCCCCCTGCCCAGATAGTTTTAATCTATTGAGCAGAGCATTGGATCAAATTCTTTCCCCATTAAGTCACATGTATGGAAGCCAGCATGCCTCTTTTTTGGGTTATTTCATACGTACCATTGACAATATCTTTTTTAAAAATGATTTTTGTTTGTTATAGCACTTTACCATATTGCCCAGGCTAGTCTTGAGTTTCTGGGCTGAAGCAGGTCCTCAGCTCTCTCAGCCTCCCAAATAGCTACAGCTGTGTACCAGTGCGACCTGTCTCTCCTGGTGCACCCAATCAAGAGCAGCAGCAGCCGTAATGGTTAGGAGCATGGGCCCTCTCCCCGTTAGGATTTCCTACAATAATATCCATGGATTGATCTGCAAATCTTCCAGAATTAGTAAGAGACTTCAATAAGGTGTTAGGCTATAAAATATATGTAGCTACCAGTAGCATTTTATGCAGGAAAATTACCTAGAATTGTCTTCCACAGTAGTAACCAAAGAAATAAAATATCTAGAAACAAAGTTACCAACGCGTCTGTAAGAATTATATATACAAAGTTACAGAATTCCACTGAGAGGCATAAAGGGAGACTTGAAAAATGGAGGGAGGTAAGAAGTTCCAGGTCGTTACATTTCGTATTTCTACCTACAGATGGATAACAGAAAAGATCTGAACAGCACAAAGACCTTTGGCAGTCAGTGGGTTTAAGCTTTCAATCTCACCCTTGCTAACCATTGGCTCTGGGGCTGGCTTAGTCTCTTTCAGCTTCCTTTTCCATCTCTTTAGTGGGACCAGAAGATCTGCATCCTTGAGCTAGAATGAAGGTCACCTGTGGTAGTTGCACAGCTATAGCTGAACACATGAAACCATTTTTCTTTCTTTCTTTCTTTCTTTCTTTCTTTCTTTTTTAAAATCACCTTGGTTTAGTTATATTCCCCCTTGGATCGCCTCTACATTCATTATTATTTTTCTGCCTGGCAATTTAGAGGTGGAGTCTTCGAAGAAGCAAGCGGAACTTGATAAGAAGGCAATGGACGAGCTCCTGAGAGAAAGGGACATCCTAAACAAGGCGAGTCTGTCACAGCGACACTGGTAAAGGACGCCTCTCTTTCACCCGGAAGTAACTGCTCATAATGAGTTATATGGGGAAAGGAAACTCAGGAGCAAACGGGAATGGATTAGAATAAATAATACTGTCTCATTTTCCTCCGAGCAGCTGCGTGTATTCCACCATTGTCTGGCCCAAATTGAAGCTGCATTATTACCAGCACAAAAGGACTTGGAGAATTAACATACAACCCAGAGGGGAATTCAGGGTGTTTTTGTAGACTTTGTTCTCATTGCTGTCGTGTGCTCCTTGGCATCCTTAAGTAGTTGATCAAATTTTCTTAATGTAATAGCTATAATCAACAATCTGGCTAATCCCAAAATTACAGGTGTGAGCACTAATTAAACTGTACCTTGGAGGTGTTAGGTTAAGGAAAATGACTAGTTGGTGATGTAAATCTAGTCTTTCCTCCGTGTGTCTACAAACTTCCACCGAGTGCAGTATTTCACTGGGTTCAGCTCCCTCATGCTCGCTGTTCTTGTGGTGCTGGGGATGGAACCCAGGGTGTTACAGGCTGTCGGCTTTGGTTTTGGTTTCTCCCCCATGTCTCTTCTGCTCTCTTGAGTTCATGGTGGTCTACTGCCAAGGGATGGGTTGGGGAAGGTTTTCCAGACTCTGAGCTTCCCCATAAAGGCAGGACTCTCTCTGTTGTTCTCTTTTGAATGGGTTCCTCCCCGTGTTGTGCCAGACTTCTGAGGGTTTTCTCCTGGGAGGGAGGAGTGTCAGGCCAGACAGCAGGATGGGTTCAGCTCATGGAGGCAAGAATACCTCTGTGTGTTCTCAGAAAACAACAACAACAACAACAACAACAACGTTTTAATAGAAGAGCCAACATTTACACTTGAGGTAGATGAGAAAATCCTTAGGAATAAGAGATGAGATATTTCTATGGAAAACACTCAGTAAGAAAATTATTGAAGTCTCTCTTCCAGTAGGTCTATAAACTATCCTTTATTCTGTGCAGACTTACAGGCAGTGAAATATTCTACTGGATTTAGTTGCTCCCTTTCTCTTTTCTTGTGGTACTGGGGATCGAAACTCAGGGTTTCACACACACACGCTGTGCAAATGCTGCAGCTCCAGCTCTGGATTTAGTTTTTAAATTTATTTATTTATTTATTTATTGTTACATCCCTCACATTGTATACATCTTTGTAAATAGCTAGTGGGCTTTCTGCCACAATAGGACATGCAGCCGCAAGAGTTATTTTACATTTCTTTGTTTGGTTTGATTTATAGGCTTTTTCTTCAGGGTGGGGTATTGTGCGCTTCACTTTCCTCCCCAGGCCACTGCCTGCCTGAGACTCAGTAGGTATACAATCAACTTCATTGACTAATAAATCCTTTCCTCACTGATTTGAAATGCCAATCTTCATTGAAAGAAAAGAGTGACATTGTTTTGACAGGCAGCCCGATGCATCGATTTATTGCTTTAGTATTGTGTGGAAGTGGCATTTATAAAACAAATGCTTAGCCTAGGACCTGCAAAGCGAACTGACCTTGTGTCTTTTCTACATCATCATCCAGCTAATGTCTCATGAGCGTTTTACATGTTTATAGTCCAGCGGTTGTTCAGACATCGTTGTACTTTGGGTTCCTTTAGGGATTTGAAAAAAAACCTCTAAGGCAGCTCATGGAAGCCAATCTCTCAGCATGGACGCCTTGTTTCCCCACCACGAGCTTTCATGATGTCTTTATTCATTTCTCTTTGAGCAAAGATTCTGTTTTCCAGTCCCTATGGCAAGAAAGTCGCTGTCACCACCCACTCCTCGGTGTCCGTTGTTTACTGGCCACTAACCACTCCCAGGTGTACTGAGCTGCAAAACTACGAAGGTCCAGTGCTGGGGTTGGGGCTTAGTGGCAAAGAGGCTCCCTGGCATGTATGAGGCCCTCGGATGGATCCTCGGCACCACACACACAAACTCACAGGCACACCTACCTGCACACAGACGTAGTCACTTTATAAACCTGTCCGAGGGGCTCACGGATCCAGTCATTTGTGGCTGGTCAGGTGGGCCCTCAGAGTGCATGGCTGCTTGCTCTTTCTTTCTGAGGAAGCTGGGCAGCCAGGCTAAAATATTCCTGAAGTCACCAATGCCTCACTGCACAGGAGACACTGGTCCTGGGACACAGGCATCCACATCGAATTAGCATGTATTTATTATACTTAATGATGATTTTAATATAATATTTTCACACATGCATATAAAGTATTTTGATCATCTCTGTATCTTACTACACTCCTAATGCAGTGTAATTCTTCCTCTTCTTTCACTGTCATGTCTTTTGTCATGGGTGGCTCAGTGAGTTTTTTTAGAGCTGCTTACAGGACCATGGCGGGAGGGGTTGCTTACAGAATCCAGGCATCTTACCAGGAGCTGTATCATTGAAGAACACTGTTTCTTTTAATTGTGTAAAATACACATAACAAAATTCATCACTAGGAACATTTCACACACGTGTCGCCTCAACCCCCACCATCCGTCTCTAGAACACTCATCGCCATGGAAACTCTGCATTCCCTCATCATTGCCCCCACCTCTCACTCCTGCAAACTTGCAATGTGCCTTTTGTGTCTGTGGGTTCGATGCCTCTGGCGCCTCCGGACAGGGAACCACGTACGTACTATGCGACTTTTGTGTCTGGCTTCTTTCGTTTAGGGTGTGGTCTTCAAATTTTGTCAGTATCGCAGCACGTATCAGAACTTGATTCCCTTTCATGGCCGAGCAATGCTTCTCTGTACGGCCATACCACGTGTTTCTGCTGCCAACACCTGGTAGACATTTGTGTTTTCATTTCTAGACTTTTGTGACTAGGGCTACTACGGAACTTTTGCCTTCTTAAAAAAATGTTTTATTTCCCTATTACCTTGCATGTAATAGCTACATATTTTATTTGAGATGTAGAGGGGCCTTTCATGCACCCATGCATTTCCTTATGATCAAATCAGGCTGATTAATGTACTTATCACTTTAATGTTAACATTAATCTCTTTTGTAGCAAGAATGTTCATAGTATTCTCTGTATGCTTCCCTTTCTTTCAGTGGTGATATGAGTAAATTTATTGGTTATATGTTATTTATAGGCATTTGCATATTTGTTTGTTTGTTTTCTTATACGAGGACTTGACTTTCCCAGTGCTCTGGACACCACTGAGCAAGAACTCTGTTGTTTAGCCATGTACCTAGTGCTTGAATTTTTCTTTTGAGACAGTGACTCATGTCGCCTATGCTAGCCTCCTGGAGCTCACTAAATAGTAGAGACTGACTTTGAACTCATGATTTTTTCTGCCTCTATCTCCTACGCAGAGTGCTGGGCTTACAGGTTTGTGTCCCAGTCCTAGGCTTGGCTCTGCATTCTTAAGAAGCTAGCTTTATTTTACTTTGTAGTCAAAACCTAGTTTAGGTGATGAAGTCTTCACAGCATACAGGGCCAGAGCTGAAGTGAAGGCGGGTGGCAGTCTTGGCCCTGCCGCCTCCCTGTGCTGTGTGTGAGCTCACGGGCATTTACCTTTACCCTTCAGCCTCTGCTTCCCATTGCCCAACAGGGAACAACGGCAGAGTCCAGTTAGAGTGTGTCGATTTGTGGTAGGCTTAAGTGTGCCTTGGGCAAAACTCACACAGCGAACTTCTTGCAATCTGTAGAGCCTATGATAAGTTTGAATCATACCAAATACAAGGCATCTGGTTGTTTCAGAGATGGGTACTGGGACAAGCTGAACCCCAGGTTCTCAAAACACCTTTTTTTTTTTTTTTTTTTTTTTTTTTTTAGAATATGCTTAAGGCAGTCAGTGCGACCCAGAAACAGGTGGACCTGGTGAAACTCCATGAGCAAGCCAAGAGGAACCTGGAGGAAGAGATCCAAAACTACAAGGATGAGGCCCAGAAGCAGAGGAAGATCATCTTTCAGTTGGAAAAGGAACGGGACCGGTACATCAACGAGGCCAGTGAGCTCACCCAGAAGGTAAGCTGCCCCACCGCACCCGTGCCACCTGAGTGAGCAGCGGGGCCAGCTGTTCTCAGCTGGTGGTGGGATGCTTTGTACAACTGTTTGCCTGTGGTCTGCACGCAGACTGAGGACTTGCCACAGAGCTGCCTCCGGGCTCGACTGTGGCATGGACCATACTCCTGCTCTCTCTCCTTTCGTTCCCGCCCTCTGTCCCCTCTTCCCCATTGCCTTGCTGTGCAGCACCCCGATTTGTCAACATCATGCTTCTGACATCGTCTTAGGGCTCTATTGTTGTGAAGAGACACCATGAACATGGCAACTCTTATAAAGAAAAACACTGAATAGGGGCTGGCTTACAGCTTCAGACATGTTGTGTGCAGGCAGGCATGGTGCTGGAGGAGGAGCTGAGAGTTCTACGTCTTGATCCACAGGAAGCAAAAGGAGGCTGTTTGACACATTGGTCTCACCTTGAACCTAGGAGACCTCAAAGCCCACCCCAACAGTGACGCACTTCCTCCAACAAGGCCACGCCTCCTAATAGTACCACTCCCTATGGGCCAAGCATTTAAACACTTGAGTCCTTGGGGGCATTTATCGAAGCCCCACTTCGCCACCAACTGGGGGAAACTGAGGTGGGACGTGAATCCTGTGGCTGGCTGGCTGGTGACCCTGTAGACTTTCTCTGAGGGCAACCTTCCAGGCTGGAACTGATAGTTACCAGCAATAGCTTCCACTGATGGTGGCAAGCTGGGGCTAGGGCTGATGGCTCCTAGCTGGGGCTTCCACTGATGGTAGCAAGTGTCTAAAAAAGAAAGGGAAAGGAGAGAGAAGAACACACACACACACACACACACACACACACACACACACACACACACACACACACACGACAATGAAGTAAGACAGACTCCAGCAGGTAGGTTTCAACAAGCTGTTTCTTCTTCCTTTTATTATTATCTTATTTTCATCCTTATCTTTATTCTTATCTGTTTCTTCTTCTTCTTCTTCTTCTTCTTCTTCTTCTTCTTCTTCTTCTTCTTCTTCTTCTTCCTCTTCCTCTTCTTCTCCTTCTCCTTCTTTTTCTTCTTCTTTCTTCTTGTTGTTTCTGTTTCTTATCCTTTTCCTCTCACAGTTTATATACCCCGACAAAGTCTTTCAAGCAGTAAAAAAATCACAATGTGTTTACATTGTATTTCTCTATAAATAAACGATTACAATGGATATACTTAAGAAAAGCGTGTTCCACGATACCTTCACATGACCGTGTTTTACATATTATGAGTAAGGAACAAACATGAATAACAAGTTTTTTCTGAGAACCCGCAGATATTTGTACACAAGCTACTTGTCACATAGTAACAGAATTATAAGCCAGCCAGGGAATTTCTCAGCCAGCTTTTCTTTACTGGCAGCTGCAATTTGCGGGTACAAAGAAGGACTCAATTACTGTAAGAAGTAATCTTATGAAGATCTTAAAGGAATCACAAATCTAAACTCCTATATAAAAATAATCAGCCATGTCTATTTTAAATCCTAAAGGTGCTCATCTACTCATTAATATGTTTTATTAAATCATATCAGGAGGGCAGAAAAACAGAATAAGGAAATCATTCGTCATCTCAGTCACCAGCCCAGCTTGAAAGAGTCACGTCAGCCAGTGCTGCTATGGGCCATTTTTCTTGCTTTGTCAACCTCAAAAAGTCCCTTAGCTTTACTAATAAGAGTGTACTTTCTCTTAACTTCAATTGTCCCTTAAGATGTCCTGCATCATGCATCAGGGCCAACAGCAAAAACATCTTTACCTAACCTTGTTGAGCAATCTATTTTTCCAAATTCTTTCTCAGGGTAGTAATCATTGTTAGCAATCTATATCTATAGGTTGTTTTCAGAGATGGTGGTTGAATCATTAATCTGCTCCAGCAGCAACGCCTGAAAGAGATCAAGCATTGTTATTGCGTATGCCTATGATACTGCCCAGTGAGGGGCTGGAAACCCCTTTATAGCACTCACACAATTCACATATTAAAGGGATTATAAGGACCGCAAAGGTAACAAGCAGAGCTGTGCTGCATAACAGCATGAAGTCCTCAGGACACACAGTTCTCAGGGTTATGCCTCGCTGAGACACACCCATCGTGTGTTTGCTAACAGGTGGGCTGCAGTCCATGGGTTCTAGAGCTGTTTTGCTGTTCCTTCTGCAGGGACCCCAGCAGGCATTCCCATTGAAGCCACCACAGACATCAGCATTTTTCAACCCTGTATTCTCACCACATGTCTGTCTGTGATGCTTTTGTCTCCTCAGAACACAGAAGCCTAACATGTTAGGAGAAAGACACCTAATGAGCCGATGTCAAACTAAGTCCTTGCACCCCTCTGTCACATCTTCAAAGAGAGTTTTTATTTCAGAGGAAAGGCGGGGGGGGGGCTATAATTCCACCGCTGGGGGAAACACACTTTGGGTAGCTGGCTTCTAGATCTCTCCTTGTAAACCATGTATAGGATCAGAGATTTGGGCTTTATTTTCTTAGCACCTAGATAAGGCCAGTTAAACAGTGGCTATCTGCAGTGCATTCTTAAATTATTTGCCTTTACAATGCCTCTTTGCTCAGGATTTTTTTTTTGACTCCAGGTATATAGAAATATAAATATGTAAACTAAACATTGACTGATAATAAATCATAAGTGTATTTCAAACCACTTCTTTGGTATACGCATGATGATCTCATTTCTTAAAGGCGAAGGCCAATCTGCACGCTGATGCGATGGATGTACTTGCTTAGTTTAACATAAAGAATGACAGCTTGGATGAATATTTAATATTTAATAAAGCACCCTTAATGTTTTCAGAGTTGATTGCTACTTTGATTTTCATAATTGTGAAATCTGGTGCTGCCACTTCACATAAATATGTCGCAGATCATGGCAGAAATATGTGTAGGGTCATTTCAGAAGTTTCTGGAAACTGTCCTAATCCTAAGTCAAAAATTCATATAGTGATTATTTTCAATGGAATTCAGGTCAGCAACTCAAACAGCAATTAACAAAACAAAACAAAACAAAACACAACCCAAATGTTCTAACACTACAATTCACAGATTTATTGATACTTACGTGCAGAGGAGTGATAGTAGGAAAGAGTGTCTTTGTTTTCCATAATTAAAAGCATTAGGTTTCTGTAAGAGTAGAAAAGTTTGTGTGCACAACAAAAACACCGCCATCTGTGACATATAACAGAGCTAAGGAGCTCCAAGCAGTGTTCACTGGAGCTGTGTGCTATGACACACATAGTGTGGAGTGCAAGAGGTAGCAAGTCACACTGGAAGCACTTGGGGTTCCTTGTGCTATTGATTTCTAATTAAGTTTTTAAATATTTATTTTATGTGTGTGTTTTGTCTGCATGGATGTGTGTGTACCATGTGTGTGCTTGGTGACTGAGGAGGTCGGGAGAGAGCATTGGATCCACTCGAACTGGAATTCTGGATGTTTGTGAGCCACCAGGTACATGCTGGCAACTGAACCTGGGTCTTCTGCAAGAGCCACAAGTGTTTTAAACCACCGAGCCATTGCTCCAGGCTCCAGGGCCCCCTCTAATTAGTTTTCGGTTATTGTACTTTCAGGAACCTTCTAGGGTATTGTTTTGGCCCCCTCCCCTCTGTCTCTGACTTTCATATGGGTTTTACAAGAGCATCTGGATCAGAGGCTGGGGGATGGGGTGGGAGCTCAGATGGGGTGCTATGATGCTAAGAAGAGAGCTTGGGGAAACCACTCATTTAATTACCCCCCCCCCCCACCGCCCGCCAGCAAAATGTTGCCTTCCAAGCAATGTTAACCTGGTTTCCCGCTTGTCAGTCAAATCCACTGTGAATTCTACAGTGCTGACCAATGCAGATGAGTGTTCAAGTTTTGTCGTATTGTTTTTTGCCTAAGTGAACTCTCAGAAATGATGAAGGGACAGCCACCAGCACTTGGTTTGTAGACACAGAGAGGGAAGCAAACCCTGGAAACATGTAGCTGAGATTTACAGGGGCAGGTTGAATATACCGGTGTAGCGCTGCAGCCAGCCCTGGCAGTCCCCAAAGGGGGCTCACACTCCTCAGCTGGAGTCTTTGGAGGAAAGCACAAATGGTTGGCTGGTCTGCCTACCCTGCAAGGATGCATTGCTAGTTCAGAGGAGGGAACTGCACAGCGTAGGTGCCGTGTTAGCTTTTGTGTTCATCTGTCTGCCCTACAGCAAATAACCCCTGCATGTCCCGCAGCAGCAGAGATCTGTTCTCGTGTGAACTCCCCGTTGAGGGTCAGCCTTAGCCCTGCATCCCATCTCTGGACTCTCCTCTCACTAGACCTCTGGGATTCTCTCCAGTGTCAGCTGACTAGGGTGGGGCGGGGCTTTCCCACTCAGACTGCACTCCATACCGGACATCCTGGATGCGCCTAAGGGAGGCCCTGTGGGGGTGACTCAGTGCATGGTATTGAATGTGAGAAATCAAGTACTGCAACTTCTTTCTCTGTCTCTGCTCCAGACTCTCCTCATCATCAAACTTGATCAGAACTAAATCTTAAGAATTCTTCTGTGGCTTTTAAAAACATTTTTATTTTTAAGTCTTTGTTTGAGACAGGGTCTTACTGTACGGCTGGGATGGTCTCAGGATCCCTGTACCTCAGCCCCCCCGGGGTGTTGGGTCACAGATGCACATCACATGTTCCTCCCTGTGACTTTATTGTTTCCTGTCTTGCTTGGCTGTCACTTGTCATCTCCTTGGGATAATTCTTTCTAATGGTTTTCCCATGAAGACCGTGTAGCACAGGAAGAAAATTTAGAGTCATAAGGATCGAAGCGGTTTTAGGCTAAGCAGGTACTAACTAACTCAGGGATGCCAGCAGCCCAGGACCCAGGCTGCCATGCTATAAAGGGAGGGGGTTGGTATCCTGGTGCTCAAGGCTTCCACATAGCACAACATCTGGGACTATCTGACCTGTGGGGTGGAGTCCAAGTTCTTTGTTCTCTCTGGAAAGTTATTTTGTCTCTTTGGTGTATGGAAAACTCCTCCTCATCCACTAAGAGTCCAAACGCTTGGTCAAAGCTTCCCTTTGGGAGAGACGTTCACTTCCGACTTCCCTGGGTTTGTTGCTGTCTGTAGAATGTACTTTGGAACCTCTAGTATAATTATTGGCTTATTTGTTTTCTCTGCTTTATAGAGGGCTCATAGGGGGCCAATGACTTTACCTCACTCGTTTCTTTACTTCCAACCCTCTGGCACACAGTGGGCACTAAGCAAGTTTTAAATGGGTACATGGTGAAAGTGTAAAACAACAACAACAAAAACCTGCTACTACAGTTTCTATATAGGGTGGTATGTTTTTCTTGACTCCCCTGAAAAGGAAGAATATTGGTGTTGAGATTTGCTGTCAGCTGTTTTTCACAGTTTCTAGTGTTTGAAGTGGTAGAGTTACACAATATCCCACCTAAGCAATTTCAGTATAAGCTCTTAACAATTATATATATATATATATATATAACCAATGAGAATCTTTCTATCTTTCAACATTTGTGGACAAATAACATAACACACCCTCATTTCCACAAACGCAAAGCAGCTCTCTCTGTTTGTTAGGCATTAGGGACTAACACCCAGTGTTAGAGAAAAGGGCGTGAAATGGATGTTGCCACTCACTAAAGCGAGTATGTGCATGGTCCGGAGTATCATCTTGATTAAAGCATTTCTGTTGTATAAACCAAAGCTAAGGAAAAATAAGGATTAGAAAGAGTTTTATAGGTGCATGTTCTTCATGATATAATTTAGAATATTGAAAAGCAGAACCCAGTAGCTTGAAAGATTAAACAAATGTGTTGTGCTTCTCTGATAAAACATTAAGTAGCTGTTGTAATAATTGTATGTAAATATTAAAAATGGGAAGCATGCTTGTCACATGACTGTACGAAAGAATTTTGCAAATAGTTTAACTCCATTTTTATCTGTATGCATAAAAAAAGAGTCAGAGGCATTTATTTTGAGGATGGTTGTGAGGATTAAATGAAATAACTCTTTTAAAGTTTAGAAAAATACAACAAGATGAGAACCGTATAAATGATAAACAAGTATACATATCCATTTGACAAATAATCTTAGAGCTTTTCTTCAAAGTGGGATTTGAGTGGCACTATTCTCAATATATGTCCAGAGGTTTCAGAGAAGAGACTAAGATAGACGAAAATTTTTAAAGCCAATAGAGGTGAATTTAAAAAGATCTAGATGGAACCAGGGGTGGTGGCACACACCTGTAATCCCAGCACTCGGGGAGGCAGAGGCAGGTTGATATCCATGAGTTCGAGGCTAGCCTGGTCTACAATGTGAGTCTAGGACAGCCAGGACTACACAGAGAAATCCTGTCTCAAAAAAACCAACCCACCAACCAACCAAACCTAGATCTCCACTCATAGGTCCTTAAATTTTCTTCATTAAATGACCCGAGAGGAGCTGGGAAGTCACTTGGCATCTCTCCCCACTTCTCTCCCATGGCTGTCACCGAAGACCCTGTCAGCATCACTCCAAGCATTAGCTGGGGATAGGGAGGAAGCCAAACAAGCAGGAGGAATGCCATCTAAAGTGCTTACAGGGGCTGAGAATGCTTACAGTCTCCATCTGGAGGTTGGAGGCCCAGGAAAGCTAGGGTGCACGTCAGTGTGCACTTGAAGGTCCCAAACCAGGGGGCTGAGGATGGAAAGCCCAGTGCAAGCTTCTTTCAAAGAGCACAAAAAGGGCACATCTGTTGCCAGGTTCCTGCTAGTGGAAACACAGTTCATGTTTGGTTCAATTACCTGATACTCCTATGAAAGATACAGTTGTATCAGTCGGAATATAGGGACATAGGAAAAGTTGCAGGGATTGGGAGGAGGTTGGGTGCAGACAGCAGGGGGAGGAGGGCGGAGAGACTGTGACTAGGACAGACAATGCCAAGCAAGTCAATAGAGGAAGACAGAGATAGAAGCCAACCTAACAGCCAATGCTGTGCATCTGCTACCAGAGCACTGGGGTTGCCAAGACAAGAAAACCCCTGGACACTTTCTGGCTCTCCAGTCAAGTTGAATCAATAATCTTCATGTTCAGTGAGAGACCATGATTCAAAAATTAAGGTGGAGAAACTGTTGAAGAAGACATCAGAGCCAACCTCTTTCCTCCATGAGCATATGCCTATGTTTCTGCATACACATGTGCATACAAACAAATAATATTAAAATACCTTTCCCTTCCCTTAAGGACCAACACAATTCCATTTTCGTTAAAGTGCCTCATTAAAAGTGATAGTTACTTTTTGAGAACTCAGTCCCCCGCCCCCCTGAGTTCTTAAGGAGTCCTGGGTTATTCTACATAGTTGTCCTGTTTGCCTCAATGTACCTATTGACTTCTTCAGGACACACATCACTAAGTTTTGAAGTTTTCCTGAGTTATTTGCTAAGCAGGTGCTCACTTACATACCAGGTGCTCACTTACATACCAGGTGCTTATTTACTTACCAGGTGCTCAGTTGTTTACCAGGTGCTCACTTACTTACCAGGTGCTCACATACTTACCAGGTGCTCACATACTTACCAGGTGCTCACATACTTACCAGGTGCTCACATACTTACCAGGTGCTCACATACTTACCAGGTGCTCACTTACCAGGTGCTCACTTACTTACCAGGTGCTCACTTGCTTACCAGGTGCTCACTTACTTACCAGGTGCTCACTTACTTACCAAGTGTTCATTTACTTACCAGGTGCTCACTTACTTACCAGGTGCTCACTTACATACCAGGTGTTCACTTACTTACCAGGTGCTCACTTACTTACCAAGTGTTCATTTACTTACCAGGTGCTCACTTACTTACCAGGTGCTCACTTACATACCAGGTGCTCACTTACATACCAGGTGCTCACTTACTTACCAAGTGTTCATTTACTTACCAGGTGCTTACTTACTTACCAGGTGCTCACTTACTTACCAGGTGTTCACTTACTTACCAGGTGCTCACTTACCAGGTGCTTACATACTTACCAGGTGCTTACATACTTACCAGGTGCTCACTTGCTTACCAGGTGCTCACTTACTTATTAGGTGCTCACTTACTTACCAGGTGCTCAGTTGTTTACCAGGTGCTCACTTACTTATCAGGTGCTCACTTACTTACCAGGTGCTCACTTACTTACCAGGTGCTCAGTTGTTTACCAGGTGCTCACTTACTTACCAGGTGCTCACTTACTTACCAGGTGCTCAGTTGTTTACCAGGTGCTCACTTACTTACCAGGTGCTCACTTACTTACCAGGTGCTCACTTACTTACCAGGTGCTCACTTACCAGGTGCTCACTTACTTACCAGGTGCTCACTTACTTACCAGGTGCTCACTTACTTACCAGGTGCTCACTTACTTACCAGGTGCTCACTTACTTACCAGGTGCTCACTTACTTACCAGGTGCTTACATACTTACCAGGTGCTCACTTACTTACCAGGTGCTCACTTACTTACCAGGTGCTCACTTACTTACCAGGTGCTCACTTACTTACCAGATGCTCACATACTTTTTGAAATGATGAATGAAAAGCACAATAGGAAATTCATATGAGCAAGTGAAAAACTGACTTTTAAGTGTCTAGATTGAATTATTCTCCAGTAGTGTATTTATAATACTTAACACTAGGGGTCTGTACTCCTTTAAAAGTTGTATAAAACATGCCACTCTCATGGGTGATCAGATCTGAATTTTCTTCAACACTTGGAGCTCTGAGTGACATCTGTATTAACCTCCTCTTCCTTCTGGCCTGCAAACCCAACATTAATATGTGTCCTCTGGTTCTTTCAGGTTTAGAGAAAGGAAGGCAGAGTCTCAGATTCTGAAAGCCCTATGGTATATTTTGTTCATTTAACTTGACATTTGCAATGACAAAGAAGATCCCCTGCCATTCCAGAATTGGATAACTCAGCACCCCAACCCATTGTTAATACATTTATCTCCACCAAAATTTATCCTAAAGTGTTCCATGATATACGGGCAGACATTTCAGTGACATTCACAAATAAGCACTCATTTCTTACTCTTAAGCCTGCAGTGGACTGAGACTGTGGTGGACTGGTACAACCTGGGGTTGTTTGCGTATGACTCTGGCATGTGGGTTTGGCTCAGGTGGGAACCACATGCTTATCATCTTTTAATTAATATGTTCTCCACATGATAGAAGACATTGGTCATGCAAGCTCACTTTCCTCTCTGCTCAATTACTACCCTGACTTGTCTTTGGTTATAACAAATCACACAGCAGAGTCCACCTACACCCCCCCCACACATGTGAGCACACATACACACACACACACACACACACACACACTCACACACACACACACACTCACACACACAAGCTTCTAAGAATTTGTGGGACAAGCGGGGGAAGGGTTATTTGAAGACCCCTTAGATGATCCACTCTGGGCTTTCATCACTTGTTATCCTCATTTTTATTCTCATATCTGGAGGAAGAGACAATCCCTGTTGTCCACACATACATGTATGAGCAAAGGTACTCCTGCACAAGTATTACATGCACACACCATGCACGCACACTCACACCATTCAAATAAAAATATTGTTCATGAAATAGATATTTTCATAATGAAATAACTCTTCTTTTTAAATACTAATTTGTATTTTATATAGAGAGTTTTAAATTAGGTAGAGCCCCAAGGAAGATATGGAGAAGACACACAAATTATAAGCTTTCTATGTGACAGTGAAAGAAGTGGACTGTGTATCACTCCTTTCTCACAGAATAGGATTTAATTTCCATAAAAATCAAACTGATTTGTTAAGTACTTGTATTAGATACACAAGACACGAAATAATCCATCCTAATAATGGGTTAGCATTTATTTAATGATTCCTGCTATGTGCTAGGCACTTACAGGATGTATATTCTCTCACCGAAATCAAAACAGTTATATCTCTCTAAACTGACATAGAGAATAAAATAAGCAAGTAGGAAAAATGATGACAATTTTGCCCTGGCTGAGCACACAGGTCTCTTTTCTTTTCTTTCTTTCTTTCTTTTTTTTTTAAAGATTTATTACATATATAGTGTTATGCCTGGATGTACACCTGCACACCAGAAAAGGGAACCAGATCTCATTATAGATGGCTATGAGCCACCATGTGGGTGGCTGGGAATTGAAGTCAGGTCCTCTGGAAGAGCAGATGGTGCTCTTAACCACTGAGCCATCTCTCCAGCCCCCTCTTTTGTTTTCAAACAGAATTTCCCAGCTTCATTACGAAGGTAACAGTGATGTTAGCCAGAGACACTGAGGCAGAGTTGACTGTACTGATGTCTCATTTTGTCCATAGGCAGAGGCTTCCTAAGCCAATGGCCTATAGACCTCAGGTGGCCTCAGTCCATGTGATGTGTTTGTTGGTGCTGCAGTTTCCCAGCCTCTTCTATGGATTTTTATTTCACTCTTGTTTCTGTTGGCAGATTGCTTGAACAGAAAGAGAAACAATAGGAGGAGGTTACGAACACAGACTCTACCCCTATTCTGTGCAGTAAGCGTTTTCTGGGCTCCTCTGAAGGGGCCTGCACATGCTGGCAGCTCTGACTCTCTGGCTGTAATAAAACTTACAAGACTTGAATGTGGTTGATGTCAGGACTCAGTTTGGGGCATGTGAAAGTGTAATCAACTAGCTAAGCTACAGCCTCACAGCTGCCCCACTGGCTTCTCTGATACCTTTTTAACAGGGACCGGCTTGGTGATGAGGATTTGGACTGATGAGTAGCATCCCAGCACATTTAATACACTTGGGGGTTATGAACTTCTGCAGGACATTGGTTTGAATGCTTTGTGTCTGAATAGATGGAGTCTCAATGTTTAGACATAAATTGATGTGCAAATTGTCTTTCCCCTTAGCCTCAGTACTTGGTGTTTTTTTTTTCATTGTCACTTAAGTTTCTCTCATCATCTTGGCATGGTGACAGATCCCCATGACTCTTGGCTTCAGGAATCCGGAAGTGGACTTGTGATTCTGTACACTGTTATGTGCAAAATGATGGCCTGTGCTACAAAAAAAAAATGTCCTTGCCAGCATCCTTTCTCTGGAGAATTATTCTGTCTGTGTAAAGGATCATTCTTGTTATAACATCTCTCAAAGTGATTGGACAAGCGATTTTTTTCCTGTTCTCTGATGTTCAGCTAGATATTCTGAATGCTGATGACACTGTTCAAAGCAGCTCCAATCTTTTCGTTTCACTGACCCAGTGAGGATGACGTCTTATCAGTGAAGAGGCTAAATTTCAGGCTAAGTTAGAGCTTTTCTTTCTTTCTTTCTTTCTTTCTTTCTTTCTTTCTTTCTTTCTCTTTCCTTTCTTCCCTCCCCCTCTCTCCTTTTTCTTTTGTGCTTACAATCAGATAACATATACCATGTGTAGATTTTATATCTCTTCCTCACATTCTTCACATATTTTTTTAACTTCCAGGTTGATATTTTATAAAGCTGCCTACTGACTGTTATTAAGGATCCAACGATGCATATTATAGCAGTGCTGGATGAAGGAGTAGAATTTATTTTCACTCCACATACCTTTACCCCAGACATCTTTGTCTTCAGTTTTTACATCTTGCTCTTTGAAGCTCCAGCAAACCATCCAACCCACTCCCCCCGAGTCTGCATATATTTAGACACAAACCCTTTGTGTCCGTACTGACTGAACGATAGCAGTAAACAACAGCAATGAATGACGGCGTGATCTTATGAGATGCTTTGCATAACTGTTAATTACATACAGACAATTCTTATTTTTGTATAATTATAATGGTAGAATCTATGGCGGAGTCCTCTCTCTGTATGTAGACCTAAGAAAACCTGCTTATTCTTGTTGGATGTCAGAACACAGCTATAGAGCCCAGTCTGGAGAAGAAATATACTGAGTGCTGTCCTCAGTGAACCCTGAATCTGGATATGGCTTTCTGCCTGGCTTCCCTGCTTTCCCAGTTATAATCCTTAGAACCTGCTGGGCAACTGCGCTTAAACTACCCTGTCCCGAGGAAGCTCTGGGAAAGGGCTGCTCTGTTAATATGTAGTGTGTGTTTACAGGTGCTTATTGACATGTTTTTTTTTTCTGAACTCAAGCAGCTTTCCTTGGTTCATTGTTTTCTTTGCTGCATTTGTGTATAAAAGTACATTGACACTGAAGTAAAACTGTCTATAGTATTAGGCTATAGTCCACCCCGTTCCCTCAGGTCCTCAAATCCCAGATCTCACAGACAAGTTGATGAAAGCTGACAGGTGAGTGATGAGTCAATAGGTGAATAAGTGAGTGAGTGAATGAATGAATGAATGAATGAATGAATACGTGAGTGAGTGAATGAACAGAAAGCCATTTCCTTTGCTTTCTGAAACTATCTGCAACCTTGATGTTAAAGCTGAGCAGAAATGCTGCGGGCCTATAACACTTAAAAAAAAAAAACCCATAGGTAGAGTCCTAAATGAAACTTTAACAGACTAAATTCAATAGCACATTGAAAGAATCATCTAATCTGACCAAAGATGGTTTCTTCTAGACTGCCACGGTAGTTTTCTATTAAGGAAAGTGGCCCTGGCAGTGGGGAATGTAAAGTGTTACAACCATTTTTGAAAAGCAATCTAGCAATATATATTAAAGTTAAAAATATATATATGTCTTTTGAGCTAGGTATTCCACTCCTGGGAATCCGTTCTCCAGAAGAGAGAGTGCCAGGGCATGAGGACCCTTGTACGAAATGGTCATCGCAGCCTGGCTCCTGGTGGCGAGAAGTGGGAATAAAGGGCTGCTCCTGGTCATGTAGCTAGCTGACTGTGTGGCCATGCGCGCACACATGGTGCACCCAGAGAATGGCTAGAGCCAGTTAATGTGCTTTCCGCAAGGTGACCATCATGTTCTAAGAAGCAGAGGGCATGGAAGTCTGTACAGAGAGATGCCATCTGCCTAAAGAATGAGAAGAATCCAGCAAAGCAAAGCAAACAGTACAAAAGGAAAGCAAGCCCCTGTGCCACAGCAAGCCCCTGCGCCGCAGCAAGCCCTTGCGCCCCTGCAAGCCCCTGTGCTGCAGCAAGCCCCTGTGCCCCTGCAAGCCCCTGCGCCACAGCAAGCCCCTGTGCCGCAGCCTTGCCTATTGGATCACTTTGGGATATTACTTCTTTTGGCTTCAGTTTTTCTGATTATAGGACGTCAGTGAAGGTTAAATGAGGTTAAAAACACGTGAAGTGCTAGGGACATAGGGCATAACTGATAGCTGTGAGTTACTACTGCAGCCATTTGCTCGTTTGAAGACCTGAGTAGAAAATGCAAAATTCAGAGGAAAACATGAAAGGCCCATACCAGATTGTTAATCTCCTTAGTATTTTGTGGGGAGAAGGGACTGATGAGGGATGGAGGGTGAGAAGGCCCGCGTAAATAGGGAAAAACGTGTGCACGTCACAGTTATGAACCAAATTCAAATTATGGTATTGGGACTGTTATAATTACATTCAGTATTCTTAAAGGAGCACTTTCTATTACTTATAAGGAGTGAGTTGGTCCTGGAAGAACATTGCAGGCTTGTGTATGTGGTAGAGCTTACCTAAGTCTCTGCGTGAAGATCTCAACCAGCGCCTACAGGTCTTAAACAACAGTCCTTGCTAGGCCTGATGGGAAAACACCACAAAGGGGCCTAATGGCGTGTATTTTCTGAAATCCTAATTCCACACTGGGGGATAAGGGGAAAGAAAGTGTCCACAGCACAAGAACTTGGTAACATTTTGGTCACATGTTGCCTGAATCTCAGGAATGCGAGCCCAGCAAATGTGTGTGGTCCTTCCCCACCTTTAGTGTCTGGCAAAAATGCTGCTTCCTCAGAGGAACCTTCTAGGCTCCTGTTATTCCTGTGTATGACTTCTGCCACGTCACTCTTTCACTGCCAGTTGTTACCACTGAGAGAAGTTCACTAGAATGTTGTGACATCTATAAAATTGTGCCTTTTCATGTGTTGGTGTTATTTACATTGTATCCGATGGTCTTGCCTACACTAAAATCTTTTAAAAGGCATTTAAAAAATAATTTAAAAATTAAAAAAAATTTTCCTTTAAAAAGAGCCAGTTTCTGTGGCCATTGCAGCAGTCACTATTAGGGAATTTCTTCTTCATGAGCAAGTTATGGAGGGAATATGAATCATGCCAGGGTCTCAGGCCCTTCCTTGTTTCTCATTCTTGTGAAGGCGATGTGCTGATGTGGCCTCTTTTCCTTTCTGGGTGTGTTGTGTGCATAGCTGATCACGATTTTATGAAGTCTGCTTAGCTTCTCTAATGGAAAGGGGTTGACAGTAGCAAGACAGAGTTAGATGGCTATCAGACAAGGCTGCTTTACAAAAACCAACCAACCAACCAACCAACCAAAACCAAAACCCTCGCAAACAGTCTTCTAACAACTAAGCTCCCTCTTATCTTCCCTAGGGCCCCCCATGTTAGGATCTATTAGACTCATGCCCCCTCACCCCATTTCTGTGTGTGATGATCAGTAGACATTTCCTTAACGGAATGACTTCACTGTACATGATCTTAGAAAACAACCGTTGCTAAGACATTATAATTGAGCACTAGTGTTGTGTATGTAAAATACATGGTCCTCATTGGTGGGCCTTCATTTTTTGTGTTGTGCTAAAATGATAACGGTCTCTCCAGTTTTTCTGAGTGCTGTCATCTCTAGCAGCCACTCTTAGATTAAAAAAAAAAAAAACAAACAAAAACCCAAACCCTTCATTTCTCCCAAACCCATGAGCACACATGGGCCATTTAACTGTGTTCAACTACTTTCCTCCCCTCCAGGTCCTTGCAAACATGGAAGACATTAAAGTCCGTGAAATACAGATCTTTGACTACAGGAAAAAAATTGCTGAGTCGGAGACTAAGTTAAAACAGCAACAAAATCTATATGAAGCCGTGAGGTCAGACAGGAACCTGTACAGCAAAAACCTGGTGGAGGCGCAGGTAAACAATAGGTTTGTGTTTTTACATTTTGAGTTTTGTCTCCGCACTGGGTGTTAAGCACTTTCTGTTGTTCTAGTGGCAGCATGAGACAAGACTAAGAAATCCTGTTCAATCTGCCTTAAAAAGCATCAGGTTGTCCACACTGTCAAGTTGGGAAGAATGGGCGTGACCCAACTCAGTAGGCCACAGAGAGAGCTCGGCCTAATTTAGATTGTTATGTAGGATTGCTGTTGTGCTCTTGGTGGGTTTTAAGACAGTTGGGAGTAGCTGCTAAGACTCGGAGTGCGGTTGTACATTTTCCTTGTTCAGTTGTAGAATTTGGCTTTGCAATGTCTTTAGAATGATTTTTGTACTTCTAAGTTCCTTAGTCAAAGGAGGTAGTGTGCATGCGTACATGTGTGTGTGTGTGTGTGTGTGTGTGTGTGTGTGTGTGTGTGTATACTTGGGTGAGCATGTGTGTGTATGTGTTTGCACTTGTTGTGCATGCTGTGTGTGTTTCATGAGTCTATTCTGTGCCGTTACTCTAAGGTACTTTGACGTTGCTAGGCACAAGAGACAAAGGAATAGCCTAATCAGATTTGGTCAAGATTTTGTTTTGAGAGCTCTTAAATAAATATTGAGCTTTCAAACTTTTCTCCCCTTCTTTCGTTAGGATGAAATAACAGGAATGAAGAGGAAGTTAAAGATCATGACGCACCAGGTGGACCAGCTGAAGGAAGAAATCTCTGCCAAGGAGTCTGCGCTCGTGAAGCTGCATCTGGAACAGCAGCGCATTGAAAAAGAGAAGGAAACACTGAAGGTACAGGGCTTAGGACAGTAGCTATGGGCTGGCATCTTCCCGGCAGAGGCAACTTCCGCTCACTGAAAGCACTGAGGGGCAGGGGGAGCAGCCAAGGCGGTTGCTCAGTCACTAAGGTGCTGAGAAGATCACGTTTGCCCCCTCAGGATCGGCCTCCTCACAGGTGTGGTAGTCCCAATCGAGTGGGGGAGGGGAGTGGTGGAGATGTATCCTTTCTGGCTCATTTTTGATCACCGTGCCTCAGAGGAAGAGAAGCTAGCAGATTGGTAGTGCCCAGGAAGTCCTTGACCTTATAGACTAGCTACCACCTATTTGCATTCATAACCCATGTCGAGCCCATGCCATATCCACTCCCAGACTTCCACTCTGGGCTTTTAATAAAATGATATTTAGCTGGGCATGGTGACACATGCCTGTAATCCCAGCACTGGAACTGTGAGTTCGAGGCTGGCCTACAAATTGAGTCCTGGACAGCTGAGGCTACACAGAAAAACCCTGTCTTGAAAAACCAATAAATAAATAAATAAATAAATAAATAAATAAATAAATAAATGGAAGAAAGAAAGGAAGAAAGAAAAAAGATGATATTTGTCTGTCTGTCCCTCATTGCTGCTCCTTGTGTATGGCAAGTGACTTTCCCATCTATAGATTTGGTACCTGTCAGCATTAGAGCTCTCCCCTCACTTGGTCTGCTTTGGACCAGCTTCACAGTCTGACTTTGCATCTGGGATGTCTCAGACATCTGCAGCATCTCCTTCAGGGAACACTCATCTCCATAGCTATTGCTAAGGCATACTTGTTTATTTACTTGCTTTATTTTTATGATTTTGGGGATGAGCCCAGGCCCTTGTAAATCCAAGGCAAACACTCTACTACTGAGCCCTTGATGTTCTGAGATAGGGTTTTGGTAAGTAGCCCAGGCTGGCCTCAAACTCATGAGCCTCCTATTTGTACTGATTAGAGGGAGGTGTCTCCACAGAGTACTAGGTTAGGCCTTTAAACCTACCAGCTTAGAACACTCTGCATATACTGAGATAGATTTTCCTTCTACTTCATCTGATCAAAAAACTGAAAAGAAGAGCATCTAAGAGAGTGGTGTGATTTTGATGTAAAGAGCATATACACACGATACTTAGAGATGCTTGAGATCCACCTGCCCTTTTACAGCAAGTCAGAGACCGGTACCGTGGCTCCTGCAAACAGTAGCTTTCACAGACAGACGTTGTCCTGAGAATGTGCATCCAGCATCACACAGGTTTCATGCCATTGTCTCTTTGATTCTAAGATGCCATAGTTTGAAATATGCACCCTCAATTTAACAACAGGCTTGGCACCCTAATGATAGGTTTTCATGGAAGTGGAAGTGTTGCATTAAATTAATTTAAGGCACATTTGGTCCGAGAAAGATTAAACTATAGCAAAAGTGCCTTTACAAAAAAGGATGTGGTAATGGATCTATTTATGTGGGACTTTCCTCTCCGTCACTCCAGCTCACGAAAAGGAATGGAAAATTCTTCATTTAAGTTTATTGATATGTAAAGAACTTTACAAAATTTAAAAGTATCCTGCGTCCTTGTCCTTATCCTTGTCCAAAAGTAACTTAAATGGGGGGATAGTTTGTTTTTAACCCCAGAGTCAGAAGCAGGATGGGGTTTAGTTACTGTTGAACAAATTAGAAACATCTCATTATAAACCCTACAGCACCAGGGGTCTCTTGGACCACATTAGCAAGGCTTCAGTGTAATAGGCCTGGCTAATTGGTATATCATCTCTTTGTCTTGGAGGATGCATCGATTCTCCATCTCATCTCTCCTTCCCGAGTGATGCCCAATTCAGAAGATTAACAGTTGGCCCACAGTGGAATCCGAGCTGGAACTAAGTTCCTGCTGCAGAATTCCACTCTAGAATGAGCAATGTCCCCTACAAGAGATCAGTTACGTCTACTTCCTTGGGGTTTGTCGTTAGATGGTATCTATTTCAGTGGTGCCCTCCATCATTAGGTACCAAAGAACGTAGCACCAAAGAAATGTCAACAGTAAAACACAGGGCAGCAGGTGTGGTTTTAGTACGTCTCCAGGCAAGCAGAGTGGGCCACTGGCAGACATGGGGGCTTCTTCTCTGGGAAGTGAACTCCAAATGGGACTCTCAGGTTTAGAGGGCTTTTGTCACTGGCTCTAGGATGTGCTGCAGAGATAGAGTTACCAGCTTTTCTCACTGAGGTGAAGCATGAGGAACAAACCATGAATGCTTGCTTGGTTTCTTACCCGAGGTTATGCAAGGGTGACTTGTCATGATGCTGAGACTGTGGGTAATTCTGGCCCATCGTTATGCCTGTTTGACATCCCTTAGAACAACATGACGGCTCATATGTAGAGTTCCGCCCTGTTGACTGCTTCAGCTAAGAATGTGACTCACATTTCCACACAGCTCTCTGGGTTGCAAGTATCTTCAGCTTGAGAACTAAAACCTCAGAGTAAAGAACAGATTTTTTTAGTCCCTTTGCCCCCAAAGATGTTTGTTTTCTATTCTACAAAACTATGTGGGCACATAATCCCGTCGGAGGAGCACAGCCTCACAGCGGGCCACAGGATGCATTTTGATAGGTCAGCCCAACCCGTTTCTTCCCAAAGCCTCTCTACAGACAGTTGCCATAGGAGGCCACCTTCACCTCACTCACTCCCCTCATCTGAACAGTTTTGCTCTTAGCTTCTTTCTCTCCCTTTCCTGTTGTCACCAGTCTCTCCTGACACAGGATCATAGACACTGTCAGCACATTGCGCCCCTGACAGCGTGCCAGCAGATCTCTGCAGATCCAACTGTACCTGCATTCCTCTGTTCATTGTGATGCAGATTTGCTTCATCCACACTGAGGAGCTACCTCAGTCCTAACGAGGCTCCGATGCTGTCTCGCCTCTTCCCAATCATCCCGCATCTGTCTGACAGCGCTTTGATTCTCTGTGAATAATGCAACAGCAAGGCCTCTGCCTCCAGAGCTCAGTAGCACATTAGTGACTGGCTCAGGGTACCACATCCTTCCACTTAGGGATTCTGTCCCAGGACATGAGTGGGGAGATGTCATCCTTGGGAGTGGGGTGTGGGGAAGGGGGGAGGAGAAGAAGGCTAATCACACCTGTGGCTGGAGGCTTCAGGTGGCTCGTGCATGAACTGGTGAGACTCTTCTAAGTCTGCCTCTTGAGATACTGTTTATGAAGAGTCATAGCTGATGAAAATGTGTCCATAAACGCTGGTTGCAAAACTGTATAATCCTGAGCATAGCCACCAAAGGATGTGCCCAGCCATCTCATTATAACCTCCTGTCACCAGCAACACATTTGGCAGGTGCAGAAACTTCCAGTCCAGCATCAGGATGTCACCTGATGGGCATACAGCAGTTGTTGCCACCCTTCCCGAGAGGCAGCTCAGATTTATAACTGCTAAATGTATTAGGCCCTAGGTATTTTGTTGATGTTAACACTTGCTGCCAATGCCTAATGTCACGTCTTGTTTACAGCCCATAAATTTATGACATAAGGAGACCACTCAGAATTTTGATCTATTATGAAAAAAGTGCCCAGCGATGCCAGATGCATGGCTGGCTTTACATTTCAGACAGATACTTTTACACACCGTTGATTGCATTTTAATATAACAAGGGTTTCATTCTGTTCTGCTAGTGGATTCTGATCTGCTCTTGGCACTTAGGAACAGAGAAGCGAGTGTGTGGGGATGGGAAAATAAAAGTTTTATGAAGGGAAGCATGGGCCAAGCAGGTATTTCATTGCTGTCTTTGCTGTCACCTTAAATGATTATAGAACCAGAAAAATCAAATCAAAACAACAACAGCAACAACAACAATGACAACAACAACAAACCAAAACAAAAAAAACCCCACCTGGTTCTTCACTCTCTCTTTTCTAACAGATACTCCCATTGACCGGTAAATACTACGCTGTATCTTTTCTCAGTCAGTGTTTCTTTTTTTGCTTATCCCTGAAACCCAACATATTTCATGAATGAACATGCAAAATGTCATCAAAGAAACCCCTGGTTGCACTTAATATGCACACTGTACATCTGATGGGAAGTGAGCAGTATCTTAGCGCTTGGGTAAACTGCAGTGTGGAATTCATGACTCCTGGCCCTCAAAGGCTAGAATCAGGCCTTGACCTCCGCTGGGTTGCTTCATAAGCCTCCCATTACCTTGGTAAGCTTGGGTGTGGGGGTCTCAATAGTTACTTGAGCAAATATATATATATATATATATATATATATATATATATATATATATATATATAAGCTTTGCGCTGTCATTTGTAGCAAATCATGCACACACTGGAGGTCTAATATCTACTACACCATCACTACCCTTGTGATTATAGGCATAGGGGAATCAGAGCTCCTCCCTTTGTTCCTTCGCCTGTGCTAACTGGGCAGTGGTCCTCCTTGTCTTCCCTGGCTGGGCATGGAAACTCTTTAAAAAAAAAAAAGATTTATTTATTTTATTATATATAAAGTGCTCTGGCTGCACATACACATGCTGGCCAGAAGAAGGCATCAGATCACATTATAGATGGCTGTGAGCCACCATGTGGTTGCTGGGGATTGAACTCAGGACCTCTGGATGATGAACAATCAGTGCCCTGAACCTCTGAGCCATCTCTTCAGCCCAAGACAGGGAGATAGTGGTTCCCTGGTGCATACAGCCCACAGTGTATTCAATCAGAAGACCCTCCCCCAGGCCTGCCCAGCTGCTTGTCAGCCTCTCTTCCTCCCAACCGGAGTCTAGCCCTCAGATCCAGCTGTGTGGGGGCACTGTTCTGTCTGCGCAAGACAGCAGATGTTTGAGTTTGCACCAGCTAGTTCATATACCCTGACTGTCGGAAGCCTCCCTCCAACACACACGTCTCCAGCTGGCCATCATCTGTCACCTGCTGAGGGCTTGACTCATTCTTCCTTGTCAACACCCCAAGCAGGCATATAAGCTTCTTCTTGTGTGTGCTCACGCCCTTTTCTATACCAGCAGATGGCATGTTCATGCTGTTGTTAGCTAGATCAGTCATCTTCAGTGGGTAATGAATACTGTCGTACTCATTTTTTTTTCTTTTTGCATTTGATTTGTAACTCTTGGAAGCAGGCAGTAGACAGAACATAGGCTTTTGCATCGAAAGGTCCTGCTTGGATAGCTAAACTTCACCACTTCCTAACTCAGAGAGGTTGGCTAAATCATGTGCTTCCCTCTGTCACTGTGTGAGACACACAGTGTGATGCCTGCGATAGTGTAAGTCACTTGCATGCTGGGCAGTAGATGGTGAAGGTTTGATGAGGAGGAATTTTCCTTTCCTAACTTAACAACTTGCTGCTCCTTTCCCTATTTTCCTGTATTCCTAGTTAACCTCACTTTAGCCTCCACTTAAACTTGACTCAGGTGGGAGCTCGCTGAGAAAGCATCCATGAAGTCTCTGTTCAATGATGGCATTATCCCTGACTTCCTGTAATACCACCTCACTGCCTGAATGATAGAAAAGACGTGTGTGTGTGTGTGTGTGTGTGTGTGTGTGTGTGTGTGTGTGTGTGTGTGTGTGTGTGTGTGTGTGTGTGTGTGTGTGTGTGTGTTGGGGCAGGCTGGGAAGAGAGTGTGCTAGTTAGATCCCTAGCACTCATATAGAGAGATGGGCGCAGATAGCAGCACACATATATCATCCCAGTGCTGAGGAGGAGTTAGGAACAGGAGGATCCCTGGGGCTTGCTGGCCAGGTAGCCTAGTCAAACTGCTGAGCCCTGAGACTCAATGAGAGACCAACATATGACAATGATTTCTGGCTTCCACAGGAATGTGCATTTGCATCCACCTGTATGTGCACACACACCTAAACATTCAGATACAAAACTAGTAAAAAGGATACTGGAAATTGTTGCCTGGACTCAACAATGTGCTTATTATTTGCATAGTTTATATATAATATCTTTATTTTTGCATTGGAGATGTCTTAGAATGTGTGTGTGTGTGTGTGTGTGTGTGTGTGTGTTTTAACATTGTAGCGTCTCTTCTGTCCTACTAAAATGTTTTGTTTTTGTTTTTGTTTTTGTTTTTTTTTTACAAGAGAGACACTTTGTTTTTACTTTTGGCCAGTTTGATTCGGCCTTGCAATGGGCCTTCTCTTAGCAGTGAGTGTGCTGGTTGGGGTAGGACACTGGAGAAGCTGGCACATGTAGAGACCTTCTCACCCACACACTCCTCCTGAACTGTTCTTAGTGGACTGTGGCAAGGGTGGGGGATGCAACCGGATTCCAATGAGGCCCCTGCTATGCTTATACAGAAGAGAGACAGGAAACCCTTAGGGCACAATTTCCAGAGTGAGCAGGATCACTGGAATGGGCATTGCTGATTGGCTAGGGTTTTTTTTTGTTTTTTGTTTTTTTTCCCGAGACAGGAAACTCGATCTGTACACCAGGCTGGCTTTGAACTCATGGAAATCCTCCTGTTTCTGCCTCCTGTGTGCTGGGATTAAAGGCATGCGCCACCACTGCTCTGCTGATTTGCTAGTTTTAGTGGGTGTGCGTGCACTTGCGCACTAAGCTTGTTTGGGTTGTGTTAGTGCTCAAACTCTGTTAAATGAAACATGAGATGCAAGGACGTGAAGCTGCATGGCCAAATCCAGCCCCGTGGTCCCACTTAGGCTGCTGTTGAGTTGAATGCAGTATGTCTGAATCGTCCACTCTCTGTCAGGCCGAGCTTCAGAAGCTGAGACAGCAAGCCCTCGAGACCAAACACTTCATTGAGAAACAGGAGGTGGAAGAGAGGAAGCTCCTGCGCATCATCGCCGAGGCTGATGGGGAGAGACTGAGGCAGAAGAAGGAATTAGACCAGGTAGAAGCTCCCCGTCACACCCTTACTAGCATCCGCGAGTCCTCTGCCCTTTGCAGGTCAGCAGGGGAGTCTGGGGCTGACCACGACACAGTCACCCATTCCCTTCACAGCTATTTGCACTTCTGGCCATCGGGGACACAATGGACAAGAAAATCAGAGGTCCCTGTTTTCAGGGAACGTAAGCTCAAATATATTACTGTTCATATACAGTTGCTGTTCATAATTACATGACAGAAACTCAAGTGCATAATTTTGAGATTAGAGATTTTGTTTTGAAATGGTCTCTCTATATAGCTCAGGCTGGTCTTTAATTGGTTATCCTCCTGCATCAGCCTTTTGAGTTCTGGTATTTTAGATAACAGGCCTGTGCCAGCATACTCCACTATAGATCAGAAACCCAGGTGCTTCCAGGGTCCTGTCAGGGAGAAGCTGGGTCACTGTGATATGTAGAAAATGATGGAACTTGCCAAGAGCTGGCCTACCAGAGAATCATTCAATTTAAACATTTTAAAAACTGGGTTGGGGTTGTTGGAGCAATGGCTCAGTGGTTAAGAGCACTGGTTATTCTTCTAGAGGTCCAGGGTTCAATTCCCAGGATCCACGCAGCTGTCTGTAACTCCAATCCCAGAAGACCTGATGCCTTGCTCCCTTTTGTCCTCTGTAAGCACTACATATACACGGTGCATAGATATACATGTAGGAAAACACCTATACACATAAAAATAAATACATTTTTAAAAATTAAAAAAAAATATAGATTGGGAAAAAAATACAACAGAAGGATACAGCTTCACACCAAACATGACTGAGTCACTGGACCATGGATGGCTATGACAATTGGAGGAGTGCCATGTTGAGCATCTTCTTATGGGATGTTTCCAGCGTCCTGCCCATGGGCATGTGTGGGCACTCAGTAGATGTCTGTGGATGGAGCGGGAGCTGCTGTCACGGCGAGAAGGGAGAGACGTTCTTTCATTCCAAGCGTCCGTCTTTGCAGGTCATCAGTGAGAGAGACATCCTGGGGTCTCAACTTGTTCGGCGCAATGATGAGTTAGCCCTGTTATACGAGAAGATCAAGATCCAACAGTCGGTGCTGAACAAAGGCGAGACACAGTACAACCAGCGGTTGGAGGACATGCGCATCCTCAAGCTGGAGATCAAGAAGCTCCGCAGGGAGAAGGGGATCCTTGCCAGGAGCGTGGCTAATGTGGAGGAACTCAGGTGGGGAGCCCCTACAAGGTGACCCTGGGTGGGTCTCTGAAAGTTTTTTTTTTTTTTTTTAGCAAATTATACAAAATGGAGTTCATAGGATGAAAGGATCATTGCCTGAGCACAACTTTTTCATAAAGTTCTCCCTGTGCTCATGCTGTGTCACAAAAAAGAGGCCAATCTCTTTTCACGGGGTGTGCGAGACAGCAAAAAGGTTACTAAAACGCCCTTCTGGCTCTTTCAAAAGGAAATTTCAAATCAAAGCGCAAGCACAAGCTAGTTAAACTCAGAAATTTTTTTCCCTTCAGTGAGTTCCTTGGAATTTCTTTAATCAGGCAATACGCAGAAGATATGAGCACCAATATTTAAGTGCCATCTTGCTAATGTGCACACGTCTTCTTAGAGTAACGTATAGGATGGAAAGAGGTGGAAAATTTAATTCTGTTAGTCTCTGAAAATCTGTTTCTTTGAAAGGTGGCCACGTTTTCTTTCTGAGTCTTGCCTGATCCATCCTCTGCCGCTTTCACTTAGCGCACTCCCTGAAACTCCTTTCTTTCTGTCTCGCACCACCCGGGACCTGTTTTTCCCTGTGGGAGAACATCGTCGTGTTTCCTATGGACCATCGCAGGAAGCTGAATAAGAGCCCTGGGCTTGGCGACTCTCCTTATCTGCACTGACTTGTAGAAGTGCAGGCTCTCCTTGTCCCCCACCTCGGGAGAAGGATGCACTTTGGAGCAGCCTCTTACATTAATTAGAGGGAAAGATACTTTTTATGTTTTAGATGCAGCAGCTGTCAGTCGGCCACTATCAAAGATGGGTCAATTCTTCTGCTTTTTGGACCTGTTTGTCTTTCAGATGATAAATGTAGTAATATTCATTGTAGGAGATGCAGAAAACAACACACAGAAGGGATTAGAAACACCGCCCATAACTTTATTACTCAGAGAGACCACTGTTGATGTTTCCAAGACAAATATTCTCATTCTAAATGGCCTCTGAATGATCTTAAGGGTCATCAGCACATTTGTCAGCCATGAGTTGTTTTTATGACGTACAAAAAAGGACCAAGTTCCATCCATTCCTAGTCAATACTGCTAGTTTGTTGATGATGGACTTTATTTCCCTTTCCAGTGAGAGGGCATCTCATAAAGGTCGGAGGCAAGCATCCTTGCTGTCTACCAGCTGCGTGGCCTTGGGCAAATTGCTAAATGTCTCTGAGGTTTGGACTTGTAATCACCGTTAAAGGTAGAAACAAAGATAGGGTGGGCACAGAGTCTCCTACACAGTTAGTTCTCAAATATGGTAGCTTGTACTTTTGCCTTCCTCTTCCAGCGATGCTCTAGAAAAACAAAGTGTTAAAAATATGCTTTTAATTCCAAGCAGCTTGTTCTGCGCTCCCTGTTGAGTGAACATCATGCAGTTAATTCTAATGGTTTGTCTTGTTAATGAGGGAAGGTTGTATTATTGGTTTAAATGAAGCAATTAAGTAAAAGAGATGGCTCTGTGTTAGCAATCTGCACACACACACATACACACACACAGCAGATGAGGACAGATAGTAACGTCTTTATTACTCAAGTCAAAGCAAGCGTTTGTCCCTCCTCCTCCTCCCAGCTAAGGTCCTGGTGAACAGAATGAGCCAGGAAGCTGAGGATGGCCATGAGAGTCTGTCCACCTTGAGCCAGGAAGCTGAGGGTGGCCGTGAGTCTGTCCACCTAGTAACCAGAGATGCCTGAAGACTTTAGAGATGCGTTGGGAACAGAGGTGCTTCAGGGCCTTTTCAGCCCCCTGCGCCTGGTGCCTGGGGGACACAAGGTGCTTCGTATCATTTTAGCTCCAAACTCCATTATGTCCAAATCCTGTTGCACACTAGGATTGCCTGCAGGGCCTTTCTAACCTGTGGAATGCAGGCCCTGTTCCAGACCCCACGGAGCAGAAGTCCTCTGGGAAATGGGTCCAGGCGAAGGGATGTTGAGAGCACTCCGTGTGGTTCCACTATGCAGTGAAGATGGAAGTAAGAGGCCGTAACTGGTGCTGGCGTATTGCCTGTGAGCTGGCAATGCAGAGTGTTCACTGACTGCTACCGTGGACACAGTAGCATCAGAGCACTGAAACCCTGAAACGTGTCTTAGGACCCTTGTGATTCCCTTCCTGACCTGGTTCTGGTCCTATGCTTATAAATTTCCCAGACATTCAGAATCAAGACTCTAAAGGCAGCTGCTGTTCTGAGCTAAGACAGTTCTTGAACACCAAATGAATTAGCATCCTTTGTGACCCGACCAGGTTTGGGAAGCTGGCCTCTGTCAGTGCTAACAAGTCTCCTAGTTCTGGCTTTCTGTGCCAGATGCAGTGTGTCTATGGTAATCGGTTCATGAACGTTTCCATGGGTGTGGATGTCATGTGCATGCATGTGTGTGGGCATGCATGTGTGTGGGTATACATGTGAGCGTGCCCATGTGCTTGTGGAGACTAGAGGCTGGTATCCAGTGTTTTCCATGTTATTTATGGAGACCAGCCTCTTAGCGAATCGAGGGCCCACAGAGCCACCTTGACTGCCTAGCCAGCTGATCAGGGGAAATCTCCTGCCTCAGTCTCCCCAGTGGTGGTATTACAGGTGGGTCACCACACCTGGTTGGAGTTTACATGGGTTCTGGGGATTCAAACTCTGGCCCTCATGGTTGCAGGGTGAGTGTTTTAATGCACTGAGCCATCTCCCTGGCCCCCTGTGGCAAAGACAGCATATTCAAGAGAAGTTCTTTGCCAAATGAAGCTTGTCTTATCCAGGCAGGAGCTCTTCCACATGCAAAGAGAATTCTTGAAGGAAAGGACGAGATGCCGAGCCCTGGAGGAGGAGCTGGAGAACCCTATGAATGTGCACAGATGGAGAAAGCTTGAGGTACCACCTGCCAGAGCGCACTTCCTGTCCCCAGACCGCCCCTCCACCCACCCAAGGCTCCTAACCTAAAGCAGGACAAGAAGTTCCCTTTAAGTTAATGATATGCAAATTGTCACCTACAATGATCAAATGTAAATTAGGCTGTTTTAGGACCAGATGGTTAACTTCAGATTTCAGTTTAGTTTTAAAAGTCTTGGACAAAATCCTCCTAACCACACCCCCCCCCCACCCATCACCCCTCCCCCTCCCCCAAGACCCTTTGGAAGCTACACATTGCTTTCTCTGATGGGCTTGTGTTTCCCTTTTCCCGGTAGTTTTGAGGTTTGGATTGACTGTTGATTGCCTTTAGCAACGTCTACCACCAACAAACATCTTAGTCCTCTTTCAGTTGGGTTTGTGTTCTTCCATTTCCTGCTGGAAACATGATTTTGTGACCCAGTCTTTTCAAAGGTGTAGATTGTGTTAGCCAAAAACCTCTATCTTAAGATCAGGGGACATAGCTGAAGTCCCACTGGCAAAGGATGGGTAACTCTGTGGCTTCCTGCAAGACACCACTGCCAGCTCTGCAGATAACAGTCACAGATACGATCTGCTTAGTCCAGACAAGGATGGCCCCTCCCTTATTTGTACATTGCAATGTGGGTACCAAAAGGGACTTTGGCTAACTGACCAATTATAATGTTGAGATATATAAAGTCTATGGCACAAGAAAGTTCAGGGTGAAGTGGAAAATCATCCAAATAAGATTTTATTTTTATTTTCTTTTAATGAAGAAAGTATTAAAGTTAATGCATTATAAATTGTGTAAACACAAGGCCTGAATTTTAACAACGTCCGTGGCTGCCAAGTGTGTGTGTGTGTGCCAAATCCTGTTCAGCTATATAGGCATCAGCTGGAGCTGGGTAAGCAAAGTCGGAGTCAGTGAAATAGCCTCTTTATTCCTCTGCCCAAAGTGGCGCAGCTTACTAACCTAGTGATAACACCAGTCTACCTGGGAAGTGGAGCACATTAGTTTATTCCATCTATTGTCACATGGATCTTGGAAACTTCCAACTCCATGTCAATCTCCTTTTAAAAAATTAGGGACTCTGGGAGATGGCTGAAAACATCCCACTGCTAGATTAATTGAAAGTGTCAGTATGCCCGAAAGCAAAGCTTTGGCTCCAAGTTCAGAGGGCAAATGGTCAGCTTACACCTGTAGCTTTTGTTTGAGTAGAGTGCTCATGGCTACCACAGGGTCACCAAAGCTGTCCAGGTTGATTCCTTGTGAGTGCTAAATGCCACAGCAGCATTCTGCTACCTCCCCTTAGCGGATGTCCTATCTTGGAATCCTTCCCCACTGTGGGCTGTGTTGTCTTCTAGTTGACAATGGCCAGAGGGGAATCCCAAGGCTGATTGAATTTGGGAAGTTATTCCAATGGAAACCGGAGGTGGCAGGGAAAGCTCAGAGCATCACAATGAAAACACCAGGGTATGCAGCATCGGACATCTCAGATGCAGCTTGGACCCTTCCCAGACTTTGCAGATGATTGACTGCTCCTAAGTTCTACTGTTGTAGAAGGGAAAGACTGATATGGTCTCAAAGATGTCATGTGACTAAAATGTCATCTGACATGGAAAGCACCAGGCACCATGCATGGCTGGATGATGATTAGGACCATTCCTTCTGGCAGAACAAACATACTTTTCATCTAGGGGTTGGTCAGAGTCATAGGGAAGACAGTGGGAAACTGGTTTGCTTTTGGGAGCATATGTCATGTGCTATACCTTTCCGCCTTTTGGTTTTAATTTTTTTGTGTTCTAGGTCTTCAAGTGGGAAAAGCATTTTAATAAAACAGTAATTATTGCACACAGACCACAGTGCTTTGAAACTGATGCTAACTCCCACCATTCTCCCGGGGCAGGCCAGCGACCCTAGTACCTTTGAGCTGATCCAGAAAATCCATGCCCTGCAGAAGCGACTCATCAGCAAGACGGAAGAGGTGGTGGAGAAAGAGCTTCTTCTTCAGGTAACAGTGTCACGGTCGGTGCTCCTCAAGCAAGCATGGCAGTCCCCGGGATCCTCAGAAGTAGTGATTTGCAGTGCTGCACACCTTGTCTTAAACTGTAGATGGCAACAGTGACTCACGCAAGGGGAACAAACAGCCTAATTAATTGTTCTTCTGTTCTTCGACCACCGGTATTTCAAGAATTCCAGAAAATTAAGTTCAAGGCTAGACTTACAGCACTAGGGTAATGTGACCTTTTTTTTTTTTTTTTAAAATCACCTTTCCTACAGTTCTATTTGTCAAATTGTTTCAACTGCTTTTCTTCCTATCTTCATGTCGTGTGAAGTGCTGTGATTTCAATCTTGAAAGTTGTTTTCACATAGCGCACAAACGATCTGTCCGCAGGAGGATCTGTGTGAGTGAAATGGAGAGGTGTGTGTGAGGATGTGATGTACGTATGGGCGTGGGTATGTACAAGGGAGAGGTATGTGCACACTCGCGCGCGTTCATGAGAAGGCTAGAAAAAGATGCTGGGGGTCTTCCTGGTTTTCACCCACCTTATTCTGTAGGAAGAGGTTTTGTTGTTGTTGTTTTGTTTGTGGTTGTTTTTTTCTAAATCTTTTTTTTTTTTGTTTTTTGTTTTGTTTTGTTTTGTTTTGAGACAGGGTTTCTCTGTGTAGCCTTGGTTGCCCTGGGCTCACTTTGTAGACCAGGCTGGCCTCGAACCCACAGCGATCCGCCTGCCTCTACCTCCCAAGTGCTGGGATTAAAGGCGTGCGCCACCACGCCCGGCCTTTTTCTAAATCTTAATCTGCTTTTCTGACTAGACTGGCTGGTCAAGGAGCTCCCAGTATCCACTTGTCTCAGGCCTCCCAGTGTTGGGGTCTCAATATATGCACGGTCCCGCCTGAGTTTTACATGGGTGCTGAGGGTTCAAACCTAAGCCCACACACTTGGATAGTAAAGGCTCTTAACCCCAGAGCCATCTCCTTATCCTGGCTCTGAGAACTTTAGGAAGTGAAGTCCGGCATTTAATCAGTCATTGCTGTAGCTGGGGACTGGAGATTTAAGAATGAGGTAAGCATGGCAATGCTGGCATCAGGTGGCCTGGATTGGCATTTTTGCTTCTGCCGGTTTGCAGCTATTTGATCTTGATTTCTCTGCACCTGAGGTTCTCAGTCTATATTAAGGACAACAATAGAGCCCATGAAAATGGGTGCTGTAGGCACTGAAAGAGCTTAGCATTATACTCAGTTCATAGTAAATATCAATTCCAAAGCCCGTGACTTTAACTATTGGGTGACCATCGGTAGGGGTAGGAACTTACACGTGTGCAAGAGGAGCCCCTTTGTCCCCTTGTCCTTTGTATTTGACCTCAGACGTGTTTTCCTTAAAGTCGGCTGGAGAGTACCACACACAGTGGTATGGACATCACCACCTGGAGTGGCCACAGTGTTCTCCTCCTCCCTTGGAGATGAACGTGGTGATGGAGAAGGCAGGCTCTGGAGCAAGGAAGCACTCGTCATCGGCCATTGATGGTTCGAGGAGTTGGGGAGAATCGCAGACATTTTCCAAACATTGGTTCCCCCCTTTGCAAAGCCTGTTCTGTTATTACTGCCACTTTATAAAATTTAAAGAGAATCAATTTTTATGTTGTATCATAACTCAGTTTTTAAAAATAATTTGTTTTGTATTGTATATGGAGTTTGTTTTATATTGTATCGGGTGCCGTGTGTGTGTGTGTGTGTGTGTGTGTGTGTGTGTGTGTGTGTGTGTGCACGCGCGCGCCTGTGTGAGTTTATGTGCACCACATGAGTGTAGGTGCCTGTGGGGACCGGAAGGCTCCGATCCCCTAGCACTGGAGTTACAGGCAATTGTAAGCCCCCTGATGTGGGAGCTGGGAACCAAACCTTGGTCTTCCATGAGAGCAGTAGGTGTTCCTGACCACTGAGACCTCTCCAGTCTCTGGGCACTTAACCTTGTTCCTTCCTTCCTTCCTTCTACATCCTTTGGGCTTGCTCTGTTTGGCTACCTTATTAAAGTAGCTGCACAGTCCTCAATCTCTCCTCTCTTCTTCCCCCCCTTCATTTCCCCCCTCCCTTCTTATCTCTCATTTCATCTTTCCTCTTTTTTGGTGTTGAGGACTGAACCGTGCATATTTGAGACAAGACTTCTGTCACTGAACTACACCCACTGCCCTTTTATTTTCTAATACAAGCATTTGAGTCCATAAAGTATGTTTTAAGTGACATTCGAGTTCCTTCCCACAGGTTTTGATTCACATAGTATTTTTATTTAGTTGGTAAATCTTTTGTCCTCTAAGAATTATCCCCCCAATGAGAATAAGTCTGGAGGATCCCCACTTTTCCTCTCAGGAGAATGAAGAGTGCGCTTTAAGTTCTTCAGATCCATGCATATTTAGGTTAAACGTCCCTCCTGATCTTTCCCTTTTCACCGAGGATTGTAGTAGACACGCTCTGTGGACTCTAACACCAGCTTTGAGTGTAAGTGATCATTTAGAAATCACTGATCCCTGGCGTTAGAAAATATAGGCACCTTCCACATGTTCTGACCTCACAGAGATCCACCTGCCTCTGCCTCTCTTGTGCTGGGGTTAAAGGTGAGGGCTACCACACCCAGCCTGACCTCTTCTTACCATTGGATTATTTTTAACTTCAAATACATTTTTGATATGATCATAAGGTGAGCAAAAGGCTATAATTTTTAGACTTCTCCAGGGGAACTATTTCTTTAATATTACATGGAAACTCCCATTAGAATGCTAAAAATCCATCTAATATTAACATATTCCTACCAGCATGGTTCTTTAAAATTACATTTTTATATCTTTGAATTTTGGGGAAGGGTCTTTGCATTTTAGGCAAATCCCCTGTTAAAAAATTTCTGGCTCTGTTTATGTTTTGGCTGATATATTTAGTTCATTAGTATTTACTATGTTTCCTTTCTATCTGCTTATTTTGCAGTATTTATCCTTATATATTTTTAGGATGAATGTGTGTGTGTGTGTGTGTGTGTGTGTGTGTGTGTGTGTGTACATCACATGTATGTAAGTGCAGGCATGAACGTGCCATGGCATTGTGTGCCAGTCAGGGGACATCCCTTAGGAGCTGGTTCTCCTCTTTCACTGTAGGACCCACAGATGGAACTTAGGTCATTTATCTGGGGACCTGTGTGCCTACATTTGTTTCTGTTAGGTTCCCAAAGCAATGTTACTTGTTTAGAGTAGCTTTTTATGTTAAGCTCTCAACTTGGAATTCTCTGGGCTGTTTAGTTAACATGTGCTGGGATCCCAGACTTGTGACAAGACGTTGGTAGATTTCCATTCCTGGAGCAATCATGTTTTTGTTTTTGTTTTTTTCCCCCAATGACAGCCCAAGAGATATGGGGTTACTTGTGGTCTTCCTGGCAAAGGTGGGGGAATTTTTTCTGTCATTTTGCTTTTGGTGTAACTCTTATGTGGTGAGGTCTCAGTCACAACTATCCAGTTCACAGTTGCCTAGACCCTTGTCCTCCTGTGGCCTCTCAAAGCCATGCCTCTTCCTCAGTGAGTGTCCCCTCAAGGATGGTTGCCACATGTCACTGTCTACTATTTCAAATACAGGACACCTTTGAACTTTGACATTTGAGCAAACCACATGCATGCAGGCTGCTTTGTGCCAAAAGTATATTTTTCTTTCTTTAGAGTGTTTGGTGTTCTGTAAACACCAGAGTTCAGGATTTCCGATTACTTATGATATATGGTCGTCAGTAGGAATTGTGTTGGTTTGAATGGGGAATGCCCCACAGGACCAAGCATTTGACACTTGGTCCCCAGTTGGTGGTGCTGTTTGGAGTGAGAGGGCTTGCAGCTTCAGCCCACTTCCTAGTTTGATCTTTGTTGTGTGCTTGCCTTTGAAGATGTGACCTTCCAGTTTGCTCTTTCTGTTGTGTGCTTGCTGTTGAAGATGTGACTTTCCAGTTTGCTCTTTCTGTTGCATGCTTGTCATTGAGGATGTGACCTTCCAGTTTGCTCTTTTTTGTTGCGTTCTTGCTGTTGAAGATGTCACCTTCCAGTTTCCACCAAGCCTGTTGCTTGCTGTCATCCCTGCCATTCATGACATTCATGATAGACTCTTATCCTTCTGGGCCTATAAGTCCAAATAAACTCTTTCTTCTGTAAGTTGCTTTGGTCATGGTCACAGGCAACAAAAATGTAACTAATACAGAAGTCTCAACTCTTTTCTTCCTCATTTGTAAATTTGAGGCAATAATAATAATAATTGCCCACAGACTTGAGTGTACTAATGGACATCCAAGTTGAGAAGAGTGTTCAGTTATCATTAAATGATTTTATAAGTAATACTGATGTCTGTCATCAAGCAGTTTTTATAGACCCCCAAATTCTCACTTTTTTGGAGCAATCTTTCATTTAGTCTTTTATGATTGGCTGCTACAAAGTTTCTTAGCAGTCGAGTATCCAGACAACAAGTCTTGATATGTTGACAAAGCATGGAATGATCTTAGGGTTACTTGTTCTCTTAGTTTTACATGTTTTATTAACTTATTAGACAAGTTGTCAGCGCTTACAGAAGAATTTTTTTTACAATCTTGAAGATTTGTGGTTGAGTTCTTTTGAGTCCCAGAATAACTTTTAAGTGACGATTTTCCTGTGTCATGTGATAGAGAGGCCCCACTACTGCTAAGCAGCAGATAAAATAGAAGACTGCTTCCTCCTTTCTAGATTGAGGGGTTTCTTAAGAAAGGCACTTCCTATTTGTCTCTCTGGTTTCTCTTCCTGTTAAGGACTCTTTAAATACACTTTTTTTGCTTCTTTTAAAAATTTTAAAAAAATTTTACATTACATTTATATTATTCCACATATATACAATAAGCTACTTATAGCAAGAATAACCATGATACAATCAGGAATTATGTAAATGTTACATGCGTAGTGTTTTGGCTATTTGTATTTGACAGCTTTGAAGAAAACATCTTTCCTATCTCGGTGTGTCTAAAATTCTGAATGTAAATCAATCTCCATCATGTCTTGTCATTATCAACTTAAAACATCTATCTAGACCTAAAATCATCTTAGCCCCTAAACAACTAAGCTTCATTGTAAAACTAAGCTACCTGGTCTTCATCTCCATCAGCGACTTGAGAAGGAATAAATATTAATTATCTGAGTAGACAGGAGGTGCAGGTTAGCAGCTTCCACAATAAGAAAATGACAGGGACAGTTTGATGCCTAAACAGTCACCCAAAACTCTCTATAATGTTGGAGCATCATCTTGAGCCTTCTGGCCCCATGTATCTGACAGACATATTTGTGAGGCAGGAACAATTGAGGATTTGCTTACCCTGTTTTGGCAGAATTTGGCCATTCACTCTGCCTGCATCCAAGCTTGCCCTTTTTTTTTAGGCAGAATTCCGTCTGTGATAGAAAGTACATTTTGCCCACTGGATGGTTTGCACATGTTTGAAGCCATCTCCATAAGGAGATTCTTTAATGGTCATCATCCTCTTTGAGGTAGGCTGGATGTTGCCAGGAGTTAACATGACTCATTGTCAGTGAATCTTTAAAATAATAAAAACATTTTTTCTGTTCTTGTTCTGTACCATGTTCTGCATGTCTCTGAGGTTTTTGAAGACCTTATCTAACTATCCTACCTTATCTTTCTATAGAATCATATCTATCTGCTGCACCTAAGATTCTTGTGATAAAAGTAGACTAGTGATTGACATGACCATGATTAGATCAGCTAACAATTAACTTGTATAACTTATTTATCCTAAACAACCTGTAATAGCACTTTCAAGCATTGGGAGTAAGCTTTATGTATGTGCTTGCATGTGTATTCATGTGAGCCAATGCACATGTGTATGCAGGTATCTGTGGAGATCAGGGGTCAACTTTAGTTACTGTCTCTCAGGCTCTGTCTACCTTGTGTTCTCATAGGGGATCTTTCGTTGGCTTAGGCTTACTGAGTAGGCCAGGATGGCTGGCTAGAGAGCTCCAAGGATTCTGCCTCTGCTTTCTCTGTCCTGGGATTATATTCATATGCTGCAACACTTGACACTCTCATGTAAGTTCTAGAGATTAGACTCATGTGTATACAGAAATTACTTTATGAACAGAACTGCCCCCGCCACAAGCCCACCACTGTGCATTTTGACACTTTTCTGTTGGGCTGTAAGCTCTACAAAGGCATTTGTTTTTCTTCCAAAGGTGCTTTCAGTGCCTGCCTGTTGAGTATCACACCCCTAGCATCATCCCTACTAATAGCTGTATTATGTATGACGGATGCAGGAAGAATGGTGGTCCTCTGAGAAGTCACACGTCTTATAGACATTGAGTTCTGATCTTGGGCCAATAGGATAGGGATCTATTTTTCCTATTGTCCTGATGCTGTCTTATTAATGTTGCCTGGGTTTGGAATTTACTTTTGGCTTATGGCTCTGTCTGTGTTACCTTTGTGTACAGAGGCAGGCTGACTCCCATGGGTGTGCTCAAAGTCCACCCTGTGTTGTGGGTCTAGTTGACAATAGTTCTTGAGCCTTAAGTTGCAGTTTGGTGAGAAGATGGAGAAGGATACACTCTTGCCAAAACTGAAAACTTAGTCATGGAATGGAAGACGTGCTTGCTATTGTCTACCAGGCTTCTCTCCCATTCAAAGAAGCATGCACAATTGAAACATAACTGCATACGTTACTCCACTCAGCCCCTGAACTTTCCCAATCCATAGGATTAATGACTGTTTTCTTTGAAGACATCTGTGGGATCAGGCTAGCATGTGTATGGTGATTGCTGTCATTACATCATCATCATCATCATCATCATCATCATCATCATCATCATTATCATCATCACCATCATAATGCATTCCAAATAAATAATGAGCATAAGGCAAGGTGGTGTAAGTATAGGAAGCTTAACCTTTTGCTGGAGGCACTTGCAAGCATAAGGATTCCTTAGAACAGCTGGGATTCTACCCCCAAGTGCTTAAATACCTTTATTTTCAGGGCCAGGCAAGAAATTAGAAGCAGTGAACTGAGCTTTGCATATTCGGATCAGAAATGCCCATTGTTGTTACTCTTGGAGTCAGAAGCTAAAGGGAGTGCAGGGGCCCGGGGCACAGTGGGTCCCATCTCTAGGAAGCAGCTATAAGAATTCAGTCAAATCCAGGCATATATTCATTTTTCAAGAATGATTAGAAATGTGTTTGGTATGTTGAGTCTTACTCATTAGCAAGCCTAAAGAATGCCTAATAAGCCTTTCAAAACCAAGTCTGGAGAGATGGCTCAGTGGGTAAGAGCACTGGACCTAGGTTTGATTCCCAGCGACCTAGGTTTGATTCCCAGCGACCACGTGGCAGCCAACAACCACCTGTAACACTACTTCCAGAGGATCCAATGCACTTTTCTAGCTTTCTTTGGTTTTTTGAGACAGAGTTTCTCTGTGTGCGTCCCTGGCTGTCCTGGACTCACCTTGTAGACCAGGCTGGCCTTGAACTCACAGGGATTCGCTTGCCTCTGCCTCCGGAGTGCTGGGATTAAAGGCATGTGCCACCACACATGACCCTTCTTTTTCAGCTTCTATGGGCACTGACCATACATAGTACAGTTAATATATGTGTAGGCAAAGCATAAAAATTAAATGCACATAAAATTTAAAAAAATACTAAACTTAAACACAAACAAAGCAAAGCCTGCCTAACACCGTCGACAGGCATATGGGTGGTTTGTAACCTCCAGCTTCAGCGCCTGGGGAGGAAGGAAAAATGCAGGAAGAAAGTCACAGGGCCGGCTTTACTTGTTTTGATCTCATTAATCACATTTGCTGATGTGGCTCCTTTATGAAAATGCAGAGCCCAAGATTTAAAAGGAAGCAAGTAGGTGAGGGAAGAGGAGAGGTAGCAGGCTGCAGTGGTGTGGCGGTGTGGGCGCTTGGAGGTGAGCGGGCTGAGTCATCGTGGGCTCCAGCATTTTCAGGTGCAGGGTGGGTGGGCTTCATGAAAGAGAATCCTTCTTAAGGGCTCCTTTCCCTTTTGACAGTGATTCTTGCTTTGTTTTATGACCCTTCCAAAACCAGAAAAGGATCTCCTGAGGCCCTGGAAAGACCTGCAAGGATGTTTTCCACCCTCTCACACTGAGCAGTGCAATCACCCTGTGTTTGAGGGTCCACCGTGGCCAGGGGAAGCTTCGTTCCTCCATCCTGCTGTCAAAAGACCTCTCAGTCCTGTGCTTGTAGCCTGTTGTGATGAGAGCTGTAATTCTTAACAGGATGCCATGAGACTCGGACATGCTTTGGAGTAGGCAGGGATTTCACGCTGTGCCTCAAATCAGACACTGAGACAGAGTCTGGACTGCAGTGTTCTGGAGGGAAGCTATTGAGAGCCAGTGTAACTGGGCAGGAGAGGGAGAAGGAGAAGAGGAAGAGCCACTGGAGGACAGGAGGGAGCAGGCGGGAGTCCCAGCGGCTCCTGACAGAACAGCACCCCCAGGTGAAGGAGGCTGGGCACTTGTTCACTGCTCCTCCTTGGTTGAAAGGCCTTTGATGTCTCCAGTATATCATTAGAGGAACCCTGGCTGGAGGCAGAAAAGCTGAGTCTGTATTAGAAGCTAGAGTTAGATGCTGCCAGAGTATTTCAGGAACTGAGAGACATCCCAGTGTGTCAGGCATGTCAGCTCCAAATTATGGATTTCAGGATGCTCAGTGGGCAGGACTTGGGTACCAGAAGTGCTGGCTGCCTGGGATCTGGTTTTCTGGTAGGTCCTGGAGACCATCACCACCCTGAACCTGTAGCCCTTGGCCCCTTAGCAATTCATCTCAGTTGTAAGTTGCCCATACAGCTTTGGAGCCAGCAGTGGCACCTGCCAATCAAGTTCTCTCTGGGTCTCTCCATGGGTTCCACTGGCTGCCATTTCAGTGACTATCCAGGTAGCCAGACAACAAGAACACACTTTAAAGATGGAGTCTCAATTTTGATCTAATCACAGCCTTCCCTTTCTGAACGTTCACAGTGTGTCAGGCACACTTTCCTTTCCCAGAGACTTTAATGAACTGCACGCGGGGTAGCAGGGACAAAATGATGGGTGATTCACCTGAGGAGTGCTAACATTTTGAATAAAAATAAAGTTGCCCTTCTAGAACGTTCTCCCTGGGTTATCTTACCCAGAGGACCCATTATACAGATAAGAATGATGAGATTCCTCCCCTGAAGTGTAGTGGTTGTGATGTCCTACCAGAAGTATGTCATTTATGTGTCAGGAAGGCTGGATACACCAGTGAGCACTGACTTTTCTGTAATAACGCAGGTGAGGCCTCCAGGTTGAGGGAGCTCAGATGTGCCTTGTTTTAGGAAGTCACGCATGTTCTTTCACATATGTGTAGACGCCCAGGGAGTGGCCGTGGCCTCAGATACATATATCATGAACTGAATTGGAAGTCCCTGTTTCTCTGCTGACACGTGGGTCCTGCCCCTTCAGGGTGAACTTTCTCTTTATTTAATTCTATGGTGGACTGGTCAGAAGTCTAGTTTACTTAACTGTAAATTGTCTGGAACAAGAGGAGGGTGTGGACAGTTCTGCACACATCTCTTGTTGTATAGGGCAACAAGGCTCACGTGCCTGTTTTCAGATCATCAAAGAGTCTGCATTTTTTTTTTGTGACCCAAAGACCATCCCACATTTATGAGGCATTTACCAAATAGTCAGACGCCAAGGGGATGCTTGTGTGTGTCTAACCCTTCAATTGTCATCATAAGCCAAGAGGAGCTAGTGTAATTTCCTGTCACAGAGGAGAAATGACAAGACACAGAAAGGTTAAGACTTTTCCCAAGTCCACACGACTAGAATCTTGTGAAGTGTGTAATTATACTATGGCGTGCAATGTAGGCCCATCATGGGCACCTTGTACAGACCACCCTGGGTACTCACGGAGCAAGCTCATGTTTGTCCTAGCGTCTAAGGAAATGCTACTCCAGGCACAGTCCCAGGGCCAGCTCAGCAGCCCTGGCACTCCCAGAGAGCTTTACAGAAATGCTGCATTTCAGAGCTCTCCAGGGCTTGAGGAGTATTGCTGGACCAGCGAACTGCCCAGGCTAGTGGGAGAAGGCTCGAGTGTTTCTTTGTTGATAGAGACATGATGATATTTGATCTTATTTGCTGGTAGCCTGGGTAGATTTGGCCAAAGCTATGGAGAGTTTGGAAGAGCAGCGAGATCCAGCAGGCTCCGCTCACGTTTCCTGAGTGCTGAGCTGGTGTCTAGCCAGCCACCTGTGCTGACCGTTCTGTGTGGCTGCATCACAGCAGACGCAGACAAGGTAGATGCTGCTGCCTTTATTCCGTAGGGGAGGCACGGGAGCTTGGCCATGAGCTTACACGGGAGGGAAAACAAAACCCGGCCAAGCGTTTACTGCTCAGAAATGTCAGAGCTCTGATTATAACCCAAAATTTGGGAAGTAAGGTCATGAAGTGGGCCACGTCTGACCTGTTTCTATATGGCCCTCACATAGAATGCTGTTCATTTATTTAAATAGCTAGGAAAATCCCCCAAAGAATAACACTCTTATGATCACACAGAAAATGATTTGAAATTCAGGTCTTGGTGTCCAGAAATCAAGTTTTATTGATACGCACTATTTACATATTGACCATCGCTGTCCTTTTGCCGTCAAGGTATGGTTGAGCAGTTGTGAGGGAGACCGAATGGCTCATAAGGCCGTTCTCTAGCACTTACCATCTGACCACACACAGCAAATGCTTGCTGACCCCTCTTATAGACCTTAGCTATTGGAATTCAGAACACAGCCTCTAACTGCTCTTCTCGATTGCCTCCACATCACTAAACATTTCATTTCTGGGATGAGTTCCTGCCCGCCCCCTATTCCAAGTAATTGTTCAATTATTTAACAACTGCTTTAAGATTTGGAAGGCTGAATTCTAATCCTGTGCTGTGCCCTAGTGCCTGGTGGCATAGCCTACACTAAACATAATGCTTGCTTGATCTGTTAGTGTATAAACCAGCCTACCCTAGCGCTGAACTGACGCGCTCTCACTAGAGAGACCAAGGTGGGGTAATGCTGAGAGGAGGTATGCGAACGGAACCACCTGGTTGGTAGGTGTGTGTTCTTGAATAGAAAGAGAGGAGAAAAGAATAGGATGAGAGAGACACAGCTCATTTGGAGCCTTGCTGGTCTGCGCAGAGGATGTTAGAAGTCTTAGTAATGGCTCTGAGTGTCTCCCCAGCTTTCCACGGTGTCCTGTTTCTTTATGACCTCTTCTTTGGGCTTTTGAGGGGTGCCTGCTTTATTGTACAGGCTCTTACGTGTCTCTCTATAGGAGGGGAACAGGAGCAAGCTAGGCTCCACATCCTAAAAATTCAGCAATCCCCAAATGGCACTGTTAGCAAACCTGGCGGTCACAGTCTGTTTGCCAAGAAATCAAGTTGAGCCAATAGAAACAGCCACACTAATAGTAAAACAGAGAAAAGGGAGATTTAGTCAGTGCGGCCACGTTGGGAAGAGGGATAAAGAGCTCCAGCGACTCCCCCCCACTCAGCCTACCTTTGGGGTCTTGAAATAAGATTAAAGTTTAACCAGAGTGCGCCAGGGATACACACACCTAAGAGTCCTGGTCAGGGTGTGGCCTTGCCACTCTTGACCTGTTGTTGTCATTGTCTGGGCTTCAGGATCCCCATGAAAGTGGCCTGACAAGTTGTTAGAGTTGTGTTACCCCTCCAACTGGCACCAGGATCCCCAGCCTTCTCGCAGCATGAGATTTCTTCAGAGAATTTCCCTTTTCTTGGAGCTATTACTTTAGCAGTCTTATAGTTAAATTGCGTGTTGCAAGAATGTCTTTAGAACACCTTTGTTTTTGCTAGAGAATGGCTTTGTGGAGGAGGTTTTCACCTTCCATCTTTCTATAGATACATTCCAGGAGTCAAACGCTGGTGGTCATGCTTGTTTACCAAGCACCTTTACTCACTGTGAGCCCTGTGTGTGCACATGTACATGCGTGCGTGCGTGCGTGCGTGCGTGCGTGTGCGTGTGTGTGTGTGTTTAATCCTAAAACTTAAATTGGTATGCCTTCTATTGTTCCTTAGAGTTGAGGGGAATTATATAGGTTGAAGAAATTTACAATCCAGGAGCCACTGTTTCATTTCGGGATCCTTGCGGCAATTCTGTTCAACGGATCAGGGAACGTTGGTGCAGAGATATTTATCTGCCCCTGGAAGCCAGTTCCTCCAAGGCTGGCAGCTCTATGGAAAGGGAGGCATTGCGGGCTGTCATGGCCTCTCAGCCTGGCTGTAGAGAGCAAGTGTTTAATATGCAGATGTTGGGAGATTTCCTTACAGTCCTGTTCAGCATCATTGGAGGTGCATAGTTTTGCCACCTGTGTCTCTTCCCACTCGCCTAGGTGTATTTCATGTGTTCAATTATCAAACACCTCTCATATTCCTTCTCACTGCTTCTCCATAAATGGGCCAGGAACAATTCCCTGTCGTGTCAGTGTTTCTTAAGAAGATATTGGCTCTGTTAGGCTCCATTAGGCATAGAGAAGTTAAAAACCAGTTTATGCCCTAAACCGTAAGGCCCTTAAACACTTGTAATCCATGGAGACAGTCACACCCACCACTGGTTGTTTCTGTCTCTGGTTTGGTTAGCAAGGGTCTTGTTTACCTTGCATTTTGAAACATAGTGCTCTCAGAGGGAGCCCTGTTCACTGAACTCTTGCCTTTATCCACATCTGGTGCCCCATATTTGAACATGTCCCTTGGATGGAGATGCCTGGTGGCACTCAGAGGAAGGATAATAGGTCACCAAGGAGAGACTTGATACCCTATGAGCATATAGAGGGGGAGGAGGTCCCCCTCAGACACAGACATAGGGGAGGGGAGTAGGGGGGAAGTGGGAGGAAGGGAGGAATGGGAGGATACAAGGAATGGGCTAACAACTGAGATGTAATATGAATAAATTAATTTAAAAAATTAAAAAAAAAGGAATTAGTTATTTTAAATCACCAGAAGCCCAGGGAACAGTGGTCTAGAAGAGTCTAGAAGTTTGATTACTCGAGATTTCATATATGTTAAATGAGCAATAGCTGGGACTGTCAGCTCTCCATACAGCATCATCGCCAATGCTCACAGGGAGAAAGGAATGACCTCTCACCCGACCCTTACCTCCTAACGAGTGGGAAGCGGGCAGTTGCTCATTGGCTGACCACCTATTTATAGCGGGTGGGCTGGGCACTGTGTGGAAAGTACTCCCTAGCCACATGCTGAAGCTGTCTTGCTTCTGCCCACTGCAGCATCTCTATTTCCTCTCAGTTTCCTTGAGTCGTCTTTTCTTGGCCATCTAAGAGCCAGGGGAGAGAGAGAGAGTAGCCTTTTTGGGCCAGACAGCTTCTCTGGCCAGTGGGCGGGAGAGGCCTCCTCCAGGTAGTATCCGGTAAAAGCAGAGGTGAAGTAGAGATCGGGATGCTGAGCAGATCACTCTGTGAGTCCCGGCTTGCTCACAGTGTATTTAGTCACCCTATGCTTCAGTTCTTAGGTTGTTAAGCAGAGAGGGCAGTGCTATCTTTCACACAAGGGCCCTGTGTAGCGTAAAGAAGGTTGCCTTGTACAAGCAGCTCTGTGTTTGTAGTTCGCACATGTTGATGGGTATTACCATGGCACCGTGCTTTAGATTTAGACTCCAGAAGGGCTTCCAAAGCAGCGCTTTATAAAGAGCTTAGCGCAGAGCTCAGTGTTTCATGTGTGGTCTTCCTTTCAGGAATAGCTGCTCAGACCCATGCACTAATCAGGCAGGGGAAGGGTAGCCCATTCATACTGTGCTCATGAGATAGTGTCCTGTGATGACCTCATATCAGTTAGCTTACACTGTGCAGCAGACCGTTCCACAGCCCCTTGGCCTAGAGCAGCAACCATTTTACAAAATGCGACTCTGTCAGCTGGCAATTTGGGCTGGGCTCAGCTGGATTCTTCTGTTCTCATTCATGTTTTTGAAGCCTGCTGCCTTGGGCAGCAGCTGAGTGGTCCTCATGCATCGCTCCATATGTCCAGTGGTTGGCACTGGCAGTTGGCTAGGGTGATGGGAGTGACCATGAGCGTCAAGTCCCCACCACGCTGGCGGAGGCTGATTTTCATGGTCATGGCTTCAAGGTTTCCAGAAACAAGAAGATGGCTCAAACCTACATGCCTGAGTGACTTTTGAGTTTTCATTTGTGTCATGTTTGCTAATGTCCTATTGGACAACACAAATCACATGGCAAAGTCTAGAGTAAACATGGGGGTTTTCAGGACCATGGATAGAAATGACTCTTATTTAGTGGAGAGACCCTGCCACTGGCTCCTTTCTTTGGTGACTTTCAGCAGAAACACTTTGTATTTAAGCATCTCCAATTAAAACACTTGTGGTACAAGTTTTATTTTTTTCTGATCTTTTGTTGGGTATTGCATTTTAATATGCCTGGCATCTGGTCGATATCGTTGGATTCTGTTGCTGACATGTTTTTCTTTCCTTTCATCTTTTATTCCCTTTATTTGGGAAATTATAGTTTGCCACAGGACATGGTTCTTTTTATAGGAGAAACAGCTGTGATGTCATAAGTGAACAAGCTTCCCACATACACATTTGGAAATGTGATCTACAACCCATTTGTTCATTTCTATTTTGGTCTCTGACTCCATATTGGATCAGAGAAAACATGTGAGGTAAAGCTCCAATAGTTGACAGATCAATCTTGAAAAAAATGTTACCAATTACTATTTTCTTTTTTATTTCTAGTTGCTGAGATATATAGTATGTTTGAGGATGCTAAGAAGAAAACCCAACAAATTTATTATCTACTTCTGTCAGGATCAGTTTGAATGGAGATTCATAAACTCGGGTGAGAGGCATAACAATAATTTTTGGCCTCAGAAATTGTCCAAGGGTTTTGCAAAAGCAGTGTTCAAACAGGAAGTTTCAGCAAAAACAAATAGCAAAAAATATGACCAGTAACTGAAAAGGGGAATAAATAGATTACTCAGAGTCCAGACATTTTCAGGAATGAGTTCCTCAGTGGACTGTTTAGCTTCTTACTGGGTTTGTGTACAATTATATCTTACTCCCCAAACAAAACAAATTTTCCATGATAAATGTTTTTGGACAGCAGCAAGATTCAATTCAGTTTATTTCAAGATACAGATTTATTTGGGAAATTAGAAGAAAATAGTTGTGTACAAGGACCTGGGGGAGCCCTAACTGTCTTCAGCTCCTCTGTTGGTTGGTATTTCACCCAAAATATCTCTGGGATGGAAGTGCTTCTCACAAGGAGGAGAAAAATTGCAGCTGGAGCAGAAATTAATTTGTATTTATAGTGCAGATACCTACATGAATCCTTAATCTGCCTTTTTTATGATTTTAGGGGAATTTATAGAATCGTTTAGATTGGAAGAAATCTCTAGTGGGTCATCAAGCTCTCTCTCTCCTTATAATGGCAGTTCTGGTTTTATTATCCTTAAAGCTGCCCTGATAGATGGGTGTCAAGTCTGGCTCATGTTTCATGCATTTAAAGATGCGTTTTCCCTACCCTGGATGTATTTAATGGAGGAGACAGACTTGAAACTGCCTATATACCCAAGAGAACATTTTCTGAGTTCCTGACACACAGTCTCTTCTGGAACAGATGCCAAATATGTAGCGTATTAAGCATTGTAGCGAGGCTATCAAACCTAGTTTGCTTCTGGATCCTGACAATTGGGAACCGGGACTCAGCGTTCTCTTTGTCGTGCGATGGTGATGGGGGATTTCGGCTTCGTAGCCTTTTGTCCTGTGCATCTCTAGCGATCTGCTGGGCCTGCTTAGTAGACAGATTATGACTCAAAAGGAATTTTGGGGTGTCTATCTCGCCCCAGAAGTTTGCCAGACACAGAGGAATATAAGACACGGTCCTCGTCTGTAAGAAATTTATAGCCTATTTGAGAGGGCTCCTGAGGTATATCTGGGAGGAAATGAGATTGGTATCTAAGAGCAGTGCGTGAAAATGCAGATCGTTACTTTATGGTTTCATTTCGTGAACAATTGTGATTACATCTGTTCGCATTACACCGGATCCCAATGACAGTGAATACCTGTGGCTCAGAGTTTCTGCTGGGACGGCAAAAATAACGTGTTTGCTATATACATCAGCCATCTGGACAGGAAAGATCAGAGCATGGGAGGAGGCGAAGGGCTGGATTCCTTAAGGAGGACGAAAATGGGCCTGGGCTGGGATTTGAGTGAGCGAGCCACTTCCTGAGAACATGCATTGCAGCACAGCGCCCGAGCAGGAGGCTCCAGTGTAGTTCTGCGATCTTCCCTTTACCAGACCTATGCACTACTAAGAGTAATACAGGGCCCGATTTGGGTAGGGATTAAAGTAGGACAGGTGGTTTCATGTGCCCAGGATGAAGCCCGACACATTGGGCTGTGAGAGTTAAGGGCCGCGGTGGTGGTCAGACTGGGTGGAGAAGGCAACACGGGACGCACGGATGTAGGAAGGGAAAGTGTGCTTGGAGGAGGTGCATGGAAATAAAACAGAGGGGTTCTCAGGCTGAGAAAGACAGAGGCACAGTTGTGACAGGGTGTGGCCACCCTCAGCTGTTGTGTGGGGATGTGGCTATCTGTGCTGGGATGCACTCTGCCGGCATAGTGGGGACCCATTAGTGGTCTTAGAGACAAGCGATGCCATTAATCTTGATCTGCAAGACAATTGCAGACTCAGTCATGGACAGCAGCCACAACTCTTATGGTAACAGAGTCTGAATGCCTTTGTGTCTATGTGCCCAGTCCTGGGACCAGTCCTTTGCATTAGTGCTATTATGTGAATTATCGTCACAGTAATGTCTGTTATTAGCCCAGTGCTATAAGTAAGGAAACTGAGGCACAGAATGGTTTAGTAACACGATCGAGATCGAGGATTTATACGTTCTCAGTGACAGTGTTGGGGCTGAACCCCCTGCAGGCTGGCGTAAGAAGTGTTGGTTGGCCTTCTTAGCCTACATTCTGTAGGATATTATTTAGTTCTGGGTGGGACACGGAGACAGTGAAGAGGAAGGAAGACTGAAAGGATGCAGAGACAAGGACCAAGGAGGAAGCTGTTAAATATTAGCTACAATCGTGAAGATGCTGCTGTTTTAAGAATATTTTTATTAATTCTTTGAGGATTCCATTCAATGCATTTTGATCATGTCCACTTCCTTTCCTCCCCCCTAACTACTCCCGAATCCACCCCCAATTTCCTACCTCTCTAATTTTGTGTCATCTTATTTAAAAAAGACCAGTTCCTTTTGTGCTGCCCTTATAGCTCCGAGGGTGAGACCATCCACCGGCGAGTGGGAAAACAGCCAGGGTCACATCCTTGAGGACAACTGACTCTGCCTCTCCCACAAGCCACCAACTGCCCATCAATACTCTGCTGTACTTGGAGGGCTCTGGAGCACTTCTCACTCTTTTCTAGAATGTTCCTGGCTTGCTCTCATGCAGGTCTTGCATTTCTATGAGTCCACGAGCATGGCAGTCCTGTCACGTCCAGAAGACACTGTTTCTCTCCCATCAACTGGGAATCGGAGGGATTGCCTGGAAATCAGGGATGGATGCAAAGGAGAAAGCAGTGGCCAGGAAGTGACTATGGGGGAAATTTCTATTTTTTATAATGCCTTGGGAGATGGAAACCAAGGAGACTAGATAGAAAGTTGTGGGCAAAAGACGACTATCAGAGCTCAAACCAACATTTGTGGCCTAATTGAAAGTCACCAGGAACTTGACTGTGTTGACGTTGAAGTTTGAAGTCTATTGTACGTTGTACATCTGAAAAGAGGCAAGGGGATGGGAGTTAATTAGACTTCTCAGCTTATAAACAGTCCCAGGAACTTTGAGTCAGAAGAAATTAGCAGATATTTTAATTTTCTCCAGCATTGCCACAGTCTGACTCTTGGTCTAGCTGCAGGCAAAATATCACAGAATAATTACAAATTATAAATGTCCTCTCAGTCGACAAAGCAATTTCACGTAGATTGTCTCGCTTGGATTTTAGCAGCTCTGCGGGGTGGAGACAGAAGGAGAAGGATAGACTTTCCCAACCTTAGTCCCCCACCCTTGCCACCGCACTTGATGGCCACAGCTGTTATTGTCTAAATGCGCATTTAAGACATCAACGCAGCCACAGCTCTCTTGCTTGTTTTTGGAAATGAGATCTCTTCTCTCCGGATGCCTGTCCCAGTGTATCCACGTCACACCTCGGTGCTGAGCTTTCTTCACAAGGCAGCAGTCACTGAGTGGGAACAGGGAGAGGAAGCCAGGTGGCACAGGAAGGGTGGATGCTGTCTTGTGGCAGAGTGCAACAAGCCCGCCCTGCTAGCAGCACTGGGGTTACAGGAAACTTTGCATTGCCCATAATGGCAACTCTGGCTGGAAGCACATGGCGTGCCTGAGAGTACCACACAGGCACATTTAGAGGCTCCCTGTTCTGTAGCTGCCCTCTTATAGCAGCCCTTACTTAGGTAAACCGGCTGTCCTTTAGTAGGGGACGGGAGGGGACAATCCATTGTGGATTGCTGGGTCTTCCATGAAGTGCTCATGGGTTTTCAGCGAGGCTCTCGAAGGCAGCGGCACTGAGAGCGGGAGTCCAGGAGGAGGGAAGACTCTGAGAAGCCAGCAGCTCATCTCTGTTAGAAATTGGCCAAGGGCCAGAAGGAGGCACTGTACGGCCAGCAGGTCACCACTGATGCCTTTCCAGATGCCCATGCTGAGCCGAGTTATGGTTTGAAGTTTTGCTGTAAAGGCTCAGGAGGAGGAAAAAAAGTCAGGAGGAAGGAGGCAGCAGACTTCTGTCTCTTTGTGACCATGTACTAGACATGCAGTTAGGAAAGAAAGAAGCCAAGACAGAAAAACTGAAAACACAAAATCCACAGATACGACTCAGTAGCAGACCTGAAGAGCAATACAGAATAAGCAATGCGCAGTGTACATTATATACTTGTAAACAAGTGTCCTTATGTGACACAGCACCGAGAACAACAAATGGACAAAGGACACAGAACAAAACACAAACCACTACAAGAGATGCCTCAGTCAGTATAGCGCCTGCTGCATGAGCATGAGGACCGAAGTTCGGGTCCCCAGTACTCATGTTATGGACACACACCTGTACTCCAGCAAAGGGTAGTGAAGACAGCAAGATCCTTGGGGCTTGCTAGCCAGCTAGTCTTCCAGAATTGGTGAGATCCAAGTTCACCCTATTTTCAAAAATAGGCAAAGACCTGACAGCACCCCCTTGGCCTTCAATAGCACATGAATATGTGTGCACATGTACCCACTCACGTGCACAGACACACACAGACATATACATACATACACACAGACACACACACACACAGACACATACACAGAAACACAGGCACACAGCCAGATACACAGACACACAGAGACACACACAGAAATAGACAGACATATACACAGATACATAAATACACAGACACAGAAACACACAGACACAGACAGATACAGACAGACATACAGAAACACACAGACACACATACAGAAACACACAGGTACACACAGAGAAACACACAGATATACAAAGACACATAGACACACACACAGACAGACATATACACAGACACATAGACATAGACACACACAGACAGATACACACATACACACAGACATACATAGTCATACACAGACACTCACACAGACACACAGACACACATAGTCATATACAGACACATATACACACACAGACACATACACACACAGAGAAACATACAGAAATACACCAACTCACACAGACACACACAGAAACACACAGACACATAGACACATATAGACACACATAGACACAGACATACATACAGAAACACACAGACATACACACAGAAACACACAGACCACATATATAGACACACAGACAAAAAGGTAGGCAGGCAGGCAGACACACACACAGGCAGACACATAGACACACAGAGACACACACAGACATACACACAGACACACATAGACATACACACACAGGCATGTAAACACATATTGACAGACACACAGACACACACAGACACACAGACATACACAGTAATACACACACAGATACACAGAGACACACACAGAAGCACACAGACACATGGACACACATAGACACAGAAATACACACAGAAACACACACACACACACACACACACACACACACACACACACACACAGAAGTGGCATTGTGGTGTGCCTGCAGCATGAGGGCTAAGTATTACACAGGCACTGAGAAGTATTCCTCGGTGGCACTGAGGAAGGGGAAACAGAATAACAAAGCCAGCAGGTTAATGGGCTGTGTGAAGTGGGAGGTGCAGTGACTGCAGGTCTCAGAGGCACAGTGAGCAGAGGAGGGGGAACAGGCGACAGTGTCCAGAGGGGTAGGGAGTTCTAAGAAGCATTGCTGAGCTAGCTCTCAGAGTAACGACACTGGTGCTCAGCTGGCTATGGAACATTAGATGTAATAAATTTGTCCACCAGATAAAAGCAAAAATAATAAAAATATAACACTGGTGCCCAGCATCCCGATCCCTCAGAACCACTTATCACAAAGACTCTGCTATTTAAGGGTCTCTCAATTGGGTGTTGTTTGTGAGGGTGAGATGTGTTCAGATGGCACCTGTTTGGGACAGTCTCCATCCCTCTTTGATACCTAATACACTCACCACCCTGCCACATGGAATCCCTCTCATTCTAGCAGGTCTGACCCAGCTTGAATTCTTTCTAGGTCAAAAGAGGACTCAGGCACTGCTAGATGACACGCATCACTCTTGTTTCACCAAAACCCGTCCTTTGAGCTTCCTGTACTGATCACACAGTTAGGCACTGAGTCCTCTCACGGTCCCACTCCAGGCTCCAGCTTTGGCCTGCGGACAGGGCATCCCCACCTGCTGGAGAGGGCCAGCCTCTGTGCTCGGCACAGGCAGGGTCTACCCAGGCTAGTGCAGTTCTCCTGGCTTCTCAGGTACACAATCGCGGGAGCAGAGATGGACAGCAAGGAGGTTTCCAGGACGTTTGAAGCTGGAGGTGTGAGAGTAGCTGTGCTCAAAGCGAAGGGGAACTTTAAGTAGGGGGACAGGGCATCTCCTTGCCCATTGCTGAGAGACACTTGATAGTCACTGCCGCTGTCCATGATAGGGGGCTCTGTGATTGGATCTCGTGGGTCCAGAGGCCAGGGTTTGTACTGTGTAGCCCCAGGATGGTAGAAATCCCAGGAGCTGCGGGCGGCGGGGGTGGTGGTGGTGGGGGAATAACCAGGCTTTGGGCTACAGGAGCCTGAGCACAAGGGCTCCCCTCCTCTGCAGCTGGGTTTTTTTTTAATGCTACTTCCTCTCCCTCTCCTTTTGCTGTTCTTCTGGAAACAAATCTACTTTGCATTACAGAACTTAATACACAATTTTCCACTTCCCTAAAATTTTATTAAGTGCTTTATGGAACAATTTGCACAAGGTCTAATTTTCCAAGTTGTCGGCTGTGCGGCATAATGACCTCATACTTTTTCATCTAGTTTCAGGCCGTTATTTATATAAAGAGGTGGTTGGTTTGCATTCAAATTAGGCACATGTGAGAACTGGATGGGTTTCTCCTCTAATTTTAGATGTAAGGCAGTGTTGTTGCTCAATTTCAGAGCTGTCCAATAAATTCACAGTGTGAACCATATCTGTGATGTTAAGTCTCCCCGATGCCAACAACGAGAAAGTGTGTAAAGAGCTGGGTGAGACTGATTTTGATAATGTATATTGATTAACTCAATTTATTCAAATTAATATCACTTCAACATGAGATGAACGTTAAGTTACCAACATGTTATTTTACATCATTTTCTGGCACCGTAGTAACAGAGCAGAAAGAGTACAGTGTCTGATGTGTATTAGGATTTACAGCGAACATCATCAGCTGAGACTACATACAGTTGAAGTGCTAGACAGCTACAAACAAGCAGCTAGTGAGTATCTCACTAACTAGCATGGTTCTGTTCTGTGGACATTAACTAGGCATCACTTTGGCTGTAAGTTCTTTCTGATTTCGTGAGATTGTTTGATGTAATCTATTCAGAGAGTCTTTATAGGACCGTCAGAGTTTTTAGTCATGTAGTCTGTCCATCCGTCCATCCATCCGTCCATCCATCCATCCATCCATCCATCCATGAATGATGGCTAATGTTACTTGTCAGCACGATAGCATCTAGAATTATCTGGAGGATGAGCCTCTGAGTATTCAGTGGGGTTATCATATATTAGCTGAGGTGGAAATCCACACACCATTAAAAAGCACCATTCCCTGCCTGGTCTTGTATATATGACTGGAGGAAGGAAGCTCTGCAGTGCACATCTATTCACTGTTCTCTGTTCCTGGTTATCCATGTGATGTGTCCGCATTTGCTTTTTGTTGTTGTGAAAAACATTGACCAAATGTGACTGGGGGGGGGGGTTGGGAAGAAAAGGTTTATTTGTCTTTCAGACCTGTCATGGGGGAAGCCAAGGCAGGAACTCTAGATGGGAACCTGTTCCCTGCCTGGCATTCAGGTACCTTTTTATTTTCTGGCCCTGGCTGTCTCAGAACTTGTTGTGTAGACTGGGCTGGCCTCAATCTCACAGAGATCCCTTTGCCTTTGCCTTTGGCTCTTGAGTGCTGAGATTAAAGAAATGTGTGGCTACACCTAGCCTCTTATACAATGCAGGACCACATGTCCAGGTGTGGGTGTGGCACCACTCCCAGTGGTCTGGGTCTTCTTCAGCGATTAGCAACCAACACAGCATCTGACAGAACACTCACGGAACACTCTGATAGAAGCAGGCCCTCAGTCAAGGGTCCTTTTTCCCAGGGTTACTCCAGTTTGTACCAAGTTGATAAAAACTAACCAAGATAAAATGTGGCCAGATCACCAAAGCTTCTGCCACTGGGAAGTTCCATCTGTGATGGGCTATAACCAGGAACTTTGAAGCATATTATCCTTTTCCCTCTTAAGTTGCTTTTGTCAGGATATTTCATAGCAACAAGAAACTACACCATCCACTCATCTATCCATCCATCCATCCATCCATCCATCCAGCCAGCCAGCCAACCAGTTGGCCACTTCATACACTCAAACAACAACAACAACAACAACAACAACACAACAAAACAACAACAACGTCATGTGGTTATTGTAAAAAAGTAAAAGGCACAGAAATGGTTCTTAATTATGCCCTGGCAAATCTAGTGGAGGAAAAATTGGTATAAGCCAACAACTACAATGTAATATAGAAACACAGAATGATAGACATCATTAGCAATCTATGATCGAAAAGGTTAGGATAAGCAGGGTGCGGTGGCACATGCCTGAAATCTCAACACTTGGGGAGGCAGATTTGTGAATTGGAGGCCAGCCTGCTCTACAAATCAAGTCCAGGACACCCAAGGCTACACAGAGAAACCAAGTTTTGAAAAAACCAAAAGAAGAATGAGAAGAAGGAAGAGGAGAAGGAGAAGGAGGAGAAGAAAGAAAGAAAAAGAAAAAGTCAGGTTCGGTTATTTCTGGATATACAAACAAAAATTGAGAAATATTTCAAAAGTTCTAGAATAAAACACAAGCAAATTTGTATGCAATCTTGGCATTGAAGACTGTGTGTGTGTATGTGTGTGTGTGTGTGTGTGTGTGTGTGTGTGTGTGTGCGTGTGCACGTGTGTATGTGTATTTGTTTTGTTTTAGTTTTGGATAAAATGTCAACACAGAAGCATAACATATATATCTTCTATCCATGCCAAATGGCAAATTTAAAAGAGGATTTTATTGATTTATTTGAATTCTGTGCATGTGTGTGTCTGCATGCAGGTATAATCATGTGAACGCAGGAGCTTTTCAAGGCCGTGGTATCAAATCCTACAGGAGCTGGAGTCCCAAGCACTTGTGACACGCTTCCGTGGTGCCACGATCTTAACTTGGATCGTTTGGAAACCAGTGAGCTCACTTAACACCGAGACATCTCCGCTGCCCACTACAATGTTTTGCTTTGTTAAGGCATAGAACTCTCTAAGTAAACCAAGTGGCCTCAGGCTCACAGAGATCTGCCTGCTTTGCCTCCTGAGTGCTAGAATTAAAGGTGTGGGCCACCATGCCTGGCCCCAAGTGGCAAATGTTAACATTGTGCCATGTTCGCTTCTGATTTAAAGATCGAATAGATTTTCAAAATCAAGCGAAGACTTTTTTTCCTCCCGCCCAAAGCCTCATTTCCCCTGACTTTCCTACAGACAACGACTATCATGAATTTGATGTGCGGTCCTTCTATACATTTTGGTACATTTACTGCAAATGGATGTACCTACCAGCAAATTACTCGATGTATTTTATATCTTCACATGGTATTATATGACACACATAATTATTCATTTCCTTTTATACCCATTCCACATTATATTTCTGTGATCTATCTATGTGGAAAGACTTCAAGCTGTAGATAATGTCTTTGTATAGCTCTACTAAATCCATCTTTTTAAGTGATGTGATTTAGTTTAGTACATTTTCTTTTCAGTTTTCATGACTGTAAAGGTTTTTGGTAGATGTTCTTGAATAAGTGCCCTTGTATGATATATGAGCTTTTCTCTAGAAGTAGGAAGAGGACCAAATATCATAAAAAGGACAAAAATCATAAAGGAGAGCTGGGCCTAGTGGAGGCCAGATGCTGTGGAGGTTGAGGCAGGAAGATGACAGATTCAAGGCTTGCTTATGTTTCAAAGTGAGCTCCAGGATCAACTGAGGCCCTATTTTAAAATAAGATGTGTGTGTGTGTGTGTGTGTGTGTGTGTGTGTGTGTGTGTGTGTGTGTGTGTGTGTGTATGATGTAGCTCAGTATAGAGTACTTGTCTAGCAAGTGTGATGTCCTGGGTTCAAATCCTAGTATCTCGTCTGTGCCCAAACCAAACCAGTGTCCTGGGTTCAATTCTTCACTTTGCACTTTATAGGATGTGGTCTCAGACACATGGCTTTACCTCAGTGAATTTCTGTTTTCTCAGTTACAAACTAAAATTGATATGAGAGGGTCATATGGATAAGGTAAAGAAGTGGTTCCTCCTGAGCTTATGGCGTGTGATCAATAAGGCTTAGCTATTATCGTAACCACTATTTCTTAAGTAATTGGCATCAGCTTGTCTTTTATTAACCCCCAGGGCATCGTTTATAGCACAGGTCACATTAACTATAGTTCTGGAATTTCCATTGTGTTTCCTACTTCATGTGCATCTTAGAGAGAGGAAGCTGGAGGCTACTGGCCTGACTCTTGACTCCAGACTTTAGAGAGAAGCATGTAGGAGGCCCTAAGGTGTACCTCTAAGATACAGAAGTTAGACAGGGCAAGAAGAATGAGGGTTTTTTTAAGAACAAAGAATCTGGGGTCCCGCTCAAGCTAAGGCACCAGCCAAGGACAATACAGGTGGTAAACCTTAAACCCCTACCCAGATCTAGCCAATGGACAGAACATTCTCCACAGTAGAGTGGAGAGTGGGATATTACTTTCTCACATACTCTGGTGCCTCACCTTTGACCATGTCCCCTGGAGGGGGAGACCTGGTGGCACTCAGAGGAAGGACAGCAGGTTACCAAGAAGAGACTTGATACCCTATGAGCATATACAGGGGGAGGTAATCCCCCTCAGGAACAGTCATAGGGGAGGGGAATAAGGGGAAAAGAGGAGGGAGGGAAGAATGGGAGGATACAAGGGATGGGATAACCATTGAGATGTAACAAGAATAAATTAATAAAGAAAAAAATGCAAAAAAAAAATATGAAATTAATCCCTTGACATTCTCTCTCTGGAAACCCAACAGTACACTTGCAGCCTGGTTTATCTTACTCCTGTACAAATCACACACACACACACACACACACACACACACACACACACACACACACACACACACAAGCTTTAGAGGGATCGATTCAGTGGAAAAGGGATGTGTAGTCCCAGCCAGGGGCTTGAGAAGCGGAATCCCTTGTGCTCTTGGAAAGTGATGGAGTGTTACGGCCGATGGAATGCCAGAGGCCTTTTCTGTTCAACCATGTCCCTTCTCTGATTTTAAAGGCCGTTTTGTTATTGTCAAGAACTTCCCTTATCACAACGTACCCTGGAATCATTTGTCTTTCTCTTCTACCCATTAGACTCTAAAATCCGCGAATCACAGGAAGGAATACAGTCTCTGGGATCTGGTTTTTCTTCACAGCTGTAGGATGAGTGATCTTGCTCAGGTCACAGCTCCTTATCAGTGGGGGCAAAGCTAGTGAATTGTAGACTCATTAAAAACGATGGATACTGTTTGTGAAAGGAAAGCGGGACTGGCATGTAGCAGTTGCTTAATAAATGATAGCTGGTGACTTCCAGGGTAGCTCTGGTGCAAAGGGCTTAGTGTTGGTGTGCAACCCAGTGTGTGGGGGCGTGTAGAAAAGTGCAGACGAATGGTGGGGTGACTACATGTGTAAGTAATGGCGGTACCTCCCTTGTCCCCCAAGGCTTACAGAACCTGAGCCTATCCACGCCCTTTTCTTTCATGTCTCGGAAGTCTGCAGACTTTTCACTCTCTTTCCCATCCAATTCCTCCCCTTTCTTCCCCCTTTCCTTCTTGCCCTGCTTGCCGGGATAACCGTTATCCAGATCACATCCTCGGATGCTGCTTCTGCTCCCGAAGATCTTATTCCCTGTTAAGGCTTCAGGTACCACCTGTGTGATGGTGGAAGTCCAGGTGATTTTCCTAGACTCTTCTGCATCCTGGGCTTAGGTCCCTTCATATTTGCATGACAAGAGGATGCGGTATTGGTTCTTTCAAGCTGGGCACCCTTCTGCCCGGGCACTTCCTGGCACTGCCTCCTCCTTGGCCTGCTGTGAACATTTATGGGGAGGCCGCTTTCTAAGCTCCACCGCTTGAAATGCAAAACCTGCTCTGACTCCATCGTTCTTTTCCATTCCAGCCAGCTGCTGGCTGCTTCGGTTCCACTGACACACATTCTGGCGTCCGTCTTTGGCTTTTGCTTTGTTCCATCCGCCCTCACTAGTCGTTGTCTTTATTCAGATTGTCCTGATCTGAGAGCACCTAAGACAACCCACACCACATTAGGAGAAAAGCACTAAAACATCTATATGTGCATGCATTTTCATCTCTGTCTTTGAAATGCTCTGGTTTATATATGTCTCACAATATAAACAACTCAGTAGAGCAGTATGTCAACAGTATACCACGCTGTTAATACAAGGGTAATGTTGACACCAAGAAACCCCATAGCTCCCCACTGCCTAGACTTAAAGACAGATTCATCTCGTGTCTGTAGAGACACATGTAGTTCTCCTGTTTAGTCTGGCCGGCTGTTATAGCCTTTCTTGCACACTCACTGGCTACAGCCAACTCGGACTGCTCCCTGGACACTCTTACACTCTCATTCCTGTGCCTTGCTTTGAATTGCGCCCCCCCCTTTTTCATATAGTGGCTGAGAACAAGGAAAACACATGTTTTCATCCTAATCCAAACTGCTCCATTTGCAGTGAGTTCCAAGCTTGGCTCTGCTGCTCAGTAGCTTCGCTTGGGAAAGACATTGACACTCTGACAGCCCCTCATCTGGAACCCTATGCTCAGTTCATGAAACAACACATGTTAAGTGTACACTGTGCCTGACATGTCTACAACACTGGCTCTGGGTGAAGAGTGAATTGGCTTCTCTTGCTCCCTGCCTCCCACCCCAGGATTCTTTGTACAGTTTTCCCAAATTGTGATGTTGTTCAGGGAATAGAGTATGTCACGATTTACAGTCACTAATATGCTCTCTGTTAGCCTGGCCCCTGCTCACTCATCTCTGCCAGCACGAGTGACCTGTGAGGCAGCACTGGTATCTGTCATTCAGTGGGATTATCCACTCACATTGAAATCCAACAGCACAGTGCAAACACAGTACAAAACAACTGTAAGGTAAAATTATTCTCTTTACAATGGATGTCATGCGCCACGGTGCCAGCATAGGTAGCATTAGGAAAATGCTGGAATCATATTCAAAGTCAAATGACAAAGTGGAATCTGGTAGCAGGAGAACAAGTTAAGGAAGCATATGCGCAGATGGCAGAGATTGTTAAAGATCCGGGAGGTGGAAAGAGATTTGCAAGAAGTTAATGAAGCCTTTGAATAGTTCTACTGAAAGAAATCTTTTAAAAACACTCGGCCAGAGTACTTAAATGAAACACAAAAAGCATTAACCATAAAAGAAATTATAGCTAAATCTTGCTACAGTAAAATTAAGACCGTCTGTTCCTTCAGGGAAATCATAAAGAAAGTTAAGGCATAAAATTTATATCTCCCTCATATATAAACAATTACAAATCAATAAACAAAAAGCCACTCTGCAGGAGAGAGGGAAGTGCCATCTGAAGAGACATTTCTCAGTGGCTTCCTATTGCTTGTAATTGAGGATAGTGTTACCTGCACTCCTTAGAGATACCCACAGTTTTCCTGTCTGGTACAGTAAGGCTAGACGGGGAAGGAGAAGAAGAAGGAAAGGAAGAAGAAGAAGAAGAAGAAGAAGAAGAAGGAAGGAGAAGGAAGAAGGAGAAGGAAGAAGAGGAAGAAAAAGGAAAAGAGGAAGAAGAAGGAGGAGGAAGAGGGAGAAAGGGGAGAGAGACGGAAAGGGAGAGATGGTAAGAGAGAAGGAGAAGGAGAAGGAAGGCGAAGGAGAAAGAAAAATGGGGAATAAGTTTGAAGAAAGTATTCAACATTGTTTTATACTTTGTAAAGGAAATCTACAGCCACATGAAGATACTATTTTAGGGATAAAGATTAAGATGCTCCTGTTAGTTATCTATAGGTCCATTGGACGTTGCTACAAATATCTTGTAGCTTAAAATAACAGAAATCTCATGAGCTCATGGTTCATTGATTATTATACCTGTGACTATTAGTAATTGTCTTAATTATTTGTTCCAATTCATACATTGCTACAGCTACAGTATAAATTCTGTTGAGATGGTTTTAAAAAATAATCTTTAGTTCAATTTTACGGGGAAAACAAAGCTCACCAACAATTATTTTTAAGGCTAGGATTAGTGGCACAGACCTGAATACTTGCTCCTTAGGTGACTGAGGCAGAAGGACCTGGAGGTTGAGGTCATCCTGGGACATTAGTCTCAAAATAAAAAGCACAAAAGAGGGGCCAAGGGTGCAGTGGGAGGTGCTTGCCTTACATGCTCAAAGCGCTAGGTCCGATCTCCAGAGCTAGAATGAACAAGCTTAAAACAACAGAGGACCAAGAAAGTTGTTCTCTTATTTAGTAAGTTTTTTGAAAACACATTTGTAAAGTCAGACAATAGTCCACTGTGTGCTTTTGCCTCAGTTTTGTTTTCTCCAAATGGGCAAGCAACTTAGTGTTTTAAACAGCCTCTTCCCCTTTACAGGCTTCTTGTCTCTATGTGCTGACTTCTCCCAAGGAGATGGTTTCAGTGCCTATCTTCAAATACCTATTGTAGTCCTTTAAAAAAGAGTAAAGTAAAAAACCCCACAATTCCATTGTGTATCTGTAGTGTGTGTGTGTGTGTATGCACGTGTATATATGTATAAGTCTGTGTATATGTATGTGTGTATGTGTGTATGTATATGTATGTATGTGTATGTTTATGAGCGTGTGTGTGTGTGTGTGTGTGTGTGTGTGTGTGTGTGTGTGTGTGTGTGTGTGTACGCTTGGAGGCCAGAAGAGCATGTTGGGTCTGCTGGATAGTCATTTTATCCTGTGAGCCCTCCATCATGGGTGCTGACAGGATCCAAACTTGTGTTTTCTGGAAAAGCAAGTGCTCTTAACCTACATTCCCCAGGGGAAATCTTTCGAACAGTCAACAAGTAAGGTGGATTAAAACACAGTCCACATCATCAATTACACCACACTTTCTCTTGCATTCAACTTTTCTTCTGTCCCCCAACTTTCCTTTCCAACCCAACCTTAGATGTTCTTTTCTAAAAACCCATGGAGTCCACTCAGTGCAGCCAGCGTGTGCATGGGTGCAGGTCCTTCTGAAGCACAAGTAGGGACCACATCCCTACAGAAGACTGGGCCTTTTTCTCTCAGCAGCCATCAATTGCCAGCAGCAACCTGAACATACGAAATTTTCAGACAAGCAAGAACAAACAAAAAATGAGATGAGTCTGTCAAAACATCACCCACCCTGGAAGAGGAGAACAATTACAAAAGGTTCCACGGGATTGGAGCAGAGATCCTTTCTAATCTTCTTGGTAACCTGACCCCCATCTATGAATCCTTTTTTAGTTTTTTCTTTTCTATCACTTTGCTTTGGAGCTCAGTTGCCCAGCTATGAGGGTTGAGATCCAGTAATCTCTTCTTGACGCCAAGCTTTATAACAACAAAATTCTCAAAGAGGAGGCACCACACGAGAGATTGACTTGCCATTGAAAAGCAAGCAAGCAAGCAAGCAACAAACAAACAAAAATGATTTGTGAAGATGAAGAGCCATGGCGCTATTTATGGAGGATGCTGACCTTGGGTACTATCAATCTAACAGGAGCATCAGTAACAATTACCTTCCCTGTGCCAAATTCCTGCATAGCATTTGGGTACATTTTAGACACTTGATCCTGTAGCAGACAATGGACATGTTTCAAATGGACTGACTTCAAAGAGTGGTATCTCTTAACAAAGAGTGCTATCTGTTAAATCTTTCATTTAATAGCAAAGACATTTTCTGGCCCATAAATGTGACTACTATTGCTACTACTGCTGTTATTGTGGTTTCTAATATATAGGATATATCTGGTGTCTCTGCTGTGGCATACCAACTAGATGTCATTTCTGCTGCTGAACCTGCTCATGCACTGCACATTATACCATCCATATCTTTGGCGACCTGGCACACCTTAATCTTTTAAATGAGGCATTTGCTTTTCCTTTACTAGACAGTAAACTTCTTAAAGTTTGAGACTTCCCTACCTTTGTGTGAATCTCACGTAGATAAATACCTACCTGACTTGGATTTCTCTGGCCCTGTTTCCTTAATTTGTTTTTAAGTCAACACTATCATGTTTTAATAGTAGCAAGTTCCTCATAACAATTGCTAAGTAAGGTTCAAAGGTGACTCGGGCAGTCTTAGCTACTAAAGGGCAGGCTGGTTCAGGGGATTATCTACCTTGTGTAGAATTTTACCAAATCTGTTTGCATTTTGTAAACCAAATCCCTTTAAAAAAGATCCTTCTTGAAAATTTGTGTCAATTTTATCAGAAGCATTTTTCCTATTGTCATAAGCATGGTGAAGGTCAGAGCATGCAAACTGCTCAAATGTCTCATAAAACACTTACACATCCACATCCGAAGGAAAGACCACGGTGTACCCGACCACTTCTCTGTTCACAGGAAATGAGAGGCTGCGTAATTCGGTTTCATCCCCAATGCTAGCATCTCACACTCCCTCAGGGGGCTTTGCCACTTCATGACATCATAAACAAGATGGGCCCAGGGTTCAGTTTTGCTGACATTTTCCTTATAAAGCCAATAAACAAGAAAGCCTCAAGATAGCAACCATTATTTTTCCTTTTCTAAAGCCAGGTAGAAATGTAATATGTTTACAGAGTTTCTAATTCATTTTTCTACTAATGAAAGCAGGCTTTTTCAGATACATTAGGCAGTATTCTAGACTGGCCCTCAAATGGTGGGAAATAATTTGCTTAGAAATTAAATCTAAGTTTGTGCTTTATTAAGAATTACAGGTGGGCTTAAGGGAGATGGAAAATAACTGAAACTAAGGCAAGAGGCAAAAATTTACTTAAAAAATTTCTGAAAAAGAGTTAATGTGTGATGTCAGGTTTTCTGTTTTTAAGAACCCGGGTGTGGTGGCACAGTCCTGTAATCCCAGCACTCAGGAGACAGAGGCAGGCAGATCTCTGTGAGTTTGAGGCCAGTGTGGTCTACAAAGCGAGTCCAGGATAGCCGAGGCTACACAGAGAGACTCTGTCTTGGAAAACAAAAAAGAACATTGTTAAAAAGCCAACACATTGCTTAATTGGGGGAAAATAGTGTAAGACTTAGCCTTGCATTTTCATGTTGATATGACCGGTGTACACATGCACCTTCAAGTAGTGACGTTAGAGCCAATTAGTTTGAATACATTTACAAGTCATATGAATTTCAAAGACGCATCTGAAACAGAATTATTAGAAACCTCTAAAAGTGTTTAATGAGGAGATCAAGGCTGCACATCAATTAATTTCCTGAGTTATGCGCAAGTAGACACAATGGAGTTTAAAGTGATGCCCTGCCCACTGGAAGATGGTCCAAGAGGGAAGAGGTCTAAGGCAACTCAAGATGCACTCTCAGCACAAGTATAGCTGGACCTCTGTTGAAGAGTATGGGGGAGGGCATGGAGAGGTATCACTGTCGTTGCAATTGGAAATATTGCATCCAAAGTGAGTGGAACATAGAGTAGGTGTGAGAAGCGCAGAGAGCTCTGTCACAGTTCTGATCTTAGGTTCACAAAGTTCAAATATAGAAGTTAGTGCCATAGACGATGCCTGTTGCCATCCGGGAAGTCAGCATTTCTGTATACTCTGTGAAATGGGTGTTTTTAGAAGTGGTGGTTATAGGATTGTTATTCCTTAAGTCACTGTATTTTTAATCTGCCTGTCCGTCGTAGGAGGACCTGGCTCTCAGGAGCCCATGTGGGTGAGTTTTGACCCAATGGGGCAGATCAGCCTGCAAGAAAAACTGCCTGTTTCCTGTGCATCAGCTGGTTCACAGGGATGAGGCACGTATCCCCAGCTCTCGCCTAAGCAAATAGATGATTCTAGGGCGAGCAGAAACAAGCACTGGCATTTACGGAACACAGCTTGGCACGGAAACAGAGTAAGTTAGTTCCTTTCAGTCAGCTACTGCTTCTGGTGGGCAAGCCCAGGAAGAAGAGGTGCTGAGGCACCCATTGAAAGGGAACCACTTCCTGTTTCCTGCTGAAGATGCAAAGCAAACAGAGAGTATAAACAGTGACCAGGAGTCACTCAACCTCTCCCTCTGAGTCCTCGCTACCACAGCACTCACTCTTAGCAGCACACACACAGATCTCCTATTTATTGTGGGGAAAAGATAAACGCCTGAGGTTTGAGCGATTGCACATCTGGAATTTCCAGCTGAGGTTGTGGACCACCACCAAGTGATGATGGCATTATTTGAAGTTAGTAGTATAGTTTTTTTTCCAACTCTTTTCTTTGTCATGTGTATGTATGTAGTGTGTGCTCTTGTGTGTGTATGCATGTTTGAATATATATTGGTGCACATGTGTGCGCAGATGCCCGTGAAGGGCCTAGGCTGAAGATGGTGATTTTCCTAGATCACTCTCTACCTTAGTCACTGAGGCAGGCTCTATCGGTTGAACCCAGAGCTCCCTCACTGACAGTCTACCTAGCCATCTTGCTCAGAGGATTCTCTCTCTCAGCTTTCCCAGTGCTGGAGTTACAGATAGGCTACCACACCTACTCCGGCAACCACTAAGCCATCTCTCTGGCCTCTATAATTTCTTAACACTGTACCTACCAGATATAGACAACATAGTGTGCCGTTACCCACTGAGACTTGGTGGAGCCTTTCGCAGCCAGAGACTCTATAATCATGCTGACGATCTCTCCCACAGAGGGAATGCAATGTCAGGGAAGAGAATATAAGTTTTAGCATGGACATAATGTGGTTAGTCTCGCGATACGCTCAGCTGAAGAGAAAGCTAGTCTTTCAGTATGAATACTCTAGCTTTATTCTGGGATGGCTGTTCGTAAAATAACTTAAGGACCAGAGCATGCTGCCAAGTAGTATTGATGCACATTATAAAAACTCTGAATAAATAAGAAACAAAAAACCTAAAGAAGCAACTATTGGCTGGTGAGGAAATAAAGTATTTATGATTTTTCTTATGATGTCTCGTTGACATACGGTGCTGCTAACCAAGTGACAAATAAATTGACTAGGTTTAAAGAGAAATGGATGTGGCTTAATGAAGAGGGACAGGCTATGCATTATGAGACAGCTGGTTCTGCTACTGCTGGCTTATGGAGACAATATACGTTGGACAGCTAATGAGTCTCTGTTGCATAAGATAGATTTTCTTTATAATAGAATTGCATGCTTTGTCTCTAAATGGGGTTATTATACACACCATTGCACAGTGTTTGAAGAGCTTGGTTGGACCTTGTAGAGGGTTAGGAGAGAAATAAATTGGAAGACAATCGTGCTTAAGACTGTCAATCCATCAAATGCTCCATATTTATCTAAATTACCAGCACGTTCTCCCCAAACACAAATTTGTATGCTACACATGGCTGGAATGTTAATGATGACCACACTGCAGCTCGGTTTCACCAGTCAGCTTTTCCTCTGTGGGCGTAGACACAAATCCACACAAACTGAAAGCTGGCAGTCAGTGCCCTCCCACCACAACCCGCCAGACCCATCCTCTTCCAGCTCTCCCTCTGTGTCAGCACCCGAGTTTCCTTTGGCGTTTCTTCCATCCACCGCAAGCACACGCACACACCACTTATCTTGGGTGATTTAATCCTCAGAACTCTGGTTCTGACTACTTGGTTGTAATGGAAGTTCCTTCACTTTCCCCGCACCTGTGGGTCCCTCGCTGTTCAGTTGCTCAGTTCTTTTCCTATTTCCTTTCTTCAGATTTATTTTTGCACTGTGTATACGAATGCTTTGCCAGAGTGAGTGTAGGTATCCTGTGTGTATGCCTGGTCCTGGTAGAGTCCAGAAGAGGGCACCAGATTGCTTGGAGCTGATTGATTGTAAGAGAAGAGGGTCCTCTGACAGAGCTGTAAATGCTCTTAACCACTGAGCCAACTGTCCAGCTACGATCAGCCATTCTTTAGAACAAATTCATCATGATCCATTTTATAACTTTGAGAAACAAAACTGGTTGTGGTAAAAAAAAAGTGTCAATCACTCTGCATCAAAAGATGGTTACATAGGCAGGGCCCACTCAGATGCTATAGGAGAGGAGATTCAGGGTTCAGTCATCTTTTACCCCAGACATTTATTTTGTGGTGGCTTCGGACCTGATTTACCTTCTGTCTTGATTCTTTCACTGATGTTGTGAATAGTCTTCAGGAACTTTGTAGCTTAGCTTGATCCAGATTCCCCGCCCCCTACAGGCAATAGTGTATCTTTAATTCCCTCCTGAATTATAGGGAAGTAGGCTCTTGGGGAGCTATATGGTTGGGGAGGGACGTTGGACATTGCCAGCACCCGCTGACCTTGACGTTTTCCCCTTGGAAGCAAGGTGACATCACCTGCTCCTTCTAAACTCCCTTCGCCCTGTCTCGACTCCCAGCCGAGCACGAGTAATTGAAAGACATTACACATGGGGAAATAGTTGGTGGTTCTCGGAGTAAGAAGGTCTTTTCAGCCAACACACTCTATCCCAAACCGGATGCTTCCTCTTCGCCATTGTGGGGCTCTTTACTTTTCATCCGTCTGTGTGTCTGGGAGAAAGCAGGGTGAGCTGAAAGAAATGAACAAAGCACTTTCATGGGCTTCTCCACACGGGTCTCAGCCGCTCCAAATCGAATCTTGGAGGCCTGTCAGAAGTGTTATTTTTCCAACAGAGATGGTATTAAGAGGCTATAGAAAATAAACTCACCTCTTGATACTGTTCTCTTTGCTTGCTGTATCCATTTACTGTGGTGACTATGTTGGAAAAAAAGTGTGACAGGAGGGGTTATATGACAAAGGAAAAGCACCTCTCTCTAACTCTATTTGTCTGTGTTTTCCTTACTATAGGCTGCTGGGTTTCCTTGTCATTTCCGAAATAACGTCTTCCCAAGGCAGCCTCTCATTGTTCGGCGAGCGGGTTTCATGAGACACTTAATTCCATTCACCTGATTTTGTGGCCTCCAACACTACTCTGTAGCTTGAGCTATGTTTTTATAATAAAATGTCTCTAATTTAGCCAGGGGAAAGGAAAAACCTAAAACAAAAGGGGACAGTGCCTAGATAATGGATTTTTTGTGATTTTAAAAAGTGAATTTTATGTGCTCTGGTAAAAATAGATCATTGGATGACAATACCAACGTTACATAGCTCTTGGTAGAAATCAGTTTCCGTTTGACTGGGTGCTTCATTTAACATGAGGACTTGCACTTCTCATGGGCTTCCTTTTAGCATAGATACCTTCAGGGAACCACAAGGCCTTCAGACTAACGCACACATGTGAGCGGTTAGCAATGCCTGTTCGGTTTATCCCACCCTACGTGTACGAGGGCCTAGGACTGGGACACGACACTGAAACACACCGCATTCAAGGGTAACACCTTTAGTGTAAAGATCTGAAAACAGGCATCACCAGGGGCTAAACTCTATGCAGCCAATAATAACTCTGTCCTCTTTTTTTTCTTTTTTCTTTTTTTTAAATCTTTTTAAAAATTAATTTATTCATATTACATCTCAGTTGTTAGCCCATCCCTTGTATCCTCCCATTCCTCCCTCCCTCCTGCTTCCCCCCTATTCCCCTCCCCGATGTCTGTGACTGAGGGGGACCTCCTCCCCCTGTATATGCTCATAGGGTATCGAGTCTCTTCTTGGTGACCTATTATCCTTCCTCTGAGTGCCACCAGGCATCCCAATCCAAGGGACATGGTCAAATATGGGGCACCAGAGTTTGTGTGAAAGTCAGATCTCTTTCTCCACTTAACGGTGGAGAATGTCCTGTCCATCGGCTAATCTGGGTAGGGGTTCGAAGTTTACTGCCTATATTTTCCTTGGCTGGTGCCATAGTTTGAGGAGGACCCCAGGGCCCAGCCTACCAGGAAAGTGGGCCAGAGGGGAGGACATCCTATTGAAACTTTAGGTGTGAGGAGCCTGGGAGAATGAGGAAATAGAAGGATCCAGAGGGTCCTGGAAAACTATAGCTCTGTCCTTTAGATCGCTTGAATCAGGATAGGAAAAGCTGGGATGCTCTTTAGGCTTCTGGGAAATCCTTTCTCTTTGTCCTGTAAATATGCCTGCCCTGATTTTCCTGGGATTTTTATCGGTCACTTGAGCCATTTCCTGATGTCCTTTCTTCCCACACCCTCATGTATGTGAGGTACTCTCTTCCTTGTTTGGTAGTTTTGATTCCCATATGACACTGCAACCAGCCTGAGTGAGGTCCGCAATCAGCTTTGCCTCAGCTTTGTTTTTAGAGTCTCTGGTTTCTTCTCTTTATCTCATTGATGGCTACTCACACAGTCTCTCCTGTTTCTAAGGCATCTGCTTTGTTCTACTTTGAGGCGCTTTAGGTTTTTCTCACCACTCCTTGTATGCTAATTATTGCGGAGAGCTGGGTGCTCTGGTCCAGCATGCCCTTTGGCTTCCCAGTTCTGGGCTACATTTTCAATTCCCAGGTCTATGTCCCATGGCCCAGGCTCAGTGTGACCTCAGCCGCTACTTAGTTGGGACATCCATTCCTCTTCCAGTCTTGCCTCCCTTCCTCAGCATGACCCTCCCTTCCCCCATGCAGGGCAGACACCACGGACCTACAAGTCATTGGGATCCTGCCTTCCGCACTTGTCTGACTATTCACCGAAGTCCACTGATTCCATTCCAGAAACATCTGCACATCTACCTGTGTCTCCCCTAAGGTTCCTGAGCCTCAGCTTGCCCTGTCTTCTGTCTGCGCGGGGGCCCTGGGACTGTTCCATCTGCTGCAAGCTGCTTCCGCTATTCCGTTCCCTCTCAAGATAGCCCAGGCATGCTCATTCCTGGCTCCCAGCTACCAGAAAGACGTGGTTCCCAGTACAGCTTAGACTCACCCTATGATGTGGGCTCTGCTCTCTTCTCCTGGACTTGTCTCCTAGAGTCATTGTTGTGAGATAACTCCTTCAGAGGACACATGGACCCTTAAAGCCACACCCTGCTCCACCATGCAATTTTAGCCTACAAACAGTCTCTTCTCTCTCTGTATGGGGAAATGTGTCTGCTCATGTATAGAGAGGACTTTCAAATGACGTTTTTTGCTTTTTTTTGTTTTTTTTTGCCTTCCCCCATATCTTCTGATAGTAGTCCTGCAGCCTGCAACATTGCCCAGTGATCATAATGTCCAGATAGAGAGGATCTTCATCTGGCCTCTTTGGTCTTGTTCCTTGTCACAACTGCCAAGGAGCTCAGAAGGCTCTGGAACCCTCAGGCCCCTGCGGTGCAAGTTTGGGTGGGCTGTTTAACTTCTGCTCCTGGTTTTGCCTTCCCCCCCCCCCCCCAGGAGAAGGAGAAGCTGTATGTGGAACTGAAGCATGTCTTGGCCCGGCAGCCTGGCCCTGAGGCTGCCGAGCAGCTGCAGCTCTACCAGCACACGCTGCGAGAGAAGACCAAGCAGCTGAAAGTAAGTGGTGGGCAGGCGCCATGCTCTTGGTTGTCAGGACGGCCACCTCGAGCGCGTTCCTGGGGCCACGCCAGCTTTTCTCAGAGTTCATTAGACTCTAGTGATCCCCCAAAGGAGGGAAGTGAGCACCAAGGAAGGAGCCGAGGAAGGGAGGAGGCAACTGGAGGAAGGGTTTGCATTGGAAGGTCACAGAGTGCTTCAGACAGCTCAGATGGTGGGAAAGAACAACATTAACACCATTGCCAAACCGAAGTAAACTGCCACACCAAAGGAGCTTTCTGCTGTTCCTCTCCACCCATGTAAACATTGCGGAGCACCAAGCGGTGCCCAGCATCTTCCTTCATGTCCATTGATCATGTTAAATACTCACAAGAAGTAGATAAAACCATGCCAAACTTTTGTTGGCCTTCCCTTCCAAGTGACACCAGAGCTTCAGCTGGAGGCATGGAGTGTTTTATTATTCTGTGTGCTTCTCAGAAATTGTCTCAAAAACTGTACATCTTCACACCGTATTTTTAGCTCTATCTTCTGAGTGAGCAGTCAGTATTCTCAGAATACCAAAGAAACACAAAAGCTCACCCACACATCCTGGAGTTCTCTACAGGTCAGCTGGCTTTTGGCACTTACCCTGCCCAGCAAGGGTGATAACCCTTACCTTCCATGTGGGATAAACTAGATGACACTGTATTAGTATAGACAATCTTTTTTTTATAAACAGGACATTATATTATTGTGCCCTGTTAGGTGAAAAGGACAGATGAATCCATTCCAATTAAAGCATTAATTTTCAAATTACTGTGAGTGCTCATTTTGCATGAGGACCCAGAGACATACTTGGGATTTTGCAAAAGACACACAGTTTTGATTAATTTTGTTTCTTGAAACAATTGAATATTTCACGCCAAAAAAAATGTTTTCTTCGGTTGAGTATAAGTTGGAAAAGTACACACCTCCTTTGTCTTCTCCACAGTTTCCTCTGGATAGTCCTCAATAGCTCCCCCAGGGGCACTAAGCTACAGCAATCCTTTACCTCAGGAAACCCTTGCCTTTGGTGCTGAATAAAATGCAACATCTTGCAGCAGAGGGATGGGAGGTATTCTGAGCAAGTCCCACAGAGCAAAGCCGTTATCTAGATTCTCAAAACAGGGTCTTTGTTTCTGAGAATCAAACCACCGAGACAGGTTTTCTTTCAACACGAACATCATGTTTCTCCATGCAGCCAGCATGGCCATAATCATATTCACAACAATTAGGAGGGGAGAGTTCAGAAGCAGACAAAGGGGCAAAATGATGCTGCTGCCTTTATGACTGTCTTCCAAACAGCAAGTGTGTGCCCCTTAGAACAATTGGCTGCCTTTTCTTGCCTGGATTTTGGTGGGGAATATGCTTAGTACTGGCGTGCTTTAGGCGCTGTTTAGATGAGTGAATTCCTGCTCTAGTGATGCTCAGATCCCTTAAGTACTCATTGAACCCAGCCGTGGAGAGAGGTGGGGGTCAGGCTTCTTATCATAGCCTCTCCTTTGCATTAATTGGCACAAGCTCCCTGCCTTTTCCAGCTAAAGTGTCCCACTGCCGAGATACAGCGAGAGCCCAGGAACAGTCCCAGGGAATGCAATGAAAGGGACGCTAGGCATTTAGCAGAACATCCACCCTGGCGCTCACATACCCTGAAAGCCTAGTTGGTGGTGACTGCAAGATGCTCTCAGAGAGGGCTTTTACCGTAATCCTCAGAATCTCACTCCCTAGCAGTATTTTCTCTTGAACGTATTTTAAAGGGCGAAGAGCTATTTCAGATGGTGTGCCTGGGAGTATTTCGGTCTCCAGCCATAATATTCCCTGAAGCACATTACACTGTCCATCTGAGCCCGTTTGAATGTTGCTGCTAGGTCTCCGTTCAAGCGCGGCACGACGTTTCATTTACGCTTGTCACTTGATTATGACCCGCCAGTCCTCAGCCGCTGAGCCTGTGGAAGCGTGCTACTGGACGACGGTGGGCACCGTTACGTCCTGGCGGGAACGGCGGCAGGCTGAGACAAGTGCTTTGGAAGAATGTATTGTCCCCTCCCGTGCCACCCTTCACTAACCCTGCTTCACTTGTCACGTTAGGTTCTGTCATCAGAGTTGAATATGTACGAGTCACAGAGCCAGGAGTACAAGTATGAGATCGAGAGACTCGGCAACGAACTCGTGACTTTAAAGAAGAAATACCTGGCTCAGAAACGCAGAGAGCTCATCCAGAAGTAAGGCTCAGTCTAATGTCCTACTCTCTTGTTTCCCCTGGTATCTGGTTGTCAGAAAGTATGTAAGGATGCTGGGAGCAGTGGCGCGTGCCTTTAATCCTAGTACTTAGGAGGCAAAGGCAAGCAGATCTCTGTGAGCCCAAGGCCAGCCTGGGCCACATAGAGAGCTCTGGACCAGCTAGGGCTATACCTTGATGAGTTTCTCAGAGCCGCCAATCTCAATAGGGTAAACGGAGTCATGGGACAAATAACTAGATGCTCCTAACACATAAAAACTGATGTCCTATCATTTGACACTGAATTCTCCCTAACTTAAGAACTTAAAAGGAGTCCACCAACACCTGCTCATTGATGGGTCGGACACAGGGCAGATGGAACACAGTGGTGGTGTCCGGCGGGGAGGACACAGTTAAAACCCCAAGTACTTTTGCGGAGGGGGTGGGGCTTGGCAAGGCCATTATCTCTCACAATGCAGAGGCACCTCTGAGAGCTGGAACACTGCCTTAGTTTTAGACAGGGCTGCCTTTAAGCATCCATGCCTGATGACTGACTAAGGTGCCTGGTGGGTTGTTGGCTTCCTCCTCCAGGAGATAAGGATATGAAGGTACAAATGCCAAGGTTGGCATTTTGGGTTTTGCGTGCCTGAGTGTTGGGAAGCAACTGCTCTCTTTGTTTTGTTGTCATTTCCCTGTTCCTAGGGAGTAGGGCCCCCCCCCCCCCCCCCCCCCCCCCGCCTGTTGAGTCAGGAAGTTCGAAACTTGGTCTGGTTGTGTGGCCTTGCCAAAACCAATCCAGCTAATTCCACGATGACTCCCATTAGGGGTTGAAAGTCATATTTGGTATTTCATCTGCATGGACATCTCAGGGACAGGCTGAAATATGGTTTGAGTGCATCTGCCTACAATCTGTTAGCAGCAAACAGCATATAAAATAACTGGATGCAAATTCATTTGCCAGTAAAAATCTGCCCTTCTTGTAAATCAGGATATTCCCCTGGCCCACATTTAGATGCCAGCTTCTTGGTGGGATGAAGTACTGCTGTGATTTAGAAGTTGGTCTTATGCTGTGGGTCTTGTGGCTTTCTGACTCTGTAGTGAGGTTGATTAAACATGCGGGTTCCCAGGCTCCGTTTCCTGAGGTCCGGACTCAGCCTCCGAAACCTGCAACTTAAAGCTTTCTGGGTAGTTTTCTGTTATACGGAACAACAGAGAGAGAGAGAGAGAGAGAGAGAGAGAGAGAGAGGAAAGAGAGGTGGGGGTAGGGGTGGAGAATCTGAGGTGAAGGAGTCAGGAAGTGGAAATGCGAGGGTTGAACTAGGCTGCAGGGTGAGCAAGCAGAGGTTCATATCCACCTCTGGTGGAGCTGCTGAATGTCAGCATGGCGGGCTCCTCGTGAAGGAGATGCCGATCTCTGAGTTTTTTGCCCTCTCATTCTGAGCAATAAATGCTTCTGGAAACCATCACTCTCCTTCCCATGTATACAGACGCGCACTTTTTTAAATGGGAAAAGTTTCTTAGATCCATTTTAGATCGACCTTCAGAAGACTGTAAGTGCAGGCTGCATGCACTCTCTCATCATGTCATAACAATAAGTAAAACGTAATGCTTACTTTTAAAGACAAAAATCTGACTAGGCTCTGACACCTTCTTTCTAGGCCAGGGATCATCCCATTTGTCTCTAAGCGTCCACACACTCCAGTTAGAGATCACGGCATAGTTCATACAATTCCAGACAGCTAGCTTGGCATCATCTTTCTAGAACCATCTTTCTAGACACTTCTTGCTGTAGCTCATGCCTTGCTTTAACCTTATCTTTAAAAACAAAATGCAAAGTTATATCTATTTAGTGTGTGTGTGTATGTGTGTTTGTGTGAGTGTGTATGTGTTTTTGTGTGTGTTTGTGTATATGTGTTTGTGTGTGTGTTTGTGTGTATGTATGTGTTTGTGTTTGTGTGTGTGCTTGTGTGTGTGTTTGTGTGTGTATTTGTGTGTTTGTGTATGCTTGTGTGTGTGTTTGTGTGTGTGTTTGTGTGTGTGCTTGTGTGTGTGTTTGTGTGTGCTTGTGTGTGTGTTTGTGTGTGTATTTGTGTGTGCTTGTGTGTGTGTTTGTGTGTGTGTTTGTGTGTGTTTGTGTGTTTGTGTGTGTGCTTGTGTGTGTGTTTGTGTGTGTTTGTGTGTGTTTGTGTATGTGTTTGTGTGTGTGTTTGTGTGTGTTTGTGTATGTGTTTGTGTGTGTGCTTGTGTGTGTTTGTGTGTGTATTTGTGTGTGTGTGTTTGTGTGTGTGCGCGCGGCTCCTCAGGCTTGTCTCCACCTCGCTTCTTCGTTCCCTCCCTCTCATCCGCTGACCTGGGTTGCTCGCACTGAAGTTCCTTTCAGCTGAGGCATCCAGAAGCCAGGGAGAAGAGTTCATGGGAACACAGCAAAAAAAGATTAAGGTGCTGAAGAAAATATGCAAAGGCAAGAACAAAAGTGCTGAGAAGGTTTAGACTGGGAGGAAGAAGGCTGCAGGGAGCCATTATAATGGTCTATAAATACATTAGACAGATAATGTAGAGGAGACAGTATTCCCATTAGTCAGCTTAGCCCAAGCCAGAAGCATTAAGCTTAAGTTCCTCCAGAAAGGAAAATTCAGGTTATTTAAGGCGAGGGAGTGCAGGGAAGGGGGAGTGAGGGCCGCTTGCGGCTGACACCAGTCAGAGGCTAGACAAGCTGCTAAGGTCCGGGAAGGACTCCTCTGTGCTGGACCTACTCAAAGCTTCAGCTCCTGTCCTGTTTATGGAGGACGGGTTTTCACAGTAATGAAATCAATTCTCCTAAGAGTTGCTGAGTTGATTGGCCAATATGCTACAGGTTCTTTCCAAGTGGAATACTTCAGAGCCTGCCTTCCCTGTGGATGCTCTCTATACCCACGCCCTTTAGAAAACAGCAACTCAGATAATTTTTGCCTTTTGGCTTCTTTCATTTGCCTTAGACACACCTTCATCAGCGAGTGGTTCCATCCACATCCCTCCACCTGGTTCCTCTAGTCTTTGCTTCTTATGATGGTCTGTGGTTTGCAGGATCAGGTTCTTTCCCCAAAGTTAGCATTCATTCCTCTAAGATCCATCATGTGTACTTGACCCATCTAATTGGCCTTGGTCTTAGAGTTTTGGTCTTAGAAATTTTGTCTTTTATAATACAAAATAGGTAGCTACCTCTGCAGGAAAGAAATGTGTGTGTGAGTGTGTGAGTGTGTATGTGCATGTGTATGCATACATGGGTGTGCATGTGTGTGCATACATGGGTGTGTATGTGTGAGCATATATTTATGTGTGTTGCATGCATGTGTATGTGTGCATACTTGTGCATGTATGCATGTGTATAGTATATTTATATGTGTGTATACATTGTGTATGTATGTATACATGTGTGTATATGTGTGGGTGTATATGCATGTATGTTTGTAAGTGTGTGCATATATTTGTGTGTATGTCTGTGTGTGTTTGAGTGTGTGCATATGGGTGTGTGCAGATGTGTGTGTGTGTATGTGTGCATGTAAAGTGGACCCATATATAAAAATAATTGTAGATTTGTTTAGGCAGAATTTCTTTTATCTATTACCAAAAATAGCATCTTTTAAAATTTTCCCTGATTTTCTTGTATCTTAGACTGTTTCTAGTAATTTCTGTTGCTTTCCTGGAGTTACAGGAAAGTTTGTATTTTATAGATGTCGAAGTGTGATAAAGACACTTTACATGCAGTAAATATTTCTAAGTTTTCACAAGAATTTGGGACTGTACCAGGTGATAACCGACTAATTAGTCATAATATCTGAGCCAAGAGGGAGGCTCTTCTGCCTGGTCTTTGGAGCTAAACAAATCTTTTAAAACAGGAAGATAGTGACATATCAGGAGGCACTGAAGCCAGTGTCAGACCTGCAAGGAGGTCCTCTGTCCATATTTGGACCATCAGTAGTGGCACATGTTTCATATCTAATCATCTCCCCAGAATTCTTTATGCTGCCAGAAAACACCTAATTAGATTTCCACAACCACCTTGTCTCCAACCAGAAGCTTTACTCCGGTTTTCAGCAGCTAGCTTACCCTAGGATCTGACAGAACTTGCAACTGAGACGCGAACTGTGGTGGTGGAAAGCTAACCATGCTCTCTCCCTTACAGAAACAAGGACAGGCCATCCGTGAACATGAACAACGTCCTGCAAGGGTCCAAGCAGTCTGGGCCTCGGTTTACTGGGGGTGGATTTCCCCTCAACCAGACATCCAAGCTGAAGTTGTAACAGGAAGCTGCTGGCTGGGTCAAGCTCAACAGCTCAGGAAATTTGCTCTGGACCATCGTGGAGGAATTACCTTCAAATCCCTCAGATCACAGATATGTAGAAAAAGCTGCTGCCCAGTTTTCCAGAGTGGGAAAGGATGGGCAATTATCAATGTCTTGTATATAAGAGTGATGATGTCGTACCTGAAGCATGTGGACATAAACAGACTGTAATTATAGCTCTGTAATTAGGCTGGCCCTTCTTGGCATAAAGCTGATCTTTTGTAACAATCGCATTGACTGACTTGAAACACACCAGGCTTAGAAACTTGGGGTGGATGAAGCTTTGGGTATTAATTTCTATATTGTAGATATTTAAGCACTTGAAGGTTTTTGTATGCAAAAAATATTTTATATGTAAAAAATGCAGTGCACGCTGTCACATCTTATTAGCGAAAAATCTATTTTAATTATTCCTTATTAACAAGTCATTGAATGGGATTAGGAAACAGGACGCACTACTGGGATTTCAGAAAGTGTGTACTGAGAGTGATTTCCATGTGGGACACCGTTTCAGGCCTGCGGTAGGAAAATCTGTTCTGAAGAGAAATGCCAATAAATACTTCATCATAAAAAGAATTCTTTGTAAAGATTTTGATCTTTGCTTTGGTAGAGCATGTCATTAAAGTTTAAAATGACCGTGAGAAATGTTTAACATAAGGATTTGAGTCAAAAGGATCCAAGGCTGCAAAATGAAAGGGCTGGCCGCCATGCTTTGGAGGCCTCGTGCTTGACAGTGCAGTTGCTCAGCACCATCCTCGGTGTGGCGCTCAGGCTGCCAGGCAGCGTTTTGAGCCACAGCGCCCACTGCCCTTCTCTTTTGTCCACTCTACAATTACGTGGGCATCGGTTCACAGCTACCTTGCTAAATGCTCACTCAGCAACACTGTGGCCGTCTCTCTACAGTAACTTGATTCCTGCAATTAAAAAAAAAAATTATCGAGGAGCAAGGAGCTCAGCAATGCTCGAGAACAACGTAAGCGGAACGTTAGAACATTCCATTTGTGTTCAGTGACCATGAGCAAGAGTGTTAATGACTCAAGATGTTTGTCCAGACTGTGCAGGAAAATAAGACTTAATGGAGTTCTCTGGGTGCCCTGTTGCTGCGGCGCCCACCTCGCCACCCCCTCTCCCCAAGTCCATTGAGTGAGGCTGTTGCTGCGGCGCCCACCTCGTCACCCCCTCTCCCCAAGTCCATCGAGGCTGTTGCTGTGGCTTGGGTGGGACTCCCCAGAAGCTGACCAACACCAGAGAAGTCCAGGAAAGTGATTTCCTCCACAAAAGCAGGTGAGGGAAACAGCAAAGGGAAGCAGGCCATAACAGGATGGCATGTAAAGTCCAGGTCTATGGTGGGAGACTTTGGCTAGACTCGCAGAAGAACTCTGAGGACACTGTGGTCACTGCTCAGAGGTTTACCGTGGGGAATGAGGAGCTTGGGTGTTTATACCTTTACATCGTTAGTCACCAGCCAAGGGCTGCTCTGGAGGGACCCTGCTGGTTCTCTTCGCCTGTAGGCAACTCAGGCCCTTGCCACAAAGAGGCAGTGGGTGCTGATGCTGGAAGTGGAACTGGCTAGGGGATCAAGGAGACAGAGACATGGGTTAAGTGGTGTCACCCTATGATGCTTTCTCCCCTGAACCAGGGTAGGAATGCCACAGGTAGAAGGCCACCTTAAGTGTCCACGGTGAATACTGTGAGGTGAGAATCACAGAGGGAGCCAGATGTGGGGGGTGCATGCTTTAATCCCAGTGGTAGAGAGGCAGGAGGATGAGGAATTCAAGGCCAACCTTGACCTCAAGGCCAGACAGATTTGAGCCTGGGCTGCAGGAGACCTTGATTTAAAACAAACAAATGACTGTATAAATCTGTAGAGTTAGGTAAGATGGTGCATGCCTGTCATGCCTGCAATTGGAAGGCAGAGATAGGAAGATCACAAACCCTATCTCAGTGTGCATAAGAGTAGGCTGGATATAGCTCAGTGGTGTAGCCCTTCCCTGGGGGTGTACAAGGCTCTGTGTTTAATGCCCAGTTCTTAAAAAAAAAACCCCACAGTGGGGAGATAGCATTTCCATTTCTAAAAAGTCACTGATGATAGTTTCCCTCAGAGCAACACGTTGTGTAGATAAAGCCAACACGTATGGTTTCCCATCCATGCAGAGACATTTTCTGAAGAGCAGCTAGGCCATGTCTCTGTCTCCTTGATCCCCTAACCAGTTCCACTTCCAGCATCAGTACCCACTGCCTCTTTGTGGCAAGGGCCTGAGTTGCCTACAGGCGAAGAGAACCAGCAGGGTCCCTCCAGAGCAGCCCTTGGCTGGTGACTAACGGTGTAAAGGTATAAACACCCAAGCTCCTCATTCCCCATAGTAAATCTCTGAGCAGTGACCACAGCATGAAGGTTCCATAAGAGGTTCATGTGGGGTTCTTGGTCTATTTGAGGATGGCCAAGACTCTGGAGACAGCTTCGGGGTCCGCAGCCTGACTCCTGACAGTGAGTTCTTTTGAAGAGTGGATGAGCTCAGTCACATGAGCGTAGAGCCCTTTCAGGCATAGTATGTGTGATATATGCATTGATATATACATATAGACACATAAATATAAGAGACAACTAATGTTTTGGAACTAGAGAAGAGAAGTTGCTACATAATTCTCACAAACTATAAAGGTGATTTTAAAATGTACACACAGGGTGGGTGGCATTCAAACGTCTGGATGACGCTCGACTTGGTAATGTAATTTATAACTGAATAGCCTGTAAAATGCCACATTGTGTGCCTTATGAAAAGTGCCTCTTTCTATGTGTTATTATTAAAATCTGGGGGAAAGAATGTCTGGTATAAAGTAATAATGTATCATGGATATACACACAAAAGTAAAAAACAACAATCTGAGGATAAGATGACCTTTCATCTTTATTAGTTGGAATTTTCTGTTGTCATTCAGCCACCAGAGGGAAAGTCCCAGTAAACTCTGCTGCCCTCTGCCCTCTGCCCTCTGCCCTCTGCCCTCTGCCTCCTGGGTGGCCAGCCTGCAGCGACAACAGGGATCCTATGATCTAGGACAGAACCACTTCTGGAGGCACACGCAGCCCCGTTAGATGATGTGTGCTTGTGTTCAAATGGAGTGGTAAGTTTAGGCTGGAAATAGCAGAGGCCTGAAACTGTGAATAATATTTATTTAGGTGCACATATTTCCACCATAGCCACGGTACAGAAACGGGCTGGTAAAAGACACCAGAGCTTTCCAAAGGATTAGCAGTAATGGTGAACCCACAGTGGGCGTGGTGTTTTTTAAAGTCGCAGATCTGCTCTGCATTGTAAAGCAACACGAGGAGGAGATGGTACAGTTGGGTAATTTTACCCCCGGGGCTTTCTGAACTTGAAGAAGTCCTGTCATTAGACCATCCATTGACTTCTGACTGGGAAGATGGAGAGATGATGGTGGTTTCTCTGTTAGTAGGGAGATGTGATGATGGAGACTCCCTGGCTGTCCTTTCTTAGCAAGGACTTCAAGCTGGGCTTTTATTGTGCTTGCTTCTGCAGAATGGCTCAGGGCAGAGGTTTGCTGCTGTGGTAGCCACAGAGAGGGCGTTAGCTGTACTAGGAAGAGATGGCGGCCATTCCCCTTGTCACGGCAGGAATTCTGCTGGAAAAAAAAATTATCCAGGGTTGATAATTCTTATTTGATTTTCTGACTAGCTTAGAGTTTGATACTTGACCTAGGCCAAGATCCCACATAGTAAAATACTGTATGGTAAATTTTGAGTGGAATGGCATTTCAGAGGCAGGACAATTTGAAAACATGGTAATTCCATTTTCATTAAATCTACTCACTTACGTGGCCACCTAGCTGTTATTGGAGCAAAGGGAGTGTGTTTTTTAAATATTAAAATTGTGAAATAACTTAATATATATCTCATCATTCTCTTTGTAGTAGATGGAAAATATTTTTATAGCATTATCCATTTTTAACTCCTAATTCAATGCTGTTTTAGTATACCATTCCTCATATCTATTATTTAAAGGTTCCATTAGGGTTTGAGATCCATTAGAATTTTATAACAGTAGGAAATGTATCAACAGGGTACCATTCTTCTTTTTTTTATAATTAAAAATAGATTTCCCTCTTATTTTAAAGTACTCAATTGGAACAGAAAATCAGGAAATAAAGATAAGCAAAAAGGAGAAAAAAATCTACTAATAACCTTCCCTCATCTCTGTCACCCGGGTGGTAGCAACTGCTCACGTCTGTCATTTGTTCTGACTGGTGAGGGCTCAGGCTGCCAAATTGGTAAAAAAAAAATTTCAACAGTGTCCTCGAAATACCACTGTTATAGACTTCTGAATGTATCTTTATACATTTAAAAATGGTTTGATTTTATAATTACGGGTGTTTTACCTACATGAATGTCTGTGCACTCCTTGCACACCTGGTGCCCACAGAGGCCAGAAGAAGGACATTTTTTTTAAAATCCCAATTATAAATTGGTTTCATCTTTTCTATAGTAGAATATAAAGGAAGCACTTTTTTTTTTGGACATGGGTCTTTAAAACACAGTGCAGTACATTTGAGAACAGTCACATGGTTGTATATGTAGATACACATCATCCACTCACTCACTCTTCTTACATGGTAATGTTCCATTATATAGAAATAATGCAGCTTGTTTATTTGAGTTGTTTCTGGCAGCTCTAGTTGATGCTAGACTTTAGCTTGTATGAATAGAGTTGCCACAAAGATTCATGTACGTGTCATCACCGTTTCTCTTGGGAGAAGCACCAAAGAATGGAATTGCTGGATCTGCCCAATAGTATGAGTTTTACTTGATGAGACTCTGTCAAAGTGTTCCCTGGATTGTATCAAATTACCATACCACAAGCAATGTGTGTGCCTCTAGTAGCTCCGCATCCTCATCAATATTGTGCATTGTCAGTGCTTATAAGTCATTGTATTCAGTACACAGTGGCGCCTCTATGTGGACTATTTCCTGGTGACTAATAGCATTAGGCATCTGTTATTGTCCGTTTGGCCGTTCAAGTCTTCAAACCTTAAGCCCATTTTTATCTTCTTACTAGGTTGTGAGATTTCCTCACAAGGCTGATACATGAGCTTTGCCAAGTATATGTGTAACAGGGTTTTTTTCCCCCCACTCAGTTGGTGGCTTCACCTTTTCATTTTCCCAACAGTGCGTTTGAGGAACAGAACATTTCCATTTCAATAAGGTCTGATGCATCCTCACTTTTCTTATGTGGCCTTTGCTTCCATTGTCCTGTCTTAAGTCATTTCTGCCTACTCCATGACAGTAATGGATTTCTTTTGTCTGTATTTTGCTTTAGAAGTTATTATACTTTTGGCTTTGATATTTATATTTATGGGTTTAGAGCTAATTTATGTATAGCATGAGGCTTTAGAGCAGAGGTTCGTTTAAAAGCCTTTTTAATTAAAAAAAATTGAAGTACAAACTTTTATTGGTGGACACTCTGATGTCCAACAGATCTTAAGCAAATTCTTTGTCCTCGCTGAGACCTTGTACGCTGTGACCAGCATCTCCTCTTTTCTTTTCTTTTTTCCCCACAGCCCGTGTTAAGCCACTGTCTACTCTTGACTCCCTAGAGCTCAAGATTTTATGTTTTGTGTGTAAGGGAGATTATTTAGTATTTCTGTGTCTAGTGTGTAGCAATTAGTGTGACAGCCCCTGATTCTCTGCACAGTTACAAATATAGGAATTCTCCCCGTAAGAGAATCTCATGCATACATCATATCCACCTGTTCATCCGGGTAGACATCTGTTGATTGATTGGAATGGTACTTCAGTGAACATGGGAACCTCTTCACCCCTCCCCGCAACCCCTGCTCTCTCCCCTCCCCCTCCCCTTCACCCCTCCCCTCCCCTCCCCCTCCCCTCCCCTCCCCCTCCCCTCCCCTCCCCCTCCCCCTCCTCTCCTTTCCTCTCCCCTCCTCTCTCCTCTCCCTCTCCTCTCTCCTCTCTTCACCCCTCTTCTTCTCTTTCTCTCCTCTCCTGTCCTCCTCTTTCCTCTCTGTTCCCTTTTTCCTTCTATCTAAGTTCTCCTTATGTAGCCCAGGCTAGCCTCAAACTTCATGCCTTCTAGTCACCAAGTGCTGTGATTACAGACATGTGCCACCATATGGCTAGATCAGAATCATGTCCTAATTGGATTCTGTTCCATTCCAGTTATAGCTGTTCGACCTAAGTCAAGGCACGTTAACTTTTCCAGCCTTTGGATTTCAATTTGCAAAGTGAGGACCATAATTGTACCTAGTACCTATCTCATAGAATTTTTGAGGATAATGGGATGCTATATGTGATGTTTGCATAGCACCTTGTACATAGTAAATGTTCAAGAAATTCTAGCAGATATAAAAAAATCACCTTGCTCCTAATTTGTAGCTTAGAAAATTGAAGAACTCTTTTGAGTGCTCAGGTGAGTGGGTAGTAAGCATCACTGAAAACTCTTCTCTGCTATCTGGTCAGATATATGGTCGAGAATTGCCACTGGATTACGAGGCCTTCTATTATGCTCCTTAAATAGACATTAAAGGATCGAATGGCTATTAAAGTATATTGTGTCAGTTCTGTCTCTCTCACATTAGTGATTAGTCTTTTTTACACTTCATTTGAGACAGAATGCCAGGAACTCTTTCTTCTGGTTCCAAAATAACACTGTTCATATCTACGGCTTAAACAGAGGCAGCTGCTCTCCTCCTCCCTGCTGTGATGATGCCAGGGAATTTAATAAGGGTACCAGTGAGCAGTTACACTGCCATAGCAAGGCTTTACCAGCCTGGATAACCAGCTATACCCCAGCATCTTTGGGAGGAGATTTCACATTCTCAAACCTAGCTGCACTTGCAAGTTACCATAATACTGATGTCCAAGTCTCTCTTGAGAAGTTGACGTCATTGGCCTGGATCTGGTGTGTGCATCAGGACCCTTTGAGAGCCCCAACCTGTGATGCCCAGCCAGGAGCTCCTCCCAAGAGGGTGGTCTTCCAAGAGAGGCTCCCGTGTACAGACCCCTGGCCTCATTATATTTGGCTTCCTTGGGAAAAAACACGGGTTGCTGAGCCTCTTGGTTAAATTCATGGTATTCTACATAGCTTGGCCCAGTCGGCAACTGAACAGGGCTTGCCCACCTTCCATCTCCTCTCCTCAGAATTCTTGCCTGCAGTCAACCTGCTTCCTGACGTCCTCCGCCTTTGCTCTGAGGATAGGTTTCCCTCCCCCTTTCTTCTACTAATGGAGGCCTGGTTTCATTTTAGCCCTCTTGAATGGCAGCATTCTTGGTAAGTACCACCATACTCTTTCAGGCTAAGGATAATGGGAGCAGCTGCCATCTTTGCTCCACAAAAAATACTCTTTTCATTCTTTCTCAATTTTCCTCACTCTGTACCCAGGCCGTTGTTGAACCAACGATCCCTCTGCCTCATCCTCTAGAATGCTAACATTACAGACATGGTTGCCACTATACCTGGCATAATACAATTTGTTTTTAGTACTAAGGAGTGAACCCAAAGCTTCATGCATATCAAATAAGAGCCTTACTGCCGACATGCATCCTCTTTCTAGTCTTTGGAAAAAATATCAGTGTATTTAAAGTTGGACCATCCAGCCATTGCTGTCAATCCTATCTGCACTCACCTATCTGCTCACCCCTGGGGCTCCAAAGGCCTTGCTGATTGGCTTAGGGAGCTCTTCTGCACTTACTTCTCTTAATGCCTCGACTGTCTTCAGCTGCTCTGTGAATTCTCACACCATTTTTTGCCTTTGGATTTCTTCATCCCGATGACATTTCCTCTTACCCATCCATCTAGGTGGTCATCCAGAAAATCCACTAGTCAAAACACCTTGACTGCAAACACGCTGTTCTCTGATACTGGGTGCCCAAGCTCCTAGATTTGTGCTTCTCAACCTGTGGGTTGCGACCCCTTTGGCAAACCTCTATCTCCAAAAAAATATTTACATTACGACTCTTAACACTAGCAGCATCACAGTTATGAAGTAGCAACAAAAATAACTTTATGGTTGAGGTCACTATAACACGAGAAGCTGTATTAGAGGGTCGCAGGGTTAGAAAGGTTGAGAGCTGCTCTTCTAGACAGTACATTCCAGTACATTCCAGCATACCCAGTGCAGCAATTTCCCAATATCATGCAGGTTTTCTAAACATACCCACTATGATCTAGTCACTATTCATCTCTCTCCTTCCTCTCCTTCCTGGATGGACCACAATTGCTACTGTTCCTGTGTAAACACTTTTAGCTCCCTGAAGCCTCTCCCTGCTGTGGTTGACTAGCAAAGCTGCCTCAGTGAAGGTCCTCCTACTTCCTCCTCGCTTCATCACCCCTCACCTTCCTAGTTTTACCTCATGCCTTACTGTCTAGCTTTGTACTTGACTGAGGATATCAGAACCATACTTTCCCATCAGAAAACGTGAATCATGCGTGCAGTGCTTTCCCCGCCCCCTCCCCCGCCCCAATTGAGAAGTAAGACAGGACCCCTCCCCCACCTATCAAAGGTGGGTAGCTCTTCTTGGACCATAGATCTCATCTCCTTTGTTGTCTTTGAGGGCTTGCTGCTGTAGCTAGTTTAAGTACTCTCAGTCACTGGCTTCCCTTTCCAGGAGCCTTCTCTTCATCTTTCTGGATTTCACTTCCTCTCAGCTCAAATTTACATTGTGTATCTGTTCTTCCAAACCCTTCAGCCCATGATCTCTTCGGGGTCCAACACATTTTTCAACTTTCTCCATTCTAGTTTTGGTCTCCAATCTACTCCTGGAAGCATCTATGTCCAGTGGATCCTTGTTTGTCTTAGTCTTATACAGTCTCTCAACATTTGACTCCAAGGGATGCTTCCTCCTCAAAAATGTAGCCTATGGAATGTCCCCAAGTATGTTACTTGCTGTCTGTGCTGGCTAGTTCTATGTAAACTTGACACGAACTAGAGTTATCTAAAGGAGGGAACGAACCTCAGTCAAGGAAATGCCTCCATAAGGTCTGGCTGTAAGGTGTTTTCTTAACCAGTGATTGGTGGGGGAACGCCAAGCCCATTTTGATTGGTGCAATCCCTGCCCTGGTGGTCCTGGGTTCTATAAAAAAGTAGGCTGACCAAGCCAGGGCAAAAGCAAGCCAGTAAGCAGCACCCCTCGATGGCCTCTGCATCAGCTCCTGCCTCTAAGTTCTTGCTCTGCTTGAGTTTCCGCCCTGACTTTCTTCAGTGATGGACAGCGATGTGGAAGTGTAAGCGAGAAAACCTTTTCCTCTCCAATTTGCTTTGGCCTTGGTGTTTCATCATAACAATAGAAACCCTTACTAAGACAGTGTCTCACGAGTTGATGGGAGACTGACTACCAATGTACTTTGGTAGCTTTTTGTTTAGTTTTGATAATCACAGGACCTAAACATCCTTCTAAGGTGATCATTTTAGGGGTATGTGATAGCCATATGACTTTATTGGTGACATTCATCTTTGTCATTTGCCCAATCTACTAATTTCTATGTCTCTATTATAAAAACAAACATTTACTCCTTTCCTTGCCTTAGTCTCTGGAAACTCATAATTAATTCTGGCACACCGTCAACCCAGAAATAAGTGGTGGTAATTAAGTTTCTCCAAAGAATGTGTTTTTATTGTCCTGTTTCATATGGGAAACTGAGGCTCAAAAAAGGTTAAGTGATATTTCTAAGACTACCCACAGCCATATGCTAATGATGTTGGTTTACTGTCATGTAGCTAATGTTTGTACAGACAACCTTGCATGACAAATAAGTTTGCCTGTTATGCTGTAGGAAAAAAAACCCTCCAGGCAAATGAAAATGTTCTCAATAATTTCCTTTGGCCTGTGGGTAGGATAATAAAAATTTAAAAAGAGACTCGCACAATGTTCACTTTTGCAGTTGAGTCAATCACTACTGGTTTGTAAAAAGATGTTAGAGTCTAGCTCATGGTCTGTGGCTTGGATACGGTTGGCAGAAGTGTTTTGTTTGGCCAGCATGGTGCTTAAAATCATTTTCTGTTTTGACTGTCAGCTTTCAAAAACAGAAATTTCACATGCAAAGCTACATTGGATGGTTTTCACGAAAGCTTGAAAGATCTGTTGATGTTAGGTTAACAGTTGTCTCTGGTGACAGTCACATGACCTAGGCTCACTGCTGGTTTGCCTGGACGAGCTTCTCTCTGGTTTCTCTCAGTCCCTTGTGGCTGACTTGGTATGGTTTTTGGATTTTGGGATCTGAACCCATGCATAATGAAAGGTATGAAATTGCTATTCCCCAGGTCTACTACCTCATAAGGGGAGTTTGTCTTTTCTGTAGAAATCATTAGAGGGGAGTCCACACCAGAGGTTTAAGTTGCTGTCTTCTTTCTACCCAAGTATATGAGTGAAGGGGAGAACACTGTGAATCAAACCCACCAAAGGCAAGACTGGGACATGAAAGAAAGCATGGAACAGAGCTTTTGGAAGAAGGAATTTCAACCCCAATATAATGCAACTACAATTTCCCAAAGAATTAATAAACTTGATGGCATAATAATTCTACTCATAAAGAAGTAATTGTATCTAATAACTGATTATATGGGAAGTCCACATTAAGAATCCCAATTAAAAAGAATATGTGGGCAGCAGAATTTACAGGGGACTGAAGTATATGAGTTCCAGGAGGTGGTACGCAGTGGTCAGGGATGTGGGGAGAACATCAGCACAGGCAAAAGACAGCAAGAAGCCAAGCATCTTGGGTTTTGTTTGGAGAGAGGTACCTGAAGGGCAAGGGGCAGCATGTTTGCTGTTGGCCATTAGGTCGCCTTTGTGCTTTGATACCATTTTCTGGTCAAATGGTCTTGAGTGAAAGGAGAGGCAGGTCTTGTATAAGCAGATGGTGCCATGTCATCTGAAGAAGTATCTCAGGATTTTTGTTATGATGTGTTATATGAGATGATACTGTGATGATGATGGTGGTAGTGGTGGTGATGATGATGATGGTGTTGATGATGATGATTGTGATTGTGATGATGGTTCTAGTTTGGGCCTGAGTCATAACATCACTGTGCTAAGTAGTTTTATGTCAACTTGACACAAACGGAAATCATCTGAGAGGAGGGAACCTCTATTGAGAAATGCCTCCATGAGATCAGGCTATAGGCCACCCTACAGGGCATTTTATTTTATTACATATATATATTTTTGGTTTTTCAAGACAGTGTTTCTCTATGTAGCCTTGGCTGTCCTGGACTCACTTTGCAGACTAGGCTGGCCTTGAACTCACAGAGATCTGCTTGCCTCTGCCTCCCGAGTGCTGGGATTACAGGCGTATGCCACCATGCCCAGCTCTACAGGGCATTTTAAAATTAATGACTGATGACTGCTGATCCTGGGTTCTATAAGAAAGCAGGCTGATGAAGCCATGAGAAGCAAGCGTGTAGCAGCACCCCTCCATAACCTCTGCATCAGCTCCTACCTTCAGGTTCTTGCTCTGTTTGAGTTCCTGTCCTGACTTCCCTCAGTGTTGGACTATGATGTGGAAGTGTAAGCCAAATAAACTCTTTCCTACCCAATGTGCTTTTTGTCATGGTGTTTCATTGCAGCCATAGAAACCCAAACAAGCACATGATAGGCACTGGCGTTACATGCTGGCTATGTTATAGAAAATTAACTGGTTGGGCAAAAGGCTTTCTTGCTCATAGGATGTGAGAATTTTCCTAAGGAAGCATTTTACCCCTGCAACTCCTTTTTTTGTCTAAGAAGATTTGGAAGACCATTTAGAACTTAATTTGGGATATTGTGTTACTAAATACTTACAGGCAGAACATCCCCATCCATCAGGTGCGTTTATTACCCAGCTGTGATACGGACGGACATTAGCTTCCCTGGCTCCAGTGACGTTTGAGACAAGGAAGGGATCCTTGCAGGCACTCATCATTCTCTCTGTATTAATTAGCATGTTAAGTGACAGCTTTGTTCACACTTTGCTGTTTTTGTTAAAGCAAAAGGAAAAGAATGGTTTCGTGTAGTTCTCTGAAGATTTGGAACAGGAGTCTTGCCTTGTGTCCTTAACAGACTTTGGGTTGAAATAAGAAAAGGAGAGAGCCACTCCACTTGTACTTGGTGGTAGCTTAATAGAAAAAAAGATTAATGACTTTTCATCTTATTTCGGCTCAGACGCCTACCTGAGCTATGATTTGAAATGAGTTTCCTATTCTTGACTTCCCTTGTTGAAGACCTGGAGATTTAACAATATCTTGCAACAACAAAGAACATTTCTCAGTGCAATTTGACTCGGGAGCTGCTTCCTTCTCTAAAGAAGCATCACATGTCTTCTTAACATCTATAGATTTAAGTAGGATTTATACTTCATAAACCCAAGTGTGCATCCAAATCCTCTTGTTATTGTAAAGAACAACAAAGCGAGCCCTCAATAAGCCAGTTCCCCTCGCTCCTCCTCTTCTTCTTCCTCCTCCTCCTCCTCCTCCTCCTCCTTTTTATCTTTAAAGAAGGATTTGAACTTTCCCAAGTCAACTTTACTAACTCAGCTTGGCCAGCATCCCTGTGAGAAAGCTCTATCTGAGGACATGTTCCCTGGCCTGTGACTTTCCTAGAGGCTGGAGAGTGAGTTTGTCACCAGCCCCCTTCTTCAAAGCAGGCAGAGATTTACGTTGAGGGCTGCCTTTCTGGGAACCCTGGTGTGCTGCTGTTTTCTAGGCAGGGGCACTTTTACTATTTCCTTATGGGATTTATCACCACAGTGTTTATTTCCCAGCCAACGTTTAGTGTTGTGTTTAGAATTATGCTCACTTGGCACCAAGAAATTCCCTCTGGAAAGGTTGTATTTCAGCCATAGATGGACAAACTGGTCCAGAGCCTGTGTGCCCAGCATAGATGATCCAAGACCCTTTGAGTTACCCTGATTTCTGGTATTCAGAATCAGTTCTAATTTATGCTTTCACACTCAGTACCGGTGTCCTCTGCCTGCATGTGAACACACAGAACATGCAGAATGCCCACCCCATGGCCAGGTATGCTCTGCACAACTGCAGCCTTGCCAGGAATGGGATGCCCACTCCATGGCCAGGTGTGCTGTGTACAACTGCAGCCTTGCCAGGAATGCGATGCCCAGTCCATGGCCAGGTGTGCTCTGCACAACTGCAGCCTTGCCAGAAATGGGATGTTCACCCCATGGCCAGGTGTGCTGTGCACAACTGCAGCCTTGCCAGGAATGCGATGCCCACCCCATGGTCATGTGTGCTCTGCACAACTGCAGCCTTGCCAGGAGAGATGTGTGGGATGAAGGGAAGGTGGGATACACCCGAGATTAAATTCTGCTTCCTCCAGTTGTTGGTTTTGCCTATGATGTAACATGCTCCAGGGTTGCTGAAAAGGGACTACTTGAAATAATGTGTAAATCTTAGAGGATGAATGATCTACGTTGGTTTCTGAGTAATAGCCTGTTTCTCTGGGAAATATACCAACCAGATTTATAGTATGTAGGAGTGTAATATATGTACATAGTGTGGCATTTGGTCATTTCAGTGTCACATCCAAGAAGTAAAAATGTCCTTTCAAGATTTTCTTCTTTATCTGGCCAGCAGTTCTACCTTTTAAAGGTGACTCTGGGTATTGAAGTTTAAAATACTTTCGAATTACATATGGTGAGTCACCGTACCTGCGTGACAAAGGAATTCATAAAAAAAAAAGAGAACTGTATTATACCAAGGCCCTTTGATCCTATCCAAAACACTAAGATCTAAGTTGAAACTATTTCAAAGCTTTGGTAATTTCTGGTTTTATTTACATCTCAGAAAATGTTCTTAAGGACCCCTGGCACCAGCTGGAGCATGCTTTGTTGTTATCGCACTGAGACAAGGTAGATTCTTTTCATGGTCAGCGTGGACAGTTGCTGATTGCTGCAAGAGACCCCCCCCCTTTGTGTGGAGGACAGAAGATGCACTGGCTTTTATTTAGCTGCTAATGAGCAATTGCTTCACGGATGGGCTGTGAGTGTGGCAATCACAGCAAGGCTATTGTACACAGGCAAACACTCCTATCCTTCAGGTCTTAGATGTTGCCATCAAGCTGGGCTGGTTTCCGGACTGGCACTTTGTGAGTGGATTTATACCTGGGACCTGATCATGTCTGAGACCCAGAAGAGAATGAATAGACTTGCATAGCTGGATACCATTATTATTGAAAAATATTCTGGATAATTCACTTATCTTTTCTTTTGTAGTAAATTGACTTGGGAAACCGCATTAAGTCCTAAAATGTTGCTTCGTGCATATAGAATCTGAATAATGTAATCATATAAGCAATAAAATTTTATTTCAGAAATATTTTTTAAAAATCTGAAATGCAAAAAAAACCCCAAACAACAACAACAAAAAAACTGAAGTGCAAGAAGAAGGAAAAAAGGAAGCCAAAGAAACCACCTACGAGACTTCAGTTGTTGCTGCTCTGTGTAACCTACCACACGTTCCTATGTAGCTTTACAGAGACTGGCACAGCCTAGGACTTGAGGATAATTCTGAAGCATGCTCCTGTAAGAGCAACTGTTTTTCACAACAGGGGCAAGAAACAGAAGCATTTTCTCCCTATAAAACTTACTCTTGCTGTATAAGTAGATTGTTGGGTAGGTGGGTGGGTGGGTAAATGAATGGGACACAGGATTTATCAGGACCCCTGAAGGCAAGCTGTCAGGGCTCATCTGAGTTGGATCGCTTTCGGGAGGAGGGCAAGGTTTTGCTAGCACCTTGCTTTGCAAGATCCTCTTTCCTCTTAGTCAGTGTGGCCCAGATGTGCTGTATTTTTCCCTCTCTCCTGGTGTCCCTGCAGCAGGAGCGCCATGCAAATCATCCCCAGGGAGTATATTGCTGTGTCTCCTTTGAATACAAGGATTGATTTATAGGTAGATATGTGATTCAGAGTCAGCCAGAATCCCCACTTCTCTGCCGAAGCTGCCATATAAACACCAGAAGAGGAAGTTCAGTGAGGAATACGACTTCCAGGGGCAGCCTGGTGGCCCCTCAGTGTACCTGAGATCTAGTCTGAGAGCAGAGGTCCACAGTGCAGAGACAGATGAAGAGAGAACCGACTGTTGACCTTGCGCGAATCACAGATCCTATGGATCTGCTTGAGATGTTAAGTTGTATTTCCCAGCTAACTTCACGTTTGCTCAAGTTCAAGTTGCTCTGGATGAAGTGCAACCAAGAGACCTGGCCTGTGGCCTGTTCGCTTACCCAGCCCCATCTCACTGGGCTCCGCACCTCCTGGCACCTGGCCTGACCCATCCTCCTACTTTCATTGCTTTCCTTTTTCCTTGGATTCTTCAGCTTCCAGCTCTGAATTCTTCAGTGACAAAGGTCAGCCTCTTCCTGGGAAAGGAGGAGCCCAAAGTGCCCTTTTGGCAGTTGCCACAAGGGTAGAACCTGTGACTTCCCTCGTTTCTGATGGGGTCAGATGGGTAAGGCTGGGGCCCATTTGATTGATATGTCTATAAAATGGAATTCTGGGACTGACCTCCACTCAACTCAAGCAACACAAAGATAATTGACCTTTGGAAACTGCCTTTGGCAGTCATTTTATTATTTTTATAGGAAAGTCCTGCAAACCAATTACATCTCACAATGGGCCTTTTATGGCGCTATTAGTTTAATGCAGCTTTCAGAGAAATTAGCCCTCAGGGAGCCTGAAATTCTAGGGGAAAAAAGCCCTCCATGAACTTATTTGACTTTTGGGTTACTAAGAAAGATGGATTGGTAGGTAGTCCAGCATCCCCTATGGTCACTCTTGGCATTTGAGTCTTCCCACCAAGACACCCAAATCCCATTTTGGGCCCTTTGGTGTCTGGACCATGCAGAAGGAAAAAATAAATTCGGAAAAGAAAGAGCTGTCTCTTTAAAGAATCCAGTCTACAAATCAACGAGAGTTTATTCCCTCCTTAGTCTGAGGTTGAAGACGAATGGGAGTGAGAAAATTGAAATAGCACTTCCACTTCAAAGTTTGAGCTTTCTCGAATGTGAGATTACAGGTATTTGCCTCAGCCCCTCAGCTTGGCCTCAGCACCTCTCACCTTGGCTGGCTGCAATTATTTTCAGAGTAATGGCTCTGGGGGTCTCGGTCACGGGGTCAGGCTGTGGGTCTGGGTTGGAGGCGTGGAAGGTACCTCTCAGCAGTCACCATGCTCTCTGCCAGGGAGTAGGTGCAGGAGAATTAGGTGCAGTGAGGGACAATGGAGAAGCGAAGCTGGGAGGAAACAAGGAGACTAGGGACTGACTCCCAGGGACTCCGCCATCCTCTGGGAGCTCATCCTCAGGTCAGTGTCTAGCTCTTTTGTAGCTCTGAGGGCTTTAATGTGTTGTCATCCCCCCCACCCCCACGGGTCCTTGCACACCCTACCAGGGACCGTTTCCTCTGCCTCTTGCATTGTCAGTCCCCATGCAGAGCCAGAGCTCTGTTTACAGGCTCCCTGCTTTGCCCACCTGTGGGTTTCCTCTGCCTGTGGGAAGATTGTATTTAACCTGAGCAGGCAGCAAAGCTGAAATGTCGGCAGACACTGTACATGCATTGGGCTTGGCTGCCAACGGAAAGGGGGTGACGGTTCCCATACGTCATCAATGGTCTCCCAGAGTTAGCAGTACCATAGAGTCCCCAATTACCCTATGCTACAGACTTCCTGTCAATCAGTATGCCCCGTGTTTGCGTCTCTCCCTTCTTTGGCTCAGTTCTACACTAGACAGCTGCAGCGTCTCTGACGCCGCCTCTGAACCCTCCCGATTCTTCTGCCTATTCCAGATCTTCAGGGCACCTAATCCAAGACAGCCCTCATGTTTTATTACCTGCTTTAGTGCTCAACCCCTCCTCCTCCATCAAAGAACCAAGGTGGCTTGCCTTATCATGTCCTGAGCTCTTTGTTTCCCTCCCATCCTCACTTGAGTTTGTATGACTCATTGGGTCTTTTCCTGGTTGTTAGTTGTTTTCTTTTAAGAAGAGGGAACTTCATTAAAAAAAATACTTCTATCAGATTAGCCTGTAAGCAAGTAGAAGGGCTCAGCCCACAGTGAATGGTGCCACCTCTAGGCGGGTGGATCCTGGGGATGAAAGCAGGCTGAGCAAGCCACGGGGAGCAAGCCAGTCAGAAGCATTCCTGCGTGGTCTCTGCTTCAGTTCCTGCCTTGGCTTCCTCTGATGATGGACTGTAAGCCAAATAAATCCTTCCTCCTCAAGTTACTTTAGTCACGGTCTTTATCGTAGGGATAACTAAAAATGTCTTTAAAATGGGAAGGAGAAGGAAGGAGGTTAGAGAGAGTTGAGTACACTTCAGACTTCATGTGTTCTCACCTATAAGAGTGGACGGATAGGAACTGGGCTCTTCACACTGCCACTGTCTGCTTTCCTCTCTTTGGATTCTGCCCTTGGGATTTGGGATGCCCAGATAGATCAGCTTTATGGGAAGGCGGGGCTGGGCTTCTTTCTGAAGCAGCCCTGCCTTTTTGCGAAGCATCAAGCTGTGGCTGCATCTGCAGCTGGTATGGTGTGGGCCAAGTTGTTTAATCTTCCTCTACAGCTTGGCATCCTCATCCAAACGACAAGGATCCGTTTTTTTGGTAGCACCGTTATGAGGATGTGATGGAGCGGTTAGCAGAATGCCTTATGCAGTCCAAGAGCTTGATACCTGCTAGTTATTATTAACACGGCACGCACTACCTGGCTTTGTTCGTTATCTTTTGACGTTTTACCCTCTCCCCTGTGGGAGGCAGGATAGCATCCCTCTTCCTCTGCAAATCTGTGGTTGCTACAGATAGTGTGCAAAGGGACCATCTGCAGAAAGGTCGTTCAGGTTAACATCTTAGCTGTCTGATCCTTGCACTCCCCCCAACCTTTCCAGCATACCCACTTTCCTACACAGCCCAATTCCAGGTGCAGAGAAGCGACACAGCACTAGAGGGCAGGTAGAACTCTCTCATGCTGCCAGGCCACCTGAGGGTCAGAGACCTGTGAAGAGACACATCTAATTAGGGCCAGGCATTCAGTCCCATCCCCACAGCCCCAAGGGATGCAGCCTCATTAGGATTAAGCCGTTTTTCTGGCAGCCTCCTTTTTTATCATACTTAAAGCCCCCAAGACAATGCAGGGGCTGCTCCCCCCCAAGGAAGGCTGGTGTGGCAGTGGGCAGATTCCGTGCTCCGGAGGTGTGAAAGTATTCAAGCTGAACAAGTCACTTAACCATCCTGCCGCTTTCCGCTTCCCCTTCAGTGTTCCAGACAGATAAAGATAAAACAGCCAAGGTAATTGTGGAGATGGAGTGTCGCCGGCAAGTGATCTGAGCACAAAGACCATTTCCAGAGACAGATGGAGTGGAGGCTTGGGTAATTTTTCTTGAATCATGTTTAAAGTGGCACAGGCTGAAAACCAATTCAGCCGGAGTGCTGCTCCAAGGGCCCGGGCGTCTAGCTGAACTTAGAAAATACTAAAGCCCAGAGGAGCTTCCCAGGGACAAAGAGAGGGAGCACTTGCCCATCATGGCTGGCACTCAAGTGGCTCCGTTCAGGGAGCTGGAGCATCACCCTGTGAGGAGTTCAGTTTACACTGACTGGGTTTGTCCTGCTGGTGCGCAGCTTGTGGTGAGAAGCTGCTACAGCTTAATCCCAGAGCGTAGAGCAGGGGTTTTGAATGAGCTCACTGCTACTTCCTCCAGCACCGACATCGACATCCCCCCATCCCCCATCCCCCGCCTCCACCCCTCAGTCATGCTGCTTCCTCTGGCATAGGTTGCCTTGCTCTGGGCCTCCCAGGCAATGGATTCCAGGAGCTGAGCACTTTGGAGTCTGAATGAGCTGCCAGCATCCTCAGGCACAGTGCCAGGAAGAAAGCAGGTAAGGACTTCCCTCAACTCTAGCTCAACCTGCTAATGAAGGAGGTAATGGGCTCTGAAGGTAAAATGACAACGTCTTACTGAGCACTTTGCAGCTATTGAGAACCATGCTGTAGGGAAAGTGATCTAAGGATTTGGGAGAAGGTTCATGCTATACAGCCAAGGGAAAAGCAGACTACAGAACAGCATGTGGGAGCTTCCAGAGCTTACTGAATCTCTCTCTCTCTCTCTCTCTCTCTCTCTCTCTCTCTCTCTCTCTCTCTCTCTCTCTCTCTCACACACACACACACACACACACACACACACACAAACACATATGCACACATACATACACGTAGGCATGCATGTATACACTCACACGCATGCTCACACATGTAAAAGAAGAATGACCAAAAGCTAAGTTATATTTATTTTATCCGTCCTGAGAAGTTATGTAAATGGTTAGTCCCATCTATCAAATGAGGATCTTGAGGCTCGCAGCAAACCAGGGACTTGTGTGGCCCAACACTGACCTGGGGGCTAGAACCCAAATCGTGTGCACTTCCATTTAGCTTCTTTCTGCTGCAACTGAGGGCAACCGAGGCAGACTAATCAATGCACCAATCACTTTGTGATTCAGGTCTTAACCTGTGTCCCTTTCCTCTAGGAACATGCTTCCGGTCAATCACCCCACCAGGGGCCAGCTTCCTTTCTGTGCTTCGAGAACCGAGTGCATCCTTTCTATACAGCCTCATGGGTTATAGCTGCTGACTGCTTACATCTGAACTTAAGCCTACGTCTGAGAATTAAATGAAATTGACCATTTGGTTTCTTCAGTTACCTTAGTCCACCAGCCCCGCAAGGCCAAACCATGTTGGACAGAGTGGACAGAGGACACTAGGCTCACACCAGAATGGCCTGACAGGCCAGACGGCATGGCCTATGGTCTTTTATAATTGTATATTTACTACTCAGTTATTATCACGTTCATGTCTGTTCCCTGCACTGGGCTGTGGAGTCAAAGAGAGTCCAGGAGTTTAGTGTGGCTTCCTAGGCGTCCCACAAGGCCTGGCCTCTCCTACAAAATCCTCTTCCAAACCTACTTCCTTATCTCCAACCATCGTGTTGCCCCAGATTTTTTTTTTTTAGTTTTGGCTGTCCTGTGGTAACTTGCCATTGAGCCTCTGCACACACCATTCCATCTGCCTGAAGCATCTTCTCCACCTTTTTCTGCCACTCCTTCTTCTTGTGTAAGGGCCAGTCATGCCCCTTCCTTCTTGGCAGCCTTCTCTGGCTCCCCAAGGCTGGGCTAGATGCTCCTTATAAACTCTCAGCACACCTGGTACCCCCTCCTCCCTTCACTCAGCATGACGTCACTCCCAGCTAGATGGCTCGACTTCTGGAGCAGAGCCTATAATTTTTTTTTTTAACTCACTGTTCGATTTCCTTGTGCTAGATCAGTACCCACGTAAAGGAGTCAATGGGCCAAAGCATGCTTATTGGGGATGTACCACACACCAGCAGCATGATGGACACCGAGTGTCCAAATACAGACAAAAAGAGACAGTTCCCGATTGTCACAGTCTTTAGAGCACTACTTGCTGAGTCAAGGGCAGAAGCTGTGTCTGGTAAAGTGAGATGATATTGCCCTTGGCCTAAAGCTTGGGAATTGGAGAGAGAGCAAATGGCACTGCTTTGACTATACTAGTCAAGAAGATAGTGATGGCGTGTGAGGGGAACTGGGAGCTGTCATCTCTCACAGAACGGTGTCAGTCAAGGGCAGAGTTTGAGGTTTCAAGTTTGCCCTCATCACCTTGAGAAACACTGCTGGTATATTTTACGTTCTTTGCATATCTGATAAATCTCAGGCCCTGCTCACACTAATTAATTCTCCTTCCTACCCTATCTACAAAGGTGGTACAGTGGTCATCTCAGAGTAACAGAAGAAGTCTTACAGAGACGGAAAGCTTAAGGCCACTCAGCCAATGAGCGGTGAGCCAGGATTGGACGTTATGCAGCCGGTTTTCTGTTATATGCTCTTCTTCTCTGGGCTAAGGTCAGGGATTAAATGAGAGAATGCTTGTCTCAGGAGGGTTGGGCAGGCAAACTCTGGGTTGAATGGAACACTAGCTGATTTTCTTGAAGACCTAGGGCTTTATACTGGTCTTGGAAAAAGCCCCTTAGGTATCTCCACATGTACCACAAGGAGGCCTCACTGGGGGCCTGTCCATGTAAGCACAAGGGACATTGACATAGTGCCATTCCAGGGCTGTTTCACAGAAGTGTGTGGATAGGTTGTAAAAGTGGACACTCACATGCCTTTGGCCTGCCTTGACGCCGTTGAATGCTGTCCTCTGAGTGTAACAGCCACTGTCATCTTAATCAGAGCTGCTATGGCCACCTCTCGAGATCAGGCCTGGTTTTTTATTCGACTCTCATCAGGGAGTGATGCCAGCTACTCCTTCCTATACATTCTTGCCAGGGATCAATCTATTATCTATCTATCTATCTATCTATCTATCTATCTATCTATCTATCTATCTATCTATCTGTCTACCTACCTATCCATCCAAACTATATATTTGTCCAAGCTGCATGCAATCTCATGGTCTCAGAAGGTATTGTAGGAATGGAAGGTGACTGAAAGGGGAACCCCATCTTTGCCTTGTAGGAAGTTGTCTATGCTGGAGTGAAATTTTTTGATGACATAGTTGCATTGGGGTAATATAGCCTCTGTAAGTAACCCTTCACTTGTGCTCTGTAAGTGAGTCCAATAAACTCATTGGTTTGCTAAGGGTGGCCATGGTGGGATTGTCCTTTTGGTCTAGAGTTAGTGCCCCATCTAGATGAATAGATAGTTTGCTGATGTTTTCCCAATATTGAGTTTCAGGGTTTGAGAGGGATGCACCAGGCGTGCTCTGTCTCTCCCCCTCCCTCTCTCTGGCACTCTCACTACTCCATCTGCTCACCTATGGAAACTGCCTGCTTTATCTGTTATTTTTAAACATTTCAGGTCATCTCCCTTGCTTGGTGAAATGAAAACAAAATTATCCTACTGGAACATTTTACATTAGATGCAATATAAATAAAGCACTCACAGAACCCAGGCATCATTTGGAAGCAACCAGGGCTGGCTTAGGGACAGGGGGGGTTGGGAGGGAGGGAGGGAGGGAGGGAGGGAGGGGGAGGGAGGGAGGGAGGGAGAGAGAGAAAGGGAGGGAGGGAGGGAGGGAGGGAGGGAGAGGGAGGGAGGGAGGGAGGGAGAGAGAGAGAGAGAGAGAGAGAGAGAGAGAGAGAGAGAGAGAGAGAGAGAGAGAGAGAACACGCGTGAGGGAGGGACAGCAAGAGCAGAGGTAGCTGTCACTCTCTCAGGGGAGGTTGGGGAGAGCCAGGCTTTCAGGAGCTTGGAAGGCTTAGTGGCCACAGAAACTGATGACCCTTTATCTGCATCTTTATTCTCCCATGATTCAACTCATTTTAAAGCCTAGAGTGATGTAGCTCCACAGGAAAACCCTCCTCCTGCTTCTACTCTTTCTAGCCTTTCATCTTTGCCATTCTTCCTATTTTATTTCTCTCTCTCTCTTTTTTTAATGATTTTACTGCGTTTCTGGCCCCAGCCTTGACTCTACTTTCTTTGGCAACCACTTACTATATGCATCTCTAGGTTGTAAACAAAGCACCCTGGCATATAGAACAGATGTCTCCCGTTCATCCTGTGGCCTGTCTGGGAAAGCCAGGGCAGGTTCAGCTCTGAATGGTGCTTGGGATTCCTGTCATGCAGGCCCAGGTGAACTGCAGACTGACTCCATCTCACAGCCAGCTGGCACCATCAGGAGGCCTGTGAGTCCCTTTCTTCCTTACTCCTAACCCTCAGGAGAGACTCAAGCCCAGTCAGGTGACACAGGGCATGGTGACCTGACACACTCCAGTGGCAGATTCCCATCCCAGACCTTCCTATCTATGAAGGAAAGGAGTCCAGTGCACAGAACTGTCCTGGTCTCTTGCTGTGGCCTCTTCTAAGGACTCGGTGGGACCCTGTGGGAACTGTCACATCCATGCTGGTTGTCTTTTTAGGAATCAAGATCTGGTGCTGGGTTGGGATTCAGCTGGCAAAGTGCCTGAATACATGACTCTAGCCTAGGTGCCAGGATCAAACAGTGGGGAGTGATGGGGGTTGGAGGAAAAAAGAAGCGGGACCACTTGCCCCCCCTCCCACCCTCACACACAGCACGAGAAGAGACCGCTTCTACTGGAGCCAGCCTTCTGTCAGCTCAGAGGGCCTTTCTAGATGGGTAGAAATTCGGACATTTTAAAATAGAAAATTTGATAGTTAAACATTACTCAGTTGAAACAGGAAGCGCCAGTCTGGCGGGACTTGGATTCTTGTGTGAAAGGACTTCTTGTGGGGGCAGCAAGCCATGGCCTCTGGCACCTGCACTGATCCAGGTGCCATGACAATGGGGTCCAGGGCTTAGATGTGACACCATCTGCTTCCCCATGTTCTCCATTCCTTCCTCCTCTACAAAATGTCTGCAAAGTAAATGAATTTACCGGAAGAATGCTATGGAGTTTGTGTTTTATCACATAGGGCTCTATTTAATACTCATGGGACTTTCTATACTGCCCCACCTGCCAGAACCGAGAGGGACCAATGTTTTAAGAGCAAGACTTCTTACATCCACCCAAATTACTCATTTCCTTCAAAACAGAATTCTCAGTAGACACTCAGTAGGCCATTTTAAATTTCTTTTATGTACATAAAATTCAACAACATGCATTTAATCTTGGTTGCTAGCGAGTTCTTTGGCCTTTGCTTTTTATTGGTAATATGTTCTGGGATTTTGAATCCAGGATGTCACCTCCCTGGCTCCACCTCCTGTGGATCCCTCAGTTTCTCTCACTTTTCACTTTGGCACTTGCAGCTTAGTCGGATGAACATAGCAGAAATGGATGAACACGTTTAGATCTGGAGACAAGCTCTGTGGACTTCCTGTGGGCCAGAGGTGGCACCTTTGCCTTCCCTTTGGTGATGCAGTGAGACACAGCCCTATCTTATGATACAGAGCAGGCAGGAAGACACCCAGGTCCGCGGAACCCACACCACGTGTAGAGGAACCTTCTAATTCTCCACAGTGGTGATGGGCTCGGAGGCTTGGTGGTCTTTGCCTGAAGTTTCTTTTTAGTCCAGCTCAGTCTTTGCACCTTCACTTCCTGCAGCATCAGTGCCTGTGGAGCAGTGGAGCAGCTCTTTGGCAGTTCAAGGTCTAGAGCAGTGATTCTCAGCTTGTGCAGTGCTTTGGCTCTTTAGCACAGTTCCTCATCGTGTGGTGATCCCAACCATAAAATGATTTCCAGTCCTACTTCATAGCTGTAATTCTCTACTGTGATGATCCAAAATATAAATATCTGTGTTTTCCGACGGTCTTAAGCGACTCCTTAGGTTGTGACCCAGAGGTCGAGAACCACTGGTCTAGAGGTGCCTGCTAATCACGGGAAGTTCAGTCAGCCACTTGCAGAGTCTTCGCTGCAGCATCTTGGCACAGTAGGATCATTTGTGAAATCAAGTGAGGCCCTCATCAGACTGGATGTCTTTTTAATGGCTTTTCTTAATCAGGGCTTTTACCACCTGCTTCTCCACGACAGCAGGTCCAAGACCATCTTCTTTCTCCCTTGGCCTCTCTTCCCTTTTATTTCTTGGACACCTGGAGGAGAGACAAAAGGCAACTTAATTAAAAACATAGCTTCTGTGTATTGAGAGTTTCCTACATGCCAGGCACTATGCATTCGTCACCTGACAATCATATGATATCATGGTAATCGTATGATATCAGCCATAACATAAACAACACTATAATCCTCTTCTCATGGATGAAGACCTCAAGGCTTACGTACAAGGCCACATCTACTGGCAAGATGACAATTTAAATAGGTAACTGAAATAGAAAAGTGTCACAACTCAATTCTTATTTTTCCCTCAGAAAACTAAAGTTTTAAAAGAAGTAAAAATGTTTGTCAATGAAAATAAAAAGAAATTAAGCTGCTTGTTTCTGGACACAAAGTAAATGGCAGGTAACATACATACACATGCACACACCCCCACCCCCACAGGCATACACACACACACACACACACCATAAAACCTTCAAAAGTTGTTTGCTCTGCTTCTATCACAGAGCTGTTTTATTTGCGTAGTTTTCCACTGTGGTTAGCTGTTCATGGAAGAGGGCAGCTTTCCCATGAATGGCAGGTTTATTGGCTTGGCAAAAGGGCCATCCATTCGGCTAAGGCTGTATTCTCCTTCCCAGCTCTCAGGGAAGAAACAGCTCCAGGCTGCTCTACAGCAGCCGAGAGCTGGCAGTGGCCGTGGGACCAAAGTGAACTCCTTTATTTTCTGCCCTCTTTTGTGGTTCCAGGCTAGCCTCCACTTTTCTCCCCATCTCTCCCTCAGGACAGGATAGGGTGAGTGTGATGTCCCTAGCCCTTCGTGCACAGGGTTACATGGGAGGAAGGAGCTCACAGCCTTCATTGATGAAACACTGCAGATGCTATGTCCAGAATGTCTGGGCCATGCTGTTACTTACTAGTGAATTAGGATTAGGTAAGAATGTGTAGAAGCAGTGAAGTTACTAAAAAACATACCAAATTTTATTCCTCAATAAAACTTGAATATCTTTAGGGTTTTCTCTTCTAGCGTGTAGACTCAAATGCTTCTGTTCTGAATTGTTGAAAATCGTCAGAAAGATTAAAACATTTAAATTACAATATATTCTGTGATAATAGGGACTAAATATTAATAGTTTGGAAGGGCTAAGAAGTCAGAGGACACTGACATGTACTCTGGTGCCCCATATTTGACCACTTCCCCATGGTGGGGAGGCCTGGTGGCACTCAGAGAAAGGATAAGCAGGCTACCAGGATGAGACTCGGTAGATATCCTGTGACCATATAGTGGGGGAGGAGGCCCACCTTCCCCACCTAGGGAAGGGGGATGGGGTAAAAGTGGCAGGGAGGGAGGAACGGGTGGATACAAGTGAGGGGAAAACAATTGTGATGTAATCTGAATACATTAATTAAATAAATAAAAAAAAAAGAAATCGGAGTACAGTATTTATTCTGTCAAGAATAGGAGTTATCAGTCAGGGCTTGATCTCACACTAGACTCTGGGCTGTCCTCAGTCCTTCATGATGGCAGTGATGTCAAATGGGGACCACCTTTTCCAGGCAGCCACTGGAACTGGAGTAGTGACCTTCTCTGAAAAGGAAGAATCCCAGGACATGCTGGGCGGTTGATTATGTTGTCTGAGCTCAGGGATCAACTTTAGCTCTCAAACCACAGGCAAAGTGATTACTCTGGGAACTGGCAGTGTATGGTGGCCCACCAAGGACAAAAAGAGGCTTTGTGGGAGGGACTTGTTGATAGAAGGACAGAGAGAAGATTTGGATGGGTGGGAAAGGAGGTGGGAAGGGACAACCTCTTCATTCTGTATGGGAAATAATAGTGCTATGATGTATCACAATGAAGACCGTCTCCAAGGTGAGGCTTGGGTATCCGTGTAATTTTTAAACACTCTGTGTAATTTTAAAATTCAACCAGAGCTGAAAATCATTGGTTTAAAAAAAAGAAATAATTCTGTTCTGAGCTAATTATGTTCTTTGTGCAAATCAATGAGCCTAGAGGCGTCGTAAGGAGACCATTGGAGTATAGATTTACAAGTTGGAACCCACTAATTGGTTTGCCGTTATGATCAGCCATGTTGGTCAGGACGTTGGGGTTTATAGAAAGTTCTGAGGAAGAAGGTAGACACTGGGAATAGTAGCAACGGGCTCTGCTAACTCAGCACTTACCATAGACCAGGCCCACAGTGGGACTTTGGGGTAGGTAGGTAACAGCAGCCAGGGCTCACAGCAAGTCTTAGAGGTGGTAAGTCTTCTTGAGACATTGGCCAAGATTCTGGCACTTGAGGAAGGGTAAGACATTAAGGGCACCATCTTAAAGGCAGAAGGTGGTTGATGGCTGTGAGTCTAAACATTCTCAGTGTGTCTCCAAACTAGACAGCACAATGGGCAGTGCTGCTTCCTGCTTTCTATCCAAGCACTCAGGAGGCAGAGGCAGGCAGATCTCCAAGTTCAAAGGCCAGCCTGGTCTACAGAGTGAGTTCCAGAACAACCAGGGCTACACAGAGAAACCCTGTTTCAAAGCAGTCAAACAAATAAGAAAACAAAACAAAACAAAACCCCAACCAAACAAGCAAATAAAAAAACCAATCTACCTTCCCCCTCAAAACCTCCAGCAAACAAACAAACAAACAAACAAAGTACACAATAACCTTTTACAGAAAGTTGTAGAAGTTTTCCTAGAAAGATCTGTTCTTCTCTGCCTCGGGGAGGTGCAACATGATGGGTGGTGTGTGGTGTGTGTGTGTGTGTGTGTGTGTGTGTGTGTGTGTGTGTGTGTGTGTGTGTGTTTGTGTTGCCCAAGGGCTATTAAATGGGTTCTGGTAAACCTAATGTTTCAGGGCCTTTCCCATGGTTTGGAGAGGACAGATCTATGCAGGGAACCGGTGCTGGAAAAATACTCCCCTGGTGGAGGAGGGCTACCTTTGCAGGAGATAGGGCCTGAAGCCTGGGGTCCTGCTGGATGTCCCAGAACAGTCAAGAGAGTTCAAGATGGGCCTGGTGAGGACAGAGGCTAAGGTTGCCCACTTTGACCCAGAATCCTTGCAAAGGGAGGGAGACATGCTGCTTTAGGGTATGGGTTACGCACTTGGCAAACACCAGCCACTGGAATTCAACTGTGTCCTTCTCCAGAGCAGGAGGCAAGCTTTCTTCCTCTGCCGGGCTGTTGGGACAGCTTGACGCTGCACTGGCTCACTGGGCTGATGGGACAATGGGTTGACTGCGGGATGTTGATAGTCTTCTCTCTAAATCTAAAAAAGCCACTCAGCCATGTCTGCTTCCTGGTGAGCTCATCCTCCAGGCTGCTAGAGGCAGGGTGAAGACCACAGTCTCCAGAGCTGGACTGTGCAGGTCCCTATTTCTCCTGCTCATTGGCAGCTGAGACGCTTCAGTGTTTCATTTCCTCGTGTCTCATTGCTATCGTTGATTAGAAAAGCCATATCCTCTGCTTTTAAAACAGTGCTTTCTGGAGCAAATTAATTCAAGCATGTAAAATATGGTGAAAAAGAGTCCAGCCTTGGAAGGGCCCCGGTATTAATTACTGCTACTCTTTGTGGGTGGGGAGGTTTGCAAATATAAATGTTTATATGGGCAAGGTATATAATATTAATAAGTGAAGTGATTTGGGTTTTGGTAAAATTATGGTACTGACTTGATATTAACTGACACTGACAACTTTAGGCTGGAAAGCCATTAGGGAGTGGCTGTGAGGTGGCCGGCCCTGCCTGAAGAGAGATGCTTCAGAGGACAGGGCTGTAATCAAAGGTTTTAAGTATGCCTTTTCAGAACATTGGCTAACTCATCTGTGTGTTTTAAGATCATGGTGAGGACCAATTCAGATACGCCCAAGCCCAATCCACCACGCAGCTCAGTTCTTCCACTTTGTTTTCTCTGTGCTCGAAGAATTTATAACTTCCCTATTATTATGTGTCCATTGTGCATCTGTTAAGGATCTGCCTTGTGTCTGACACTGTGGGGTCTGTAAAGGGATGAGAGACACAGCATCCCACAGGGCTGGATGCTCATAGCTCTGACATTCTCACTGCCTCCTGAAGTTTTAGGAGTTGAGTCATGTTCCCCAGGAAGATCATAGTGTGTAAGCATCCAGTGCTTGTAAATGTGACCTCATTTGAAAAGGAGATCTTCTGTAGATATTCAAGTTCAGATGAGGCCATGAGACAGACTTGGGGGTGCACAATGTACTTGATTTGGTGAAATGGGAGGGGGCTTAGTAGGTTAGATTCAGCCGTTGTCTGTTCTTCCTGTGTGCTCTCAAGCATGGTTTTCAATATTCCATCACTGGGTCTCTAAAACTAAAATGAGACTACCATCTATTTGGGAAGGCAATTGTTTAACAGTTAGGCAAGACAGAGTGTATAAAGTGCTTAGAAAGTGGGGTCTATATGTGAGCTCTAGGTGGCTTTCAATAAGTGACACTCTCTACCGGTAGCTAACATGTTGTATGTTCTCTACATGATGGCTGAGTCAGAGCTGAGTCAGTCCTCAGCTCAGCAAGTTAGTGTGTAGGATGGGCTGGTGCTTATCCTCGGGAGCACACTGACAGTGTGAAGGAGATGCAGGACACTGCAGGAAAAGCAGTGTGAGTGATGGGTGGAGAAGCTGCAGAAACTCAGCAGGCCACTGGTGCCTAGCCCAGGGGCGAGAATCTCCGCACAACCCGGAAGGCTTGGATGCAGCACACCTATAACAGTTCAGCCTGGCATCTAAATCAAACTTCTTGTTTGGCAAAGAAATATCAAGCCGCCTTTAAATGCTCTCAAGAAGGCGGAGGAAAATTATATACATACATATATATATATATATATATATATATATATATATATATATATATATATATATATACCATTTAGAATGGTTGCCACTAAAACACATTAGTGGCATTTTAGTGTTCAGATGACAAGAGTTTCTAGTCACCTGGAAGTGTGCCTAGGATGCTAGCTGTTGCTCATCTCGATGGATACAGAGTGTGGTTCTGTGCACTCGGATCTCTGTGGATGTGGTTGGCATTTGATCATGATAAAGTCTTGGCGGGCTCCAGTCCTCTGTGACCAGCCAGGCTGAGGGATCCTGGAGCGGCTGCAATGTGTTAGAGATCCGCAAGCCCACTAGCAGACAGGAAGACTCTATGGCTTGCTCACAGTTGCACTGATTTTAAAGATTTTATTTCTTATTATGTGTGTACATGAGCATGTCTGTGTAGAGTGTGTGAACATGAGTGCAGGTGCCTACAGACGTCACAAGAGGGCGCTTAGTTCCCTGGAGGTGGAGTTCCAGGGGCTTGTGAAGTGCCAGCAAGGTGCTGGGAAACAGACTTAGGTCCTCTGCAAGACTAGCACAGGGTTTCTCTGTTATAGCCTTGGCTGTCCTGGACTCACTTTGTAGACCAGGCTAACCTTGAACTCACAGCGATCCTCCTGCTTCTGCCTCCCTCAATGCTGGGAGTAAAGGTCTACATCACCACACCCTCCTAGAGTAGCACGGTTTTTAATGGCTGAGCCATCTCTCCATCCCCTGATATTTCAAATATATGCAACTCTTCTTGTGATTAGGAAATACAAATTTATTTAAAAGTGCAGATTTGTTAAACAGAATACATTTGATTTATTTGGATTTAAATATTTAGATGTTATTTTGCTTATTTAGATTGTTAGATCATTTACATATTAGATGTTATTTAAGTTTTGATTCATTTAGATTTAAAATGGAATTTATTAGAAAGAATCATACTGAAGACAGGATAGCTTTTTTTTCTTTTCTTTTCTTTCTTTCTTTCTTTTTAAAGGATAGCTTATGCGTTTTTCTTGATCAGTGATTTAGAAGTATGGGGTTTGTGGACATTGACTTAGGGGGTAGAAGCTCAATCTTGCATAAATTTCTTCATATTGATAATCATACTAGTGGAAATGCTAAATAGGCAGGTTCATCTCTCTGGAGATTCTTTTCGAGCGGCATCACACAGGAAGCAATTGTTTCCCCTTTTTACAGAGAGGGAAATGAGATCCAGAGAGGTTGGTCTGGAAGGGAAGTTGCTCTGGCAGGTATCTGAGTGGTACCAAAATACATGTCAGAGTGTCTGGATAAGGAAGGGCAGTCCTTCACGCTCTGAGTCCCTACCAGACAAAGGCACATAAACCCATAAACGCCTTCCCGTTCCCTCCAGTGCAGTACTTCTCTTCCCCTCTAGGGGGCCACAGCAGCTGGAAGAAGGGCTTTAAGGTCACACTCTCAAACACGGGCGTGTGACCCCTACCCATGCCATTATTACAGGACTTTATTCTGTTTCTCATTTTACATATTTAATTGTCATAACCCCCATAAAGATGGCTAGTCACTCCTTTCCAATCTGCTTCCCTTCAGCTCCCGCCCTTCAACCCTCCCAGGACTCAAGCTACATCAAGTCCCCGGCTTAAGTCTGCAGACTCTCTGCAAATTCCTGCACCCAGACAGAACTGGAGGGCAAAAGGGTACAAGGTACCCTCAGGACCCAGGGCCTGTGTACTCAGCGTCCAGAATCCCATCCAGGTGTGAGGGAGCACAGCTGCCTAATTAAGCTGAAAGCAGCATTAAGGAGCCCATGGCGGCAATCAAGACGGCATCTGTTTTCCCCTCCATCCTCTACGGGCTCCTCTGTGAGAACAGCCCCTTTCCTCCCGAAGGCCCGCAGTAGCAGGGCTTCTAAATGGAGGGAAAGACAGCTGGCCCTGTGATGAGCACCTTTTTTCTTGCCCTTTCAGAACTTGTTTTTACTCAATATCCACATCGGGTGGGGTTGGTCCCATTTGTTTGGCATTTGCTTATAGATCTAACTTGCTTCCCTTCCAGTTGACAGCATTCCTCTGTCCCTTTGCTTATTTTTGTCTCTAGAGTGAGCGATACGGCCCCATCCAATAAACCAATCCAGGCCATGGTCTCAAAGAAATCACTTTCAGATACAGCTGGTACAAAAACCAAAGGAAACTCAAAATCAGCCCTGCTGGGGCCCCGGGTCACCCAGATGGGCACAGGAAGGGAGCGTTTCACATTATATGTACCTGCTGGGTGCCCTTCAGCGGGCAGTCTGCTATGCCTTTGTTTCTACAGCTGCTCCCAAGAAAGGCTAATATTTATAGAATGCGTCGATGTGTCAAGCATTGTACTGAGTGCTTATTTATTTCTTTTGAGAAGTCTTTTTTTTGTTTGTTTTTTGTTGGTTTTCTTCTTTTTTTGTTTTTGTTTATCGAGATAGGGTTTCTCTGTGTAGTCTTGGCTGTCCTAGACTCACTTTGTAGACCAGGCTGGCCTCGAACTCACAGCGATCCGCCTGCCTCTTGCTGGACAGCTCAGGGTGCCTTCAAACTCCCCACCCTTCTTCCTCTGACTGCCACACACTAGGATTACAAGCGTTCGCCGCCACTCCACTCAGGGCTAAATCCTCTGCAATTCAAAGGATGACTGACTTTAAGGCCACATTCTCAAACTTGGGCTTTTGACCCCGACCCATGCTGTTGTCACAGGACTATATTCTGTTCCTCATTTTACATATTTAACTGCCACAAGCCCCATGAGGATGGCTAAATCACCCCTATCTTCAGTCTGGGAGAGCAGACAAGGCTTGAGCAGAAGAAGCCAAGCATTCAGCCATCAGGCCTCAGCTTCTGTTGCTGAGGCCGCCGCTACTGCAAGCAAGAGACTCAAGTGCTGTATAGTTGGGTTGCTCTGCTCCGGCTTCACACTTGACTGTTTTGATCACTGGGATCTCCCTCGTACCTGCAACAGTTGTTTGCAAACAATCAGTTGTTGAACAGGTGAATTTTCAAATTCATCTGCTTCTCAGAGTGGCTACACTCCGCCTCCTTTTGCTGGGTTGTTGGGACGACGGGAAGATGCCAGAGACCCAGCAAGCTCTCTGCTACGCCCTGAGCCTCACGGGGAGCTTCTCTTCACTGCACAGCCTCTCGTAGATCTTTCAATTTGGAAGATACGCTAAGAAATCAGTGAGATAAAGATACGCCAATGAAATAAAAAACGCACCCAGCCTTATGTATTTTAATCTTCAGAGACACTTGGAAACCACTGTAATTTAATGTTCCCACCAAGGTCCAGAGAGTGTGCGAATGTATTTATTAAATCTAAATCAGATTTTCACACCTGGTATGCTTCTGTGATGTCCTGAGTCACAACATATCAAAATGAAGGTGTATCACATGAAATGAAAAATTAAGGAACATTTTATTCTCTGCATAACCCGGCCGCTCTTCCACCCGCCTTCCAAGCTGCTGCTGTTAGCGGTTTTCTCATGCTCTGTGGGCAGCCTTAGCTCACACCCAAGTGGTTGGTGGGATACATTTTGGGCAGTGACGCAATCATTTCTGGGCCTATTGAATACCTTTTCCTTGGTAGTGACCGCTATCTACCTGCCAAGGGATGCTTAGTCTTTTCAATAAAACCTGGAAAATAATTGAGGATCAAGAACGTCTTCCTTCTAGGTTGAATGGGGGGGGGTTTATTTCTTTTAAAGATTCTTGAATATGAACGTGTGTATATATTTGTATGTACCTATACACTGCTGAATGGCTCAATCAAACTAACCAAGATGTTTAGTGTGTGTGTGTGTGTGTGTGTGTGTGTGTGTGTGTGTGTGTAGTCTGCTTTGAAGCTTCCAAAATCTGCATATAATATTACCTATAGTAGTCATAAAACTGTCAAATAGGTCTCTTGAACTTTCTTCTCTTATTAGACTGAAATTGTATTTCCGTTAGCCATCACATCCCCACGCTCTTCCCCTTTTCCTCAGCTCCTAGAAGCCACCATTGTATTCATTGTTCTGTACATTTATTTTATTTTAATTTTTATTATAAAAATAAGTGCGATCATGTGGTTCTCGTCCATCCAGGCCTGTTTTAGCTCACTTTTAACATCATGCCCTCCAGTTAACATGATGTTCTCCAGGTTCACACATGCTACTGCCTATTATAGGATTTTCTTCTTCCCCAAGGCTGAGAAATGTCTTGTCGAGCACACATTTTGCAGTTTCTTTGTTTGTTCAGCCTTGATGAATGTTTTGGCTAATCCTGTAATGCCCAGGAACATGAAAGTATCATCATGGCTTTGACATGCTCACTTCCTTTCCTTTGAGGTTTCTGGTTCATGTAAGTGGTTTCAATCCATCCCCTGGCCCTGGCTCTCCTGAATAAAGTTAGATTGCACTTCCTGAATGAATAAAGTTAGGTTGCACTTCCTGCTGGTGATGATCCAGTTATTAAGCCCTCCTCCTCCTCCTCCTCTTCCTTTCACCTTCCTCCCCCCTTCACATCCTCCTCCTTCGCCTCTGTCTCTGCCCCTCCACTTTCTTCTTCTTGTCATCTTTTTCCTCCTTATTTTTTCTCTGTTGCAGTAGTTCTCAACCTTGCTGCAACACAGCTCCTCATGTTGTGGCGACCCCCAACCAGAAAATCATTTTGTTGCTACTTCATCACTGTAACTTTTCTACTGTTATGAACTGTACCGTAAATATCTGATATTCAGGATACCAGATATTTGAACGCCAAAGGGGGTCACGACCCACAGGTTGAGGACAGCTACTCTTTCTTGACCCCAGAGTTTAAGTCTGAACAACAGTGACCTTCATGTCCCAAGGGTGGGAGTCAGGGAGCGTAGCCTGAATTCTGAAGCTCTGTGCCTCACAGAAAACATCCTTGTATCGTTTGCATTTCATCACCTTGCATAATCGTGCTTATTTCCTAATGAAATGATGCCACCTGTCCTCGTATCTCTAGCTAGAGGAGTGGCACTCCAGGCTGCTGCCGTGCTATGCTTGTTCTGTGGTGACCCATGACCCATGACCCATGACCCATGGCCCATGACCCATGGCATCAGTAACCCCTCACCATTATGCATTCCCTGTCCTTTCCAGAAACAACGGTGTTTGAGAAAGTGGAGTCACAATACTGAATGCCTGGTAATTGTCCCTTAATGCAGTGCTAAAAATGTGTCTCTGGAATAGAGAATGAGGGGGTCATGAGGTCAGGGCTCTTTAGAGGGCACCCGTTTGCCCTTCTTCTGCCCCCGAGCAGCTACCCCTCTGCCTTATGTGGTTTCAGCTCCCCTGTGGGATGAGACACTTGCTGCTTACTGAGTTTGTCAGCACTTCCCCCATGGATCTCAGACTGACTAATTAGCCTTCCCTGCCTGATTGCTGAAGCCACAGGGCTCTGCCAGGCCAGCACTTTTGCACATGGCACTGCTGAAGGCAAGCACGGCTAGGTCTTTAACCCTGTCCTTGTCAGGGCTGTGGTCCGCACGAATGTTTGTGGTTTGGTTGTGTACAGGCCCATGAACAGGAGGGTGTCAGCATGGGTGTAGAGGTGTGAGCTGTGGGCTGTACTAATGGGATTAATGGCCCTTTCCATGGATGATCAGGGCTGGCTAGAGCTTTGCACAGACTTAAGCCAAAGAGGCTCATTAATATTGAGAATAATTTTCGGGGATGGGTCTGGATGACTCAAACTATTAACCTGATTTGATGCAAAAGAGACATTTAATGTTTAACTTGGCCTTTTGGTTTTTAAAGTAAATCAGAATCCACTTGAGAAAGGTCAGGCTTGGCGTAAAACCGTTCCTGTATGCCTCTCGTGGACTGTTCCTCAAGTGGTAGCTGCTGAAGATAGAAGTAGTCGTCACCTGCAGTGGTTGGGCTTTCTTACTTCTCACCTCTCCCATGAATTCATGACGCCAGTGCTTACCGAAAGCTCCTTCGATGTTCCTGGGCACATCCAGGGAACATCCAGTGTGGCTCAAAGCAAGCCTTCCCATCATGCACCACAGGTGCTTGACAGTAGGCACCTTTGCTCCGCAGCATGGAGAATTATCGCATTTGCTGGGAGCAGCTCCTTCAACCCACCTGCACCAATGCTGTCCCAGCACCGCAGTCTGTCTTCCAGGAACATGAGCCTTCATCTCCCTCTTGGTCATCACCAGTGCTGGAACTTTCCAGGTGCCAAGCATGGCGATCGGCGATGCTCCTGGGAGAGGAATGGCTTGCTCTCCCTCTGCCTTGTCAGGGTGTAAGGCTGCAGCTGCTGCCCAAAGGATGCTCAGGCATAGTGTACTTTTCTCTGTGGCAAAGGATGCTCAGTCGTAGTGTACTTTTCACTGTGGCTGGTGTCCTCCTTCTCCAGAGACTTCACAGACATGGGGGAATCAAAGTTTGACTTGTCTGACCAGTAGTGGTCTGTACTCTGGGGAAAATGCTATTTAGTTGCACCTCAGAAACCTTTATTTGTGATGTAGCACCAAACTGTGATGCCTGAGGTTTGCCTGGGGCTGAAGGACCTCAATACGAAACTTAGGACTCACAGCATATGCCCTGTAATGCTAACTGATGATTACTAGCTAACCAGGTTCACACGATTCACAGAGGCTGGGCCAGGGCTAGCATGAGATCCCACACTATCAGCAGGACCTCTCCTTGTCCTCCAGGCCTTGCTACTGGCTCAAACTTTTCTTTTGTTTACTTCTTTCTTGGGAAGTTAAAGGCCAGAAGGCTGCTCTGCCCTTAGGAATAAGTGAAGGGAGTCAGCATGCTTTAGATCTTCTGAGCATGTCTCAGTCCCGTGCCTTCATTTTGGGCTCAGCACGGGAACTGCCCCCTCTTCCTTCCTACACACCTGACTGTTTTATTTAGCTATCTGTTCATCTGAACACACTGGCTACTTAATGTCTATGAATACACGTGTACATACATACATACATACATACATACATACATACATACATACACACACACACACACACACACACACATACATACATAAATGATTACAGCCAGTGTGCTAGCCTGCTTTGTGTTGTTGTAACAGACTACCATAGACCAGGTAATCTATAAGGGAAAAATAGATTTATCGAGGCTCTGGAGGCTGGAAAGTCTGAGGTCAAGAGCCCCACCTCTGGCACATCCCTCTGTGGAAAGAGATGGAATGAGTAGAACTGATAAACAAAGGCGATCAAGAGGTGATGAACTCACTTTTATAGCAAGTCCACTCTCTTCATAACATATTGATCAGTTCTTGAAGATAATGACATCGATCAGTCCAAGAGGGCACAGCCCTCAAGATTTAATCACCTCTAGAAGCCCAACCTTTCAGTGCTTACCCTGAGAACTAACTATCCAATACATGGCCCAGGGATTTATCTCAGAGGTAGAGCACTAACCTAGCATGCATGAGGCTCTGGGCTTCTCTCTAGCACTGCGGGAAGAAAGTTCCCAGCACATTCATACGATAGCAGCTATTACTTCATTAGCTTTTAATTCAGCCTGCTCACTGTGAGTCTAACCATGCAGTATGTGTTGCAGGTGAGGCTAAGCCACAGCTTCTGGGCCATATGCAGCTAGGGCTCACTTTCTCAAACATTAGGAGGTATGTGTCAGTGTGTGTGTGTGTGTGTGTGTGTGTGATTAAAAATAACATGGTAGTTAGATTCTTGAATGTGAACCCGGCAAATCACAAGGTCATGTTATACATGCCTGGAAGTACTTTGTTCTCCATAATTAAGACAATTTATCTGAACAAGTCATCTGGAAGGCAGGGCTTGCCTCTTGGAAGTAGTCTGGTAGTGAAAGCAGGGTCCTGCGTATCATGGAGATTTATTTTCCTGAATAACCTGCGGATATGCTGATGTCTCCCAAACCAGTCCCTCCAGCGGATCATTATTCACTGTAGCTTTCCTGTCAATGAATGTGCACTCTACTTCCTTCTCCCCTATCTCCTCTGTACAGAACAGACTCTCCGGCTATTAAATGATCCTGCTGTGCTCTGTGGAGGAGCTGGTTCCAGCTAATACTGAACCCAGGCCTGATGGGACTTGGTTTTAGGTGAGGGGTTTGTGTGCCTTCTGGGGATATCTGCTGCTCTGGAGTCTTCAGCAGCACTGGAGTGTCAGGGATGTAAACATGCCTTGAATCTCTTCCTATATCTCATAAGTAATATATAATATAATATAAATAAGTAATATCTGCCTGCACCCCACTAAGATACACTATTTGCAGAAGCTGATGGTCCACATATGGTGGAAGGGGAGAAGGGTCAGTGAAGGGGTCGTCTCTTTGAACCATACCCTGGCCATTTTACATCCTTGGATGATGCACTGTGCCTTTATAGTATTCGTGGGGAATTGGAGAAGCTATGCAGCATGGGAAATTCCTTTGTTGCATCTGTAATTCTATCACTCTCTTCCTACTTAAGGCAGCACATAGGTAGGCATTACAAGTGATTATTGAGGAAGTTCCATAAAGAACAGAATAGCCCAGCAAAGCAGCTTTCAATAAGTTCTAAGCAGACTTGCTTTGAGGGGGAGTAGAGGACTCATTTGCAGCCTATGCTTGGGCTTTTACAGCTTAGGTACACATGTGCATGCACACACACATACCATATTCATACCCTCAAGCCACTCACAGCACACACACACACACACACACACACACACACACACACACACACGTGCGTGTGCGTGCATTCAAATGGCTTTTAGAAAGATAGTTTTTGTTTTTTACTTTCTTTTTCAAATATTTAAAATACATTTAAATATAAATAATACATTTATATATACACATAAATAACACATTTATATTATTACACATATATACAATAAACTACTTATAAGAAGAACCATGATACAATCAGGAATTATATAAATGTTACATTCTTAGTGTTTTGGCTATTTGTATTTGACAGCCTTGAAGAAAACATTTTTCCTATCTTGGAGCTGGAAAGATAGTTTTTGTATGTTTATAAAGGAAACCACTGGGAGATTGCTTCTTGATTGGGGCTTACAAGCTTTGCCTGGGGTTCCCAAATTGAGAGGTTACAGGAGTTGGGCAAATGACCCATGTGTATTTCAGTCTGTGCTAAGAAATTAGGAAACTGTTCACATTGCACATCCATCAGCACTCCAAATCAGACATACTTTCATAACTCAATGGACAATGCCTGTGGCTTCTCATAAGCAGTGACCCACCAGGCCTCTAGCTTCCAGCTGGCCCCTCAGCAGAGCTCCCTTGGTCCTTGTGCCTGGACCTCTCTCCTCTGCCTTTCCTGTGCTGGGTGTGCACAGTGCTCTGGTCCTCCACCATTTCTCTCTCTCTCTCTTCTTTCTTTCCTTCTGTCTGTCTCTCTTTCTGTATTTTTTCCAAGACAGGGTTTCTCTGTGTAGCTTTGGCTGTCCTGAACTCTTTCTGAAGACCAGGCTGGCCTCAAACTCACAGAGATCTGCCTGCCTTTGACTCCCTGAGTGCTGGGATTACAGGCATGTGCCACCATTTTTTAAGTAAAACATTCTCTTTCTTGTTAGATTGGGCTTTGAGCTCTTTAAATGCTGGGACAACCAGGTTGTGAACTTTAATTTCAGTCCTACCAGTTTCTGGCTAGGTTGTCTGACTGTTTACATTCCTAGAACTTCAACGTCCTATTCTGTAAAACTGGAATAATATTACTGTGGCTTGTTTAAGACACAAAAATAACATATCGCAGTGCCTGCCGTGGTACAGATGTTGAGTAAATCCTAGGCGGCGTCATCATCATCATCATCATCATCATCATCATCATCATAAACCCCTATCATCTCTTCCTTTCTTTTTTCCTTCATCCCATTCCTCCAGATATCTTTCCTAAACACTGGAATTGAGTAAGAGTGAGACTGTGTGTTAACTTAAGGAATCATGTCAAGGCAAGAAATCTCTGCTTAGGACATCACAGGACATACTAAGGGCCAGTGCTCCCCCTGAGTACAGACAGGAGGCAGCCTTTGGAAATTAAGGAGAGTGCTGGGATTTGTTGAGCAGTCAGTGCACAGAGATAACCAGCTGGAAACTAGGCTCACCTGGCTCTCTGGCTTCTTTCTGAACCCAGCATTCATTACTCTGCAGAAACTGTATGTGTGCACGTGAAGTACAGAAGGGTAGCGTGGAGAAGGGCAGCTCGGGCCTCTGCCTGAATGGAGGTCTTCTGCAGAAGCCTGGGCACAGGCACCGGGAAGCAGAAGCTGTGGCCACCGAAGCAGCTTGAGCATCTCCAACCTGTGGTCCTTTTCTTCTGGGACCCTAGAGCAGATGCAGAGGCACTCCAGCTCTTGGTCCTCTCTCTCATCTCCTGCCCTGACCAACAGAGCTGTCTGTCCCAGGGAGGGTGCCCCTCCCCTAGAGAGACCTTCCCTGGCTGCCTGACATGTCTGCTTGCAGCCTTCTCTCTCTCTTCTTCCTATCTCCAATAACAATGCTGGTAGCTAATGAGGTTTTCCCCAACCACTCTAATTATACAACTCTGGGGTCAAGTCGAGTAACCATCCAGCTATCTATTTATACACCATGGAGCTTCTCCGCTTTCCCTTCCGGAGTTCTCTTGTGACCCCTTTATCTCTCACTGCTGCAGCAAAGTGTGTCTGAGAAGATGGTTGTTCTCTAATAAGGAGCCTGAGTGCTGGAGGAGACCGTACAGTCAACTGTGAGTCATGAAGAGAAACGCTGCAATGCTTGGCCCAAAGAAGCTCGGTCTGTGCCCATTTTGACTCTCCTAACATTCAGTTAGAGGGTTTCAGCATATTAAAAATGGAAGCTCGTGATAGCAACACGCACAAAGCTTGAGCCTTTCCTGTTGCTCAGCTTGCCACAGACCCCTGTGATAACATATTAAGCTACTAACTTGCAAAGTCCTAGTTAACTGCTTATTGTATTGTTGATGTTTGGCATATGACTGGGGGAGCATTCAAACCCTATGCTTAAGCTCCACCTCAAGATCTCTGTGCACAGACAGCCATCTTCCAGACCATAATATGCAGCTGAGGTTGACAGTTGCTTTGAGGAAAAGTTCTGCACCCTAAGAAGCTTGGGCATGCGTTCAGAGAGTGCCTCACCCTGCAGGGCACTCCTGCCGTGACTGTCTTACAGCTCTACCTTGATGACCTCCCCCAACTTTCTTACATTCTCTAAGTTCAGATGCATACTTCCCTCAGAGGCAAATGGCCACCAGTCAGGAAGTGGCAAAGCTAGCCTCAGACCACCATTTCTCAGGCTACAAAATCCACACCTTTTAAAATCCTACCCAGGTCTTTATTTATGCTAGAAAATGATGCAAGGCCATTGAGGTCAAATACCAAGCTCTTGATTCTGATTCGGAAATTCGGCTAAGCACTGGTTGAGGAGGTGAGACTAAAGTGGGGCCTCGTGGATCCCCGTGATGAGCTTGGGAGACAGAGCATCTAACGTGCCTTCCCTTGCTGGGTGCAGTGAGAGCAGGCCTCAGTGTTGGCACAGATATGTGTACAGGGCAGAAGCGGGGCTGCACGGGCGGTCACTTTACTTCCCAGAACTTCCTGGAAGTATTGAGGAATTTGCAGGTTTAGCAGAGGCGGCAGCAGCAGCAGCAGATAAGAAAAAGCTGTCAGTTTTTACAATGCTTTGTGTCAGATTTCTAGAGAGGCGTTAGGTGTTTCCAGGCAACACCCTAATGTTGTCAGGGTCAGAAAAATCTTGCAGGCAGATCACTTCATGATCGGCCTGTCCCACTGTGGGAGCAATCACCCCATGTTGGGAACCAGGGATCCCCACCAAGCAGGAGCAATCAGCTCTCAGTGGAGCCTGGGTTGTCTTATCAAGTGATAAGGAGTTCATAGAACCAGTTCTGAAATTCTGATCCAGGAATGGCCAGGGTGGCCAGGACTGCCCAGCTATACACACTTCTTACTTCCTGCCCCAACCACCTCCCCTACTCAAGTGTGAAACTTAAGTGCCCCGGAAGATAGGGTTAGGGATGCTGGTGTGTCCCAACCCTCCTTGTTGTCCTGAGATAGTGACATTGGAGAAATTTCTTTCCTGCTTTTCACAGTTATTCATTCATTTAAAAACGTGAGGTTAAGTGGTTGGGCCTGTGTTGCTGGGCTCTCTGACGTCAGTGCTGTTCTCCTTCAGGACTCTTGGCAACAGTACAGTTAGTTCAGGGGTATTATGTACACTCACATTGTTCCACCTCCATCACCACCATCTGCTCCAGAACTTTCTTATCTCACTCCAGAGCCGTAGGACTGTATCTATGGGGAGGAGACCCAGGAGGCTTTATCTAACATGGTCCCCGGTGATTTACACACACTTGAAGTGCTGTTTGGTACCCTGTCTCAGAGTCCCGCCTGGAGTGGGACTGGGAGGGTCTGCATATCCCCGGTATCCTGGGATGCTAGGGGATGCTATCTCTTTCCGGAAACACCAATACTCCCACAGCTCTATGTGCCCACTTCCATCTATGAATCCTCCTAGGCTGATGGGTAGTGAGCTGGTGCTATTTGCAATGGATCCAGAAGATGCACGGCTCCCTTTCTTCCTCCTTCCCCTCCTGGCTTATTTCCCAACATGTGAGAAACACCAATTTCAGAGCCTGTGAAATATTTATCCTCTCCTCTCCAGCATCCTTTACAATCACTCTGCTGCTAGGCTGTTTTTCCTTGACAGCCCCTTGAGGACTATAGTAGGGGCTGTTTAAAGTGATTTATATATTTCCATTGACTAAAATTTGAGACAATTCCAGAGAATCTGAGCCTTCTGTGTTCATGTGCCTGTGGCTTAGATGCTCATGTATGTATCTTACTATGTTCATCAGTGATTCTCGAAGTGGGGTCCCTGGGCCAGCAGTGCCCCCATCATCTGGGAACTTGCTAGAAGTGCAAATTTTGTGCCTGTTGCATCACTTAAGGAAATGCTGGTGGTAGAACCTGGTTACTGTGTCCCAGCTAACAAGCCCTCCACATGAGTCTACTGCATGCTGTTTGAGAACTACCTCGTTCAATATGCAATTTAAAAAATGAGCGTGCGTGTCTACGCATACGTGGGGGAGCACAATGTGCAAGCACGTGGAGGCCAGAGGGGCAACAGTCTCAGCTGTGGGTCCTCAAGTGGACGCCCCAGCCCTTCATTGTGTAATTACGACCATTGCGGAAGTGCTGACTTATCCTCATTAAAGGCAAGCTGGAGCTGCTTACGAGAGCTGAAGAGGTGCTTGGCTAGTTCTGAGGTCTCACCTTGGCTATTTCCAGGCCTTTTGGAGTGGCTGGCAGGAAACAGTTCCCCTCACCTCCTTGCTTAATGGCCATTTGCCACCAATATACAAATGCCCCTCTAAGACCTCTGTTGACACAAACAAGGGGAGAAGCCCAGAAGAGCCTGGCAAACCTAGAGAGCATCAAAGCTGGCGTAACCCATGGTTGGCATCAGGGGTCATTGGTGTGGAAGGGAAGCATTTTCCTGCACTGTTTCCCTCCTGTCCTGTGCTAGCCAGCTTGCTCACCTCCTGAGGGTACTCTGGATTCCTTCAACATCAGCAGCAGGCTGTGCTCAGCGGGAGGTGGCAGCTGGGGCTCCTTTTGGGAAGCATCATTAGCTGGTGGGTTTGCTCTGTTCATGTCCAGGGTGAGCAGGAGCACAGAAGGCCAGATGTTGGCTCTGGGACTGCAAGAATTGGCGCCGATGCCATTTGGTCTCGGCTGCTGCCTCCTGTGACTCCAGGGAACTACAGCGCTGGCTGTACATAAGCCAGCTGTTTATGGCACCTCTGAACAAGCATAAAGCCTCTTGCTGGCTGTTTCTTTCTTTCTTTCTTTCTTTTTTTTTTAAATCCTTTAAAGTTTGTGTTGACTACTGTGAAGTTTGTTAATGGAAAAATCATTGTGTCTCTCTACCCCGGAGTCTGGGAGAGAGGTTTTCAAGCCCTCTGTTGTTTTCTTAGATGTTTCTCCTGGTCTGACCTGATGTGTGGGTGAGCTCATGGTGAGTTCGTTCTTCTGGTATCTGGGAGCTCCTGTTTAGTTGGATAAGGGCATCAGAGAGCAAACGGCCCATGCCCTGGTGGAGACCATCATCGACAGGGAGGGGCCCAAATGAGCTTTGGTTGGCTGATAGGTGCTGTGAGGAAAGTGAAGCAAGGTTGCTGGCATCTCCAGCTGCATGGAACCTCCCCCCGAGACACACACACACACACACACACACACACACACACACACACACACACACACACACCACACACACACACACACACTCAATGGCTTAGGCGGTCACTAAGCGCTCTGCTCACAGTGGTCCAGGTGGCGCTCAGCAGGATAGCTTCTCCAGAGCCTTACCAATGATCACCTGGATTACCCTTAAGTGGACACATTTAATCTTTAGCTTGGTCAGTGCCTGCGGTTACTGAGATCAGACTTTCTCTTTTCTCCTCCTTCTCTCTCCTTTCTTCCTTCCCCTATCTCCTCCTCTATGCGACCCCTTCACATAGTCTCTTCAGTAGGGGAGATGGAGTTCCTACACAGAGGACCAAATGGTGATTACTAAGCCTTCTTAGGGCCCAAGATACCTTTGTCACACTCTCCAATCAGAAAATGTTACAGTCAGTCTACAGCCAGGGAGGTAAGACGGAAGAGGAGGCATTGTATGACAGAGGCCACCTTCAGGCCCTGTCTGTGTTAGCCCAGACCCTGTGCCTCAGAACATCTTCCTCAAGCCTCTGTGGCCCCAGGTAGAGTTACAGGTAAACTGGAAGATTCGATTCACGTTTCACCTTCTCCAAGAAGACTTCTCCACTCCTTGGGGACAAGCTCTCTCCCGTGTGGCTTGGAGCACTCACACGCATCATTACACATCCTTTGACCTCTGCAAGCGAAGCTGCTCCCTTGCTGCTGGGAAAACGTTTTATTTGGGTTTTTTTTTGTCCCCAGTGCTTGGCACCATGCCTGATACTAGAAGACAGAAGAAATGCCTGTGTGGAGTGGATAATTTAGGGACCTTAGAGGACACCCATCTGATCCCTTTCCCTGCTTATACAGAGAGTCTAGTAGGAAGTAAGATGACTTGCAAAGCTACAAGGGACACGCCTCAAAGCGAGGGCTAGCTCTCATGCTCTTTCTAGATCTAGCCTTTCACCTGGGTCAGGCTTCTTATTGAGGTGACAGACATATCAGTTTGACCTAGCTTTTCCAGCCAGCCCTTCTCTCGATTTCACCACACAAGGGGAAACGATAGTTGCTTCCACTCTAGAACTCTCAAATCCTTCTGTGTCATGTCCACCCGGGCCTGGCTTGTGGGTAGAGCCACAGACTTTCCTAGGTGAGCTCTGGAGATCATTCCCAAGCCTGGTCTCTATGTAACGGGAGGGCGCGGGTTTCCTCAGCTCCTCTGTGCCCCCTTTAGTCCACACTAGGCCTCCTCTGAGTGAGTTTAAGTGGCTGAAGAGGCTGCCTCTCATGTCATTGTGAGCCTCAAAGGCTTGGGGTGGAATTTGCATATGGCTAATTATGGTTGATTCTGACTTTGGAAAGAAAAATCATTGATCCGTTTATAACTTGCAGTAATTTGCAAAGCAATTACCTCTGGCATCTTCTTTCTTGCTCAAAACGAGTTGTTTTTTCTCTTTTTCTCTCTCTTAAATGAAGATGGTCTGGGTATTAGCTATGAAGGACCAGTCTCTATGTGCTGGAAAGAAACATGTATCCACACTCGTGGGTAGCTAGAGCTGAGAACTCAGGCTAACAGAGCTTGGGCCTAGTAGCTGTGCAACCACACTTTGGATGGATGAAGGAGCCTTCTTGAATGCAAGAGTATATGTTGACTACAGACATTCTGGGCCGTTCTCTCCTGTGGTGCAGAGGGTCATGTGTGGCTTCTGTGAGACGGTGAGATGGTAAAAATTGGCTGTCAACATAACAAGACCCAGAATCACCTAGAAGACATGCCTGTAAGGGGTGATCTTGACTGGCTTAATCAAGGCAAGGTGGGAAGAACCACCGTGATTGTGGGCTGCACCACACAAAGGCTGCAACCCTGGACTGAATAAAAATAGAAAGTGAGCCAGCCCTAGCATTCCTCTCTTTGTATAGCCAGCTGCCTCAAGTTCCTGCCTGCCTTCCCCACTGTGAGGAATAGGCCACTGAATGGTAAGCTCTCCTTTCCTTAGCAACAGGATAGGTAACTAACATACTGACCAAGATTTCTCTACCTTCTGCTTACAGGTGTTGTGACTTCAGACATGGGTGCCCTTTGGTACCCTCCTTTCCACATGGAAAGACCACCCGTGCATATTTTCCAAGGTTTGATGAAAGTACTGAATAAAACAATGAAGACAATGTACACCGTCAACATGAAATTTATGTCAGCCATGACCTTGCACTTGTTCTTGGAGTTGTTTTGATTGATGGGTGCATTGTCAGTTTACAGCTAAACACCTATCAGAAATGAATGAGGACTCACTGGTCTATGCTGACGGTGTTAATAGAGAGTGTATCTGTCTCATGTTCTTGCAGAGGCATTCCGATGGTGGGCCAGTCTCTAGCAATCTGCTCAGTGAGTCTCTTGTGAGCAGTGAGGAAACAGGCATGTCAGACGAGTCATCCCAATTGACTCAAGTGGAGATTCAGAAAGCATCTAAATTTTGAGAGTCAGAAGTCTTGGGCATAGCTCTACACTTGGTGTATGATCTTGGGCAAGTCATTCCATATCTCCAAATCTCAAAGAAAATCACCTGGGGAGGCACCAGGATCTCAGTTAAGATATAGAGTCATCTTCTTCTTTTCCTTTTCCTCCTCTTATTTTTCCTCCTCCTCCCCCTCCTCCTCTTCCTCCTCCTCATCTTCCTCTTCCCCCTCCTCCTCTTTTTCTTCTGGCTGTAGTGCTCTATGTCTATAATCTTAGAAGCAAGGGCAAGGAAATCACTGTAAGTTTGTTAGACTGGGCTACATAGAAAGACACTGTCTCAAATTGTACTTTCCTTAGTTCAAAAAATTTTAAAGATAAAGAGTGCTTTAAATGCAACATTTTAAACTAAAATCAGTCCTCTTTAGCTAGGTGTATGTGCACACACCTATAATCCTAATACCTAGAGGTAGAGACAAGAGGATCAGAAGTTCAAGGGCTGTCCTTGATTACATGTGAGTTCAGGGCCAGCCTGTGTTAAGAGACTATCTCAACAAAACAAACCAACAGAGGCTCAAGAGATGTCTCAGTGGTTAGGAGCACTTACTGTTCTTGTAGAAGACCCAGGTTTGGTTTCCAACATCCAAATTAGGTGGCCCTCCTGGGCAGTGGTGGCACATGCTTTTAATCCTAGCACTCTGGAGGCAGAGGCAGAGGCAGGCACGTCTCTATGAGTTTGAGGCTAGCCTGGTTTACAGAGTGATTCCAGGGCAGCCAGAGAGACCCTGTCTTGAAAAAACAGAAAACAGCAGAATATGGCATTTAAAAATGTTTTTTATTACTTTAAAGATTCATTGACAATGAGACAGGTGAACTCCTGGCAACACTCAGCCTACCTCAAAGAGGATGATGAACACCAAAGAACCTTCTTATGGAGATGGATTCAAATATGGCAACTAGCCACTGGGCAAAAGGTCTTTATTTCTACCACAGACAGGATTCTGCCTAAAAAAGGGGCAAGCTTGGATATAGGCAGAGTCTACCAAGACTCTACCAAGACAGAGTAAGCAAGTCCTCAATAGTTCCTACCTCACAAATATGACTGTCAGATATATTGAGCCAGAAGGCTGAAGAAGATGCTCCAATGTTATAGAGAGTTTTGGGTGACTATTCAGGTAGGAAACTCTCTTTGTTATCTTTTCATTTGGAAAGCTAACTAACTTGCACTCTCGGCATACTCAAGTAATCAAATTTATTTCTTCTCAAGTCTCTGAGGGAGTTGAAGACCAGGTAGCTTAGTTTTACAATGAAGCTTAATTGTTTAGGGGTTAAGATGTTTTTAGGTCTAGATAGGTGTTCTAAGTTAATAATGACAGTATGTGATGGAGACTGATTTACATTCAGAAATGTAGATGCACCAAGATAGGAAAGATGTCTTCTTCAAGGCTGTCAAATACAAATAGCCAAACAAATAAAACTGTAACATTTATATAATTCCTGATTGTGTCATGGTTCTTCTTACTATAGGTAATCTAATATATATATATATGGAAAAACAGAAGACAGCCCCCACCAAAACAACCAACCAACCAACCAACCAAAAAAACAGTAGCAAAAAATCAGGTGGCCCAAGGGATCTGACACCCTCTGGCCTCCGTAAGTTTATACAGGTACACACAAACACATAAAACCAAACAAACAAGCAAACAAATTCTTTAAAAAGCTATTTGGAGAAAAAGTCCAGTATCTCATTTCCCCAAAGGGAAGCTATCTGTCCTGACCACTTGGACAGAATCCCAAGCGGATGGGGCACAGTGACTGGAGCTGTGACCTGTGGTTGGCTTGCTCTCTCTGGAATCACTCTTTGGGGGAGATGGTCCTCAACAGAGTGCTTCTGTGTCTGCAGCACCAGCATCCACAGAGAACTTATTAAAATGTAAATGCTTAGACCCCCCCCTCCTCAGATAGCTCGGACTCTGGAGGCTGAGGCCAGCAAACTGCTGGTCATTAGAACTACCCCTCAGCTAAAGGGCTTTCTCCCAGTCAGAGCCTACCTCTGTAGCCACGCCATCCTTCTGCTGTGTAATAAAGGTGTCTGCATTTTAAGGTTAGCAAACACTCCCCTGCCCTGAATGAACTGCAAATCGAGATGTTTCTTTCTGGCTAGGGGCTGCAGTGGGAGATGGCATTCAGAGAAGGAGCCTTCTTTTTCTTTCTCTCTCCAAGTTTAATGCCCTGCTCAAATGTCTTTAATTTTCTTGTCATAGCAGACAGGTTAAATATCTTATTTGCCCACCGGGAGCATCTCCTTTGCAGCCCAGCCTGCTAAGCTTGCATGGTATTAAAGACATTTTAAGAACTGATGCTCTTTTGTTTCTTTCAGAGAACCAAGGAAAGAGTAAACATGTTATTTCTTCCCTTTTCCACTTAAGTAAATCTCTTTCCTTCAGTTTTAAAAAGCTTCTCGCTCCGATGGGTTTGCCTACTTACATTAATCCCATCAACTTTCTATTCCTGCATCTTTACAGGAGACATTAGAGAATAATCTCCCCGCCTCTTCCACTCCGGAACCCTATGCAGGCCCGCTAAAAGCCATTTCTGCATAAAAAGCCAATCATCCTTTGGTGGCACACATAGTGGGGAGAATGTCTGCTTGTTAAACGTGTAATTGGTTAATTTGTAGTATGTGGGTTCCATTTCTTTCTCTGCTGACAGAGTCAGATTTGTTTATGGGCACTGCTACTCAGTGGGACTTTCTGTGATGACACATCTGTACTGTCCAGTACAGCAGCTGCTGGTGGGGTTCTTGAAATGGCATGTACAAATGAAGAACTTAATTTCAAACTTTGTTTACACTTACGTGTCAAAATTTAAAAGCCACGTGTGGTTAAGTGGCTGCCATTGTGGATTATGTAGCTCTATAACCGATGTACAGGAGAACAGGCTAGCCCCCAAAGGCAGCTATGTGGGGAAGAACAGGTCTCCTTAGGAGAACATTGGCAAGTTGCTCTAACTTCCCTCTTCTCATTTCCTATTCCAGCTCTAGGTGACTGCACATCTGGCCACTGAGGACACAAACACAGCTTGAGAGAAGAGTAGGACCCACATGTGAGAGGGCTTGAGCCACAGATGGGGGAGTAGTAGGGTTGGCTGCTCAAATCTATTAGGCTACATGATATTAGAGTTCCTCTTGCGCCTCCTGTGTCCACAGCCAATGGTCCGTGTGTGGGTCGACCAGTTGTTTGGTAGGTAAGAGTACAAAGGTGCTTTGTCTCTTGGCTTGCAATGGTAGGGGAGCTAAGTAGCTGGTGTAAAAGGCAGAGTCCAAACGGGAAGCAGGGAATGCTGTGAGTGCTCACAAAGTAGAGGTTTATGTTCAGAAAAAAGGAAAGACTTCAAGCCAAATGAGAGGGCGAGGCACCCCAGAGGTTAGGGTGAGCAGAGTGTTGCCATCTGTGTCTCCAAAGTCTCTATAGGCTGCGGGTACAAAGGCAATGGCGGAGGCACTGGAACAGACCATAGGGTTGGGGGATAGCATTTGAAAGGACTGCAAGGGTTAGTTAGGAGGGTCATTACACCCACAGATACTGACCTGAGCGAAGAAGTGTCACTTCACTCTTTCCCTGCCTTTAATGCTTCCACTGGTTCAATCCAGCTGGATGCCTCCTTACTCAGGAGCTGGGAGCATTTGTCTCCCAGGTCTTCTCCTGAGACAGACCAGAGTGGGAACTGGGGAGAACCAGTTGTGTGTATAATAATGTGAGCCCTGTTGTTTTACCAGCACAGACTTAGAGAGGTCCCTTTCCCCTGCTTCCTACCCTAGGCGCTCTGTCTGGCACTTCCTTTTCACAGTGTATGCAGGTCAGACCTCTGCCTTTGGAAGGGAGTCTGTCATATGGATGGAGGATGGCACGGGTCTCTTAGAAAGCACAGTGCAGTTAAGTGGAGTTTTCACTGACAGTGAGGCTAACCTTTTTTTTTTTTTTAATTGTGGCAAGATACAAGAATATCATTCCAATCATTTTAAAGTTCAGTGACTTTAAGTACATTTCTCATTGCCAGACAGCCAGTCTCCAGAACCCTTCCTTAGGTGAACCTGGAACTCTGTGTGCATTAGACGTCACCTCTTCTCCCTCTCGCCAACCTCAGTATCCTGACTATGCTTTCTGACTCCGTGAAGTTGAAGACACTGAGTCAGCTCTGAACTGACTGGGGTCTTGCAATTCAGTCTTGATAGGAGAACATTCCAGCAATTTACAACAAAGAACATCTGGGTGGAGTGACTGTGGCTGAGCTTTTCTTTTCAGAAGCAGAGGGCAAGAGGTTCAGAAAGGCCAGCTGCTGTGGCGGCTCTCCGGGGCTGATATTCTCTGCCAGATGTTGCAGCCTTCTTCCTGTGGGATCCAAGTTGATTCAGTTGCTGCTTGTTTTATGAGCAGGATTTTTGGACAAGAGGATTTCAGAAGTATCCAAGACTTCCTGGAGTGGAAGATTATGGTCTCCCTTGTGCCACTGTGAAGTGGCAACCCAATTCCCTCCACACCCCTTCCCTCTCTCCAGCTCAGTCACCCCAGAAGAGCCCTACCTCCCCTACTGCTTCTTGGGTCAGCTGCCATTGAGTGGCCCCGTCACTTAGGTTTGACACAGGAGGGGCTCCATCCCAGGTCAACCTGTTTGCATATATGCAGCATGATTAGGTTTTGAACAACCTTCAAGGGTTTAGGTCGGGACCTGGAAAAGAGTAAACATTTCCTACACTGAAAAACCCACTCTTACTATCCAAGTGAACTTTGTGCCACAATTCTAGGTCAAGGTATTAATAGATATGGCCACATGGCTTAAATAATTAAATATATAAAAAGTCGAGTCTCGGAGAAGGATGATCCACAGGCTCAGAGACTCACAGCTTGCTAGGGTCACTCATAGCTTGCACAGGACTTGTTGGGACCTGATTTCAGGCCTTCACACTCCGGCATTTCATCCGCACACACTTTGCAGGAATGGTTCCAGAGGTATCTGGTGGAGGAGAGCTTGGGTGTGTTCCTTTCTGATATGTCTTTCAGAGGTATTTCATGGAACCAGGGAATAAGCAGAGACTTTGGCCAATATGGACAGGGACCCTGGTGTGTTGGTTGTGTACATCAGTTACAAAGTCACCACCAGCTTAAGCCCAGGATGCTCTGGGTGGCATCTTCAGGATTTGTTAAGATATGTTAGGGCCGCAGGTGGCACCTGCAGTCTGACATGTGAGTGAGCTCCTCTCTAGGGACCAGTAGAAACAGCCCAGGCTGTATAAGAGAATTCTGCAAGGCAGTTTCCCTGACTTGCTTTATTTAAGAAAACTCCCATACAAGACCCTGAGTATGTCCCTGTTTTGGGTGACTGTGTAGGAACTAAGATCAGCCATAGGAAAGGAGCGATGGCAGGACACTGCTCAGGTCTGGGCCTTACAGTGGAGATGATAGAGTTGTGTGAAATTCACCTAGAGTCCTTCGGAGTGAAAGGATGAGGCAGTGTTCTGCTGTTGGTCAGTGCCCCCCTCTGTATCCCCAACTCAGATTTCAACACAACCAGGATGCTTGGCTTGGGGACTCTGCTCATGTCCAAAGAAGATGAAATGTGTGAGTTAGAAGAGACACTGGTGATTGGTCCAGCCCTCTCATGTTCACGATGGAAACTGGGCCGAGTCTGAGGGGATATAGCCACTACTTGGAAAGGGAAAGACAGGAGTAGAGCTTATCTACTCCTGGATCAAAAATACTCCTGGATCAAAATCTGGAGGAGAATGGTGCTCTAGCCTGACTCTGGATCCACTCAAAGCTAGTATGCCTCACTTGCACTAGCTAGCTACCAGCCCATGGTATTTGTTTCAACAAAGCCTGTGGGTTCCAATGATTACAAATTTCCATGCAATGTTCAATATAAACAAAGATGTTCAAAAGTCCTTCCACACACTAGCAGAGGGGGAATTCTTTCCCTAGGATTCTAGGACACAAATTAATTCAAAACATCTATCTGTGAAGTAAGTAAGCAGACTGGACTCTTTTCTTCCAAACACTTGAAGTGACTGAACACTAACTGGCCGGGGGCAGGGTGAGTGTATCTGAACATGCTTTGCCACGTGTCTGTGCAAGGCCTTTCAGGTAGGTAGGCTTGGGGTGAAAATATTTTGGTTAAGTTGTTTTTGTTTTTGTTTTTGCAAGACAAGGTTTCTCTGTGTAGCCTTGGCTGTCCTAGACTCACTTTGTAGACCAGGCTGGCCCCGAACTTACAGTGATCTGCCTGCCTCTGCCTCCCGAGTGCTGGGATTACATGTGTACACCACCACTGCCTGGCTTTTGTCAAGTTTTTAAAAATAAAATTAAATAGAAATTAACTTTTCTAAAATTTTAAAACAACCTTAGATTTGCAAAAACTGGCTTAACTTAGTTGGAGAGCTTCCTGTGTATCACACAGCAAGTATTTTCCTTATTTCCCTATTGTCCAATATCTTCCATTATAACATGGGGCATATAACATATACCCTCTGTTACCCTGCATAAATATAGTGCATTTTCCTCATCAATAACCAATATTTACATATTGTTAACTACAAGTTACATTGCTCTCAGATTTCCTTATTTTTTTGCACAATGTTTTCTCTTTTTTTCTGCTCCAGGATTCAGTCCCGATACCACAGTGTTCAACTGTCTCATCTACTTAGGCTCTCTGTGACTGTGGCCGTTTCCTAGGCGTTCGTTATTTCTGAGGACCACTTGGCAGTTTTGAGGAACTCTGGCTGGGTGATTTGAAGAACATCTTCTGGTTTGGGTTGTTCTTGTGTGGAGGAAGAACACAGAAGTGAAGTGTCATTTTCTTCACCTGGTATCGGGAATTCAGGCCATAATGACTAGCATTGGGCTGCCGGCCTTGTGGTCTGCCTTAAGGGATATGCTGGCTAGACTTGTGTCAACTTGACACACAAACTAGAGTTCTCAATTGAGAAAAGGCCCCATAAGATCTGGCTGTAAGGGATTTTCATAATTAGCGATTAATGGGAGAGGGCCCAGGCTATTGAGGGTGGGCTTGTGGTCCTGGGTTCTATAAAAGAGCAGGCTGAGCAAGCCATGATGAGCAAGCCAGTAGGCAGCACTCCTCCGTGGCCTCTACATGAGCTCCTGCCTCCAGGTTCCTTCCCTGTTTGAGTTACTGTCTTGACTTCCTTCAATGATGGGCTGGAATGCACAAGTGTAAGCCAAGTAAACCCTTTCCTCTTCAATTTGCTTTTGGCCATGGTGTTTCATTGCAGTGATAGTGACCCAGAATAAGATAGGAGTGCTAGATTGCTTCAATATAAAGCTGCATAACCCACCTTTACACTTTATTTTCTCCCTTTCTTCCCTTCCTCCTTTCTTTTTTTATTTAATTAATTTATTCAGATTACATCTAAATTGTTATCCCCTCATTTGTATCTTTCTGTTCCTACCTCCCTCCCTCTTTCACCCTATTCCCCTCCCCTAGGTCTGTGACAGAAGGGGATCTCCTCCCCCACCATATGGTCACAGCCTATCAAGTCTCATCCTGGTAGCCTGCTTATCCTTTCTCTGAGTGCCACCAGGCCTCCCCACCAACAGGAAGTGGTCAAATATGGGGCCTGAAATTTGAGGGCAAATGGAACTAGAAATGACCATCCTGAGTGAGTTAACCCAGACCCAGAAAGACTCACATGGTATATACTCACTTATAATTGGACACTAGCCCAAAAGGGATGTCCCATGAAAGCCTTCACTTACCAAGAGATTGGCATAGATGTGGGGACTTCCTATTGGGACTCTAGGAGAGAGAAGTATGGGAGAATGGGGAAATAGAAGGATCCAGAGGGTCCTAGAAACCTACAAGAAGAACATCTTGATGGATGGATCTGAACCCAGGGGGGTCTGTTCAAACTACTGCACCAACCAAGGACAATGCATGCAGTAAACATTGAACCTCCTTTCTTTTTTAATAACCCTTTCCTTCTCTTTCTTTTCTCCTTCCCTCCCCTCTCATTTTTATACAGGGCCATGGTATGTTGCCCAGGCTGGTCTAGAACTTGTTATCTTCCTACTTCAGGCTCATATTGCAGATGCATGCCATGGCACTTGGCCTCTGTTGTACTCTTTAGATAGAAGTTACTAGGCACAGCCCACACTCCCAGAGTGAGAGCTCATGGTTCCTATCCGTGGGGTGGAAGGTTTACACAAGTTATTTGGAGTTCTTTAGCCCAAATGTTTTCCTTCTTTCATGCTATTTTAAAATATGTCCAGTTACTTATTTATTTAATGGACGTATGGATATTTGTTTGGTACTTTGTGTGCTTTAACTTTTTTGGGGGAGCAGGAGTCCCCTTGCTAACTGTTGTTCTCTTGCTAGTGGTGCTGCATGAAATAATGCTGTAACCATGTAGCCTGGATGGGACACTCGATCCTAGATGCCAGTGTGGGACACTTACCAGTACTTTATTGAAACAAGCAACCCTGGAAGCAGAATGTGCCCCCTGATCCTTCTAGCATGGCTGAGAGGGAGCACCAGCCCAGTGGCGGGATTTTTCCACCTCCAGGGGGCAGGGAAGGAGAGCTTCATAGAACTAGTGCAGGCCCTTCCAGGAGGCAGGTGTTTGCGGAGCCAGCAGCAGAGGGAGCAAGAGCGCATGCCAGCTAGAACTGGTAAGAAGACAGCTTCAAGCTTCCAGGCTCCCTCTGGAGGGTGGGGGCTGCGGGGTGGGGTCTTTGCAGGTCTAACCTTAATTTTGTACTCCCTCCCCCAACCAGGGCTTCTCAGATCTCCCAAACTTAAAGTTCCCTTCTGCTTTATCAATGAATGAGAAAGTGGAGCATGACCATGGCCGTTTAATACAATTTTGGGACCAGCTTAAGAATAGTGAATGCTCTCGACTTTTATCTGTGACTGCATGTCCTAAGTAAGAGATGAGCTAAAGCCTAAGTCCAAGATGAGGGAGGAGAGAGCCTCGCCCTATTGACTGAAGGAGGAGGAGGAGGAGGAGGAGGAGGAGGAGGAGGAAGAGGAGGAGGAGGAGGTGAGAGGCAGGAGTGAGCTAAGGAGAGATGAGGATTTGGGTAAGATTTCCTAGAGGAGGCTTAGGTTGGGCAGATTGGAGGCACAGGACCTTCTTGGCATTCTTGGCATTGTTTTCAAAGACAAAGCTCATTTTCTTTTTCTTCTCCTCTTCCTCCTTCTCCTCTTCCTCCTCTTCCTCTTCCTCCTCCTCTTCTTCTCCTTCTCCTTCTTCTAAATTTATTATTCTTTTTTTTCCTGAGACAGGGTTTCTCTGTATAGCCTTGGCTGTCCCTGGACCTGCCTCTGCCTCCCTGAGTGCTGGGATTACAGGTATGCACTGCTGTGCCTGGATCCAATGTATTCTTCTTTCACACAGCACATCTGGATCACAGCCTTCCCTCCCTCCACTCCTCCCAGTCCCCCTTCTCTGTCCTCTCCCCCAGACCTACTCCTCCTCCATTTCCCTTCAGACAAGACCAGACCTCCCAGGGATACCGACTGAACATGTCGTAACAAGATGTACTAAGACTAGGCACAAAGTCTCATATCAAGGCTGGATGAGACAACCCAGTGGGAGGAAAAGGGTCCCAAGAGCAGGTGAAAAAGTCAGAGATACCTTCATTCCCACTGTTCTGAGCCCCACAAAAACACCCAAGCTAAACAACCCCAGCACGTACACAGAGGACCTAGCGCAGACCCACGCAGGCTCCCTGACTGCTGCCTCAGTCTCTGTGAGCTCCTACGAGCCCTGCTTAATTGATTCCATGGGCCTTGTTCTCATGATGTCCTTGGCCTCCCTGGCTCCTACAGTTCTTCTTCCCCCTCTTCTGCAGGGTTACCCAAGCTTTGCTTAATGTTTGGCTGTGGGTCTCTGCATCTGCTCACGTCATCTACCAGAGGAAGTCTCTCTGATGACGACTGGGCTAGGCACCAATCTGTGAGTATGACAGAATATGTTAGGAATCTTCTTATTGACTTTTGAGTTCTTTTGATGAGTTGTGTCTGGGAAGGCGAAATAGAATAGAATTTTTGTACAGACCGTGGGTGGGTTGAGATGGGAACAGGAGGGATTGGGGGGGGGGGAGAGAGGGATGGAGGGAGAGTATAGGGAGACATGATTGAAATAGAGGGTCATTTAGGGAGCAATATGGAAACCTAGTGTACTGGAAACCTATGAGGTTGACCCTAGTGAGGGCTCCCAGTAATGGAGGATGTAGAGCCTGAACTGTCTGTCTTCTGTAACCAAGCCAGGCTTCCAATGGTGGGGCTGGGACACCAATCCAGTCACAAAACCTCAAACTCACACCTGCCCTGCCTGCGAGACCCTCTGGGGCCAAAGATGTCACAGAACTTGTAGGAGTGGCCAACCAATGGCTGGTCTAATGAGGCCTACACCGTGAGAGGGAGTCCATATCCAACCCTGCCTGGATAGCTAGGGACCAGAAGCTGGATGGCTCAAGGCCACTGTCTTACATGAGATTAGTGATATGTCCCAAAGAACATGACTGTATGCCAAACTGTTGGGGTCTCAGAGAGAACTTGGGGGGGGGGGAGGGGACAGGCTGCCAACTGCTTGGCAGTGATTAGAGAGCTGATGGCACTCACAGACATATTTGGGACATAATGTGGAATGATTTTTATATTACTTATTTACACCGTATGGAAGTGAGAAAATTAATCAGCTCCCCCCTTGTATGTCTGGGGATAGGTTGACTAGAACAGGATGCCTGTCCAGGAAAGGAGGATAGACAAAGGGGCCAGAGACATCTTTGCTGGGTAAGGTCATTCCATTTGTACCTCCACGCACTCATACATACATGTCTATGCCTACATATATGTTTATGCATGCACCACCCATCTACCCTTTCACCTCTCCATTTATCCATCATCCCAGATGTCTGTCTAGTACAGGGTTCTAGGAAGGGCACACTCTCAGAGTATACCATGGTATCCTTCCTTGATTAGGCCAACAGAATGGATTTTCTGGCCCCCAAACCTCTTCTACCTCCACGGTCAATTGGTTAAACAACTCTTGTTTGAGTCTCCACTTTCTGTGGTCTCCTGTCAGGTCCTGAACAGGATCAACAGTAAATATAGACAGGCTCATCCTCAGAAACTGCCCCTGGAATTGGGGAGAAGGCACATCTACTGTGAAAATGGTACAGCTCAGGACATGAAAGTAATTGATGGTGCACTTAATGTTTGCAGTGCACAGCTCTGAGAGACTGTCAGAGTACCGGTATAGTGGGCTCATATTTCAAAGGAGAGGTGAGTTTTGAGAGGACCTCACAAAGCCCAGAGGGATGAGACAGGAGAAGGGACAGAAATGGCGGCTTGCCTGGCTGCCACGATAGCTACCCTCCTCACTTTGTGCAGGAGGCAATGAAGGTCACACATGAGGTCAGGCAGCATGTGTGCTGCTGTGTGGCTGGAACAGAGCCAGCCTGGAGCACAGCTACTCCCAAACCCTAAGGCTTGTGTACTGACGTGTGCTTGGGAGACCCTGGCCACTTTCTCCACGTAACCCTCTGGAAGCTCCACCGCCATTTCCCTGCCTCCCCATACCCCGCGAGACAGGGTTTCTCTGTGTAGCCTTGGCTGTTCTGGGCTTTGTAGACCAGGATGTGAGCTTGCATTTCTTGGCTGTTGTGACACTGTTGGTCTCAGCCACTATTGTCTTATTTGTCCCTTCCCAGCAAGGGATGAGGTAGGATGTGTGAGGTTGCCCATTACTGATTGTGCTATGTGAGCTTTCTCAAGTATCAGTGTGCTCCTGAGCACCAGTGAGTTCCTTTGCACTCCTTGCCTCTCCCCTGGGATCTTTCCTTCCTCCCTTACTGTCTTCTCCTCCCCTCTTCTCTCCTTTTCTTTCCTTTGCTCTCTCCTCCCCTTTCTCTCCCCTCCTCTTTGCTCTTTTATCTGGTTTCACAGGTAGGTAAGAGAACTTTCCAGAGGTTGTTTTAGTAGCTGCTGCCATGAGCTCAGACTCCCTTTCTCTCTGGGCTTTCTTGGCCCAGCTCACACCTGGTGTTCTCAGGTGTTCCTAGTGACCCCTGGACCAGTGTGCTCCAAACCACCGTCTGAGCGGTGCTTCCCAGGGACAGGAGCCCCTTACCACCCCTTTGATGCTTTTTCTGTACCCTTTGACAAGCCTAGTCCTTCCCTAGAAGGGGAGTAAGTATCTGTTTTGTGTGACTTAAAATAATTAGGTAGTTGTCTTAGGAAAGGGTGGCAAATCTCTAGGAAGGATTTTCTCAGGTCAGTGCGTCTGGACCTAGATGCGGTAACATGGAAAATTACTTTTCCTTTCGAGTGGGGGGCTTGTGGGCTGGCAGGGTTCCAGGGTTGCATTCCTGATCTGCACTGAGTTGTTCAGTTTCTTAGATTCCTCTTTGGGACCCAGAGGCACTGTTCTTGGTCCCTGAGGCCCATTACACTCAAGCTGAGGGCCCCCTACCACTCCTTTGTGCCCACAGCAGGAGCTTTGGTGTGGCCCATCCCTCAGGGTCTTTCACATTACTCCTTCCCTTGGATCTTTCCAGACATGTTCCCATCTTGCTGTCTGCTTTTGCATTGTTGGGCGCTCCTGTATTCCTAGCACACAGTTCTGCCTACTCACCTTTCCTCAGAAATCTTCCCAGAAGCCTATGGGGGGTATGGCCTTCTAGAAGCATCCATATCATTCCTCACCCGGGCTCTTTAAAGTTCAGCTTTCTATCAGTGTAATAAAATAACCAAGATAACCAACTTAGAAGAGGAACTGGTGACTTTGGCATGTTTCGGTTTTGGAAGTTTCAGTCATTTTGCTTTTGGGGCTGTGCTAGAACACTTCAACGTGGTGAGGGTCCACGGTGGAAGTCTACAACTAGGTATAAAAGAGAAAGAAGACAGGGTGTGGTCCTGTAATTCCCTCTGAGGTGAAATGCCTAATGACTGACAGACCTCCTTCCAAGCTCTATTTCCTAACATTTCTCCTGCTTCCCAACAGCACCTGGCTAAGGAACAAGCCTGTAACATGTGGCCTTTGGAGGTCATTCCAGTTCAAACAGTAGCAGCTGGTTTGGTCAGTTCTCTTTGCTCCAGCTGGGCCAGGTTTCCTTAAGGAGAAGAACGCTAATGACTGAAGGCAGTGCCGCAGTCTCTTCCTGTGTTCTAGGACTGTTCTTCTCACAGTCTTTGTTGAGTAGGATGCACTGGAAACAGAAAGGGGCTTTGGGTTTTGGATTTGGAAAGCCCTGATAATTTAATTCTTTTCCTTTTTATTAGTTTTCATTTTAATCAGTATACAAAGTCATAGATTCACAATGGGATTTTCATACACACTTTTTTTTGAGTGCTTGTGTGTGTGGTGCACATACATGGGTGTATGTATGTTCATATGTGTGTGGGTGCGTGGGTGTGCCTGTAAACCCTGAAGTTGCTGTTAGGTGTCTTCCTTGGTCACCGCCCACTTTATTGACGTGACGTCCTCATGGAACCTGGAGCCCACTCATTCTAGCTTGCCTAGCCAGCCATCTTACTCTTTTATCTGGGTCCTAGGGATACGAACTCCAGTCCTTAAGCTCGTGGGTCACATATATTTTCTCTTCTCCATAACCCTCCCTCAGGGCCTCTTCCCTCTCACATGATAGCTTTCTAGTTTCATGACCTACACTTCCCACACACAAGCACTGAATCTAAGGTTTTTCTATATCAAGAAACACTACAGTTGCCTCTCTAAGTTTAATCTAGTTTCCTGTAGATGCCATGGCTTCCTTTTTAAATGGCTGCATTGATGCCCATTGTATGCATGCACCATATTTCCTTTACTCACCTATTGAAGGACATCAAGCTATTGTGAATAGACATGCAGGTATCTTTGTGCGAGGGTCTTAGAGTCGTTTGGGTACAAGCCCAGGGGTGGAATAGCTGGGCCAGATGGTATGTTCATCTTCAGTTTCTAAGGAAGCTTCCACACTGATTTCCCTAGTAGCTGCACTAGTTTACACTTACACCAGCAGTGGAAAGGACCTTCTTCTTATTGCATACTCTCCATAGCTTCTATTGTTTGTTTTTTTGAAATAGTTGTGTTTATGCATATGTGCAGATGTTCACTGATGTGGAGGCCAAAGGACAACCTGGGATGTGCTCCTCATGAATGGTCTACCTTCTTTGGAAGAGGGACTCACATTGGCCCAGTTAGGTTAGGCTGGCTGATCAGTGAGCCTCAGGGTCCTCTATCTGGTCCCTGCCTCCCCCAGCACTAGGATATAGTTGCCACCATGCTGGGCATTTTTTTTCAGAGATTCTGGGGATCAAACTCAGGTCCTTGTGCTTGTGAAGTGAGCTGCTGGTTTTGTTGATGTTGTTCTGACTTGGGTGAGATGGAGTTTCAAAGCAGGTTTAGTTTTCAGTTCCTTGATGGACAGCCCACACTTTAAGTCCTGCCTCTGTCACATTTTGCTTTGGGAACCTGGAGTGGTCACTTACAGCTCTTTGACATTCATGTATCCTGAGACACATTACTTATCTCATCCATGGTTGTGAGGGTGAAGGTCTGTGATGCAGTAAAGTATTGGGGTAGCACCCGCCACCCAGTGTGAGGCTCGGGGACAAATGGTAGCCAGTGAGGACACTGTCATCACTGATGTCTCCCTACTTCCCTGTGTTGGCCCTGTACTGGCTAAATGAATTAGCTAAGCTACCATGGTTGTGAGAATGAAGGTTTGTGAGGACTGTCCTGTCCCTGGAGAACTAGAGCTTGGGCAATAGGCTACATATACTTTCCGAACAAAGCAGAGAGAAAGCCCAGTGTGAATTGCAACAGAAGGTACTGTCTCCCCTCTCAGCATGGAGAACCTGCGAGGATGAACAAGCACAGCATCACTAAGAGACATGTTCAGATCACTCTCCTGTAGCACTGGGGCTCTTCTCTTTGCTCTTGGTTAACTCTTTAAGCAGCACACACATAGTGTTACCAGGTTTGGAGCAAAGCAATCCAGGCCCTCTGCCAGTGATGACTGTTGAGAAACCCCCTCAGGACCACAAATATCTGCTGCAGTGGTGTCGCCTCCCCCAACATCGTGCCTGGGGTGAACTCTTCAGATGGCAGCCCAGAACCCCTGCTTCTCCCCCCCATACTCATTCATCCACCCAGAGGGACTGCCTGGGGAGGACAAAGTGTGCAGAAGAATTGTTATGATGCCAACAGCCTCTTCCAACCATCTGGCAGCCCAAGCAGCACTCTGTTTTGACGCAAACTGGCAATTTCTGTTCTTTCTGATGGAATAGAGACTCTTAGCACGTGGTGTCACCATGAGGACAGCAGTGTTCATGTGCTGAGCATCCACCAAGACCACAGCCACCTCTGAGCAGTGCTGGGTTCTCATGGAGACTCCACGATGCTGAGGGATCACTGATCCTGTTGTGAAGTTAAGAAACCAAGGCATAAGCCAGGAGCAGTGGCGCACACCTGTAATCCCAGCACTCAGGGAGGCAGAGGCAGGCGGATCTCTGTGAGTTCGAGGCCAGCCTGGTCTGTAAGGTGAGTCCAGGACAGTCAAGGATACACACAAAAACCCTGTCTTGAAAAACAAACAAACAGAAAAGGAAGGAAGGAAGGAAGGAAGGAAGGAAGGAAGGAAGGAAGCAAGGCACAGATATTAAGCACCTTACCCAGGTGAGCCCAGACAGCCTGATTCTTAAATTCCACATTCTTTGCCTTTTCATTTAGGGTAATCATCACCACCTTTGTTTTAAAGCAGCAAAAACTGATAGTTCAGAGAGGCAAAGAGACTTGCCGCGGGGCACACAGCTAGTGAGGATCAAGGTAGGATTAGGGCTCTGGTTGGCAGACCCTAGCCTGAGCCTCTCAGTCCCCTGGGAGCTGGCTCTCAGTTGATTTTGTGTCATCCTCCTGAAACCCTCCCCCCCCACCCCCAGCAAAGCCTGCAGGAAGATGTGGATCCTGGATGCAACCACAGCTGCTGATGCTGGAGATGAAAGAGGTGGGACGGGCCAGCCCGGAGCCTGGGCGTCCTGCCAGAGCTGCCAACATGAACTCATATTTTGTCATCTTCTCCTTTTGCCTGATTTAATGCAACCTTAAATAATAATGGGGCAGGGGGAGGGAGACTCAGGGAGGAACAGCCCGACCAAGATCCTGCAGAACAGTCTCATCAGACCATGCATTTCCCCTTTGCTATTTGAGAAGCAATTTCTCCTCCGATGTAAACATTTTTTTTTTAAATGACGATTCCAGGCTGAGTGGCACCAGGAGCTGCGTGAGACACTTTCCTCTAGCTCCCCCTGGTCCTCAGATAGAAGCAGAATGGGATCCTGTAACCATGGCAATTCTCTAACGTTCTTCTTTCATAAACTATGAACATGGGGGAGTCTTGGCCATGGCTTCTTCTAGGAGAAAACAACGCGCTCTCTGTCTGGGAACTCAGGATAGCTGGAAGAGGAGGGAAGGAAAGGGGCAGGGGTGGGTTTCAGGTGTTTTCCTTTCTTTCTTTTTTTTTTTCTTCCTGGAGCTGAGTGACATCCTATTTGGTTTAGCCCAAAGAATGGCTCCAGCACGTAGGGAAGAAACAGCCCTGGCCAAGCACTGAGGATGTACTTTATAGTTTAGTTGAAGGCAAGAGAGAAGGGAGGAAGGGCATATGCTTCAGCGAGAAAGGCTTCGGGAGATCAGGAGGAGTGATGGAGGGACGGATGGCTTTTATTTTGAAAGAGGTTAAAATCCTGCCAACCTGTGCAACAAGTCTCAAGATGACACCCGTCACCCCCCCCCCCCATTGTTGCCTATGGAACCTGGGTGCTGATCTTCTTCCCTGTGTCACCAGCTGGGCGTGAGGTCTCTGTATTCTTGGAATCAATAGTATATAATAGTATATAATGAACGCATTGCACAAGTGAGTGGAGGGACAATGTCAGTGGGCTTCCTGTTGTCATAGCAAACAGCTGGAATGGGTGGCACAGAGAATAGGTTTATTGTTGGCACACAGATTTTGAGGGTTTGGTCTATGACCTTTTGGCTCTGTTGCCTTGGGTGAGGTGTGCACTGTGGAGCAGTATTCACCTTAGGCCAAGGAGAGAGAAGTAGGGGATGGGGTCCCACAACCCTTCTTACGCTCTCAGAGAGTCAGAAAACTCCCGTAAGCCCAGTCTCTTAAAAGTTTGTGCCACACATCATGATGCCAAATTGAGGACCAGAACTTGGGCACAGAGACCTTTGGGAATATTAAAGATACAGTCTTTAAAAGGGGCATAGTGATTATATCTCATTATAAATACTATGTAAGGTATGACTCTCCAAAATTGAAGTCATGAAACCGTTCATTTAATATGTCACTTCGTGGTCCTTTTTGTCACTGCCCACCATTGCTAGAACCTACAGAGAGAACTCCTGAGACTCATCAGCCTTGAGATGTCCTTGAGCGTTGGTTGAGTAGGAGTATCAGTGAGAGCCGGGCCTCTCATGCCACCTTGTTTTCTCAGTGTGAGTGTGAAGGGATGTATCTGGAGAGCGATCTCGTTGCTAAACTCCACATCTTGACAACACCCTTTCAGTTCCTGTAAACTCTCGGAGAACAGGAAGCTTCAAGTCAATTTCTCTCCAGGAACCTTATAGAGAGAGGAATCAGATGACCCTGCAAGGCAAGAGCAGCATGCTGCTCTCAGCCGGATGCTTCTCAGCTTTTCTGTCACTGCGGAGGCTTCCACCGGAGAGCTATCCTGTGCTGAGTGGTTTTTCTGATGCCATAAGAGGCCCCTGCTCATTTTGGACATCTCACGTCTCCTCAGCACATATGCCAATGCTTTCCATATGGGGATTGCCCCATCTTACAGCAGAGAGTGGGTGTTCATTCACCCTTGTGTCGTTACAGCTTAGCACAGTTTGAGGGTCCTCTCAAATCACCTTCATCTCTGTGGTGGTTTGAGTAGGAACGGCCCCCATAGACACATATGTTTGAATGCTTGGCCCATAGGGAGTGGCACTATTAGGAGGTGTGGCCTTGTTGGAGGTTGTGTGTCACTGTGGGGGACATAGATTTGATGTCATCTGTGCTCCAGCTCCACCCAGTGTGGCACACAGTCTACTGTATCCTCAGAATGGAAACGTAAAACTCTCAGCTCCTTCTCCAGCACCATGTGTGCCTGCACGTTGCTGTGCTTCCCCACAGGACGATAATCAACTAAACCTCTGAACTGTAAGTCAGCCCCAATTACGTGTTTTCATTTATAAGAGTTGCCATGGTGTCTCTTCAGATCAACGAAACCCAAACTAAGACAACATCAGACACGTGAAGAACTCAGTATCTTTCTGAGCTGTCGTTGTCCTCGGTTGTTAAGGTAGTTTATTTTATAAAGGAACTCAACAGGTAGTATCACTGCTGGCCTTGGATGTCTTCTTGTTGGCTGGTGACCTAAGAGTCCTTTCCCCCTTTTACTTACCAAAACCATTCCCCTACCCATGGCAGTCTCTCTATGCAAAGTACTCTTCAACTTTCCTGCACCAAATGTATCATTTCTTGTTTCCAAGATCTTTGCTTTACATGCAAATGGCATCTCTTTGTGGACCCAGCTGTTTTCTGTATTGAATCCTGAATTTCCTGAGGGCAGAGGCTGGGACTAATGGGTCTAAGTCAGCACAGTATCCATAACACTTTGCATTTAGAGTGGGACTTGTTAAAGACCACATGGAGCACATTAGAGTGGGACAGGGTCTCCCTCTCATTCATGCCTTGTCACTTTGCAGTTCCTCTCACCAAAATAGGTGCCACTTCTCTGCCCCACAGTTTTGCTTTAGCCAATGACATACCGGGAGGCAAGCTACTGCATGATGCTGGAAGAGACTTAGCTTGTGCAGGAGATGTGCCTTTGTTCTCCCACTGTCACCTGACCTCTGAGTGTGGATGAGGAAGACAGAGGAGACAACCTGCAAACCTATCAGTGAAAGAAAGCGCTGTTGTAAGATGCTGTTGGTGTCCAGAGACTGTTTGTCATGTGATAACTGTTGGCTATATGATTATTCATCTAAACTGAGGCCTGGAAAACCCTGAAGGCCTGTGGAGCTAGCCTACCTTTGAGATTTGATACAAAAGTTCCTGGAAGCATAGAACACTGGGAATGACTACCAGAAGTGGCTGGTTATTCCCCAAGTGGAGCCTGAGGGAGATGGAGAAGAAAAGGATGTTTCCCTAAAGGTCTTCCTCTCTGAGCTAAGCATGTTGTTAAAAATCGCAGAGGATGGTGGGAGGGAAAAACGTTGGGATTCTCTGAAAAGTATCACTTTCCCTCATACTTAGGAACTGTGCTGCTTCCTGTTGTGACGTCTATGAGTAACTCTTAAGCCAAAAATACTGCTTGTGCATGCCTGCGAGGGGGCGTGGGTTTTACGCAGAGATGCCTTTTTAGAAATTGGACATTTCAATCATTCTGTCATGGGATTTCAAGACTGGTGAGTTGAGTTACCACTGCCATAAGGGATGGGGCACAAGCAGCTTAGGAGCCTGATTAGGCTCTTGTCTCCACCAGTAACGTGAGAGTTTCTCATAGTTCACCCCTGTCTAAATTGGGAGGTGCCAGGGATGACGAAGGACAGGACAGGGGATGATGTTTCTTCTTTAGGAAGAACCTTGTACTCACATTTAATCAAAATCAGTTCACCAAGGAACAGGGACCTTGGGATGGGGAGAGGAACCAGGGCATGAACATCTTCCTGTAGAGCCTTGGTGAGTGGTTCTCACCAAACCAATCCTCCACAGAGCATCTACTAGTGCTGCTGCTGGGTACCAAAGCTGTGCCCAGAGTTCCATGGAGATGATGATCTAGGGGGAAGGCAGCCCCAGATAGCCACATGCGTAAGTAAAAACTGGTGACTCTGATGGGGTTGTACATGGAAGCTTCTAAGGGTTGAAGAGCAGATAGTAGAGATGTTTGGGGGATGGCAGGAAAAAGACCATTTCCACAGCCCTATTAGGCGACTCTAGCACCTTGTTTTATTGAGATTGGGTAGATAAGCACGAGGAAGAAAGGCAGACAGCAAGGTGGCTAGAGGCTGATGCACGCACAGCTGTACCACAGTAAGACTATTCTGAACAGGCTCAAGCAACATGGTGGATCAAGATGACCTCTACTTCATTATGATGACATTTCTTTACCACTAAATTGGCAAAACTGTCTGCTTCCATTGTGTATTTGACACTAGAACATATCAGGAGAGTCTTTTTATTTTATTTTATTTTATTTTATTTTTTTCCTTTTTTTATTAATTTATTCTTGTTACATCTCAATGGTTATCCCATCCCTTGTATCCTCCCATTCTTCCCTCCCTCCCATTTCCCCCTTACTCCCCTCCCCTATGACTGTTCCTGAGGGGGATTTCCTCCGCCTGTATATGCTCATAGGGTATCAAGTCTCTTCTTGGTAACCTGCTGTCCTTCCTCTGAGTGCCACCAGGTCTCCCCCTCCAGGGGACATGGTCAAAGGTGAGGCGCCAGAGTATGTGAGAAAGTCATATCCCACTCTCCACTCTACTGTGGAGAATGTTCTGACCATTGGCTAGGTCTGGGTAGGGGTTTAAAGTTTTACAGCCTGTATTGTCCTTGGTTGGTGCCTTAGTTTGAGTGGGACCCCTGGGCCCAAATCTGCCTATCATAATGTTCTACTTGTAGGTTTCTAGGACCCTCTGGATGCTTCTACTTTGCCATAGGAGAGTCTTATATAAGGAAAAAATGGAGAGTGAGCCCTGCCTGTTTCAGGAAATTCTGAACCCCTGCTGGTAATTCCCTTACCCCAGTCATGAGTAATTCTCCTCTTTATGACATTTCTCTGTAACAGCAGCAGCAACAACAACACCACAAAAACAAACAAACTAAAACCAAAACATTCACAATCCCAGCAGTGTGATTCTCTTGGGAAGTCTGTACCCACCCTTTCTCTTGGCTGCATTCTTTTCATTGTTTATTTCATCCTCCCTCCCTCCCTCCTTCCCTCCCTCCCTCTCTCCCTCCCTCCCTCCCTCTCTCCTTTCCTTCCTTCCTTCCTTCTTTATATGTATATACTAAAGACAGAACCCAAGGCCTTATCCATGCTAAGCAAATATCCCATCACTGAGCTATATTCTTGTCCATGCTAATCTTTTAATAAACCAACTCCCAGCTTGTTTCATATCAACTCTTCCTGAAACTCCTTACAGAGATCTTTACAGTCTGGATCTGGGACCACCTCTGAGTGGAGGTCATTAGGAGAAGTCTAGCTGCACAGAGCAATGCTGAGTTGTTGTTCTAATGGCTGATGACATACTCGGGGCCATATCTACTCCACATGGAACTCTGAGCTCCCGAGCAAGAGATGCCAGAGCACTGCATGACCTTCAGGAACGTATAGCAGCTCTGTCCCTTCCTGAAACTACCTCCTTCCTTGGTTCTCAACTGTGCCCAGGGCTTTGAGATGTGGGTCTAGACTTGCCCCCTTGACTTGTGTGTCTGGGGGAATAAAAGATAATGTAAGAACATCTTTTCTGACACACAGCATCTAGTGTTTGCCCCTTAAGTCCCACAGACCTGGCTTTCTGATGAATGAAAGCAGGTACTTGATATTATCCTGTGAGGGATATTGCTCAGTTTCTCTATCTTTGCCTGCCAGGATGTCATTGTTAGGAGGTGCTAGGGCCTCTCCCAAAGCATCAGTGGATGTGAGTTCTTGTATCTGCCTGCCCTCTGTGTGGTGTCGTTTCTTCTCTAACCACTTCTAGCTAACCTTCCTGGCACCCAAGGAGGAGGGCAGGGGACGCTACAGCTTCAGGCATTGGCTATTGCCAGGTTCCTGCATTGGTCTCCTAGTGCTTTCTCCAGGGGATTGATGAATATCTGTCATGCCCCGTTTCTCATGCCCCAGTACAGCTGGCCCTTCCTCTTGCAGTATCCATGATGAAGATCATCTGATTCTTGGCTAGGAGTCTCCAGCTCCATAGTCTGACAGAGGCCTGGGAAGGTGGCACACACCCAATTCCTCTGATTTGAAGAGCATGAAACCCCTTTCTGCAGGGCATTCTTCAGGGGTGTCCTGTCAGAGTTCCAAAACCCAAACCTACTCTATTTTCACATCTCATCCTGCGGTGTACGTTACATTTGCAGTAATTAACTTGGTGCTCTGCCTTAATCTCTTTCCTCTCAGTCTATCCTGTGCACATCTGTTGCTTTAGTCACATTTAAATTAAGCTCTGTTTATAAAGCCCCCTTCTCCAAAACCTTTTGGTGGCTCCCTATGATTTCCTCAATAAAGCATAACATAGCAGCCAACAGAGCTTTTATTTTTGACTCCAACCCACCTCACCACCTCAGCCTCTCTGCGTTCACTGCCTCATGGACTTTAGGTGCTGGCCTCCCACTATTCCCTGAGTACACCAGAAACCTCAACGAGTTAAAAAAAATGTTATTTATATAAGGTTATTTTAGCATTTGCTAAGCGTACAGTTTAGAGGCTTTGAGGACATCTGGCTGTGTGACTATATGCCACCACCTTGCCAAGCCTTTGTTCTCATCATTTTCCTCACCTGGAGCTCCCTTTCTCAGAGCTGGAAATAGAACTCTTCATGGCTTTGAGGTGTTCACAATTCAAAAGATGTCTGTACTAGGAAGGCCCACTGGACTGAGATGTCTATGCTAGGAAGGCCCACTGGACTGCTCGTGTGCAAATCTCCATCGCCTTCTGGGTAATAACCTTATGTCATTGCATTAACTTTCTTAATTACTTTCTTTCTATGTTGATAATAACGTTAGCTCCTTGAAGCCTATGATAGAGTCTTGGTCATCTTTGTTCACGTGTGCGGTGTCTGGCTGCAGTGAACGCCTGTAAATGGCTTCTGCTGTCAGCCTCACAGGTGAGAGCTGATGTGGTCCTCACATGGTGGCACTGTCCTTTGGTGGAGAGAATAGCACACAGCTACATAGACTACCATAAAAACAAGGATGGCAAATGAGCTGATGGTGATGAACGCACACACGAGGAACTACTCCACGAGCCAGCAACCCCACTCATGGCTATAAACCCAGAAACATGGCAAGTAGGGATTCAAATACTGTGCGCTGCACCCATGTTCATGGAACAGTCTTTACCACAGTGGAAGACTGGAAGCAACTTGCTTTGGACTGACCGGATGCTTGTGTCACTTCAGTACCCATGTTGAAATTCTGGTGTTAGGAGGTGAGCCTTGGGGAGTATCTATGTTGTGACAGTGGTGCCTTGACCAAATGAAAGGAGCTCTGGAGTGCTTTTCTTCTCTCCCACCCCACTCTTTCGCTCCCTACTTCCTATTACTTTTTCATAGGAAGACATAGGGAGGAGACCTTATAAGAAGGTCTTCCCTAGCATCTGAGCATGCTAGCCTTCTCTCAGAGCTCTAGCCTCTAGAGCTACAAGAAATAAGTCTCTATTGTCATTTAAGATGCGCAACCTATGCAGAGAACTTATTTCAGCAGCCTGATGTGCATAAAGTACAAGTTAACTTTCACTCATTTAGAAACAAAATGCTAATGCACAGAGAAATATTAATTTTTAACAAAGAACAAAATTCCAATGCATTCCACAACATAGGTGAGCCTTGAAGTAAAGCAGCCACAAAAGATAGATCGTCCATGCTTTCACTTATCCTTAGAGGAGTCGTACTCACCAAGAGAGAATTGGTGGCCTAGACCCAGGGAGGAGGGAATGGGGAATGGTTGTTCAGTTTGGGACAATAAAAAAGTCCTGGATAGAATTGAATAATGATACTTGCAGCCCAGTATGTGTGTTCCTGCCCCTGGGGCTTACACTTCACAGTGAGTAATTTTGCATTATATGCATTGCACATTTTACAACAACACAAAATTTCAGACATTGGTGACAGCGAAAATGAATTAGTGTGTACAAATTATGGTCTGTATCCAGAATGGCTACTGCGTCCATGTTTTTAGTTGTGAGGGCCTGAGGTAGGCTAAGGATATGGATGGGGTGAGCAACAGATGCACCCTGAGCTGCTTGGGTTCACCTGGAAGAGGCATTGGGTAAGGGGTCTTCCATACTTACCTCTGCCTATGGTGGAGTCCCCATCTGAGCCTGCAGGTTTGGAATCCACACAACAGTTGCACTTCCGTTCTTCCCTGTTTTGTCTGCCTCTCTGCTGTAGGTGTGGGTCAGCATTGGCCTTGAGCTTGTGGATCAATAGCTGTGATAGTTCTTCTCCACCAACCCTCCAGAGCCACCCTCTTCCAACGTGGCTCTGCTCAGCTGTGAGTCTCCGGAGACTTACAGATAAGGACCCTACAGCTTCTTTGTCCTTTGTCTTCTAGGTGGTTCTGAAGGGAATCAAGAGATCTCAGAAATGAAAGAGACCGAAGAGATCAAGACTCTTGCCCTGCCAGGTTGAAACTAGTTCTGGTCCTTTGCTGCCGTCAGGACTGACACCTGGCAGTGGACAGAAGGGAAGAAGGAAAAGGGTACCCTTCCCCACTCCTGTTTTTAAATGGAAGATTTACTGGAGATTTCCTGCCATACTTCTGCTCCTATTTTATGTGATCAGAGCCTGGCTGTGCAGGTAATATGCTTTTATTCCTAGAGACATTTCATTGGGGTAAATATCTGGGTTCTGTTCATAATGAAGGAGAGGGGACTGGATGCTCATGACCTTTGACTGCATATGCTTGGAGAGTTCTAAAAGTCTTCCTCCGTAGCACAGGCCAAGACAGACAGAGACAGCTGGGCCTTCTTTGTGTTCCCACCAGTGTTTTCTAGCAGGGGATCAAGGACCCACCTCCTAGGAGAAGATAATGATACAGAGCATCTTCATGTACTAACAGAAGATCAGCTCTCATTGGCAGGAAGGTCCTCCAATCCTACCTGCTAGTTACCTTGAGATGTGGGTTGTTATAGCGACAGAAAGTCCATGCTGGGAGGATGCTGTTGTTGCTGAGGGCTATTTCACCCACACACATGAATTTTGTCAAAGTTATCTTCAAGGAGCTGGAGTTGTGGTAAAGCCAAGCCTGATTCCCATGCCACAGGGCTTGGAAAGGTCCAGAAGGTATCCCAGATTTCCTTCTGCCCACCAGACATGCCTTGCAAGAAGCTAATGCTGTAAGTCAAAAGAAGTCAGTGAGGCCCTACAGTGAGTCTGTGCTCACCTGGAAACATTGAAACAAACTGTAGGAAGTTGTCCTGTTTCACAGTAGATGCAGCTAGTGGTGGTGAGGAAAGTGGTTATCTGCAGCCAGGAAATGACCTGTGCCAAGGGACCAATTGTAAGCACTGCACTGGCGACTTGGGTCTACGATCCTTTAGTTTTCTATCCACATGAACTTGCCCTCTCTGAACTTTGTCCTCATCTGTAAGAGGATCTGACGCCATGTCCTGGCTTACAAGATTGCAGTGGGTAAACAGATCATCCACGCCACCTGCTCAGCCTGGTGTTCGGCACATGGCATGGGTTCTACAGACACAGAGGCCCCCTTAAGTGATGTCCCTGTGATGGGGACTTGCTGTCACCTCTGAGGGATGAGGGAACATCCTTCCCTGGGGTGGAGGAGGGCTGCTGTGAAAAGCAGGTAAAGAGCTCTGGCTCCACGTCTCCTGAATTATTCATGGAAACAGCTTTTGAATAATCGGAGGCCATTTTTCATTACTGTTATGTCACTGTGAGAAAGGACTCCATTGCTGAAACCAGAGGCAAGAAAGTGAGGTCTGTTCCTCGTAGACTGCTTTTTCAAAACTGCTTAGAGATGGCTCCAAACTGTCCCCATTTGGGAGGTGCAAGGGCACAGAGGGTGGTAGAGGGGGTGAGTGGAGGGCCCAGGTACAGAGGAAAAGGGGAAAGGGAAGGCGTTCACAGGAGAACTAGGCATAGAAGTGAGAGCAGGAGACACTGGGGCTGGGGTTTATGAGTCTGGAAGGATCCAGAGCCTGACCAACTTCCGGTCAGTCAGAGGCCTGTTTTTCTGTGCATTGTGCTTGGTAACAAGGAGCATTTTTCGGTCCCCCATTGCCCATCCTGATATTTTGATCCCACTGAAGCAAGTGGCAGTGCAAAAAGGGCAGGAGCTACTCCACTTCTGTATTCTTTCAGGCAAGTGCTATTTCTGTGTCTATGCCTCAGTTTCCTTTTCTGATGAAAAGAAGAAGGAATGCCTCTTTTATAGGATTGTTCTGCAGGTCCCAGAAGTGACATGGTTGGCCTAGAACAGTGTGTGGCCTGGAAGAGGTTTTAAAAGCTGTTAGGAAAGAAATCCCTCTCTTTATTCCTCATGAGAAAACAAGTCCTAGGTAAGGAACTGTCCAATGCCAAAGGCAGGTAAAAATGCCCAGGGAAGCAGTAATGCTATCAATCATAATAAAAGGACACTCTCTGTTTTTATGTGTTCAACAGCTTTAGATTTCATGTGAGAATTGCCCAGGAAGACTGGGGTTGTAGGTTGAAAAGTTGCCCAAAGCATACAAAATCCCAGTTGGACAAGAAGAGTCAGTTAAAAGATCAACTATGCATTAACTAATATCAAGCTAGTAATGACTGTGATATAGTTGGGAGTTGCTAGGACAGTGGATTTTTACGTTCTCTCCACATGTATAAGCTTGTGAGGGATAAATGTACACATTTCTATTTGTCAATTAAAAGCTCTCAGTGAATGCATTCATTTTGATATGGGCCATTGGCCTTGGGCAGCAGTGACTTCAGAGTCTGAGACATGGTGTCAGAGAGGGAGAGGATGGAAAGCCCAGACGTGGAGGAAGGGGCAGAAATGCATTTGGAAGGAGGTCGTAGGAATGGATGTCGTGGGAATGGATGTAGGGCCTGATGCTCTTGACAAAGGCCAATCTAAAGGTCCACACCGTATATACATGTGCACACATGGATAACATCCATACAGGCACAGCATAGGAATTAGTTTTTGAGGCCTATAGGACTGCCCAACCCACCCATGCAGCTGGCCTGCCTAGCTCAAAGCCTGAGCATTTACCTCTGGCTGACAGATGGAAGCCAAGGCTCACATGTCTATTTCTTTGAACCTTTCTTAAGGTCTCTCTGGCTAGCTAACTGTTGCCTGCAGCATATGTGGCCTTTTTTTCCCCCCCAGCTCCACTCCACACCTGCAGCTTTCTGTTACTGTAACATATGGCTATAAAGAGAAAAGGAGAAAGGTTTTAGCTCACAGAAACAACTTCAATCCCAGATCCATTGACCCCTTTCTTTTGAGTCCATGGCAGTGTGTCACAGTTGGGCACACAAGCAGGGAACACATGGCTGGGGAAACAAAGAGAAAGAAGGGACCAAAAAACCACAGTGTCCTTCAGGGCACACCAAACAGTGAAACACAAACTCTAATTAGGCCCCACCTTTTAAAGCTTTCATCTGCTCCAAGTACCAAGTTGGGACCAAGCCTTTAGCTCATGGGTTTTTGGTTGACATCCAGATCCAAGCTATAGCTCTTCCCAACCCTATGTTGATGACAAAAGTCCCTTAGGATAGGAAAGTCTTTAAAGTTGTTTATGAGTGCCCTTGAACCGCTCACAGAGTTCTACAGAAAATGCAAGTGTGAGGATTCAAGTTTGCATTCCTGGCACCCATGTGAAATGCCAGATGCTCTGGTACACACCTGTAATCCTAGCTGTGGACAGGGAGAGCCAGGCAGATGCCTGTCTATGTGCATTGACAAGCTTTGCCTTCAGTGAGAGTCATGCCACAAAAAGTAAGGCAGAGGCAATTGAGGAAGACACCTGACATTAGCATCGGTGTCTGCTCACACAGGTACACATGCAAGTATGATCATACACACACACACACACACACACACACACACACACACACACACACACTATTAAGGCACACAGAGGTCACACGGCAATGTTCTATGTTCTAAGACTCTATTTAATGCTCCTTTAAGGCTCTCTTGTGCTCATTTATTGCAAAGTAGACCAGGGTGGGTATCTACAAAAAGACAGAGGTTTGGAAGTTCAGGGGTAGGAGTGTGCTGTGTCACCTTGTGGGCCAGAGGGACATTTGAGGTTGAGGGTGAAGTTAATTTGGGAGGTGGGCATTTGCTAGCAAGGGTGGGCGTCTTGTTGGAAATCAGAGGGAGTGGGTGTTAATAAGAGGTAGGCGGGGTGGAACAGAGCAGTTCTGCTTGCTGGAACAGAGGGAGTGCGCACATACGGGGACAGAGTAGGCTAGAAACACGGGTGGGACCACAGTAAGACCTCCGGTGCTGTTGCAGGGCCACCATTTGCTCTGAAGGGTACAGGTAGAAGGGCAAGGCTGCTTTTATAGGCCAGTTCTCTCCCTCTGCTTGTGGCTCATCTGGTGTGGGAACAGGCAGACAGCTGTGATCTGATGCTGTCCAGCTCTGACCTCATGACTCCCAGACCACAGTAAAGTTGCTTATCTAGGGGAGGTGTCACCATCACCTGGAGCAGATGTTCCCAGGTACTTCTGGTGCCACCTGGAAGCCTTCAACAAGGCTCACCACTCTTAGGGATCCAATTCAAAAGAGCATTCAAGGTCAGGCCCTGACCTTCTCAGGCCCTGATGGCCACTCCCAGCCCAAGGTCCATCCCCAGTAGAATTCTCTGGAATCTAGGCCTATGCCCATACCCTCTCTGAAATCACTCCATCAAATAATTGACTTTCTTGATTTGACCAAAAATTTTACATATAACCATCAATTAGACACAAACATAGAGATAAAGAGAGCTTGGCTTGGGGGCTGTATTCTGTATTTACTGTGTGGAGCGGCTGTGGAAGCAGTGTCAGGGAGAGCTGGTTCCTCTGGGCAGAGCTGCCCAGAACAGCTGGGCAAAGACCTGAGTTCTGCCATTGTAAGAGAAGATTAAATGGCAGAGATAATGGGGCCTTGCTGGCATCCCCCCACTAATGTCTCAAAGATATTAATAATCAATTTAAAGTTGCGTCCATCACGCATGCCGGGAACGTGGCTCTTTTGGATGAGCTACGTCCTTGTTGCTGGAAAGAACAGAGAGTTGGGGAGGGCTGTGTGGGTCCTGAGACTGTCACCTCTCATGGAGGGGTCACATCCTACAGAAGTTTTAAATATGCAGCTATTGGGTCAGGGTCTTGTGGATTTCTTAAAGTGATGATGGGAGTTTACATGCCTGAGATTGAATAGATAACCTCCCCTAAGGAAGTGACAAATAAATGTTCTCAGAAACGGACCGCAATGTCTCACAGTGGCTGGATGAGGACCTGTAACTTTATTCTTCCTACCGAGGCCCCTGAGTTTGCTATGGCTCTGCTCCTGGGACACTCATACCCTTTCTGCATCCTGGCTCCCTGAGCATCTTTCTGCCCAGAAAGCCTATCCTTGCGGAGCACACATGCATAACGCTTCACCGGAGAAATGCATCAACATCTGCCCTTGCCTCTCTCCTCACTCTGCCCACGTGGTCATTTTCCTCTCCAGGTAGCATTTATGTGTCTGGTTTCTCATGGAACCTTGGACACATAAGTCACCAGCTTGGCCTTCTTGGCATGGCTTGTGTTGGCCACTGTGGCAACCACTATTTCCTTGTTCTTGGCTTTCTTCCACCTTCTGTCTTTAAGATTTATTTTCTTCCCAGGAGCCTCCCCCATGCCAGGTCTCCAGCTTGTCCCAGAGATGTCCCAACACTAATTTCCCTACTCTCTCCCAACCCTCTCACCCTCATACCTGCTCTCCCCACATCTGATTCCCTCCCCCTGTTCCCCTCTCCACCTCCTCTCTCACCCAGTTCTCTCTCTCCCTCTACTTCTGATGTCTCTTTTATTTCCCCTTCTTAGTGGGATTCAAGAATCCTCCCTTGAGCCCTCCTTGTTACTTAGTTTCTTTTGGTCTATGGGCTGTAGCTTGGTTATCTTGTACTACATGGCTAATATCCATTTATGAGTGAGTACCTATCACGTGTGCCTTTTTGGGTCTGAATTACCCCACTCAGAATGATCTTTTCTAGTTCTAGCCATTTGCCTGAAAATTTCATGATATCTTTGTTTTTAATAGCTGAGTAGTATTCCATTGTGTAAACATACCACAGTTTCTTTATCCATTCTTCAGTTGTTTCCAGTTTCTGGCAATTATGAATAAAGCAGCTATGAACATAGTTGAGCAAATGTCCTTGTTGTATGGTGGAGCTTATTTTGGGTATATAACTAAGAGTGGTCTTGAGGTAGAACTATTCCCAATAGAGAGACTGCCAGATTGATTTCCAAAGTGGTTGTACAAGTTTGCACTCCCACCAGCAATGGAGGAGGGTTCCCTTTGCTCCACATCCTCGCCAGCATGTGCTGTCACTTGAGTTTTTGGTCTTAGCCATTCTGACAGGTGTTAGATGGGATCTTAGAGTCATTTTGACTTGCATGTCCCTCATGACTAATGTCATTGAACATTTCTTTAAGTGCTTCTTGGCCATTAGAGATTCCTCTGTTGGTAATTCTCAATTTAGCTCTGTACCCCACTTTTTAGTTGGATTACTTGGTTTGTTGGTGTTCACTTTTTTGAGTTCTTTATATGTTTTGGATAGTAGCCCTCTATCAAATGTAGAATTGGTGAAGATCTTTTCCCAGTCGGTAGGCTGCTGTTTTGTAGCTGAGACTCCTAGCAGCAGGAAATACTGAGTCTGAAGTGGCCACATCCTGTGGCCAGGCAAGACTTCCAGTGGAAAGAGAGGGACACCAGTCCACCCACAAAAACCTTTGGCCCAAAATTTGTCCTGCTTCCAAGATGTGCAGGGATAATAGATGGAACAGAGATTGAAGGAATGGCCAACCAACCAATGACTGGCCCAACTTGAGACCCACCCTGTGAGAGAGACCCAACCCCTGGCACTATTAGTGATACTCTGCTTGCAGACAGGAATCTAGTGTAACTGTCATCTGAGAGGCTTCATTCAGCAGATAATGGAAACAGATGCAGAGACCTGCAGCCAAACATGAGGAGGAACTCAGGGAATCTTGTGGAAGAGTTAGGGGAAGGAGGATTGAGGGAGGTCGAGGGGTCAAGGACACCACAAGAAGACCACAGAGTAAGCTAATCTGGGCCCATGGGGGCTCATAGAGACTGAACCACCAACCAAAAAACATGCATGCACTGGTCCTAGGCCTTCTACACATAGGAAGCTGACGGGCTGCTTGGTCCTCATGTGGGTCCCCTAACAAAAGGAGCAGGAGCTGTGTCTGTCTTGGACTCTGTTGCCTCCCTCTGGATCATGTTTCCGTAGCAGAGCTTGTCTTGCCTCAGTGAAAGACGAGTCACTTAGTCCTGATGTAACTTGATGTGTCAGGGTGAGTTGGTACCCAGGTTGTGGGGGGGGGGCAGTATGGCGGTAAGGGGGTATGGGGGAAGTGGGTGGAAGGCTGGGGCTGAGAGGAGAGGAGAGGGTGGGGTTTTGATTGGGGTATAAAATGAACAAATAAATAAGTTAATGAAGAAAAATTTATTTTTGTTTTTAATTATGTGTATGTGTGTGTTGGGAGGGGTGGTAGGCGCACATGAATGCTGGTGCCCATGGAGCCAGAGTATTTGGATCCCTAGAAGCTGGAATTATAGGTAATGGGTCAGTTGACAATGATGTTTAGAAACACATTTAGAGCCCCAGGAAGAGCAGCGAGCCGTCTTAACCACCGGGCCTTCTCTTTAGCCCTCTGCCATATTCTTTCACTCATGGTGGCTCTATTAGTTACTTGGGCATCACTGTGCCCAAAATGCTAGGAGAAATGACTTCTGGGTTCATAGTTCCAGAGTGCTGCAGTTATAAAATGCACATTGGCAGAGTGGCTGAGTCCGTGGCAGCAGGTAGGTGCAATAGTGGGCACCCAAGCCTGGTAAGCAGGGGAGCAGACAGGCTGGCTGCAGCCAAGGGAAGATAGATATGCCTTACTTCTTCCAGCTAGGTACCTCCTCCTAAATGTTCCACAGCCTTTAAAATAGTGTCACAAGAATGGTGCCAGATTCTCAAAACATAAGGCTATGCGGGAGAGGGGAGGATAGTTCAAATTTCAACCCTCACAGTGGTCAACTGGCTGTCTCCAGTTAGCTTCAAACCTTCTTATCCCTGGACTTCCTTTTCATGCATTCAACTCACACTTGTTGTCAGCTGCTCTACCTAAGACCAGGGGTGAGCACATGACTGAGACCTAAGTAATCAAACCATTAGCCTTCTTGACTGTTTCATTTTTCTGGCTGGACAGATAAGTTACAGGCAAATAAGCAACGTAATTCAAGCCCCTGAAACTCAAACCTGACACTTGTTTGGTAGCTCCTTGGCACATGCCATGCATTTTCCTGCACTTAATAGTAAATGCCGCCCTGGAGCAGGTGCAGGACACCAAAGAAAAGAAGATCAGAGAGGTGGACATGGGGTTGATAAGGATGGCGAAGGTGGGGACAATGGGGATGGGAGAGGAGGTAGGGATGGTGCAGATGGGGGTGATGGAGATGGGGATGGTAGGGATGGAATGGGGATGGATGGATGGAGAGAGAGAGAGAGAGAGAGAGAGAGAGAGAGAGAGAGAGAGAGACAGGGACAGAGAGAGAGACAGAGAGAGAGACAGAGAGGGAGACAGACAGAGAGAGAGAGACAGAGAGACAGAGAGAGACAGAGAGACAGAGAGAACATGGTACTGACTCCTAGCAATATCTTAAGCACCAAGGTTCAGGCATTCACAAGTAACCTCTGGGATTATCAATTTATCAAGGCAGACAATCCCCCTTTTTGCTTAAGCCAGTTTAAGCCGGACTTCTTCCACATACAACCAACATTCTCACTACTGTAAAGGCGCCACATTCATCCCACATCATGGATGTGGAGCACCATCCTTTGTCCTTAGGGCTTTCCTAAACCTGGGTTGTTTGTGTCACTCTTTTCCTGTTAGAAGTGTAGTTGATTGATGGTGGGTTTGCTTGACACTTACCACCCTGTGTTTGCTCTTCGTGCCCTACTTGGTTGCCATGCCCTTAAAATAGAAGGAGGGCTGGGTTCTCTTCCCTTACCTCCAGCATTTCCCAGCAAAGGCACACACAGTTAATGACCAGCTCCAGGCAGCATGGGAGCTGAGGCCAAAGTCAGACTTCACTCCTGCTCAGGATGATTAACAATCAGGTGTCAGTGTCCTCCGGGATTTGAAGCATGCACTGGGCATTGTGGTGCTGCATATATATGCACGCGTGTATATATTTGCCACCCTGCTGTTTTCATATCAGGTCTCACTATTCTTGAAATTCTTCTCCTGCCCCTTGAGACTTTGAGGTCCCATCGTTGCCCCCGGGGACTGAGAATGTTCCCGCACCCTGAACGAGTTCTGCATCGGGTGTATTTTTAGTTGGCTTGTTTGCATCTGTGCTCTCCCAACTTCTTGCCTGATTGACACCTACTGGGTGAGAGGCACAGGAGCGTAACCACTCTGGGGAGTTGTTCAGCTCCTGTGGGTGACTGCACGGCGCTCCCCCAGGAAAGGGCAGAGAGACTTCCATCTCCTTTAGCTCATCTCTTCAAGTGGATGCTGGAACTAACCTGGCCTTGTTTGTCTTCTCTCTGTACTTGGCAGGAGAGGAAAACAGGAGTTTGGCTCTTCTTGGTAAAGCCCTCCTGAGGGGATCCAAGCTGGGAAGCTGTACACAGGAGAGGTGCTGCAGTGACCAGGCTCCAGCTCCCAGAGGCTTAGTAAAGAGGTGGCACCAGGGAAGAAGAAGCCCTCTCTCTTGAAGTGCTGGGCGGTGGGCTTATGACAAGAACGTGGGGAGTAGGGAGGGAGCAATGTAGAGGCTAGGCAGGAATCAGATTACACCTGCCACAGCACGGGGCAGCGGTGCTAAGAGTGTTTAATAAGGGGTAGGTCTTAGGATGTGAGGAAGTTTAAAGAGGCAAAAAAGGTATGAAATGGAGGATTTTAAAAGAAAGAGATTTACTTTATGGCTTCTCTCATGAAGAAATGAGTGGTTTTTAGACCCTGGGCAGCTAAAGCTCAGAAGATGCCTCTAGTTCAAGGGATTCAAGAGAGGAGCATGAACAGCTCTTGCCTTTCCTGGGATGACCTGACCTCTGGCCCTCCAACCTTCCATGTGCTTGACCAGGGAGGCTTGTAGAGGCAGACACTGAGCAAGCTGGAAGAGAGTGGCTCGTAGCTCTCCAGTGCCACCCGTGGTCCTCAAACAGAGATCTTTGAGATGCAAGAGGCAGAGTCATCCATGGTGACTTCCAAGAGAAGTGATGGGCCTGGAACCTGGGCAGGGGCCATGTGGGAGGGAGGAAGTAGGCTGCATGAAGACCCTTCCAAAGCAGAGAGACCCTGAGGGTCTACAAGGCACCTTCCTGCTTACCTGGTCTTCAGGACGAAGAGAGGCTGCAGTTTGGGTTACGGCAGACTTAGACCCAGTATTCTTGCAATGCTTTCCGACTCCCAAGGGAAAAGTAGCAAATGCTCACACACGCATTGAACCATGGAGAACTGTGGAACAGAGTATGCAACTCCGTCCTCTAAGGCCAGTTCCAGAAGCCAGCCTAGCAGCACCGTGTGTGTCCTTCCTTCTATCGGTCACTTGAGTATATTGAAATGTTTATAAAATATTCACAACACATTTTTCCCCTTCAAAAATGGTATCGTATAATGCCTTACAATCAATTTTTTTCTACTAAAAGTGAAATGGATATCTTTCTAGGTCAATCAATAAATATAGCTCCAACTCATTCTTTTTAATTGCTTCCTAGTATTTCATAGTATCTACACATATAAAGATCATGTTAGGGAAACCACGTGACCCTTTCAATCAACCAACACAGACCTCCTAGAGACCTCACAGGTACATATTGCCACAAATCAAGTAAATGCCCTCCCAGTACTTCCAGGCCAGTTAAGGTGGTAAGACTTGGCCCTGGGACAGGGGAGTTCAAACATAAGTACATGTCCAGTGCTTAGGCTGAGAAAGCTTTAAGCAGGAGGGATGGCTGAGGCTAGACCTTGAGGGGAAAAGAGACAACCTGTGATGAAGCAGAGAGGGTCTGGTGGGTATTTGCAAGGTTGGACAGCAGTTGTTTGGAAGCACCGCCCTTTAGATGCGAAGAAAGAAAAGCTAACGTCACTCAAAGCTCCCGAAAGCACCCCTTCCCAGTAGGTTAATTATCCCTTTGGTCTCTAATTCTGTCACACTCTTGATTTGTGTAACAAACCCTCTTTGTACTGAAAGCTCATATGTCAACTTGAGTTTCATCTGTGCCTGAATGATCACAAGTTTAGAGTGGGGCATGTCTCTTTTAATGAGCTTTGACATGTCATGCATCGAACGGGGTGACTACTGTGGGACCCGAAGGTCTGTGTCCCATCACAAGGGCATCTCAGCACAGACAACACAGGTGCCTGGGGAGAAGAGAGCCCCATTCTCGCTGTGGGTGAGGTTTTGCTCACTCTGGACCCGCAGGGATTCATCCATCTTTCACCTGGCTTTTCTCCTGCTGTCCTTTCTTAAAGGCCTCTGCCACCCTCTGACCTCTCAGAGTATCATAGTGCAGAGGATGGTGGTTTTCACCTCTGCAATTGTGTTGTTTTCCGTGTTATTTTGGGAGGTTCTTTTCTACGCCTTCTCTTAGGTTTCCCAGCACTTGTTGGAGGACATGGCTTCCTTCCATCCTTGCCTGGAGAAGCAGGACTTTGATACTCCCATCTTTGGGCATGGATCTGTCCATCCACTTCTCCCATCTGCAGACTCCAGTGTTCCCAGCCTCTCACCTTCTCCCTCTGCTCACTGGCTTTCCTCTTTTCCAAGGCTTTTGGGGACCATGAAAATGTACCACTTAGGTCAATGTGAAATTATGCTTTCTGGACTCTTTTCATTTTTTGACTTCAGGAAGGGACTACAAACTCCTCCGACAAACAGCAAAAGGGACGCAGAAGCAGATGCAATCACATTTAAATGCAAAAGAAGGTCCCAGCTCAGAGCCCCATTGGGAGGCAGAGTCTTACCTTAAAGAGGTGGTTTTTGAAATTGCATTTCCTCTCAGGGCACTATCTGAGCTGCTGAAATATCTCCTCTCATTACTGGGAACCTATATAAAACCTGGTAAATTTTTATTGCGGGCCTATTACAGCTTTAGTTTAGGATTCCCCCTCCCCCGCCCCCACTTGTCAGCCCTGAGGAATAGATTTCATATGCAGGTCACAGCAGCCATTTAGGCCTGCTGAGCAGAGAGAGAGACTGAGAGAAGGACTTGGGGGGAAGCCTCCATGCCCCCAGCCTCATCTGCTCAGTGCTCACCCCTTCAGTGGCCTCACTCTTGAAGGGACCTTGCCTTGTTTACGGAGCAGGATGAAGGCCACAGGACTCCCTGTATGGAGAAAGGCAGAGGTCCTCAGAGTGAGGGCCGTTTCCCATGGTTCTCAGTTGGTCCAGCTTCACGGGGAAGGCTGTGGAAAGGGTCAGAAAGACCCAACTGTGCTGGGGGAGCGGAGCTATGCAAACCCGGTGGCCAGCCTCCTTCAGTGACTTAGACCTTGGAGCATGTATGTAGCATGGTGGGAGATGAGGGCAGCCTGCGCCCTGGCCTTCTTAGATGGGCGTCCTTGGCTGATGGGCTCTATCTTTCTTCTTCTCTTCAGCGTATTCTCATTGGAACAGAGGGAATAGTCCAGTGGAGAGGCTTAAGCACAGCAGCACAGGTAAATCCCCCGGTACCAGTCCTGCCTCCAAATGGATGTCTAATTAACAAGGAGCCTCTCTTTGTACCTGATTTATGCTGCCTCCCTGCATCCTGCTCTTCCTTCTCACTCAGTTCTCAGTGGTCCACTCTCACTAATTATTATGGAAATGCTTCTCTCGGTTGAAATACTCTGTTACTTACAAGGTCAGCTCTAAAACTCCAAGTGTTCACGGTTTTCTTACCATGAACTTTTCATAGCTGTTTAACATTTTGCTTTATTTACTTATTCTTGTTGTTGTTTTCTCTAAATTGTTGCCATGTTCACCGCTTGTTTACTGGGACTATAATATTTGATCTCTCCTAAGTAAATATTTAGAATAAAGGCCCAAAACCAGCCACTGGGCAAAATGTCCTCGTTTCTGCCACAGACAGAATTCTGCCTAAAAATGGGCAAACCTTGGATGCAGGCAGAGTTGACAGCCAAACTCTGCCAAGGCAGGGTAAACAAGTCCTCAATAGTTCCTGCCTCACAAATATGTCTGTCAGATATATTGGGCCAGAAGGTTCAAGATGATGCTCCAACATTATAGAGAGTTTTGGGTGACTGTTTAGGCATCAAACTGTCCCTGTCATTTTCTCATTGTGGAAGCTGCTAACCTGCACCTCCTGTCTACTCAGATAATTAATATTTATTCCTTCTCAAGTCTCTGATGGGGTTGAAGACCAGATAGTTTTTTACAAGTAAGCTTAGTTGTTTAGGGGTTAAGATGTTTTTAGGTCTAGATAGATGTTTTAAGGTGATAAAGATGGGATATGATAGATATTGATTTACATTCAGAATTTTAGACTCACCAAGATCAGAAAGATGTTCTCTTCAAGGCTGCCAAATACAAATAGCCAAAACACTATGAATGTAGCATTTCTATAACTCCTGATTGTTTCGTAGTTCTTCTTGTTGTAGGTAGTTTATTGTATATATGTGTAATAATATAAATGTATATGTAAAAAGAGAAAAAATAAAAATAGAATAAAGGCCAAAGCAGGGGCTCAGGCTGATGAAAGCACCCCTTATAATTCAATCAACGTATGTCATACATTGGGTATTCAACAGTGAGGATTACCTAAATGAAATCTTTCCTAAAATGGAGTGCAGCTGACCTGCAAGGCTAAGGATGCTAAATTACAACTTTTAGGTCAGAGCCCTCATGCCATCTGCTTTTATTAATAAAACCTTGCTGTAACACAATTGTACCTTCTGATTTGCAAGTTGCCTTTAATCTATTCAGTGAGAACTGAATAAATAGATTAAACAGAGATCCTATGGTCTAAAGAGACTAAAATATTTATGGTGTATACTTACAGAAAATTCCAGCTCAGCTCTACAGAAGATGATCTGATGACACTTTCAAGGTCCTTCCTCAGTCCAACGGGACAGAGGAGTTAGTGCGATGCAATCCAGTAGGAAGACCCCCATCCCCATAGACACCAGACACAACGTGAGCAACTCAGTTACTGTGAAAATGTGGTGCTGTGGTGCCTTTGGTAGGCAGTTTGGCACTGTGGTGAAGAACTATGCTTCTTTAAATCATAAGCTTCATGTCAGAGAGAAGGCCTGTCTGGAGGCAGTTCAAGGGCGAGTCCACAGCAGGAGCAGGACATGGTTCTAAATGCAAGTGATGTCTAGTCCTCCCCTTCCCTCCCTGCCCACCTCCCTCTCCCTTCCCTCTCACCTCCTTTCCTCTCCCCTCCCCTCCCCTCCCCTCCTTTCCCCTCCTCTTTCCCCTTCTTTCCTCTCTCCCATCCCTTGCCTCACTTCTTTTCTATCCCCTCTTCCTCTTCTCCTTTCTTGCTCTTGCCTCTCACCCCCTCCTTTAATCTCGTCCACTCCCTTCTTTCCCTCCTTTTCTGCTCTGTTCCTCTTCCTTCTCCTCTCTTTCCTTCCCCTTCCCTCCTCTGTCCTCTCCTCCCTTTCCCTCCTCTGCCCACCCCTCCCCTTCCCACCTCTCTCTTCCCCTCCCCTCCCTCCTCCCCTCTCCTCTCCTCTCCTCCCCTCTCCCCTATGCCTCCTTTCAGTCATCTTCCTTGGGCTGGGTGTCTCTGCTGGTTAGTTTTTGTCAACATGACAAACACTAGAATCCTATGGAAGAGGGAACCACAGCTGAGGAAGTGCCTCCATCATACTGTCCCTCGGCAACTCTGTGGGCCATTTTCTTGATTTGTGATTCATGTGGGAGGGCCCAACTGACTTTGGGTGATGCCACCCAGACAGATGGCCCTGGGTCGTATAAGCAACAGTTCTTCGTGGTCCTTGCTTCAGTTTCTGTCTCCAGGTTCCTTCTTTGAGCCCCTGCCCTGACTTCCCTCAGTGATGGCTTGTGATCTGGGAACTACAGGGTAAAATAAACTCTCCTCCCTGAGTTGTTTCTGTTTAAACATCAGAGGAAAAAACTAGGTAGTATCAAATCTGGGCAGTGTGCCTCTTAGACAATTGCTCTATCACAGAAGCCATGGCTTAGCCCCAACACCAATAAGTGGTATTTGTTTGGATTTTTATGACTCCAAAATGTGTTTTTACTGAACTACATCGCAAGTTGTGGGAAATCCACATTTCAGAGCTTTGTGTATTTGGGATAGAGCTGGAAGAAGTTCCCAATTCTTTCTGTATAGCATGTGAACTTACTGCTTGTTTTTTCTCAGTTATAGCCTCACTTTCAGCCTTTCACTAACTCTTATTCAGTTCTGCCTACAGATATAGCCAGACATCCTTGGGTGGAGTGTCAACGTCTTTGGTTTCATTCTGGAGGTCACCTTAGCCAGATCTTCTATTGACCCCCAGGACTTCTTAAGTCCCAGTCAGGTCCCTTCACTCCCGTCTTTCCTTATTTCTCCTCTTCAAGGGTCTGTCATCCCATTCCTTCTATTCAACTCATCACCATTGTTGTTATTGTCAACTTGTTCCAGGGTGTCAGACTTGTGGTCCTCCCACCTCTGCCTCCTGAGGGCTGGGGTGCAGGAGTTTATCACCGTGCCTTAGGTAATGCATTCTTTGGGCCCTAAGTAAGCCACAAAGTGGTAGAACAGCCTCTTCTGTTATAGTAGGTAGTGCCAGCGTTAAGTGTGTCCTTTGTTGAAGAGAAATGACACGGTCTTAAGGACTCTGGAATGCTAAATTCTGACTTTCCATTATTGTGGACATTTCAGGATCTTTAATTTAATTTATTTTTACACACACACACACACACACACACACACACACACACATACACACACCAACCTTGTAGCTTCTGGGATCAAGCTGTGGCTTGGCAGCAAGTGTCTTAACTTACCAAGCCATGAAGCTGGCCCCAAGACCTTTAGATAGACACACTTTACCTCTTTCCCTCCCTAGGAAAGCAGCGGATGCACTTTTAGACTTCTTGTTCTTAGTGTAATAGTTGTGTGCCATGCTTGGCCACATGCAGATGTTCAGATTTGGATACAGCAACATGTGATGGTTTTACTGAATTGACAAGGAGTAGGTAGATTCAAGTGGTAGGGAAATAGATGTGTGATAATGTACCCATAAATGCATACTTAGAAAAATTGTCTGGGAAAGGCGTGGGAGAAAGACAGGAGAACCAGTAATTAGATCTAGCAACAGGGGCTCAGGTTGTAGAAGTCAGAGATTAATTACTGACCACACTCAAAGTTCTTCATTTTAACCATGAAAGAACATAAGCTGAGAGTGGGCTGGGGGACGGCCCCTGCGGGATGGCACCTGGGGGATGGCACCTGGGGGATGGCCCCTGGGGGATAGCCCCTGGGGATGGCACCTGGGGATGGCCCCTGGGGATGGCACCTGGGGATGGCCCCTGGGAGATGGTACCTGGGGGATGGTACCTAGGGGATGGCACCTGGGGATGGCACCTAGGGGATGGTACCTGGGGATGGCACCTGCTGTATGAGGCCCTGAGTTCAATCATCAGCATCCAGGTAAAAAAACCAGGTGACATGGCATGTGTGTTCTTGCATCCTCTGCTGGGAAGGCAGACAGGAGGGGCTCATCCTTCAGGTAGCCTAGCCAATCAAGGAGCCCCGTGCCAGTCAGAGACTGTCTCAAAAGACAAGGTGGGTGACCTATGGTATGCATACTTGTACACACACACACACACACACACACACACATACACACACACACACATACACACCACACACACTACCATACACATACCACACACACACACACACATACATACACACACACATACACACCATACCATACACACCACACATACTACCATACACATACCACACACACACACATACATACACACACACATACACACCACACCATGCACACCACACACACTACCATACACATACCACACACACACCACCATACATACACCACACACACACATACATACCACACACACACCACCATACATACACCACACACACACACATACCACACACACACCACCATACATACACCACACACACACACATACCACACACACACCACCATACATACACCACACACACACATACATGCACCATACACAAACATACACTCACCATACTACACACACATACCATACCATACACATACCACATATATACAACACATCATACACACATCACACCATACATATACCACATCACACATACACACCACACCATACACACCACACACAGTACCATACACATACCACACACATACCACCATACATACACCACACACACACATACATACCACACACACACCACCATACATACACCACACACACACACACATACCACACACACACCACCATACATACACCACACACACACACATACCACACACACACCACCATACATACACCACACACACACACATACCACACACACACCACCATACATACACCACACACACACACATACCACACACACACCACCATACATACACCACACACACACACATACATGCACCATACACAAACATACACTCACCATACCACACACACATACCACATATATACAACACATCATACACACATCACACCATACATATACCACACACACACAGATACACCACACCATACACACCACAAACACACACCACACCCCCCAAACCCTATATACCATATCATACACACTACACATACAGAGACACATCACACCACACCACACACACATAAACACACACACACCACACCATACACACATACACCATACCATACATACAACACACACATACCATACCATACATACACACATACACACACACACACACACACACACACACACACACACCACCATACATATACCCCACACACATAATATACACGATACATATACTCTCCTCCCCCACATAACACACACACACACACACACACACACACACACACACACATGCACACACACACACACACACACACACACACAGAGCTGGTCTTCCTGAGTGTGATTAGAGCTCCAACACTAGTATCCTGAGAGATTTGGTGTTTCAGAAAAAGGAGAGATGAGGATGGTGAAACCATGCAGGCTCCTCTGTGATCCAGTGTTGTTTTTTGAAGAAAATATTTTGTTCTTTAAAACAATTTGAAACTCACTGCAGCAAAGCACACCAGGGCCCATTTTGGGGAGATTGGAACCTGAAGAGGGGTCTGGTGTACCAAGTGCCTGGTTTGTTCCAGATGCTTGACAGTCAGTGGTCCATTTAACCTTAATGACACTCCTGTGAGTCACATTTTATGATCCTATTGTAAATGAGGAGACTGAGCATCGTCCAGTTTAAAACCTTGTCCAAGGATGCTTGGGCAGCAAGAAGAGGAGCTGAGCACAACCTTGATTTTAAAACTCATCCTTTTCTCTTGACTTCAAGCTCTTAGGCTATCCGGCTCTTGCAGAATAAAGGGCCTAGTGTATCAGCAGCCAAATAAATATCTAGGGGGTGTAAGGACTTTTGACTTTATTGTTAAGTACCACAGTCTGATAATTTGAGGTCTAGGGTCAGGTTGGGGAGCTGTTGTATTGGACATCTTGCTACTTTGCAACAATACCTTTTTGCATGCCTGACAGAGTGTGGCGAAGGAATGGTTTATTTTGTTGGTCATTTCTATCTTACCTTTTTTGTCCATCTTCTCAGTCAGAGCAGGCTTTCCCACATTAGTTAATCCTTTCTGGAAACAGCTTCAAGGGCGCATCTAAAGGCACATTTTACACAAGGCAGGGTGAGGTCCTGTGTCTCAGATGCTGACAGAATGGGGCAATCCTTGGCTGCAAGGAGCACCAAGCCTGCTGGGGAGGGGAGGGGAGCACTTGAAGCAACTGGTCTCATTCCAAACTAGGGTGAGGGGGAGAGGGAGAGAGGGGGAGGGAGGGGGAAGGAGAGAGGGAGAGAGACAGAGGTTTCTAGGTCGGAGAGAATACCAAACAGCCCCAGGCTCCCACCTCCCTTTGGGACCTGGCCCAGGCCCCCTAAGCTCTGAATTCCTCTGCTTTCACGCCTACCTTTTTTCTCCTGCACAACTGAGCTTTGCTCTTGGCCTCATTTTCTCCCGGGAAGCCCTCATATGGTTGGAAGCAGGACTCACTGCTAAGCCCCCTTTTTAACAGCTCTTTTTCAAATTCATTGTGACAATAAACTATCCAGGGAACCTTCTCAAAAGTCCTGTGTGGGTCCTGGGGCTCCAGCATTTCTCGTAGTCTCCTAGAAAGGTGCCTGATGCTCATGGCCTGTGGACCTCGCTTTGTAGCAGGTTCTGCAGTATTGGAAGCAGGCCAGGTCCTTTACGTTAACTTGATTTATTAAACTGCCTAATGGGCACATCACTTTCTTTTCTGTGGCTCTCTTTTCCAATAAGCCAGATGGGGGAATTTTCTTGAGGCTTGACAAATGTGAGTGTTCTGCCCCACCATGTCCTCTGTTCCTTTCGCTGACTATGACTGATCACAGTGCCCCTCCCCAGGGAGACAGGGCATGTCCTGTGGAGAATGATTTCTCCACCAAGTGCCAGAGAGATCTACTTTTGGTCCATCAGAATGGCTTGAGAAGAGGATTCTTTTTTACTACGGGTAAGATGGGGCTTACAACATTGCCCAGTGTAATTATCTGGGGGCAGATACAGTGTCTTGGGTACTTTTCTCACTGTTGAAAAAATATTCTAATAAAAGAAACTTATGGCAGAAAGTGTTTAATCTGGCTCATAGATCCAAGGTATAGCCAGCCGGTCATGGTGTGGAGATGAAGGAAGGATGGGCTTGAGGCAGTTATTCGCATCTTATTTATAATCCTACGGGATGCACACTGCAGCCCTCTCTCCACTTACATGGTCCAAGGCACCCATGCTGGGTGGGTCTTCCCAGCTCAGTTAACGCTCTCAGGACAGCCCCTCCCAGGCATGCCCAGAGGCTCATTTCCCCATTCTAGATTCTATTAAGTTCATCTTTAGCACTAGCCATCACACTGACGTCCTGTTTGCTACACAGCAGCGAACATGGTTCTGTGTCCATGGTGGCTCATGGCAGAGAAACCTGTGGAAAAGGGTGGCATGGGATGAAAGGCAGACAATAGACTTCAGGGGGAACAGTTAAGGCCGTGGTTGCTGGCTGCTTCCACATCTGAAATGACGAGAAGACTTTAACAACGCTTGCGTCCACCCCAGAAGACTCCATTTAACTGTCTTGGGAACTATTTGGATGCCGTTTTTAAATCTCCAGGGTAAATTTAATGCACATTCAGGGCTAAAGAACAATCACTTGAGCCTCCTTGAATGATCTTCACAAGTGACAATAGACAGAGAAGGCTGCCGTCCTTAATACAGGCCTCAGAGGGCAGCCGAACCCTGATGTCGCACCCCAGTGCCTAGCCCGGGAAGGCTCTCCTTCCTTCCTGAGGGCCTAGGCCAAGAGAAAGACATAGCCTCACTTATCTCTCCATAAGCCTCAGCCTTTGACGTGTGCCCCCTTTAGTTTTCTTGCCTGACACACTTGCTTTTCTCTACCCCACCTTGGCTCCCATGCTTTAGAGTTCAAACCTAAGGACTGATTGTATTCCTGCTAAAGCCTGGATGACAGCCTGGCACCCCAGCCAACCCCCTGGGTCTCCTGGGTTAGAAGAGCCCAGCTGCTGTCCTTGTTAACTCCAGTTCATCAATTTCTAGGGACTGTATAGAGAGAACTGGTGCATCCAACCTGTTGAGGGAGAGATCTTTTAGCTTGGGTGGGATCTTTGAGGCGGGAGGTGAAGGGTGGTGCTCCTGTGTAGATGCCCCTCACGGGGTGAGAGCAAAAGGCTTTGTTCAAGAATAACCCACAAGCCTGATGGAGCAGGCGATGTTTCTTCCCTCCTGAGAGAAAGGAGAACAAAAGATAAAGGGGGCCTGATTCAGGCCACTTCGGTGTGTTTCTAATTATAGTGCCCACATTTGTAACCAAGACTTTGGCCTTCCAAGAAGGCTTGATTATGACATTCATAATTCATTGGCAGCCCAGTCTATTACCGATTCAATGATTTCTGCAGCCAGAAAGAGATCTTGATCCTTTAAAAACTGATTTTTCACATTAGAATAGCAAAAGCAATTAGTTTTATTTTTAGCTCAGTTAAGCAGGGGCTCTAATGAGGCTGAAGAAGAATTTTTTTCTTGCCATCTTTCTTTCTCCCATTCTTTCCCTTGATGCACTTTGGGAGCATTCGACCTGGATATTTGCCTCCTGTTGCCCTTGGGTCTGGATGGGATGCCTCTGGCTGCTTCATGAACCTTCTAGAAAGAGGATTATGTGAAGGTGGAGGGTGGAGGGTGATTTGGAGAACTCTGTGCTCTGCCTTGCGTTTCCTGAGGCCTAGGCTCCTACTTCAACACTTCGTCATGCAGGTGGGGGTGGATGTGTATACACTAGGGAGCTTGGCAACTTGTCGGCCAAACCCCACACTACACCTGGAGTTTCTGGCATGAGAAGATGGCAATAATAGCACATGGTATTTGGGATTCTCCTTCTCATGATGTGGGCTCCACTTTCTATTCTCAACTCTGTCCCAACTCTCTTTCTCTCTTGCCTTCTCCTTTGGAGAATGTTTTCCCAACACACACTTCTCCTTCTGCCATTTAGCCCTTGCCTGCACCCCATCCTGCACTCCCCTTTCTCAGCAGCTCCTCTTCCCTCTTGTGCTGATAACTGTACACCCCACGGGAGCACTGAACACACACTGTTTGAAATACTCATTAACCTGGCCGGGTTGCCTGACCTGCTACGTCTATGTAGGGACCAGGGACCCTGAAGGAGGGACGCTGCGTACAGTGGGAATGACAGTGATGCATTGAGACAGCTCGAGTCTGGGGGTGTCAGACTTTCTGGTACCCTTTAAGACATCTGACAATCCAGATTTCAAAGGTCTGCATTCAGCCTAGTAAACTGTACACGATGATGTCTACTTGAAATCATAGCACTTGGGAGGTAGAGGTTAGGAGGAGCAGAAGTTCAAGGCCATCCTTGGCTAACTAGGGATTCCAATGCCTCTGCCATGGTTGTCTTTAAAAAATAAGTACTTTAAAAAAAAAAAAGGAGCCTCATCTTTGGCCTTCTAGCCCAATATGTCTGCCAGATTTATTTGCAAGGCAGGAACTATTGAGGACTTGCTTACCCTGTCTTGGCAGGACTCTGCCTGCATCTAAGCTTGCACGTTTTAAGGCAGAATTCTGTCTGCGGCAGAAATGAGGACATTTTTCCCAGTGGCTAGTTGGGTGACTGGTCAGGCAGTAAACTGCCTCAGTCATTTTTTCATTTTGGAAGCTGCCAACCTGCACTACCAGTTCACTGAAGCATTTAAGTTTTATTCCTTCTCAAGGATCTGAGGGGAGTTGAAGACCAGACAGTTTAGTTTTACAATCAAGTTTAGTTGGTTAGGGGATAAGATCTTTTTAGATCAAGGTAAAGGATTTAAGTTAATAGAGATGAGATATAATAGATATTGAATTTCATTCAGAAACTTAGACCCAACAAGACAGAAAAGATGCTTACTTCAAGTTTGACAAATACAGACAGGCAAATCCCTTTGAATGTAACATTTATATAACTCACGATTCTCTCATGGTTCTCCATGTTGTTTGTAGTTTGTTTTATTCGTGTGTAATAAAATAAATGTGTATGTTAAAAAATAAAATTACACACACACACACACACACACAAAAAAAAAAAAAAGAAAAAGAAAAAGAAAAAGAGAGAACTGTATGGGCCAAAGCTGCTGCAGTGTTACTCAGCTATAGACTTAGAGAGTGAGTCTGTGGAGCATGACTCAGACTTGAATTTTAAAGCATCATGGAGCTCCGGTTACTTCATGTGTCCTGATGTGTTGGGCAGAAATGTCAGTCTTTCCTGGATCTGAGCTCAGGGAAATCCTAGGGTTCACAGTCACACAACAACCTGAGGCAAAGCCAGCCCCACTAGACCTGTGGCCCTGGACCCCTTCTGCCAGAGTCATATACACAGTGATGTTGTGTCTCTCCTGTTGTCTTATCTTAATGAGAGATGAGGACAGCAATTTTCCCCCAGAACGGATTACCTAATGGAAAGTAATATTGGTTTTTATATATTTTGTGAGGAAAATTGCTGTCCTGGTTTGCTTTCTATTGCTGCGATAAGCATCACAATCAAAACCTGTGTAGGAAAGAGTTCATTGCAGTTTACACCCTGCACCCCATCATGAGGAGGGGAAGTCAAGGCAGGAAGTCAAGGTAGGAAGTCAGGGCAGGAACCTAGAGGCAGAAACATCCAGAGACCATGGAGGGGCACTGCTTCTAGGCTTGCTCAGCGTGCTTTCTTTATATAATTCGGGACCAGAGGTAGCACTGTTCATAGTGGCTTGGTCCCCCGTACAGCAGCAATCATTAATCAAAAGAACACCCCACAGTTTTGCTGATAGGCCAGTCTGCTGGACGCATCTGCGCAATTTGGGGGGTGGGGAGGTCTTCCCTTTTAGATGACCCTAGCCTGTGTGAAGTGGATGAAAAACTGATCAGCACAGATGCCACTAAAAACTGGCTTTCTAGACTCATCTTCTGAAGGCCTACTAAGTGTCAGCTGCTGAGGAAGTGGGAGGACAAAGTGAATTCACTAGTTCTTGCTTTGGGATGGTTTACAGTTGCAGGCTCATATCAGAAGCTCAAGACATTGTGTTCTTGGAGAGGGGAGCGGGCGATACTTATTACTGGGTGTCACCTTGCCTCCAACCCTCTGCATAACAAACACCAGAGACTTAACACATCGAATAAAAGCTTAAGAGCCTCAGTGAGACACAGGATGGAAGGGAAGTGGTGTGGACCTTCCTACTAAATCATCCAGATACTCTCATCTTGTTTTGAGCAGTTTTATTTCTCATGTGAATCTGATTTTGGCATGCATTGCATTATTTCACCCGGTGAGCACTTGTCAATTGTGACAGAGGTACCTTGGGCTGATCTGAAGAATATAGCATCATTCAGGGTGATATTTCTTGGGGCTAGGGGGACTGGAAAGTGGTATGAGGCCATGGACAGGAATGGCAGGAAACAGGTGAAAGGCTGTGGTATTGCGTTCCTTTGGTACACTGTTTCCACTTTCTTCTTTCTGGTCCATCCTGATGCCTAAATGTTTCCCAGGACAAACGAGCACTGCTATGTCTTCCCGTCTCTAGAACTAAAAGATTGCCTGCCATCCTCATAGAGAACGTGTAAAATTGGACCCTGGTGAGGCCGGCTGGTGGGATGTTGTATGAGTCTCTGACAGGGGATATGAATCTTGGCTCCAGGTCTCAATGAAAGACGGTGGGGATGACAAGCCCACATCAAACACCCCTCTGTTCTGGGGGAGCCATTACTCACCTCTCTAAACTCTGTGGCACATGCTGATGAGAGCTCCGATGGTACCGTCTCTCCCCAGTGGCTGAAGCTCAGCACTTCAGCAGGCAGGCCTGCAGCCTGAAGGAAACGGAGCAGAGATTGTACAGCTTTTCTCAGGCTCCGTGGGGTCTTCCAGGCTCCGTAGGAAGTGGCTCTTATCTCCTGTTTTACATCCTCCTCCTCGTGTGTCTTCTATCCTTGCTGGGGCATGAACTCTTTTTCTCAAGTGACTGAGTTCTGTGAAGAATCACGGGGGGTTGTTTATCCGAGGTGGCTCACGCATGTGCAGAGAGACTTCAGGCATGAGACAAATGCTTAGCGTGATGATGAAATGGCCAATTATTGCATTTCAGGCATCTGTTAGGAGATAGTTTGGAGGTAATCTTAAGAGATGTTTTGACAAATGAGATCTGGTACATTCCTAAAGGTCATAGCCTTTAGGACCTGTAGAAAATGGAGGTCTTATCTGATTGTCAGCTGGTGAGGAGCTGAGATGATAAAGAAGATGATGGTGATGATAATGAAGATGATGGTGATGATGACACAAATGGTCATATGCACCAAGGATGCACATACGAACTCGCATCCTCCTTCCCGAAGCTCTGTAGTTGGCACTGTGACTATTCAGAAATGGGGCCTCAGAGACGTTTAAAACCTCTCCTACATAGCTAGGAAGTCAGCATTTCTTGGCTCTGCTCTAGAAATCTTATTTTTCATGTAACAAAAAGAGAGACTTAGGCTGCTTCCTGTAGCTTTCTCAATCCCATCCAGTGAGGGGGCTTAAGAGTAATGATTTCTGTCCTTGCTTTGTCTTCTTACGCCACTTAGAAGGTATGTGATTTAAGACAATCTTTTTTAGTTTCTCTATGACTGCTTTCCATGTGATAAATTGGGATTCACCTCATAGGACAGTGTGAGGATCGCGTGATGGAGCTGTGTCTCTTGATGTGGTACCCAGCCCACAGGAAACACACAGTGCTATTGCTTATTTCGGGTGATGCAGCCATGTCTCTTGATGTGGTACCCAGCCCACAGGAAACACATGGTGCTATTGCTGACTCCGGCAACAGAGAACATCATAGCAGCTGCATCTTCTTCTCAATTTTTTTATGAAGATGTTTATCTTGTCCAGAAGACTATGAGTGTCTAGGAGGCAAATTCCACATTGAATTTATCTTTAAAAATGTTTCCCTTGGAACTTTAAATGTAGTCAACTGAATTAAATGGCTCAGATCCATCTAATAATGACAACTAAATGTTTACTGAGTGCATACTACACACTGTACACCACTCCAAGTCCTTCTGACCCGATCACCTTTTTTGTAGGTGTTATTGCATTTGCTTTGCAATCAAGGGGATTATGGCATATCCTGAAATTTACCAGTGGCAAATAGTGGACTCAGGGCTGGCCAATCTCTCTTCCACAATGCCATTCCTTAAGTCTCTGCTTAGCCCACTCCCACTGATTATAAATGCATTTAAAAGCAGTCGAAACTTAACCCCCAAAGGTGAGCCATTTGTACGTCACACACCTAATTTAGAGTGGAGCAGGGGCTGCAGTGCAGCTCTCTGGACTGCCAGCTCCACGTTCCTCCTTAGGATGAGGTGTGCCCTGTCAGATGGCATGGTGATTAATTGGGAGAGGAGCTGTGGGAGGCTGACATTTTCCCAGCCTCATCTGTGTTTCCTGCCCACACACCAGGCCCTGAATGTCAAAGCCCCCCACGCTGCTATGCTGGAGGGATGAGGCAAACCTACTCAGTATTATTAAGCAATTAAAAATATGGGCTGAGCAGATGTGGGACAGCCTCACTTCCCTGACGTGTTGGGCAACAAGGTGCGTCTCATGCTGGGAGACATTTCAGGGGCACACGGAAAACAGTTCTTAGTTTTCAGGAAGGGGGATTGTGGGTGCTTTTTCCTGGTAACCTTTGCAGTTCATCAGACAAAACAGTCTTCTGGACCATGGAAAAGTGGGCTTTCAGGGGAGTGGCCAGTGGCCTCTGAAGCGCCACAGTTAATGTCTGTGGACCTGGGATGGGGTCTGCTAGAGTTGTGTCTATGGGTCTGTTCCCAGCACTTCTGCATTCTCCATTCTGCTGCCTTCCAAGAAAGTTGCACTTATTTCAGGTTGAGATAGTTTTCGTTGTTACTAAAAAGAGTGGTCCCAGGTCTTAATCCCAGGAAGGAGCAAGGACTTGGGCTGGCTGGTGCAGAGGACCTTTGGCGTTGGACCTACAGTCTTTGGTGAATGAGGCTCGAAGCTTTGAGCCAGGACCAGAGGACACACAGGTGGAGGATTCTCTCTGCCTTCCAGGTTTCTCCACATTTGATTAATGCCTAAGTGTCTATGACTGTTCCTTACTTAGCTAACACAGTGATCAGAGCTTCGGCTCTCTGGGTGGGTGGACATGTGCTGCCCTGTGGTGGGAGTGAGGAGAAGGTTTACACATGCTGCATCTGGGGTGCAGCTTGGGAGTGTTACTTCTCATTGCTGTGTGATGCTGACGGGTTTTCAACATGTATGTGCTTAGTGAGCAATGAGCTGTGACAGGGGTTCCTCGGAACCCCTTTGCTTCTAGCTCCTGACAACTGACTTAATTTCAACTTCACAAAACTACATAACATTGAGTATAGATTGTTGACATGAAAATTACATAGTACAAGTAGAAAAATTACCAATATTAGTACACACACATACCAACACACACACACACACACATATACACACCAACAAACACACATGACACATATACACCCTCAACAACCCCAACACACAACTCACTCCAACACACACACACACACACACACACACACACACACACACACACACACACGCACACACACCAATACACATATTTACATCTAGCACCTCCCCATATACACATACCAATACACATACACACCCCCAACACACACACCTAACACATACATATACACACCCCAACACACTACATAAGTACACTCCAACATACACACACACACACACACACACACACACACTACACATTGTCCTAAAATGGCAGTAGAAGATATTCAGCTTAAGTTGTGACAGGGTTAGTGTCACAACATGTGTGGACCACATACATCTTACAAAATACCAAGAGCTTCATGTCTAAGTCACGAAGTTACTAGGGAGGTTAGAGTCAAAGCCAAGTCCTTAATAGCCCTAAGAAGGTGGGCATAGCTGCTTATAAGTGATTGGCCAATTGAAGAGACAACTGATAGTGCCAACCAGAGAAAGATTTCCTCATGTGCCTTCACTGGGAAGAGGAGAAAATAAGAGGCTCAGTGATTCCCTAGGATCATTTTAAACATGAAGTATAGGGCTAAATATAGACTGAGTGCCATGTGCAGTTAAGCAGACATGGTCAAGATGTGGTCATGTCCATCACTGGCCCATTATTGGCATGGTTTCAGTCTCTCTTCCAAGGTGGTGTGCCAAGCTGTCATAACTATTCTCTTCCTGTCAGAAGGATTCCCTTTCTCCTCTGGCTGGCACCAGAAACCTTTTTCTTTTCTCAGCATGGTGGCAGTGGCGGTGACAGTGGTGGAGGTGGTGGTGAATTATGGCTCCTCAAGGTGCTTCCTTCAATAAAGGGAGAGTCATAAGTGCTTTTCTTCATAATATCTGAAGTGTCCTACACAGAGGAGGAGGAGGAGGAGGAGGAGGAGCACACAGGCAGTGCGGAAAGCTCTCTTTGTGGGTAAAGCGTTGGACCAATAAGACCCCTCATCCAAGTTCCGATGGGATACCACCAAAACATGGAAACACAAACCTCAGTAAAATGTTGAAAGTGGAACATCTGGGACTCTCCAGAAGAGCAGGCCACTGCTGGCTGGTCATCCAGCTGTGACCCCTGGAGCTCAGAGCTAGCTGGTGTCCTTTGTTTGAGCTTGGATGATCCTGTCTTCCAGATGGAGCTAGGAAGATAGGTTGTCTTGCTCTCTTTCTTCCAGGCAAACACAAATTTGGAGACTAGGACAGGCTACTCTTATAACCAATTATTTTGAATTAATTTTTGATCTAAGGAAACAGTCAGAAGTGCAGACTCTCTCTCAACCGTTCTCCTAACTGCCTTCAGACCATAGATCTCCCCCAAAGGGGTGATCTGGCAGAATTTTATTCAATCAGTATTTCTTATCACCTCTTACATGCCACCCAGCATATGGCACTGAAGATATGGTTAAGATTTCTGCTCTACTCAGCTATGAAAGACAAGGAAATCTTGAAATTTGGAGGCAAATGGATGGAACTAGAAACAATCATCCTGAGTGACGTAACTCAGATCCAGAAAGACACACATGGTATATACTTACCCATAAGTGGGTATTAGCCATATAGTACAGGATAACCACACTACAATACACAGACATAAAGAAGCTAAATAACAAGGAGGACCCTAGGGAGGATGCTTAATTCTCATTCAGAAGGGCAAACAGAATAGACACTGGAAGCTGTGGAAGAGAAGGAACAGGACAGTAGCTTACCATAGAGGTCCTCTGAAAGACTCCACCCTGCAGGTGATTGAAGCAGATGCGGAGACTCACAGCCAAACTTTGGGATGGAGTGCAGGAAGTCTTATGGAAGAGTTGGAGGATAGAAGGACCTGGAGAGGAAAGGAGCATCACACAGTGAGGACCTAGACCCCTTGCTCAGATGTAGTTGATAGGCAGCACAGACTCCTTATGGGTCCCATAATATGGGGGGTAGGGACTACCTCTGACATGGATTCTGGTACACACTCATTGATCACTTCCTTCTAGCAGGATGGCCTTGCCAGACCACAAGGGAAGAGGATGTAGCAGTCCAGATGAGATTTGATAGGCTGAGGCCAGATGAGAGGGGAGGAGGACTCCTTGTTTCTGAGGACTAGGAGAGGGAAAGAGGGTGACACCAGGACACAATGAGGGAGGGGGCTACAATTAGGATGTAAAGTGAACAAATTAAAAAAAAAATAGATTTCTGCTTCCTGGAAGTAGGGAGGCAGGCATAAGGAAAATGAACAAATGGAGTAAATACCAAAGGTGTTAAAATCCATGTTGAACTGAAGTTATGGCTGAAGTGTTTTCAGATGAAAATCCTCACTGCGGCCAACGTCGCAGCTGATGAATGAGGATGGGCAAACAAAGGCAAGCGTCTACTGGGGTCAGGGAGTGGGTGTTGCCAAGGGTCTCATTCACTTGTGCTTTGTCATTGGAACTTTCAAACCGAACTCCTACTTAAGACAACTGCATTCCTTAGTTAATGTCATTTCCCTGAACTGAGACAGAAGCTTAGAACATCCCTCCTGGCCCCAGCATCAGGGGAAGGGGACAAAGGAATGGAGCATATTAATTGTACAGTAATAATGGAGGAGATAACACACATACACCTCATCCAGAGGATGTTTGAAGAAGTATGAAATGAGTGCAAGGATACACGCCATCGTGTTAATCCGCCAGTATGGAAACCGAGTCAGTGCAGAGGTGTGGTTGGTGGGTAGGCATGAGAACTGGGGCCAATGCTTCTTAGCGTTTGTAACTACTTCTAAGTTTTACTTCCATAGTTGGAACAAGAAAATAAAAGTGAAGGGGAAGGGTTGTCTGAGCTTTCTCACTTGCCCCGTGTTCTGTATCGTTCATCTGTAATTATCATTTATCCAGGCAAATGCCACTCATCCCAGCATGCCAGCCTGTGCTGGAGGTGGAGAGGTGACAGGACCGAGAAGGCAGGAGGCTGGGCTTCTAGTTTTGGATAACTTCAATTTCGGGGGAAACAGACTTTAAGGGTTGGTTTGCCTATTTCGTTTTTTCTTTAATCAAGTTCTGCATTTAATTGATATTCACAAAACATAAATCAAACATTTCAAAGTGAACAGCTCAGTGGCATTTGGTTCATTCACAATGCTGTGTGATTAAAATATTTTCATCACCCCCAGAGAAACAGTGACTTTTTATGACTGCCTCCCCCAGGCCCTGGCAGGCAGCAGGCTGCTTGCCCTTCCTATGAGTTTAACTGTTTTAGATATTCCATATAAACAGACTTGTACAGCCTGTGACTTTCTAGGTCTTGATTCTTTCATTTATTATCATGTTTCCTAGGTTTAATTCACGCTGGAGCATGTATCAGTATTTCTTTCTTTACATCAGTCATCAGTATTCTCTCCTATGCTGACATCACAGCCTGTTTATCTGCATTTCCGCTAAGGAACACTTTGCATGTATAGACAACAAATGCCTGTTTTGGGCTCTTTGGCATATATAAGTAGAAGAAATGCTGAGCCATATGGTGCCCCAATAATCAACCTGTTGAGGGACCCACAAACTGTCTTCCATAGCCAATAAAAATTCTCTATGAATAGTGTAGGTAAACTAGCACAACATCTGTTGGGGTGGGAGGATGGGAGTTGCCAAGGGTCTCCCCCACTTAAGCTTTCTCCTTTTTACTTTCAGACCAAACTCCTACTTAGACAATTGCATGCAGCAGTTGAAATGTCATTCCTCTGACCTGAGAAAATAATGTTTCATACCGCCCTCCTGGCTCCAACATCAGGGGGAAGAGACAAAGGAACATAAGCACCCTGGTGTGGCCCAACAACAATGGATGAGGGTTTAGAATGGCCCACATCTCCACCAATGGTCTCCTTTACTTTTTAATAACAGCTATCTTGATGGATATAAAGTAGTGTCTCCCTGTGTTTTTCACTTGCATTTCCCTCATGGCTAATGCTGAGTGACAGTGTACATGCTAGCCCATTGTATGTATGTATGTATGTATGTATGTATGTATGTATGTATGTTTGTATGTATTTTTAAGAGAAACTTTTTTCAATGTTTTCACAATTTTTCAATGTAAGTTGCCTGCCTTTTGTTGTTGAGCCATTAGAGCTCTTTATATATTCTGGATCTTGGACAACTATATTTTTACTGTTGTCTTTTCATCTTTTTGATGCTGTCTTTTGGTTGATTTTTAGATTTTTTTTAAAAATAAAATTTATTGTAAAAACTTAAAAGTAAAAAAAAAATCACGCTGAAATTAACTGGACTCAAAGTCTATATAACTCAATGATGTAGAACAGTGGTTCTGAAGTTATGGGGCTTCACATTGGATTGTACACTTTTGCTTATGAATGTATTTGTATGCAGTTATCTACCACCAAAAATGAAACAATCTAAGACAGACAGAACTAGAAAAATTAATTAGTTCTATATCTTCTCCCATGACTCACATCCATGACCTGAGTCTAGTCTTTCCTCACTCACTATTTATCCTTTTTTGTTCTCTCTTTTACATGTTATACATTAAAATTCCACCCATTTCCTATAAAATTTGTGATCACATTTTTCTATAGAGCACACACACACACACACACACACACACACACACACACACACACCTACCTTAATTTGGGTTTTATTGCTGCAAAGAGACACCATGACCACGGCAACTCTTACAAAATAAGAGATTTAATTGGGGCTGATTTAGAGTTTCAGGGGTTTAGTTCATTATCATCGTGACGAGAAGCATGGCGGTGTATAGGCAGACATGGAGCCGGAGAGGGAGCTGAGAGATCTATATATTGATCTGCAAGCAGGAGAAGAAGACTGTACCACGCTGGGCATAGCTTGAGCATAGGAGATTTCAAAGCTGAACCACAGAGTGGCACACTTCCTCCAGCAAGGCCACACCTCCTAGAGCGCCACTCTCTATAACATTCCAAACACTAAAACACACAAGTCTATGGGGGATATACCTATTACCTATTCAAACCACCACTATATATATATTATATCAAAATTCCATTCCTCGGTTGATGGACAACTAGGTTGATTCCAATTCCTTGGTATGGTGAATAAAGCAGAAATAAATATGGTGGCACACACACACACACACACACACACACACACACACACACACACACACATATATATATATATATATATATATATATATATACAGTAGGGTGTAGAACTTCTTGGGTATATGTACAGAGTGAAATAGCTAGATCACATTATAGTTCTATTTTAATGTTTGAGGAATCCCCAAACTTCCATAATGACTGTATTTTTTTGTACCCACCAGCAAGGGGTTTCTCTTTTTCCACATCCTCCTTGATATTGGTTGTCACATTTCTTGATGACAGACATTCTGACTCGGGTAAGGTGGTATCTCAAAATAGTTTTGATTTGTATTTCCATGATGACTAGGGGTGTTGAATACTTCCTAATAGTTATTGGTTACTTGTATTTTTTTTTTTGAAAACTGTCTGTTCATTTGCCCATTTTTGATTAGCAGTTCTATTTCCTTGGCATTTAATTTATACAATTCTTTTAAAATTCTGGATATTAACCCCCTGTCTGAAGTGTAACTGGCGAAGATTTTTCTTGCATTTGTGGGTTTTCTGCTATGTTGATTGTTTCCTTGGTCGCACATAAACTGGGAAAATTTTTAAGTATTTAAATACTTATTTTATATGTGTGTTGGCTAGTTTCATGTCAACCTGACACAAGCCCAAGCCATCAGACAGGAGGGAGCCTCAATTGAGAAAATGTCTCCAAAAAATCAGGCTTTAGGCAATCTTTTGGTATTTTCTTAATTAATGATTGGTGGAGGATAGCCCAGCCCATTGTTGTCTTTGGTTGTATAGGAAAGCAGGCTGAACAAGCCATGAGGAGCAAACCAGTAAGCAGCAGCCCTCCATGGCATCTGCATCAGCTCCCGCCTCCAGGTTTCTCCCCTGCTTGAGTTCCTGTCCTGACTTCCTTCTGTGATGGACAGTGCTGTGGAAGTGTAAGACAAATAAGCCCTTCTCCTCAACCTGCTCTTGGTCATGGCATTTCATCATGGCGATAGTAACCCTAACAAAGGCAATGTGTATGAGTGCTTTGTCTGCCTGTCTGTATGTATAGCATGTGCCTGCCTAGTCCTGGAAGATCAGAAGAGCCTGTCAGATCCTCTGAAATTGGAGTTGCAGATGGAATTACACATGAACCTCCATGCTCCATGCTTGGTGCTGGGAACTGAGTTCAAGTTCTCTGCAAAAGCATGAACTGTCCTTAACCACTGGGCCATCTCCCCAGCTCCTAGAAAACTTTTCAATGCTAATCTATTTCATGTAAAATTTCATATTCATTCTTTCCTCTCCTCTCTTCTTTTCAGCTTTGCTCCCTCCTATCTTGCCTTCCTCCAGAATCTTCCTGTGTAGCTCAGACTTAATCATGCTTCTGCTTCTGGGGTGCTGAGGCTGCAGTCACCACCATACCTAGATGTTAACGTATAATGTGTAAAATGAGGGGATAAGATGAGAGCTTCACCCAAGCTGTGTGAATCCGGGGCTTAGACTTAGCCCGGAGTTCCTTTCTCTCTTCTTGCTACTGTAAAATCTAATCCTCTGCAACCATAACTTTAAAGGCTTCAGCTTTCAGCCTCCATTTAAAAAAAACTGCAATTATTAAAGATCATTGCATCAACAGATCTCCAAAAGAACATTTGCACTGTTAAGTTTATGAGGTTGATATTTTTTTTCTGTTGTAGTGTAGACAGAAAGAGGGAAGATGTAGAGGAATGTTAATCCAGCAACATGTCTGCTCTGGCAGGGGGGTCACATCTAAAGATTTTCTAGGTCTACATGATATGAACGTAATGGGTTACAGTGTGATCTGGTTGGAATACAAGGGTGTCCTTAGCACACACCTTTAATCCCAAATAATGAGGGTAAGATTGGTTTACAGAAGGAAGTTTGGATATGACATCAAGTTGAAGGGCAGACAAAGTGTTGAATCAGAGAAAGATTTGACAGAATGAGGCAGAGCTGGGATATGCCCAGCTCTCATGAGAACAGCTCAGGAAAGAGAGGCTACTTAAGAGCAGTGTAGGGAGAGTGGTGTGTGTGGCAGTTTTACTGGGAAAGTTTTAGAGACAGGTTGCAAAGAGAATGATCCAGAGAATGAGGAGGAGCCAGACGATTAGAACATATTGCCAGAGTTAGTTTGAGGCCAAGCAGAGCAATTCAGTCAGAAGCCAAGAGAGAATCCAGATTGAATCAGTCAGCTTGGAGAGGAGTTCAGAGTTGAGCCAGCCAGCAAGAGAGTTCAGAAAGAGCTAGGAAGGGTGAGTTTATTTAGCAATAAGTCTTGGCGGCTGAAACATTCTAGGCGTAGTTAACAGATGGAAACTGGAAGCTGAAGCCTTCAAGGTTTTTGGTTACAAAAGACTGGATTGTACAGAGGCTAGAAGCTTCCAGGCCTAGGCCTGGAGAAAGCTAGAATAGAGAAAGGAACTCTGGGCTCAGCCCAAGCCATGTAGTCATGAAGATCAGGTACAGCTCTTATCTCATCCCCTCCTCTGAGGAAATAAATACACTTACATTAATGTCTTTCAAGGCACAAACCTTTTCAACTTTAATGAAGTCCACTCTCCCCCACCTCCCTCCCTTCCTCTTTGACTAGGCTTTGAATGTCATATCTTAGAACCTATAATTAAATCCAAGGGCATGAAAGGCTATCCCTAAGGAGAGAGGAAAAAAAAAAAAAAGAGTTTTGCTTACATGGCAAGTCCACGAATGAATGTTTTACATGTTTTGCCCAAAGACCACAGAAATGTAACCCCAAGTTTCCTAGCTGCAAACATTGCAAATACACAAAAGGAAACACAATTAAGTGTATATTTTTAGATGAATGGAGATAAAAGTAAACCAGTTTTTCAGTAGATGGGCAGCTTTGCTGGATACTGAGGCTGGAAGACACACCTCTCATAGATACTACAAAGGTCCTTAGTGGAAACAATGAAGTGCATGACTTTTCGCATCTTTTGTAGTAGGAATTGCTTCAGCAGGGAGTCTAGACTTTTCTAGGTGTTCACTTCGTGGTATATCCGCATCATGGTAACCGAAGTGAGGAGCAATGACAACCAGTTTGTGAGGTGCCAACTCTGCTCTTGATATAAAGTAACAATGACAGCAATAATAGAAGTAGCAGAGATGTTACCTATAAAGGAGAAATAGGAATAAATACCAGTGTGCAGTAACTGTTTGCTAAGCCAGCGAGAAGCCTGTAATTCTAAGACTTGCTTAGCTACTGCCAGTGACTCTTTAAGTGACCCCATTTTCATTTTCCTGCCCCTGTGTTTCTAAGTCTGGCCACCCACACCAAGGCTCTTGAATGGTACCAATGTTCTCTGAGCACTGTGGTCCATTAAGGTTTCAGTTGGAGAGGAGAGCCTAAGCTAGTCCTTGGTCTGGAGACACTCCACTTGTGATGGCTCATCTCCAGACTCGGTGGAACAATAGGCGGACCTAACTGGATTTATTATCCCATGACTGAACCCAGATGCTTAACATCTGCACCACCACCTTGCTCACAAAGCAAGTCTGAAGGAGACAGAATGGCCACAGCTGTCCTCCGTGCTGGGTCACTGAGAGCACAGTTCTTCGCTTCATGCACGGCCACGATCGCTGTCAGTTTGATAAATGCACATCACCGTTGTGATTTTCCATGGATGGGAACCATTGCCTCACAGGGCACGACTTCCATGATCCTGCTGTGGTCCTGCTTGAAGGACAGCAAAGCCCTCTCTGGCCTCTGGTAGGAGGAACATCTTTCTACAATTATACCCAAACCTTCCCTAGTGTCCAGCACGACGCATTTCTTTATAGCCCATTATGAACACTTACTAAATGCCCCTTAAATCACTTAGAACTGGATGAGCCTGAGCAGCAGTGATGCTGCTTCTACAGCTGGGAGCAATCTTGGGCACACCCAGAGAAGTGGCCAGGATGACCTGAGACATCTCTCTTCATTTCCAGAAGCCTATCCCCTGACTCTCTTCTCCTTATTAAAGGAGAGCTCCCTGCCCACAGGAAAGGAAATTGTACCTGATATTTATATATCTGCAGAGAGCACTGTGCTTCAGAAACCAGAGGATGCTATTTATTGAAAGGGAGACTGCTTCTCACGGGAGATCTTGTTAGAAAAGTTGCCAGATTTCTTCTACTGAACTTAGAAAAGTCTAGATCATTTGTAAAGCAAAGGACAAAAGAGGAATTGATTTTTGTCAGCTTGAGGTTGGGGTTTTTGTGCTTTGATTAGTCGCTTGAAGCTGGTGAGTCATGTGACAGCTCTGGTATTTTTGGGAGTGAGGTATTCATGCTGACATCATAACAGCTATTTCTGACCTTGACCTTGAACAGAATATTGCAGGAAGTCTTGTGTCATCTTGACTTTCCAGCCCTTTGTGACTATACACTATCTCTGATTTCTCACCTTAGGCACCACACTCCCAATCTTTCCAAGAGTCATTCCTAGACTCTAAGGTTTTGAATGGGTTGCCAGCATTGATGGTACTTAATATGGAAAGCCATCTGAGGGCTGGTCCAGTCTAGACTACACATCTAGGTCAGTGTCTCCCAAGCTTCCCTGGTGTGAACCCTATGTTACTGTCAGCCACTCTAACTGCAGCAGGATGGAGGTGCGCCACAGCCAATTCCAGGATCCCTGCTTCTCTGTTCCCTCTTGATGCAAGGTGGGAACCTACCATCCTATGTCAAGTACACTTCTGTGGCTACAGGAATGTAGCAGTCGGAAATCAAATGTCTGAAGATTAGCTAGTGACCTAGATCAGTGAACCTATTTCTCAGTACATTGCCCCTTCACCGTGCCTGGCCATCTCATCTGGAGTCCCATCAAAGCCAGGGTTATGAAGTGTGGGCTGGGCTGGCTCACTAGGAGATGCTACTACCCTGCCTTTCACAGTTCCTGAAGAGATTTTTGAGGATGCTTTTAATATGTGTGGCTTTCAGCTTTGGTGTGTACTAAGATCTCTCACCTCTACCTTAGGGTAATTAGATGGTCCCCTCTCCAGGATGGTCTGTGTCGTTGTGGCATTTTTCAATTCATTCTGAAAGAAGCACACTTTTTTCTAATACTGACTTTTTACTCAACTTATCATCAGTCACCGTTGATCTCACCCCACACTGGAACCTGAGGTTATTCCTACATTTCTAAACTTCTTCACAAGACCTTCTGGTAAGGTCTTTCAAAGCCTAGTTCTCAGCCTTGACGGCCTGGCACCCCAAGTTCTGAGTGCCTAGCTCTTTTTGGTATCCCTCCCCATTTTTTAAAAGCGTGAGGCACACTATTCACGCTGCCTGAAACACTGTGTCACCCCCTCTTCACAGGTTGTCTTTGCTCCCTAGCCTGGACCTCGCTGGTCTAAGAGTCAGTTGCTTGAGCCGCTGACAGCCTGGCTAGATCCTAGCTTGCAGTCACAGCACCTCTCCTCCGGGGGCCTTCTCACTCTCAGCATTTGCCTCAGAAGCAATGCTGTGCTAAGAGATCACTGTTCTTGTGGTTGGTACCCAGAATACACTCAGTACGTGCTGGACTAAAAGAACCATCTTCAGCTCTTCTGTGTCTTTACTCTCCAAAGCAACTGCCATCCGTGGCGACTATGGACATGAGGGACATGACTGTCCAGAGAAAGATGAAGCAAGAGAAGAAGGCCAGGGAAAGTTGCTTGGTGGACACCAGCGATCTTTACCTAGAGAGAGAAGGGAGGGAAGCCAAAGAGACTGGATACTCAGACAGGTCTTAGTAACTTCAGAAGGAGCTATTATTACTGCCATTAGTACTGTGTGCCGGACTGGCTGACTATAAAGAGGGCTTCATTATGTGTTTAAAGATGATACGAGGGTTGACTGGAGGAGACAAAGCCAAAGTGCTTACCAGAGATGGAGGCCAGAGAACTACAAAGAGCAGGATTTCTCACCCTTGCCATGTCAATATATTGATCAGCAATTCTTGAGAGGAGGGCGTTTTCAGACACGGAAAGTTACTTTACACTGTCTATGGCTCTGTTCATTAAATGTGAGCATCAAATGCTCAGTTGTGGTAACCTCTAATGTCTCTGGATGTTATTGAATGTGCCCCAGGGAGCAGGGCTTCCACAGTGGAGAGGCGCTACTCCACGCTAGTGTTTCCTCAGGAGTTAGTGTGTGTGGATGCTCCGGGAAGAGGCTCCAGTCAAAGTAGGGAGCACAGACGAGACAGGCTCCTTTTCTGTGTCAGGGCTTGGGGCTTTCGTCACATCAAGATGTACAGTGATTTTGCTTTTTACGAGGAAAGACCAGTGTAAGGGACAGAGCTTCCTGGAGCATTTTTGGAGTTTTCTGGTGAACACTCTTTGGGGATGCTACCACAGACAGTTATTCATGAAAAGGCTTCCTGTCCTAATTGACTCTAACTTAAGGGTGAGTGCTGGTGGGTGGGTTTTATGCCATCATTTGACTTCCAGAGTCACTGTCACTGACCTTTTTCCCCTGGGCTACCAATCCCTTCCTTCATCTCTCACCCATCTCTTTTTTGATGTCCAGGGCAATCTGGGGGCCATTTTCCTTTCTACATGTTCAGCATGCCTCAGTTTCCCTCCAGGCTTACTGCATCTCTCCAGCTCTCGGGAGCATTGCTGAGGGAGGGCTTCAGGACTCTGTAGCCCTGGAAGGGAATCTGTGGGATGCAGGGATCAAGGACACTTACTGGTGTAGGGCAATAGATAGGCTGAGCCTGGAGGGTGGTGTGCTGGGCTGAGCGCTGGGTAAGGAACTTGCAGACCACCTTTGCTCAGTCTTTACAGTCCACTTCTCTAAGACATATGGCTATTTTTCATTTTTAACTTGCCCAAACTTAGAATCATCCAAGAAGGATGAGGCATTGTCTACTTAAGCTGGCCTCGGGAGGGACATGTTTTGGTGGGGGTGGGGGGTGTTGTTGTCCAGACTGTTAGCTGAGGTAGGAGGACTCCTCTCGAACATGAGCCTCACTGTTCATGGGCTGGGCCCTGGACTGGGTACAAGTGAAGGATGCAAACTGAGCAGAGGCCAAAGCAAGGGCCTCTTGTGTGGTCCCTCTGCTCTCGACTGCCTGAGGGAATGGTGCTTTAATCCTGCTGTGACTGCCTGAACCAGTGGACTGTAATCCAGGGTTGGAAGCAGACGAACCCTTTCTTCCCTAACTTGTTTCTGGTCAGGGAGATTTCGTCACAGCAACAGCAACGAAGCTAGGACACCACCGACCACTCACACTTGCTGGAGACGTCTACACGGAAGCACCAGGAACTCTCTGCTTCTTGATTTTCTTTTGTATCAGAAAATGGGAGTTTCTTAAGGAATTCCCCAGGTTTCCTGTGAAGAGTAACTTATGTTTTCTTTTCTCTTTAGAGAATTTAGGTTTCAGATTGAGTACATACAATGAGTGGAATGTTTCTGCAAAACACACTTATGGGAGCAGGTCTGGACTTCCGTATCTCCTGCCTCCTGGGCTAGCTTTTCATGGATGGTTACACACCTGTTCTATTGGAATTTTTCAGTAACATTCACCATGTGTGCTACAAGGACTACTTTGTTTTTTAAACTTATTTTATTTTTGAGGTTCTAATACAATTACATCACCATTTTGCCCTCTCTTTTCCTCCAAACCCTTCCATCTGCCCCTCCCTCTGTGCTCTTTTTCATACTCAACAGCATTTTCATGGATTGCTGTTACATGCATATGTGTGGATATATAAACATATACAGTCATAAATATAACCTTCTCAGTCTGTATAATGTGATTAGTACATACATTCTCAAGGCTGACTATTTGTTGTTGGAGAGCCAGTTATTGCGTTCTTCCCCAGGGAAGCCTGTTTTCCCCACTCTCAGCGTTCCTTAGTTGATGTAGTTCGTTGACTAAGGCTGAAGAGGACTAGCTTCCATGACACCAGAAGGTAGCATGCAAACTCCCGAAGGAGGGAAGCAACCTACAGTCCTACCCAGCGATTTTGCCTAAAAACTGCAGCAACCACCACCACGGCATGATAACCCTCCGGGTGCAGTAGTGGCACTCATACCTTGGCAGGGACCAATGGCTCTTTAACTGTTAAGACCTGCTCAACAAGAGGGAAACCATGCCTGGTACTGGAAACCTGCCTACTTCCCAGGACCAGTGACGTCACGGCATCTTGGAGGAGAAACCACAGCCACCACTTTACTGAACCAGCACACTCCCTAACTCTATTCAAAATATCTATCTTCATACTTGCAGTTAAGTGTACAGAAAACTACAACCAATCAAATACAGAATTGTGGCGCTCAGCCCTAATGGCTACATCTACAAAACAGCTCTTGCACCTCACGCTCAGCATTGCGGAAGAGGGGGCATAAAGATAAAGAGCCAGAGTATGGGGGGGAGGGGCGGTTGCTGTGAGGCTGCATCTTCTAGTAATGTCAGAAGCTACACCCATAAAGTCTTGCCAATGTAACTGCCTGAACATGAGCTGACCAAGATCAGCAGCAGCAGCAGAGGTGCCAAAGCACATGAGGAAAGGCTACAAGTACTCCTTAAAGCCGGTGATGAAGTGCATGAAGGGGGTGGGAGCCAGGCTTTTTAAAAACAAGCAATTTCACAACTGGATAGTGGAATCCATTTCCCCAACAGATCCCCAGGATAAGATATTGAAAATCCGGTGCTCGTGGCCACAGCTTACTTTTGCCGTGACCACTATGGGACACCTACGGTGTGGGGCTCCGAGTACCTGCTTGGATGTACTGATGTCGTTAAGATAAATGCCAATCTAGGTTCTTTGTGCTTTGAGCCAGGGCCTCCAGTTCTAGAGGCTTGTCAGCCAGGCCTGTCTGCAGTGAGCCTTGAAGCACAGAGCTGTCAGACACAAAGGGCCGGTCTGCAGATGCTCCTGTCTGTCACTGCCAGCCCACTGGTACTCCGAGCCGAGGGGAGACTTCTGATCTCAGCTTGGCGCTTGTTGATGAGCCTGATGTCTGCTGGTCTGTCCCAGAGCTGGCAGGACCACGGTCGGATCACTCTTTGACTGTGGCAAAGCGAAGGATGGTGCTCATGTTTATTCTGAGGGTTCAAAGGCAGCCATGTAATGGTTAAGAACACCGAGACATTAGATGAACAAAGGCCTTGGCGAGGACTGGAAGAGATGGACAGAGCCAGGACTCATTAGCAGAGGACAGACCATTTTTCTTTTCTATGCTCACACGCCTGGCTTAAAGGATCCTAAAGTGGAGGGAAAGTTTGGGAAGTCTCAATTTGTGTTGAAATTTGGGGATCATTGCCTTGTGCTAATGACATTTTTTGTTAAGAAGACAGTCTCCTTTTTCATCACCAGATTGTCCCTTAAATTAGTTAAAGCCTGGAGGCCTTAAATTAAAAGCAAGAACTTACAATGTGGCAGATTGAATTTAGGTTCGTGTGCTGTGTGTGGAATAGATGAGTGGCTTTTGAAAACATAATTTGAAATGAATAGTGGGTTCTTTACGCAAGGCGGCAGCCCCCTGAACGTCTGGCTGTTTGAGTCGAAAGCTCTGTTTTCACTAAGCCTTTTGAAAGGGAGGCATTTCCACTCAGCCCCTGCCCCCTCCAGGCCAGCTTGCATGGGAAAAGCACTTTGAAATTTGTGGTAATGGCCTTGCATTCGCTGGAGTCTGCTCCAAACACCTTTATTGCTCACCCTGGCCAAGGCAGATCTAGCCTCTTGGGGGGTCCAATTCCCTTCTCTGCTATTAACAAGCCAGGTGTCCGTGACAGTGAGAACTGGACAGTCTCTAATACTCTGGTCTTCACATCCCACTTCTTTTTGCCTGGGCCCAAGGGCCCTTGGGCAGCAACATTGGAGCTTTCTTTGGCTTTGTTCATAGTACATGATTCCCCGCTGTCTGGGCAAAGGCCAGCTCAAATCAGAGCCCTGCTTCTTCACCCTGCGTGCGCAAAATGAGCCAGGACCTTTAAAAAGACTGATTCTGAGCACATGGTCTGAACCGTAGAAATCTTTACTTAATTGGTCTGTGGTGATGCTTGTGAACTTCCTGCTAGGATTGTCCGTGTTCATTTTGACACTTTCCTCATAGTAAAGGAGAAGAGCTGGGACTCATGGGGGACAGGGCAAGGTCCCCAGGCTGGGGCAAAGATGTCAAGCAAGTTGCTTCTGAGTGGGAGGTGCTAGGATTGCAAACATTTACCGAAAGTAATGGCCACCAGTTCACCTGTTAACCCATTCATTCCCGAGTGTCCACCAGCGCTGGATGCTGTCATAGGTTCAGGGATGTAAAGACGAGGTCAGGATTATTTCTCTTAGTCAGACATGCCCTTTCTAACCCAGCCCCTCTTCCTTCGCAATGTGGTTCCCAGCATCTGCCTTCCAGTTTCCCTGGGGCGGGGGGCGGGGATGCCAACACCCCCAGCATTCTGCCTCACCACGTCCAGAGTTTTGTCATTGACATTTTCTCCAGTACATTTTTGCGTGATGATGAGTGACATATGGGTGCCTCTTTGTCAGAAACACATTATCCCGAACACATCCTCACTGCCGTCTTGCCTGACTCATTCTGTGATTACACAAAGTTTGGATGAATAAGCACGGAAACATGGCAGAAGCAATATAGACACCACCAAGACTGGGTCTCTAGCTCCCTCCTTCCCCTCTCCCTCCCTCCCTCTCTCCTTCTCTCCCTCTCTTCCTTCCTTTCTCTTCTCCTCTATTCTGCCTTCTCTCCCTCCCCATCTCACCTTTTTACATTGTCATCATCATCCTCATCATCCTTTGATACAGGGTATCATGGTGTAGCTGTGACTGGCCTCAAGCTTGAAAACCTCCTTCCACGGTCTCCCAGATGTTGGGATTGCAGGCCTGCGTCAGCACACCTGTAAAATACGTTTTTCTTCAAAGCAGCATCAAAAGGTCCTTATGGTTTTTTTTTGTTTGTTTTTGTTTTGTTTTTCTTTTTTTCGAAACAGGGTTTCTTTGTGTAGCCTTGACCGAAAAATGGTTTTCTGTTTTGTTTTTTTTCCGAGACAGTGTCTCTCTGTGTAGCCTTGGCCGTCCTGGACTCTCTTTGTAGCCCAGGCTGGCCTCCAACTCACAGTATTCCTCCTGTCTCTTCCTCTTGAATGCTGGGATTAAAGGCGTGCACCACCACACCTGGCTACCTTATGTGGTTTTTTTCTTTCTTTTTTTTTTTTAAACAATATTTCACCACACTTCACTGGGATGGTTGAGCCAAGAATCCGGTGGGAATCTAAGACTTAGAGAAACTAGCTGGTACAGATTTTAAGCAGGAATCCTTCTCTGCTGGTGGTGGGTCCTTAAGATTGGCACCCCGGATTCCTCTTCCTAACCTCAGGCTCTCCTTTGCAGAATGTGGGAGCTGCCTTCTGGTTTCCAGAGTCCAAAAGTTCCTCCACTGCGTTTCTCAGCTGGCTGGCTAGACATGAGCACAAGGGGGCGCCAAAGGGTTTCCGTTCCTTCCCTGTGCTGAATCCCTGACTTGTAAGGAGATTCAAAATGAAACAGGGACACATATAACTTAGGAGGACGGAGGACCTTAGAGGTAATTCCACCATTTTAAAACTTGGTTGTGGAGCTTAAGAAACATGCTACGGCATGGGAATAGGCTTCTGGTGGCTCTAGGAGTCATCCCACGAACGTTTTACCCTTTTCTTAAGAAACAAATGGAAAGACAAACTGAGGTATGTTTGAGCCCAATTAAACCCCCCTTTTCTTAAACTGTTCTGTCAGGTAGTTTGCCATAGGAAGAAGAGTAGCTAATGAACATGTACCCTTTTCTACTGCAGAGGTTAGAGTTGCCATCTCCCAGACTGGAAAAGTAAGGGTGAGCAGGTGATGACATTTCAAAACAGTAGAGCTGAGATTTCAGCTGGGTCTGTGTGGTCCAGATGCGTAACTCTAAGCTGTCTGTCTGTTTCTTCCCTGACCCGACTTCACTGTAGAGAAAGACTGGGCCTACTCAGCCCCCTTCAGGCATCTGTTCGGCATGTTCAAGTGGCTGAGCCTTCTCGCCTTCCATGACCTCTCAGGGACTGCCCTCCCTGTGCCCCTGCTAGAAATTGCTCTAACCAAGTAGATCTCGTTCCCCGCCCCCCAAAGTAATAGTGGATTTGCTGGGGGTGAAAAAAAATCATGAATTTCTATCAATACATGTAAAGTCTGCACAGCATGTGGTGGGGACCTCAGATGCCAGCCACCGCTGAGAGGACAGTCAGTATCCATAGCAATGGTTCCACAGTGGTTTGCAGGAGCAAGAAGGATGCTTGACTCAGCCTCTGCTTCTACTCACTGTAGCTGTAGCCTGTCTTGCTGGAAAGACGGGACACCCAGGCACCTTTCTTGAGAAATTAAAGTGCTGGCTACACTCTCGTCCCCTAGAGAAATGGGCAGGGGAGTCAAAATACAGAATGCTAATGGGCCAGGCCTGGAGGTGGTGAGTGCAGAACACGCGTGGGGCATCTGTGTGCTCTCCTGCATGGGAGATAAGGCATGAAGCACAGCAAGGCGGGACTGCTTGCAGCTCGCTTCCTGTAATCCGGATGTGAATGCCTGCATTTGTGTGACTAAAGGTCTGGAGGGTTATCTTAGACTATTCCAGTGACGGGACAATCGGCACTCAGAAATGGGAGGAACTCAGGATTTTCACCAACCAGAAGAAAGCAGAGGTGTCGGCCTGGCTATCAGGGTTCTAAGAGTGGGTGCCATGCCTTCTGACTAGAAGTCTGTGGAGGTGAGTGGGTAGCGGCCAAATGCTGGACCAATCTGACTGGATCACAGGGGTCAGACTCTCATTGTATGTGATGTGGACTCAGGAGTTCTGCTGAGAAGAGAGGCCCAGCTTGGGGGTGGGGGGCAAGGCTGCCAGACAGAGGTCACAGGTTTGTGGACAAGTTACCTTGGTAAGGGGCTTAGACAAGAAGAGTCTGAGGCATGCTTCCTTGGCCCTTTCTACTCACAGCGCTAGCCATGACCCTTCTCTGTCTGCTTCTAAAATACTCAAATATGAGAACAAGAAGTAGAGGTCTATACCCGATTAATTTTGGGCAGTTCTAGAACATGAGGGCCATCTGTCCCTGGTGGAGTTGAACTCCAAGGGTGGAGCCGGTCTTAGAACCAGGGGAGATGCAAAGAGCATTGATTTTTTTTTAATTTTTATTTTTTTAAATTTTATTTTATTAATTTATTCATATTACATATCAATGGTTATCCCATCCCTTGTATCCTCCCATTCCTCCCTCCCTAGAGCATTGAACTTGTATGTGCTTCAGAATGACAGGACACAAAACACTGGAGACCTCTGTAAAGAAAACAAGGGGCAGGCATTCTGGGAAAGGGCAGGTTGGTGGCTCATTAAAGCAGACTCCCTGCAAAACCACCATGACGAGTAGGTAGACTTTGGGCTTTCTTGAGCTCATCTCGCGATTCTGATTTTCTGTCCTTGGTGGATGTCCTTGGTTCTGCTGTCCCAAGGCTCAAGTTCAGGGTAAAAAGATATAATCAAAGCCCCTGGTGGACATGGGTTTAGAATAGTCTTAGAACAATAAGCTAGTTTAATCACCCAGGTTGGTGGTACTGGCCTGACTCCAGCATAGAGAATTACAGTCTATCCTTCTCCTCTCCTGGGGCAGCTGCGGGCTCTCATTTGTGCCTTTTCTTTGCTGAGGGACTGTTAGAAAAACCACAGCTAGAAATTGTCCTTTGGTTATACTGAGAGCATTTAGGAGGACCTAAGTAAAACATGGATCCTTTGTTAAACTTGAGGGAGAAGAAGGATAGGAGAAGGAGTTCAAGAGGAGAAAGCAGAGCCTGGGGCAGCTTCTAGTGAGGTAGGGAAGTCAGGGCATATTTGGTGCGCATGGCTGAGTGATCGGTCTCTCCCTGCTTATGAGATCACCTTGACACAGGCTTCATGGTGTCCATCTCAGTGGTCCATGATGGAGAAGGAAGAGAGAGCAGAGAGGCATTCTGCTCCCTCTAAGATGCCCTGTGGATTTTCCAGAGCCATCCTTCAACCCTAATCCAGTGTCTGCCATTGTCCAAACACTGATGGTGTAAATAGCTGGCAAAAGGCATTTTTACCCCCCAGGGGAATGACATGTCTATTACAGCTTGCTTTGGCCCCTGGTGTACCCAGAGAAGACACAAGATAGATAAATATTGGGGGAATACATGTGTGGGAGAGATGAACTGTCTGGGTGAGTGAACATTAGGCGAAACAGATTGTGTTGGCCTGGTAGCTTGTACCTAGCTCTGTAACAAGACTGCTCCCAGTCTGGGTTTCAGTGTGAGCTTCTGCCAAGCCCTAGCCACAGGCTCCTCTGCGAGGGAGGGTGGGTGGGACTCCTGCTTTTAGATAGCTTGATCAGCCGCCTCAGTGGCAATGGGTGGTGGAGTAGGAGGAGTCAGGGACATGCCAAGCTGCCTTTGCTTAAAGGAGACAAAGGGTTACTTTGACCCCAGAGAGTGTCCTTCAGAAATTTGGGAGACTTCGGCCCACTTTTAACGTTTTCTTCAGCTCACTTTTTGGAAACTTTGTGACTTTGCTATTTTTAACTTTATAATTTGTAAACGAGGAGATCGAATTCAAATTCCACACAAACTCAGCCATTATGCAGGTTTAGCCCAACGTGCCTGGTCATTGTATCCATGGATTCGGCCAACCACAGATTGAAAATACTCAGAAAAAAAAAAAACACCGAGTCTGCCATTATTCTCTAAATAATACAGCACAACAACTATTTTTGTTGTGTCTACAATGTATCGTGCATTCTGAGTCATTTAGAGATGTTTCAAAGAACGCAGGCAGATAATGTATAAACCACATGTAGGTAGTGTACTGTTTCATATGAAGCTATCCTCTTCCGGATAAGGGTGAGGGACTGGAACTAATTCCCCAAGGACACTGAGGGACATGGCTAAATAGGGCTGTGGAGTCCTTACTGTAGGCCTGCTCTAGAACATTCCTTAAGTGATTATCCTGTTTCTCTGTGTGTCTGACTGAAAGGCTTCTTTGTAAGTGCTGGTGAGATGAGCTAGGGGTGCAAAGCCAATCTTGAGAGGGGAGCGGGCCTGAGAAGGATGGATGGTGGGGCAGCCTAGTTGGGATGCTCAGTTCAGGAAGGCTCACAAGAGCCAGCAATGCTTAACATGCATGTAGACCCAGTGAACCAGGGGCCATTACAACAACATGCTAAGGATTATCCACGTTGCTTTTGAAAATAATAACTCATTGTCTCGGGCAATTCTATTTCCATTTTACAGGAGAAAGAGAAGCTGAGAGAGGTTGAACAGCTCACAAAGATTTTACTGGTAGGACACGGCTAAGCCGAGATCCGAATCCACAACTTTCTGACATCAGAGTTTGTGTGTTGAAACTGGTACAACCGAGAGCGATTTGAAGATTGGTCAAACCTGGATTTGAGGCTAAGATGGTTGCAACCACCGCCCCTCTCGCAGCATGACCAAGGCCTCCAATTTTTCACTCCATCAGTTTGTGTGTAATGTAATAGAGCAGGGCTCCTTCCCCCCTGGACGATCTTAGCTTTGTCACATCGTCTGTGACACTGATAACCACTGCCCATTCTTATCCAACCCCCACACAGCACAAGGTACCACATGTCTGCCCAAGGAAGAAAGGGCACAGCTCACCCCTCCCTGGTCCTCAGTGAGCTGCAAACAAAGTGTTGTTTGAAGATGCCACTGCATTTCTCTCTCCCTTTCAAACTCAATCTTCAGATTTCAGGCTTGAAGCCCAGGGGCAGTTATCTCCTAAAGGTATGCCAGGGGTTAGAAGAGAAATGCTACACACCACTTAACATGTGAAATATGATTTATCTAGCCTGGGCATATCTGAAAAAAAAATAGAAGGAGTAAAAAAAAAAAAAAACTCAACAACAACCCTTCTGTTGAGTTTTGAAATGTAAATGTTTGCTGAAGCTTTGCAGAAGACAGCTTCACTTGGCCGAGAGCTGTGTGTAAAGAGACATTAAAATGCATCATTTGCTCAGGGCTAAAAGTCATCAGCTTGTGATATTAATGCCCTTTAAAAATAATTTGATGCCATGAAATCAGAGCATGCCTTGTGCAAAGGATTGGCTCTTGTCAATTTTCTCATGGATCTACTGAGCTATAATTGCATTTAGATCATGTCAGGAATGAAAGTTTTTTTTTCCTTCTTCTTCTCCAGACCACTTTCATTCTCTGGAAGAGAGGTAAGAGGGTTCACTTTCATTCCACCTAATGTGAAGGACCTCACCCTGCAGGCTAGGAATGGGCCGGTCAGCTAGAAGGTCATAGTCGTTATGATTGTCTGCTTTTCCATCTGAGTCCTGAGACTCGCAGCAGGGTTTGTCTGGGTAAATGCTGAAAAGAGACAAAGCCACAGGGACCTGAGGAAGCAGCTGCCATAGGTGGACTAGCGACTGATAAAGCCACTTCAGTTGCAAATGACAAAAGCCTTCCTCAAAGTGGCTTAACCAATGGGTAGTAGAAAGCGGTTTAGGATGGAGGGGGCCTCTCATACAGTTCAGGGATGAAAATGAGATCCATGCTATGCACACCCAGAAATAAGGACTGGGTGCCAGCAGATTCTTGGGCTGTATTCTGGATATGCCCAGGGTGATAGACACTGAACAGGAGTGAATGGTTGTGGGTAGAGGGGGCAAGGACAGTGGTATTTACTCTTTTAGCAGTGGCTTCATGAAAAACATTCTTTTAAAAAATCCTTTATTTATTCTCTGACAATATATTGATCATATCCACCCCATCTTTCTCCTCTTAGTCCTTATGGACACTATCTCCAACATGTCTTCCTCTTGTCCGTCCCCTTTTGTTTATTCTTATTTATCTATATTTTGGTAACCCATTAAGCCCAGTTAGTGCTGCCTGCTGGAATGCTGACTGATCTTGTATAGTCTTCCATACATGCAGTGAGTCCATGAGCACACAGCAATGCTTTATCCAGATAAAGCACCTTACAGTATCCGCCCCCTCCCCCCACCTTCTGCCTTGTACATTCTTTCCTCACCTTCCAACCCTAGCCCCTTCTCTTCCACCATCTGGAGCCACTCCACTCTGCTGCACACCACGGTGTAAAGGTCCATCTCATGTAATGAGCCTGTTGTGAGCAAACAAGTTGAAATAACTAGATGATTGTTCAGCCTCCTTGCAGATGTTACAGGGGTAGGGAGTCTGCCTCCAGGAGAGTCCAGGGAAGAGCTTTCTAAGGATACAATATTGATAAAGACACACATGGTCCTTCAAGAACAAGCCTTTCTGTGAGCATTTGTGCAACAGTGTAGGGCATCTCTGAAATGGTGACCTCTCTTTGAGATATCGGAGTCAAACAAATTGCTAAGACTCTTATCAACTCTGCCTAATGTTCCAGGTGGCCTAGTAGTCCTAGGATACAGTTTATTATTTATTGTCTCTGTATTCTTTTTTATTCCTATTTTCTGAAAATAATTTTAATGAGTCTTTAAGCATACATACATGCATGAATGGTAATACATACATACATACATACATACATACATACATACATACATACATGGGTACATACACATTCATTTCTTTTATTTATTCAACACACAGCTGTTGAGTATTTGGAGTCTGCTGTGGGCTCTGGCAGTCACAATGCACCATCAAAATCTCTCCTCATGAAACTTATGGTCCTTGGAGATGAGGGTAGTAACTGAAGCCAATCAGTTGGCAGATAGTGTCTCTCATCTCTACCACACTGGGGCACCATGGTGGTGTCCTGCACCTCTACCTCACTGAGACACCATAATGGTGTCCTACACCTCTACCGTATTGGGGCACTATGGTGATGTGCCCCACCTCTACCACTCTGGGGCACTGTGGTAGTGTCCCACACCTCTACCACACTGCGGCACCATGGCTACTGCTTCTCCAAGAGCTTCTACTCTCATTTTTAGTGGGCTAGTCAGTTCCATGATCTGTCTGTTTGGATGGCTTTGAGTCCTGAGTCTCAAAATGTGGCCCAGAAACTCCTGTGGGCTTCCACGTTTATTTCAGAGGTATATGAGGTCAAAGGTCTCTACTATAACAACACCAGAATGCTTACCTTTTTAACTTTGTGATGGCCGTGTGGTAGAGTGCTCCAAGGCTACATCACATGTGCTACCCAGATTAGTGGCGGAGGCAGATATGCAAATCCCATACCATTAAACGGATTTGCAAACAGACCAAACAACGTTACATTCATTGCACTATTTTATTTTTGTACCTTGGAATAATTACATTTTTTAAAATGCTTAATTTATATTAACATGCTGTGAGCAGTAGAATTCATTCATTCTTACTATGATTATTATTTTATCTTTACATGTTTATGTGCATGGGTACGGGTGGTGTTGGCCTGCACATGATTCGGCACACATATAGGAGTCAGAACACAACCTCTGTTGTATGTCCTCACCTTATAATTTGTTTCAGGCAGGGTCTCCTTGTTTGTAACTGTGCACATCAGCCTAATAGGCCCAGGGACCTCTGGGGAAATTCTCCAGCCTCTGCCACATGAATTCTGGGACTATAAACACTTGCTTCCACATCGAGCTAAGCTTTATATGGGTTCTGCAGATCTGAACTCAAGTCCTCTTGTTTGCATGGCAAGTGCCTTACCCATGAGCGATCTCTCATTTTAAAATGATTCCTCTGTTTCTGTCTTGGTCTCTGTGTCTCTGTGTCTGTGTCTCTGTCTCTGTCTCTGTCTTTCTCTCTCTTGTGTTTGTGTGTGTGTGTGTATGTGTGTGTGTGTGTGTGTGTGTGTGTGTGTGTGTGTGTGTGTTGTCTTGACTTCAATCTCTAACATGGTGGGTTTTAATAGCCATAACACATAAACGGGAACTATTTGAGGGCCTTAAATTTTGAAGAGTGCTAAGGGGTCTTCCTACAAAATGTTTGACAGCTGATGGGTCACAAGGAATAGGACTGCACAGGTCATGGTGTGGAGGGTGGTGTGGTGGTCAGCACTCTCACAGTGATGGAAGTTTGTTAAAGGATGTCAGGGGAGATTGTAAGATGACCCGAGATTCAGCTTCAGAAAACTAACAGAATCAAGGAAAAGTAGGAGGCCAGTTGCTGCCAGAGGCACAGAGCTAACCTGGGGGGAAGCCCACTGTCACTGCTGACCTTGGGATACCACTGTGCTCACCTCACCCCTGCAGGAGGCTCTGCCACCCCAGAAAGTGAAGACTTCTGCTCTTTCCCTGAGTGTTGTTGTTCTCAGAGTCTGAGGTTTTGAATGGAACCCTCTCAATTGTATGAACCTCAGTTTTGCATCCAAGGCTGGCAGCCCCAGAGCCTTACAAAGCAAGCATGATTGTTTGGGTTCCTGTATTGGGGCCTAGACTCCATCTCATACCCAAACCCTGGTATAGAAAGGAGTGGGCAGCAGTGGACACCTGACAAAGTTTTCTGCAACATGGCATGTTTCCAAGAACTTTCTAGGGATCTGGTTGCCCTCTCTGAACCCATCCTTTGAGAGATCAAAGGAGCTAGCAACAGACGGCAGGCATATGTTATAAATTCTGCTCAATCGCCCGTGTTTTGTTGTCTCTAAGCCTTGGAGGCTTAGGGGCCTCAATGGCTTCATGACAGGTGAGGTGCATGGAATACGGAAAGAGGTGATTAGAGTCTGCTGTGCTCCTGGGCCGACCCCCATCCCTAGTGAGGGGAGGAAAAACATGGCAGTTGCCTGCAGCAATTAAGAGCAGAGTCTCTGGAATCAGAGACACCAAGTCCTTATCTTGGATCTGAGCTCTGCTTCTTTGGAGATGGGAGTTTCTGGGCATATCCTGGTGTCCATGCAGGGAGACAAGCAAAATGACCAGCCGGGCAGCCAGACCAAGGCTTCATCCACTTAACAAAGCGTGCATGTCTGCGCAGCAGTCTGTGTGATGCTCTTTGTCTTGCTTGGGTTTTCCACAGATTGGAGTGACAAGACAGGCCTCTGCAGGAGTAGGGAGGATTTGATGGAACTTGGGATGAAATGAGATGAGAATGTCACTTCCTGTCCCCGCCCCCGCCCCCCAAATTCTTCCACCTAGACCTGGATTCCCTCTGTCCTCTGCTGATCAGTGAGCAAGCCTGGGAAGAGCTGATGGTTGGACTTGCTGGCCTCTCTGAGCAGACAGATATACTAACGTGCAACATCTAAGCATTAGAGAGCCAGCCCCCTCTCCTGCCAGGCAGTAATAAAAGGGAAATTATAGCTACAAGGTTGGCTCTTGACTGAAGTGAGAAGGCTACAAGCTTACGGGGCAGGGCCACACCAGAGTCATGTCGCTAGCATTTGGTGGCGTGCCCGGCAGGCTGATGACTGTCAGTTGGATGGCTAGATAAATGACCAGAGCACACTGGGAGGCTGGCTAGGTTTCCCATTCCTGTTCCCAGCAACTCTCCTCCCCCACCCCACACTCATGCTCACACCTGGATGTTGATCTGTAGGCAATCTCCCCAGAAAGTGTGCTTCAGTGTGTGTCAAGTGTGCTTCAGTTGCCAAAGATGCTGATGAAGAGGGCGTTGCCGTGTCTGGATTGGTGATTCTCTAATGCAATGCTCTCTACCCACTTCCTCAAGATTCTAATGGATGCTCCGTACAATTAAAAAAGATTAAGTCCCTTGTCAGGTGGACATGGAAAACCTTGGCTGTCATTAACTCCTTCTTAAAACATTAAAACGCACAAAGGCGCACAAAAATTAAACCTACAGAAACTGTGTTTCCATGGCTCTGAAAATTTCTGTGGGTTTAATTTAGAAACTTGTTTGATTTAAAAATAATAGGTACAATTTATATACAGTAATAGTCACTTGTTTTAAGGGTAACAGTTAATACATTTTGACAGATGTACATATATACATGGGACCAGTAAAGGGTATTTCCATGTGTAAAGGGTATTTCCATGAGCCTCCAACTTCACCTGTAACTCTGTAGCCAATACTCTTTCTCATCTCCCAATTTCTTGAAGCTATCGCTCTGAAGACTGACTTCTTCTAAGAACTTTACAAGAACGGAGCTGTGGTGGTTTGAATAGGAGTGGCTCCCATAGATTCATGTGTTAGAATGCTTGGCCAAGCCGGGTATGGTGGCTCACACTTGTATTCTCAGCACTCAGGGAGGCAGAGGCAAGTGGATCTCTGTGAGTTCGAGGCCAGCCTGGTCCTATCTGGAGGTGTGGTCTTGTTGGAGGAAGTATGTCACTGTGGAGGTGGGCTTTGAGGTCTCATATATGCTCAAGCTATACCCAGTGTAGCACACAGTCTCTCCCTGATGCCTGGGGATTAAGATTCAACTTCTTTTCCAGCACCATGTCTGCCTGTAGTCTGCTATGTTTCCCACCATGGTGATAATGGACGAAGCCTCAAAACTGTTTCTCCTCACAGAAATAGAATCCTAAGACAAAGCCCTACAATAAGTCGCCTCATGCACCATGTCTTATGAAGGTAAGTCATGGTGGATCAGGAGTGTGTACCCTGTACTGCTGAGCACTATGCCACTGTGTTGATCTGTGACAGAACTTTGTTTCCAGTTATCCGTGGCTCAGAACAAAATAGCACGGATGTTTGTGCGCAAATGCTTGTCTGTTGGTTCTTCTCTTGGCTGAACACCCAGCAGTGTCATTACTCAGCTCTGTTTCACTGGGAGGGGTTCTCACATGAAACATCTGCTAATGAGTTTGGAAAGCAGACACTAAGAACTTGGACCACTCATTGGACCTGAGCACACCACCAGGGCTGCTACCCTCACTGTGCTTCCTGTGAGAACACCTGAGACCACTTGGTCCAGGCTCTAGCAAGTTTGATGTTTAGACAGGTGAGTGGGATGTGGCAGAGATCAGCAGGAGAGGCCCTGGGGAGCTACATGAGCTCTGTGTCTGTCTGTCTGTCTGTCTGTCTGTCTGTCTGTCTGTCTCCATCTGTGTGTATGTAGGTATACATCATATGCTTATGTGGGCAAAAGCCAGAGGTCACCATTAGGTGTCATTCCTTGGGTATGACATCTAGTCTAATTCTTCTCCACTTTGTGTTTCTCTTGTCTCTCACTGGCTTTGGAGTCAACAGAATAGGCTAGGCTGGCATGCTGGTTTGGATGAGAAATATCCGCCCCCCCCCCCAAAGACCCTGGCATTTGAACATTCGGTCTCCAGGTGGTAGCACTACTTGACGAAGTTATAGGAAGGTGCAAGGTGCTGGGAACTATGTCCCTGGAAATGGGCTTTGAGAGTTTAAATCCTTGTGTCACTCCCAGTTTGCTCTGTCTGCATCATGCTTGAGATGGAGGGTGTGAGTGCTCGGCTTTCTCTTCCAGCTTCCTGTTCGCCATGGATTCTTAGCCCTCTGAAATCATAAGCCCAAATAAGCTGTCCTATACATTGCTTTTAGTCATGGTATTTTATCACCAAAGCATAAAAGAAGCTAGTACAGCTGGCTAGCCAGAGAGTGCCAGAGATGTGCTTGCATCTGGCTCCCCAGCCCTGGGATTGCAAGGGCACTCCAGTATTCCCGGCTTTTTCTGTGGATTCTGGGGGCACAAACTCAGGTCCTCCAGCCTGCGTAGTGCGCAGTTTTCCAGTGAGCTCCCGTCCCAGCTTGAGATCTTCTCTTCTTTAGTTGGTGAGTGTCCGGCTCCCTTGTCTTGGTTCTGAAAGAAAAGGATGCCGTGCAGCTTGCCTTTCCTAAGTGCCACCGTTCTCCCTAGCAGATGGTGGATGAACATGGCTAATTGAGGACTCCTGTAGCATATAAAACAAAAACCAGCCAAAGGAACCCACAAGCTAAATGATATCATTATCAGGCGAGTGGAGGAAGCAGCATCTGACCCCTGCTGTGGCACAGCCTGCACAGACCATGTGGGGGCTGTTCAGACATCACAGGAAGGCAGTCCCACACTGACGTGAGGCCACGGGAGCTGGCAGCTGGCCAGGGCCCCACTTACCTCATGGGGGGGGGTGGTGGAGGGGGAGGAGGAGGAGGAGGAAGAGGAGGAGGAGGAGGAGGAGGAAGAAGAAGAGGAGGAGGAATTCATGACGTGGACTAGCCTAGACTTCCTGATCATCTTTTCTTCTATTTGTGGATTTGCTACCTGGAAAGACCCGTGCTTTTCCAGGCTTTTTGGAACCATTAAATTGGAAAAGACACGTTTTGTACACATCTCCTGCCTGCTGATGTCAAAATTATTTTATGGAGCTCTTTATTGAGTAAATTTAAAATCTACATCTCTTATTTGATGAATGGGAAAATGTTCAGTCATTTTGAGTTTTATTTTTATTTTTGAGAAATTCTATTTCACACATGTATTGGTAAGTATTAATTCATCATCCAGGATTTTAAAAGTTTAAAAAATTATTTGTACCTGAAAAATAAAATTGCATTTATTTATCATATATAATATATTTTAAAATTCTAAACTAGGGAATGGCTGACCAAATGTACATGTTGATTCACATACTTACCATTGTTTGTGAAGAGAATACAAAGACAGCTCTATTAGTGGCTTTTAAAGAACATACTATGTGGGGACTGGCAAGATATCTCAGTGGGTAGAGGCTCTTGCCTCCAAGCCCAAAGACCTGAGACCATATTCCCAGAAACCACATGGGTAAGGAGAGAACTGATTCCTACAAGCTGTCCTCTGACTTCTACATATGTGCTCTGGCATGCAAGCCTTACACAGACACACACACACACACACACACACACGCACACACACACGCAATGAAAAATACATGTTTTATTTATTTATTTATTTTCCCACATTTTTATTATGTTACTTTTTTAACATATACATTTATATTATTACACATGAACAAAATAAACTACACACAGCAGGAAGAATCATGAGACGATCAGGAATTACATAAATGTTACATCTCTATTAACTTATAGAAATGTTAACTTACATAAATGTTATGTCTCTATTAACTTAAAACATCTGTCTTGATCTAAAAACATCTTAACCCCTAACCAACTAAGCTTAATTGTAAGACTAAACTATCTGGTCTTCAACCCCATCAGAGACTTGAGAACGATAAAACTTAAATACCTGAGTGAACCGGAAGTGCAGGTTAGCAGCTTAAAAAACAAACAAACAAACAAACAAAAAACCCCAAAAAACCAAAAAAACGACCGAGACAGTTTCCTGCCTGAACAGCCACCCAACACTCTCTCTAGCATCATCTTCGGCATAAGCATTTTTCAATGCTCAAAGTTCAACTACTGAGGGTGAGTCCCCTGCCCATATGCTTGGATGATACCGTTTGCCACTTGTGGAGGACGTGCAAATTCTGAGATAAATGTAGGCAAAAGACTGACAACAGGGATATCCCAGTCCTTAGAAAGACACAAACCTACTGGAGAGATGAACAAAGCGGGGAGGGGGGAATTCTATTTTAAATAAAGGAAATCTTAGCTCTTGAGAGTAAAATTATTGAGAGGGGCTGAGTCTGGGAAGGATCCGTGGCTTCCTCATTTGCCCTTTGATAAAGACATGTTTTAAAGAATGCAATATGTAGTTCCTAACCATGGCCAACGTGACTTACAATAGATCCTTTGAGCACAACACTCCTGGCTAACTAAACTTCCTTTGCCCACCGTGTTCCTGTTTTGCCTTTTCCTCTTGTCTCCGATATCTGCTCTTCTACTCCTCGTTTTGAGTCTAACTTTTTTTGAGTAGTGCATTCTCAACTGCTACTAACATAAATGAATTGTTTCTGTATTCTCTAATTTGAACCGGGGGGGGGGGGTGTAAACTTTTAGAGGTTCCCATACATAAGATCATGTCATCTGCAACAACAGATTGTTTAATGTCTTCCTTTCTCATTTATATGCCATTTATTCCTTTTCGTGCCTGTTCACTTTGCTGGGATTTCTAGCCCTTCTTGTGTTTAGTAAAAATGGCAAGGCTGGACATCATCTTGTTGCTGACCTTAGAGGAAAGACGTTCAGTTTTTAGCACTGCTTATGTTAGCTACAGGTTAATATGTGGTCGTTACTGTATTCAGATACATTTTCCTGTACTTAACCTGCAACAAGCTTTCATCATGAAAAGCTGATGAATTTTGTCACATTTCCCCTGATTCTATTAGAGATGGCATATTTATTTTGCCTTTTATTCTGTTCATACGGTATATTACATTTATAGAACTGCATATATAAAACCAGCCTTATATTCTTGGGGTAGATCCTATTTGATCATGGTAAGTGATCCTTTTTTTGAGCCTTTTATTCAAGTGTTTTTTTTTTGATAGTTTTTACATCTTTGCTTTACAATGTAAGCTACTGGTTTACAGCTGTCTGTCTGTCTTTTGGTTGTTGTTGTTGTTAGCATCTTTGTCTATGTCTGGTGTCAGATCACACAACCCTCATAAAAAGAGTTTGGAAGTAGCCCTTCTTTTTTGATATTTTGGAAGCACCAGGGAAGGGTAAGTATTGGTTCTTTTTGAATCCATTAGTTGTTGTATTCTTTGTTTGAGATAAGGTTATTCTGTGTAGCCCAGGCTGTCCTGAAACTCGCTTTGTAGACCAGGCTGGACTTGAACTCAGAGATCTTCCTGCCTCTGCCTCCCCAGTGCTGAGATTAAAGGCATGTGCTATCACTGCCCAGGTAGTTGTTAGAGTCTTTAGAATGTAAATTCTGCAGGCAAATAGTTATCATGGGGTTGTCCTATCATTTGTCCTGTACTTAAGGCAGACCTGCCGATGCATGGTTAGCTTCTTCTTGTGAATCCAAGGTATGCTGGAGCTTACTACTCTCAGCATGCAATAAGGCCTTTTAGACATGAAACGACTTCTGTTATCAGTTAGCAAAGGTCTGGGGTTTTAAAGGCTCTCCCTACATCTCTCTAGATAACTGACAACTAGAGAGTTAAATCCCAAATCAGTAGGCGCTCCATAACCCAGAAGGGTGCGGCTTAGGGAGCTTGACAGAAGTAGTTGTTCCAGCCCTACAGTTGATATTTGTGTTGACTGGTGGATTTTTTTTAAATGTTTTGAGTATCACCAAGGGAGCAGCTTAATAATCTTTCTCAGTGTAATGCTCTAGGCAGCCATTATCAATTGATCAAAGTTAGTACCTTAGGTAAAACCCATTCATCAGGCCTGGATGAAGGCCTTTCTTCCCTCAGGGATATTTGCTTTAAACTGCTTTTTAAAAAAAGCTTCAAAGACCGGACATGTGATAGTATCACCCTGACTCCTGTCTCTGAGTATCACTGGAGACCACAGACTTCTGATCACGGTCCTGATCTCTTTGGGGCACTGATCTGTGAGTAAGTTATCAGCCGTCACAGAGAAGCAGGAGCCACAACCTTTGTCTAGCAATGGGATGGTGTGGAAGGTCCTCAGCCCTTCTCCACCCACACTAGTGTCTATGTTAACATCAGCTTCGGTGGCCGCACAATTGTCTTCTAGCATGGCTTAGAGGCAAGCTCTGCCTACCCCATATTTGCAGTTAGTTGCGGGCATGGTGACTTTGTCTCTTAATCCTTCACTCTTTGGGTGTGGGGCAGAGGCTCGCCGTGGGCTTTGCATGATTAGCACTAACGTAAGCCAGTCACTTTTTGTCCCAGGCTTCTGTGGATTGGACTTGCATTTTCTTTGCGCGTGCGGTCTCAGGCCCCTACGTACCTTTCTCCTTCTTTTGTAGCCAGAGAGGCTTGGTTGCTCCACATAGGTTGGGTTGCTCCACATAGGCTGAGTTGCTTCTATAAGTTACCTATTTGAAGAAGTTGGAAAAACTACCTTCTTCAGAAGAAAGGGAGATCAACTCCCATAGCCATGGCCCGCCAGTGGGGAGAGAGAGAGAGAGAGAGAGAGAGAGAGAGAGAGAGAGAGAGAGAGAGAGAGAGAGAGAGAGAGAGAGAGAGTTCTTCAAGGCAGCACCTCATCTTCTTGTGCACCATGCTTCTGATCATGTCTCTATATTGTTTAACATCTAGCAGTGTCTTGGCTCCTCCATGGCAGGCTGCAAACTGGGGACAAGTGCCTCCTCTACACCCAATTTTCTAAGTAGAAATAGAGAGAGGTGGTAGGGAGAGAAAGAATAGTGAGGAAAGCCTCAAAAATGGAGATGAGAGCAGGAGACCACAACAAGACAAGAGAGGTGAAAGGAAAGTTGGACATACTCCCTGTTGATAAAATCTCATTCCTCTACATGCTACTTTGAGTAGGCTCTGGTGCCTGCCAACCAACAGACACTCAGCTGATTTCTTCTTCAAAGATACTGGAGACCTGTAGTGGTTTGTTTTTTGAGGATGGGGCCCATATCTGCTCTTTTCTTCCTCTGAGTGTGTAGTTTAGAGAGGACAAGGTAGGATTGCTAGCAGTTTAGCAGATTGTCAGCCTGGGTAGCATGTAGGGAGGGGCACGGGGAGTATGCGTGCTCCTAGAAATGTCAACAATTGCAAGAACAATTTAAGTAGGAAGGCACAACTTTTATTTGTGTGTGTGTGTGTGTGTGTGTGTGTGTGTGTGTGTGTGTGTGTTTGTATTCATTAATCTGGTCCTGTCATCAATATGTAATATGTAATTAGATCCATTTTTGATGTGTTCTCCAGTGGTTTTCCAAACACGGGAAAATCCATTTGAATCTAATATTCTCAGAGTGCCCTGTTCATTTAGTAATTAGAATATTTTATCCCAAGAGATTCCTCCAGCCCTTGCTTCTCAGATCTCTCTGAACTTCACCAGTGTAGCTCACAGCCTGGGAGACACTGACAAAGTTACTGTATCTCTCCACTTAAATATGTGCAGCAGGTTTATAGAGATTGTAAATACGAACTCATTTTTTTAAAAACTCAAGTGAATCAGCCTTATTTTTGTCTAAAGTGGACTTTATGAACTTGAACAAATTAGAATAAAAACTGAACTCAATAATTAGTTCTATATTTAGTCCTTCAAAAAGCCAGCTTGTGTGTGTGTGTGTGTGTGTGTGTGTGTGCGCGCGCGCATGCGCGCGTGCACAGAATATCAAGAAAAGAAGTGTGAGTCCTGTTGTGATGTGTGAAAACTATGTGATCCAAAGATACATTCCTGGAGAAGCCCTGCTCGGACTCAGTGCAGCTCTTTCTGCCCTGACACTCACTGCTCCCTTAGCTGTGCACCAGGGGGAACAACGCTCACCTCCAGGTTGCTTGTCTAGAACAAGAGAACCAGGCACTGTAGAGGCCACAGTGTGGTGCTTGTACACAGTGCTTCCCCCTGGATACCTGGTGTTTCCAACTCTCCTTGGAGAAGACTTGCATTTCATGCTCTGTTTTTGGAATTTCCCAGAAAGGTGTCAATCAAATAAATAATGATATCATAAGAATTTATTGTATAGGGTGAAAGTCAGCCTGGGTCTTGATTTTTGTCAGATCTTCCCAGAGAGAACTCTCCACCTAAAGAATGTTGTTTATAGACAGAGACCATTACAGAAAAACAACATGTAGGGTTGAGATTCTCAGTCCTAACTTTACATGTACAACACAACTCCTGTACCTAAGACTCATGGGTCATTGTTGAAGAGGGGACAGAAAAATTATAAGATCCAGAGGAACAGAGTGTGTCTCCAGGAGTCTTACCAATGTGACGGCCTAAACATGAGCTGAATAAAAATGACACCAATAGACATGTTAATGTAAATGGGTAAAAGCTTGTCAGACATCAACTCTACACAAAGAACTACAGGCAACCAAGAAGAGCTTGGAGAAGGATAGATTGTCCTCCCTAGGGAAGAACACACCAATTGGTTATACACTACCAAATGGTCAACTTTGAAAACAGTTACAAAGAACCATTGTACAGAGTGATCAGATTGTATTTATGTGTTTAGGACTCTGTCTGTCTATCTATCATCTATGTCTATCTATCTGTCATCTATCTATCTATCTATCTATCTATCTATCTAACCTCTCTCTTTCTTCTATCTATCAATATCTATCATCTATCTATTAATGAAAAAGAGGCTGTGAGTTTGAAAGAGAGCAAGGTAGGGCATATGGGAATGTTTGGAGGGAGGAAAAAAAAGGAGAGAATGATGTAATTATACTATAATCTCAAAAATAAAAAAGTCATAAAAGAATGTTGTTTTGGATCATCACAAAAAAGCATAGTAACAGAAAGCAGAGGGTGATGGAGACATTGGTCTCCAAGATTAAACGTCTTAAGTTTGTGTCTCAGGTACTTTAAGAGCTGTGTGTCTTTGGACATGCAGATCTTTATCTGTAAGACAGACATAATAACATGGATATCTTAGAGATAGTATGCTTACATATTTAGGTATACACACAGGTACATATGTGTGCTTCTTTGAATTGTACATGTGTAAGAGGGTGCACACACCCAAAGCTCTGTTTGTGGAGGTCATAGTAGACAGCACGTGTCCTCCTTCATCACTCTGCCTTATTGACTTTAGACAGGGTTGATCACTAGGCTGGATGGTGAGAGGCTCAGGATCTTTTTGCCTCCCTGCCCCAAGTGCTGGGGTCAGAAACACACACAACCATTCTGGCTTTTTACACATGTGCTAGGAATTCAGACTCAGGTCCATATGGCTGCAGACCGATGCTCTTATCTACTGAGCAATCTCTTCATGCCCATGTTGTTTTTCTTAACACAATTATCACAGACATTGTTCTTAGTGGTTGTAAGAGTGGACTTCCGTGGCAGAAATAACGTGGGTCAAGTTTTGGCTTCACTATTCCCATTAGTGTTTTGACTTCGACAGCCGTTCACCTGTTCTAAGTTTGCCTGTGGTTATGATGATCAAATGATGCTGTGTTTGAGCTATTTCACATTGTGTCTGTCATCAAGAGAGAATGTCACCTGTGTCTATATCTCACTGTCATGAGCATCACATCATTCAAAAAATCTTCCTGAAGCCTGTGTTGTTTTTTACCCCATGAAGAAACTTGGGCATTTCTTCTCTTTGGGAGAAATATTTACCTCCTCCATCCTAGTCAGAACTCTGTAATATGGAAGAAAACCTCTAGGGCAGAGACGAGAGGACTTGGCTGCAGAGTCTTTCAGAGGTCCCAGCTATGCAGTTGGTGTTGTGTAAGTGGCCACATGCACCATGCATCCTGGTTATTAACTGTATTTCCTTCCACTTTCAAACTGTCCTTGGTAAACTTCAAGTTCTATGACTCCTAAAGAGAAAGACTCCTTTCTAGCTTCCGGTGTTGCCAGGGAGATTCCAGGAGAGACTGTGAAGGGAGCATCTTCCTCATCTTGGAAAAGAATCAGGGTTTTTCCCTTCTCTTCTTTCCAGGCCAACACACATTACAGGGATTTTCCCCCTTTCCCTAGATTCTGAAAGGGAATGACTCTTTCTCCAGATGGAAAGCAGCACCAAAAGGCCAAATTAAAATGACAAACAACCCAAACTCATAAAATAAGCAAGCAGCCAGTCCTCAAGGAAACAGCTTCTGGCCTCAGTTGCATTTCTACCCTAGGTGGTGGTTTGCTCTTGGGGAAAGTAATGGAAAAACGATTACTGGAAAAGTGTGAAACTGCCACCCCCTCTGTGTTCTCACCCCTGACACTTACCACAGCCTTCTAAAAGAGAGGATATGGTACCACGACAAGTAGAAATTAGCTGGGTGTATTTTGGTAGCAGTTGGAAGATATCTAAGTAGACATAGCAGCAAAGAGAGTGTCCAGGATTTCTGTAGTATTAATGTATTAATTCTGTAATCAGGTGAAAAAGGTAGCGTATTTAAAATGATAAGCTGAATGAAAGTGAAACTTACATAGTAACTTCCATAGGAAAGGTTTTGTACATGCTACGTGTGTGCCAACTTCTCAAATTCCCACCATTCTCTGAGTTGGAGATGGTATCACTACTTCCCGTTTTTAGATGTGGACACTGAGGCACTTTGTTAACGTGTCCAGGCTTATATATTGGTCAGAGATAGAGGTCCTGTTGTGCAGTCATGGCCTAGTGTTTAAGCTCTTAACCAAACTCTATACAAGCATCTTGAGCTAAAAGTCAGCCCAGGGTATGGAGATCAAAATACAGGAAGACAAAGTAATGAAAGCCACAGAGATGAAAGAGTAAGAACTCAGTCTTTCCCTCTCTAGCTCTAGCGACTTGAACTTGTCTAGCATAGAGATAGATGCACCCAACCTTTGAATTTTGCAATGTCATGCTGTTACAAAGTTCACATGCAAGAACCATGCAGTCAAGTGACCCCCCCTCAAAAACTTGTCGAACATTTTTACAATATTTTAAGTAAACTTATAAGTTTTGCATTGGGCAGTGCTCACAGTTACCCTGAGACACATGTAGCTTATGAGCAGCAGGTTGGACACACCTCCAAGCTGTGCCTTGTAAACTAGAGCTAGGGATGAGAGAAGAACCTGGGAGACACCTTAATATTCAGAGCTATGGAAGAGAATCCTACGCAACTGCCATGCGGAGGCTGCAAGGCAGAAGGATGAAAGCAGAGAGGTAAAGGGATAGTATACGAGTCTAAAAGCCAGTGGGGGGTTGGGAAGATAGCTCAATTGGCACAGTGCTTCTCACACAAGCTTGAGGGCCTGAGTTCAGGTTTCCCACACCTTTATAAAAAAGGCAGTGTAGGGATACATATCTGCATGGAAAAACAGAAACGGGAAACTCCCTGGGGCGTGATGGCTACTTGATTTGCCAAATTGGTGAGCTCCAGGCCAATGAGAGACTATATCTAGTACATACTCGAGCTGAGCCACAGATGACTGAGGTCAATTTCTGGCCTCCGCAGACATGCATATGTCTGGATGAACACACACACACAGAGGGGAGACATTCCTCTTTTAGTGATAGTGCTAATGCTAAAAGTCTCAGCTCTGTATCATCCATGACTCAGTGTTCAGGTAGCAGCAGCAGCAGCAGCAGCAGTTGGACAAAGGCAATACTTATGAAACAATGTCATCTTCAACAATGTCATCTTCAACAGCAACTTTCCTTTAGTCAAAGACACAGTGCCGCCACCCTCCCACCAAACCTTCTTTTCTTTGTGCTGCTTGCAAACATTTCCCCAGGTTACTGGCTCTTTTTCAAGACACCTCTGCAGAGGGTCCTAATTTGCATCACCATATGGAAATCTTCGTCTTGAGCTACATGGCTCCTCCAGGCTGTAATAAGCCAACAGAATCACACTTCACGATGGTGTGAGAACGGTGCAGCTTGACAGCTCCTTCCCTCTCTATTCTGACCCCCCCTTTTTTTTTCAGAATGCAGGCATCTGCTGTAGGCTCAGTTGTTTTTCTAGGGGGCAAAAATGCCCGTCTTTCTCCTCCAGAAAACATGGTAGAGATCTTTCATCTACTCAGAGTATGATTTACATATGACTTGATAAAACACAAACACCCTTTGCTCAGCCACAAATATGGTCAAGGCATTCTCTGCTCAGTGATGTCCTGACAAAAGAGACTGAGTAACATTAGCCATGTGGAGGCGGGTTATTTATATTTTTGAGATTATTAATATAATTACACACTCTCTTCCCTTTCCTCCCTCCAAACCCTTCCAATCCCCCTCTTTGCTCTCCTTCAAATCCTCGGTCTCTTTTGTTGTTGTTGTTGTTAACTGTTAGTGTGTGCGAGTATATACATTTCTAAATATAATCTGGTTATTCCATATAATGTTACTTGATATATGTTTTCAGGGCTGATTATCTGGCCCTGGACAGGCAATTGGTGAGTTAATCCACTGTGCTTTCCTGTCCCCTAGATATTTGTGAATATTCATCAAATACCAATTTTAAATATTTGATGATTGTTTTTGGTGGTTCCATCATGTCTCCCTTTTAAGTGTGTGTGTGTGTGTGTGTCTAAGAACATAAATACCATGGTTTGCATGTGGAGGTCAGAGGACAACCTTAGGTCTCCTCTGTGTCTATTTGTTGTTTACTGCTGTGTGTGCCAGCCTACCTGGCTCGGGAGCTTCCAGAAATCCTTCTGTATCTCCTTAATATTTTTTTGTAGGAGCACTGGGGTTGCAGATGTGTTCTACTGTGGCTGGCATTTACATGGGTTCTGGGGATTCAAACTCAGGTCTTCATGCTTGCATGGCAAGAACTTTACCCACGAAGCCATCTGCTCCTCCCTTACTCTGAGTTTGCTGAACTGTGAGTCCCTTGAGTCTTGGACTCAGACAGGCAGATTAAAAAAGAAAAAGGTTGGTGTTTTTGGTTGTTTTTGTTTTTTGTTTTTTGTTTTAACCAACCAACAAATAAGTATTTATTGAATAGCTTAACTGTGTCTGGCGCTGTCTGAGGTGCTGAAAACACCATGTTGAGCAAGGGCTTAGCTCCTGTCCCAACTCATTTATTGGCTAGTCAGGGTACATGACAATGGAAGACGAAGGGAAGACATGCATGCATGTCCCACAGTGTGTTGAGCCACAGGCTGGAAAGAGTAGGGACTCTGTGAGCAAGAATTATAGATTGCTATGGTTTGAATCTGCAGTGTCCCCCATAGGCCTGTGTCTTAAATGCTTGTCCCACAGCTGCTGTTGATATGTTGAAGGCTGCAGCTGGCAGAAGTGGTTTCACTGGAGGCGTCTGTGGAAGCTTACACTCAGCTCCTCACTCCCGTTTTCTCTCCCTGCTTCCAGATCTGCCATAATGTCAACGGTTGTCCTCCGCCACATTCTCCCCTACCACACAGAACCCGAAGCACACAGGACCACACAGTCATAGATGGAGCTCTCGCAGATCATACACCAAAGCAGATCTCTCCCTGGGTTGCCTCTTTCAGGTATTTTGGTCTCAGTGCAAAGTGACTAATACGAGGAGCAATCACGAGTGCTGCCTCATTACGCCACCCAAAGGCCTCGTTTCTCAGATGAGAAAGTTAGGCATGAGTCACTCCCCGGGGGGGGGGGGTTCCACAGCTGACGTAGGTGAGGCTGTGTTACAGAGAGCAGTGCAATCTGTGGTCCTCTTGGGGAGTGCCTCCTGAAGATTCATCATACATGTATGTGGGTAGATATCAGCTAACGTACTTGGGGAAAATGCTGGGGGAAGTGTGCTATTTTCCTGTTTTGGATAACCAAGTCCGAGATGCTGTGGAGGCATAAGTTCTTCTAGCCATACTTGCTATTTCAGAACCCTTAACAGTGATGCTCACACCTATGCATTGACTAGAGAAGGCTCCCAAACCGCGGTTCTAACATCCAGATGGCTTTACAGCAAGAGAAGTCAGGGAGAAAACAGGGCCCCGAGAAAGAGAGGAAGAAAATGGAGAAAATAAAGATGAGAATGGCACCAGGAAAAGAAGAATAAACCGAGGACCGAAAGCGGCTGATGAACAAGACCTATGCAAACCGTGGCTTTGCTCAGCAAGTGCCCTAAGCCCAAGCTCATTAGTAAACAACCCACCCATCTTTGTTCAGATTTCCCATTTGCCCATCATGCCTGTCTACTGTGAGACTCCTTCAGGATACAGCCAAGCCCATCTTGGGTTTGGTTTTGTCTTAACACCTAACAGTTTTCAGCAGCTGGGTAAAAAGCTTTGAAATGTCATCTCTGAACTTGTCACAGGCACGAGACACACCTCTTATCCATCCTACACTGTGTTGTAGGAGTCCTTATACAAAGCAATATGTCAACCTCTCACTCAAAGTCTCTTGGTGCCCACCACTACTTATTATACTAAGATCAAGCTAGCTGCAAAGAAGTGTCCCAATTTTCTATTGCCCAAACTTAGCAACTCAAAATAATAATTTATTTTTATCTCTCGTTGTTCAGAGCTTGTCTGGGTGGCTCTTGCTTGGATGCCCCGGAAGATATCACCTATCACTCATGTGTCTGTAGCACTGAGTAGGACAGCTCTAGCTTTACATGGCTTCTCTGTGTGGTGCTCGAGATTCACAGCCTGCAGCTGGTCACCGTAGGCATTTCGCTATACTTTCTTTAGCTTCTTTACATCCCTTGGCTTCAGAGTTAGTGCGGGCGGCAGAAGTGCTAGTCTTTTAGGTCTGGGTATGTCAATAACACAGATCAGTGTTCTCTTGATCATGGACCATCCATGGGCCATATCCATGCAGAAAGTGTGGGAAATTTTGTGGTCATCTAAAAGTCTGTGGCAAATCTTTTGATCTTTTACTATGAGGACCCTTCATATAGGTATAAAGGACACAGACATGCACTGTCACATCTCATCTTCATGCTTTACTTAACTGTTTTTTAGCCTTCAAGACACTCCCATCCTCCGCTCCCATATACAATCTAAATTGTCAAAGTTTAGCTTTAAAAATAGCATCAGAGCTGATTTCATTATTCAGGGTAAGATTGCCCCAGTACAGAGTAGCACAGTTGGTCAATCAACTTCCTTTTTATGAAAGTATAATCCTATGCATACACTCTAAGTCTGCAGTCTCTCATTCTTTTAAACCAGCCATGTTATGCTGTGGATCTATATTGAGCTAGTATGACATTTTAATTACTGAAAGTAATTGCAGAAAGTATGTCATTTATAGAACACAAAGAGGAAGTAAGAACACTTGCATTCCCCTCACTGAATGTTACCCAAGGCCACCTTTCGACTCTTTCTTCTATTAATAAAGGTCCGCAGGGTGGGGTCTGTAACCACTTTATATTCATTTCCCGCAGTGTCCTGGGCATTTTCTTCACATCAGTAAAATTTCCCCATTAGCTTCTGTATGTTAGTGTCATAGTATATTTTGGAGTGGAGTGAAGCACCTAATTTTTAAAATAAAATTCAGTTAATCCATATCTTCTTCATCCTATACTCATGTAGTTTTTCTTAAACCTCAATGGAGGATTTTTTTTCCTAATTAAAAATGATCCCATTGCTTCTAAGGTAAATTATTATTGTCTTTTATAATAGTTTAAATCCTAATTTTATCAGCAAGTCCCTTTGAGATATATGTAATTCCAAAATCAATAAGTATTATATTCCCTGATATATAATTAAATACTGTAGAGCCTCACAGCATTTCTCTAGAGATCACCACAAGAGTTTCATTGCACCATTAATCAAACACCCATTGGTTCTGGTCAGCTGATTAATTGCCCTGTACCATCATGAGACTTGTTTTTTTCATGGAACTTTAAAAAGCAAGAAAACCAAAAGACTGTCAAACATTTGACTACATTATGTCTGTCACACCTCTTTTATGTCCATCTTTTACTTTTATTTGAGAAAAGAGATGGAGAATGGGTTTTATTGTAGAAAATTGGTTACTAATATTTACTATTATTACTCATAATTATTTCAGCAGTTATTCTTTGATATTCTATTGTATCAATAAAAGACACGGACACTTGTTAGAATTTTAATATGCTGATGTAACAGGGCTGGGCAGACTATAACCCCCTAAGCTATTCTTTACTTCCCAGCCCCACATCCCATGCCATTTGCTTTAATTTCCCTGTCTGGGCTCCTCCCCATGCATCATTCCCATAAACACTTGCACGTGTTTGCATCTGGGCTGCTTCTCTCCACCAGCGGTCCTCAGAGCCAGCGCCTGACCGTGTGCTTCTTCTTTACGCTAACACATGGTGACTCTGCTATCTTCTTCTCCTTTCCTCTTCCTCTCTCATCTCCTTTTCCTGTCAACCCTTTGTCCTCCAAGCCCACGAACCTTAGCTCCCCCTACCTCTCTTCTGCCTTACCCAGGGATAGGCATTTACTGACCAATCAGGGATAATTTGAAGTTAAGGCTACACAGCACCACTTTGGTATACATGAGGGTTTGCTTGTAGAACAGTAAAAATGTCCTCTGTGTGTGTGTGTGTGTGTGTGTGTGTGCGCGCACACACACACACAAGATTAAAACTGTTTAATCTGTTTAATTTCCAAGTATCACATGCAGTTCATTGGACAATAACTAATAAAACCCATTTTAAAATTCCAGATATTTTTCCATTTTTCCCTCAATCCTTTATTCACATCTCCAAATCCTTTAAGTGCCTAGGGATGTAGCTCAGCTGTAGAGAGCTTGCCTCTTGTGCCTGAAACTCCAAGCCCAAGCTACCAAAAAGAAATCCTTTAAGTATACTTCATCATGGCTCAGATGATGCCAATAACTTGTACTTACTTAAAGCAGCAATGGTCTCTTCTGTCTTCTTACGTATCACAGATAAGTGAGCCACAAGAAAAAGATTTGTTCTATCTTCTCATTATAAGGGTTCTTTCTTTGCCCTGTCAAGGTGGAGATAAAACAGAAGTGTCCCTGTGCTTTTTTCCCCTTGTCTTCTATTCACTCTCTTTATCTGCTTCAGGTGAATCTTGCTCTTCTCAAAGCTACCTGGGATCTTGTTCACCTTGAGGTTCTACCCAAGCTACCACAAGGTCTTACTAGTGAATTAGTTACAACTTCTTTGGTTGTAAGAAACAGCAAGACAACTCAAACTTAAATGCACTATATTCAACCCCAAAGACAACCAACCAAAGAGATTCAAATCCCCTGCCCGTCTCTGTGCAAAGCCTCCACTCCAAGGCAGCTTCCTTTCTTGAAGGAACTCCATAATGATATTTTCACATGCCCAAATTAAAAGAAATGCAATTCCCATTCCTCAAAAAAAAAAAAAATCCACAGGGTTAGTTGTGGTTGATCTGACTGGTTTGGGTTAGGTCATGTGGCCCTGAACATAGTTTCTGGTTGACCTGGGTATATACTTACCCATGTACATTGCTTGGGTTTTGGTATCTGGTTTCTTTAAAGGGCACTGAGAGAATGGCTTCTCCAAAGAAACTGGACTTAGAACAGAGACTATCTCCTGTAGTTAGGACAGTGGAACTACCTATAAGAGCAGAAGGGATGAGAGCTACCCCAAAGTCTCCATCTTTTCTGAGCCACTCCCAACATTGTCTCTCATTAGGGAACACAGAAGTCAGAAAGAGAAACTCTGGGAAATGTAGTTTTGAGAAAAAGTGGTGGGGTGGTGTACTTCTGAGAAAGACGAAGAGAACGAGTGACATGTTGCTTGTAGTAACCTGTTATCACAAAGCTACATTTGTGTAGGAAAGTAATAGCTATGTCTTAATCCTTTTCTTTTCTATAGGAAGAATCAACTCTAATTTCTCCTGCTCCTGGCCACAGGTCTTAGGCTGTGCTAGTGGACCAGGGGCTCTCCATGCTATTGGTAGACCAGGGTCTTGTCAGTTTGGATTTTGGATCATGGGACAGGGTCTAGGAAGAAAGGCCAACACAACTAAAGCAGCGGAGAGCTACTTAGGAGGCTTAAAGCCACACCCACATGTTTCCTAAGATGGGTTTAGTCTTGCACCACTTAATGAGGGGATTACGTTGCTAGGAATTCTATGTAAGGTGATGTCTTGTGCAACAAGAGTCCTAGGGTATAATTACACAGTCCTAGATGGCATAGGTCATTCAGGGTGGCCTCTTGCTGATTAGAAGAGGAGATAAGAACAAAGTGTGTGAGCCTGTTGGCCAGCATAATAGTCAGACTACCTTGAGGTCAACTGTTTTATAAGCAGTATATTCTACTGATTAAAAAATATAATAAGTAAATGCATAAATGAATGACACTGCCGTTTATTGTCACTACCAAGTAGTATGCACTGAAGGTAACCATGTGTGCCCTGCCTTTCCATGACTGACAGCACAGCGGGCTGGTTTCTTATCACCTTTACCACAAGTGATGTGTTGTTCATGATGTAAGTACATCCATGCTATCACTGCTGTTGTGGTTTGAATATTAAGTGTCCCCAACAAGTTCGTATGTTGAAGGTTTGCTTCCCAGCTGGTGGTACCATCTTGAGAGATGTTGGAAACTTTGGGAAGGGGGGGGGTCCTAGCTGGAGAGAGTAAATCATGCTGGGAGTTCATGTGAAGACCATATCTCAACCCTAGGCCCTTTTTCTCTGCTTCTTGTCTGTCACAAGGTAGGGACCCCTCTGCCACATACTTGGGCTGCTATGGCATCCTGCTCAGATTCGTGCAGCCAAACATCTATGGATGGAACTGTGAGCCAATATATCTCTCTCATGCTCAGTTGTTTAAGTATCTTGTCACACAAATACAACAGACACGAACACATTTCGCCATAGGAGTTTCTAAATTCATTATAATCTCATTGGACATCACCGGAGTACACTCCCCCCTTTCTGAAATGTCATTCTGTGCCAAATGCCTGTACATGTAGATGTTTGGTTCCTGAGTTCCAATAGGGCGGGTCACAGGGTGCGTTCAGATAATAAGGAAAACCTGAGTTATCTGAATCTTTTGGATTTCTGAGTGTGAGCTGGAAAGAGTTTGGACAGTGGCAGAGTCCTGAGATTAAGTATTTGACAGCTAGCATGGCTGGACTGGCTTGTCTCCATTGAATAGCAGCCTTATCTACGATCGCCTCTCTTCTAGAAACGGTGTGAGAATACTGTGGGGATCCACGGTACCGGGCTCAAGGTTGCTCTGCGAGTGCAGCCACCAAGGGCTCTCGGCAGTGTGGGTGCGATAGAGCATCGGCAGGCAGGCTCCAAGGACACAGCCGAACGCTTGAGCGCATTTGTCTCTAGAACTGCTTCTGTTTTTGAGAGTCCAGGCTCTCTGAAGGAGGTTTATTAGACGAGAGGCATCTCATACAAGTCCCCAGGGTTGGAGCCAATATGGATAATTATTTGATTTGGTTTAGATAGTATTAATCAGGATAGGGTTTTATGCCTGACTGTCATTAACCTTTTAAAATAGAGACAGCCTACATATAAATGTAGGTTCCAGGCTTTTGCTGGAAAATTGGATGTTCAGCCACAGCGGCAGCAGCGTGTTCTTTTCCTAAGCGGCATGCATTTCAGGTTGGTCATCGCCCTTGTCATTCTGGTCTTCCTCACCTACACTTGAGAGTTGCCTTTTTTTCCTCATGTCCTGCGGGCAGGTGGCACTCACTTGCTCCACCTACTGGTACTCTTGGGTATTTAAGAGACTAATCAGTGTTTTCAGAGCAGCTCTTACAGGTCAGGCAGGGCTGACTCTTTGAGGCTGCTAAGACTGGCATTCCTGAGCTCTGTGAGGAGAGAGGGCTCAACTCTTCAACTTGGGAGTTCTGTGTGACTGGAGACTGCACTCTTGGTGACTCTGAGAAGATTCTTTATTTCTCAGTCTTGGGATTGCCCTTCAGATGACTGGATTTCCTTAGACCTGCGTCATCCAGCTGTATCCAGTGAGGGCAAAAAGCTAGGAGTTTTCTCCCTGGAAGTTTAGGATATGCAAGGACCCTGATCCTTTGGAACAACATTAAAACGAAATCTTCCAGGAGCACCTGACTGCTCCAGCAACATAGGGGGAGTTCAGAGCAGTATTCTTCTGCAGAGACACTTTATGCACAAGGCTTCAGGGCTGCCAGGCTCTGCCCCTGCTAGGCTGTGACATATATGCATACACATGGTTCTGTCTACTTGTCGAAATTATCTCATGTGACTGTGGAGGTTGAGAACTCCATAATCAGCAATGGAGAATCTGGGAAAACCAATGATGTCCTATTAGTTTGAGCCATAAGGATGTGTTACAACTTGAAAGCCGTCTGCTTCACTCTATCTTTTTGCCCAGGCATGAACTCTCCACATCCCAAACACTGCACCTAGTATTTCTAGTATAATATGACCACTACAATCTACTTTTCAATAAAACTTTATCTATATACGTTGGATTGAGCAAAAGGTGCACTGATTAGGAGTGTTAGAATACACTGGAACTGGAACAGAGTGGCCAGTACTGTTGTTTTTCACCAAAGTGGCACTTGAAATAGATTCATCTCTGGTCTGGGATTTCTAGTCTAGGAAATAAACACAGCATTCTCCCTGTCACCTGAGAGTGTCACGGTCACTTGATTCATACAACTGACTTTTCTTTATGTCCCCGGTCCCTGGACCATCAACCTGATCATAGGTTACTTTTTCTCTATGATTTATTTTTTTTCCATTTTTAGTTATGTGCAGTTGTGTATGTGTGCCTGTGGGTATGTGCATACCAGTACAGGGGCCCAAATAGGCAATAGGCATTTGATTCCTTAGAGCTGGAGTTTTGCAGAGGTTGTAAGCCACCTAATGTGGGTGCTCAAAACTGAACTCTGGTCCACTGTAAGAGCAGTAAGTGCTCTGAACTGCTGAGCTGTCTCTTTTACCCTGGACCCAGCACACGGGGACTTGACTTTCTTAAGTAAATGATCTTACCTGCAGGAGGCAGTACTCCTCTAGGATGGAATGTTGGCCCCCTTGCACTTCTCTTGTGCTGGTGAGTTGGATTCTGAGATCTGCATCAGTGTGCTGTGACCTCGATTAGTTAGTGAGACTCTAAGACACTGATTCATTCTTGGTGGAGTAAAACAGAATTGCATTGTGGAACTTGCAAGCCTCTGGGTGACATCCTCACCCTGCCTCGAAGAAGAAGAAGACAGCAAGTAGCATCTCTGAAGCATTGTTTCAGTTGCCTGTCGCTGTTTAGCAAATTACCATTTGGTGGCAAGTAAAACGCAATCTTTTTAGTATTTTGCATCATTTCTATGGATCAGGAATGTGGAGCAAGGTTTGGCTGAACAGTTCTGGCTTGCAGTGTGGCTAATGACTCCAGTAGCTAAAGGATAGTCTCTCTCTCTCTCTCTCTCTCTCTCTCTCTCTCTCTCTCTCTCTCTCTCTCTCTCCCTCCCCATCTCCCTCTGGATGTCCCTCTCCCCCCCATGTCTAATTGGAATTTGTATTTGCTCTCTCCATGCAAGCTGGATGACATCTCTTTATAAGAGAGTGACCTCAGGACCCCACAACCAGGGATCCCAGGGAAGCAGTGGAATCCCTGTCATCTTTTCTGGCTTAACTTCAGGGATCACAGGATTCCCATCACCTTCCATTTATGTGTAAATGAATCATAGACTAACCAGATTGAAATGTGGGGCTTAGTGAGAAAATGCCAGAAATCCAAAGAGCACCACATAGGGAGGAACCTAAAGTAGTGGCCGCCAAGTTCCTTGCGGTGTAAAGATCTGGAAAACTGTCAAGTCCTGTGCAGAGATCCTTGCTCATCCACTATACCCAGTAGCTGGGAACCAGCCTACATATCCATCAACAGATGAATGGGCAAAGCAAATGCGGCCTATGTGCTCAGTGGACTTTTCTTCTGCCTTGTAGAAAAATGAAATCTGGTCATGAATGGAACTGGAAATCAGGGAGTGGGAGGTTAAAACACAAAATGTGTGTGTGGAAACAGGTAACAAAATGTACAGACACAAAAGTAGAAGGGCACTGGGGGGGGGATGGGGTCAGCATGAGGGGCAAGTGGGGGTTGAGGAAAGCCAAGGAAGAGGACCAACAAAAATGTCCATAAAAATGTCAGCGAAGCTAAAGAGAGAATAGTCAATTCGTATACCTGAGCTTAAATCCTCATGACCCAGACAAAGACCAGGTGCCACATATCTGTAATCCCAGCACTGGGGAGGCAGAGACAGGAAGATCCCTCCCTGGTGCTCTCTGGCCGACCAGTCTAGCCAGATTGGTAGGTGTCCACATATACACACATACACATGCTCACATACATATGAAGACACACAAACAATGACAGCACAGAAAGAATCTATCAAGTAATTTGTGATTCTGATCTCTCTCTCTCTCTCTCTCTCTCTCTCTCTCTCTCTCTCTCTCTCTCTCTCTGTGTGTGTGTGTGAACGAGAAGTTGAAATCAATAGTCTTTCTCAGTCTTACATTTAAGGACAAGTTCTCTCGCTGCATCACAGTTTTGAGATCATTCCAACTCTTGATGTCTGTGTGTTCACACAACATATTCTCCCTCCTGAGAATTTACCGTCTTGATGGTGAGGCATGGCACAATTAGATGGATGCCTGTGTGTGGGGAGACACAGCACAAAGCTGAAATCTGTGCAATTAAGAGAGAAAACACATTGTCCAGAGGACAGGCATCATGGTTTCTTAGGACAGAGTGAGTGCAGAGGACAGGCACCACCGTGGCTTCTTAGGACCGAGCCAAGCCATGTCGGTTGGTCAGTCCTCAGGGAAGGGCTCAAGGAAGCCCTCGCAGAGAGATGCGGAGTGAGATTGTTGCTGGGGTGAGGAATGGGAGAAGCTGTCAGAGTCTGAGCTCATTTTAATTGCAACTTGTGTGTGAAATGGGGGCAGAGACAAGGGAGGGTAGAGAATGGAGCCCTGGTTATCATTTAATTGCTATTCCAGCTCTCAGTGAATCCAATACCATGCACGGCTCCATTAGAGTATGCGAGTTGTTTACAGGGCTGCACTTCCATCTCCCCAGGCTTAGCACACATCGCTGGAAATCTGACACTCAGAACTGACTTTTTTGACCCCCTAAACTTTAATTAAAGTAATTATGTTACCAACAAAAGCTGTAATTTATCTTCTTCTTGGAGTTACAATGGAGAAAAAGAGCCACTTTTATCGATTATATATTCACCTTTCTTCTGCTTCTGGTTTGTTTCCCAGGGGGTGGGGAGTCGGGTGGGTCAGTCCTTGGTCTGGATGGTCCAGCCCACACTGGTCCCTGTTCTCTGTGTCTGCAGTGCACCTGGTCCTGCTCTGGATGTTTGGAACAACTCTGCACCTGAGATGTTCCAAACAGGTTAAGTTTTTACATTCTGAAGCAGCCTCTGAGCTAAAGGGCATGCCCTTCCAGCAAAATCCTTCTGGCATAAGACCCTGGCGTGTGTGTGTGTGTGTGTGTGTGTGTGTGTGTGTGTGTGTGTGTGTGTGTTGAGCATAAGTAACTCAGTGATTTAGGTGAGTGCTTTCCATGCAATTAACTTCCTTCAGACTAAAGCAAGTGCTAAAGGGAACCACTGGACCAGTGTGCTTAGTAAATATCCATCACCTGATGTAGGGCAGGCCAATGGAAATAATGATACAAGGTCAATTAAGCAGAACTCAGACCTCCTCCTGTTAGCCTGGTTGAAATTTTTAGTTCTGTAAGGCAGGTTTGCTTGGGCTTTAAGCCACATTCTCTGTGGAAAGGGGACAGCTGTGGGGATACAGCACTGGTCAGGACAGTGGAATCCACTGCTGGAGCAGGTGGTCCATACTTTCTTGGCAGGCGCCCTAGGGTTTGGTTTCACACAGCCTCTCAGAATGCTGTGTCCCTAACCTTGATGCTCTGTAACCTCAGGCAAGTTACTGAAGAAGCTCGATCTGAGTTTTTGTATTGGGAAACTTGGGATAAGAGGGCCTGTACCTTGCATTAATCAAGGAAATGCTATAAAACCTCTGTGAGGCAGCTGTGTGTCATAAATGTTTCAAGGATAGGAACTTTTTGTTATTGTTATGGATATAAATGGGGACAAAGGGCCTCCTATGGTAATCTAGCGGACAATCTCTCTGAAAGATAGAGAAGATGCAACAGCTAATGATGCTGGACACCAAGCATGCAGAACTCAAGAAAGCCACATGCAATATTGTAAGATGGAGCAATTAGAGGGCGATATAAGCCTTGGAGGAAAGCAACAGAAGAACCGAAGGAATCTTAAGCCCGTTGGCTGCATTGCCCATCTGTAGATCACCTGCGGCTTTTCACAGAGGCCAGAAGTGAGTGTGAGAAACAAAGTCCTGGGGCCATTGTCAGGCTGTAAATGGGCCAGAAACAGAGGTGACATCACCTCTGAAGTGATAACTCAGTAAGAGGTGGGGTCTAGTTGATATGAACTCAACGTTTTGCACATTAATTGTATTTATGTGAACTTACAACTTGATCAGTGGGTTGCCAAGTGCTTTATGTGGGGTCCTTGTTTAACCTTTCCCATAAAGGGCAGAGTGAGTCTGTGACTTTCTGAGCTTTACAGACACCACGCCCCGGATTTACTTACCATAGACAGTGAAAGACACCACTTCCCAAAGCAGCTGCTTTACTGCTTGGGGCAGCCTAGGTCCACTGAAAAGCTTGCAGGTGGAGGGGCTTCCCTGAGACTCAGGTTCACCTGTACTCGTTGACTCACCACACAGTGGTTCCTTTAGCATCTTCTGCCTGGTGTAAGGATGTGGTGTTGAAGACATGAAGTGCATAAGAATAGATACAATCAACTTCTGGGAAGTAGAAACTGAGTGCATTTCTTTATTCTTGCTATTTATGCACACACACATGCACACACATGCACACATACACACATAGACACACACATAGACACATATACATAGACACATTGCACATGCACATGCACACATATACAACACACACACACACACACACACACACACACACACACACACACACTTCTAGTCATTGTGTGTGAAATAAAAATAGGAAGATTTTGAAGGGCATGAAGAAGGCAGATTGGCTTAAGACTTTAGAACTACAGAATAACACAGTGGTGAATTCCTTGGGTTTCTCTGTTGTCTCATACAGCTTGGCCTTGGAGAGGAAGAAACAAGCGACTGAGAAATGCCGTTGGTCACAACAGTAAATGTCTATTGTTTGTAGCCAAAGGATCAGGTTAGGGGCAGTCTGACAAGGCAGGGGTGGGAATTTTGGAGGACAAGGTCTCTTCTCTAGCTGAGCGTCACAGAAAATCCTGCTGCCTCATCCTTCCTATACCTGCAAAAATTGCATAAGGGGCCGAGACGTGTTTTCCTCACGGCTATACCAAGATTTTACAGAGAATTTGTGTGTGTGGGGGCATTCTCTTATTCTTCCCTGCCATAGTCACCTTTAGCAGTCATCTTGCCAGGGAGCTAGTGTCACCTACAAAGGGGGAACCTCAACTAAAGAATTGCTTCAATAAGACTGGACTATTGCTATATCTGTGAGAAAATTTTAATCATTTTACTTTACATGTATGAATGTTTTACCTGCATGCCTGATGTGTACAACATGTGTGCTTTATACCTGAGGAGGTCAGAAGAAGGCATTGGATCCCTAGAACTGGGGTAACAGACTCCATGGATGCGAGGCACAATGTGGGTGCTAGGAACCAAACCCTGATCCTTTGCAAAAGACACAAGTACTCTTAACTGCTGAGCAATTTCTTTAGCCTGGAGTCATTTTCTTAATTGCTAATTGATGTAGGGAAACTCAGCCCACTGCAAGGGATGCCATCCTTAGGCAGGTAGGCTTGGGTTGCATAAGGAAACTAAATGAGCAAGCCAATGGGAACAAACTAGTATGCCAGTGGTTCTCAACATGTGGGTTGCAACCCCTTTGGGGGTTGCATATCAAATATATTGCATATCATATATCTACATACAATTCATGACATTAGCAAAATTATACTTATGAAGTAGTAACAAAATACTTTTATGGTTGGGCGTCACCACAAAATGAAGAACTGTATTAAAGGGTCGCAGCATTAGGAAGGTTGTTTCTGTTCTAGGTCTTTCTGTTGAATTTCTGCCTCTCATTCCATCTTTGATAGACAGTAACCTGTAAGCTGAAATAAACACCCCTTCTCCCCAAGCTGGTTTTGGCTCTGGTGTATCACAGCATCAGAAACCAAACTAGAATATTCCCAGTGGGGTGGGTAGGAAGTCCTTTCTTGAGCGTGCTAGTATGGCCATCCCTCTTCCAGTGCTGAGTCCAAGACCACTCACTTCTCCTCCTGCTGGGTTGGTGGTACCAGAAGAGACATTGTAGACAGTCACGGTCTTATTTCCACGACACAATGGTAATGTAGCCATTCTCCTTTTCCCACTCTTTTAAATTTTTTTCTTGTTTTGGGCAGTAGAGGCCACATTCTTACCATGCCCAGCCAAGAAGATGTTTGTTGAGGCTTGGTGGAGACAGAGAACTCCCAGCTCTGCTCAGCGGAACTCTCTTCTCTGCCTGAGCCTACCACCCTAGGGTTGATAGAGGCCCAGCAGGACAGGCCCTCGGATGCCAGCACAGGGGTGAGAGAGATGTGACTACTCTCCGAGCAAGATTTTAAAGGAGCCGTAAAAACACCTCGATGAGCAATTCAAGACATGTTTGAAGAAATGTGGAAATGCAGAAAGTTCCAACAGGAAATAGATGTGAAGGGGAATCACATGGAAATTGTAGAAGAGAATTGACTAAAAATACAATTTCAAAGGGTAGATTTAATAACAGCACAGAGGAGATAGAGGAAATCAGAACATAAAGGCGGACAAGTAGACATCTCCCATCATGCACAGTAGTGAGAAAATAGAAACAAAATGGTATGAACAGTAGCAGAGATTTGCAGGCACCCAGGATTCATGTTCTCAGGACCCTAGGAAGAAAGGAGAAAAGGGACAGGGGTGGGGGAATACAAAACTACCCCAAATTCCCAAGCACATGTAAAACTCTGTCTAAGGAGGTGGGTATTTAATCAGCTGAGGTGATTATTTCCCAACGTGTCCACATCTAACAAATTGTGCAATTTAAATAACTACATTGTCAAATAGATCTCAGACATCATTGAGAAATGAGGAGGAGGAGGAGGGAGCAGAGGAGGAGGAAGAGGAGGAGGAGGAGGAAGAGGAGGAGGAGGAGCAGCACATTCCACAGGTGCTTGGAATTGCTTTTGCTGATAAGCACTGGATTCTTCTTTGGAGTTCTAAAACTGCATCACTGTCTCCTTTTGTATCCATTGTCTAGCTAACATTTGAGGTGCCTAACTTCTTCTCCTCCTCCTTCAAGGCTCAAGGTACAAGAAAAGCAACTGGGTCGTCTTACTGTCAGTTTTTAAAATCTCTGCTCCAGGACACCCCCCCCCCCACAAAGGTGCCTGGAAGTCTCTAGTCACTGCTAAGCCTGCAGTCGCCTTGGAGTCCAGGAACAGAGGAGCTGGAGCTTGACAGATGGCCCCATACTGAGCTCACCCCCCAAGCAGGAGCTATTGTCTCATGTCCCTTCCAGTGATACAGACTCCTTCAGGGTCACCCTGCGAACTCTGATTATGATCATCCAAATCACAGTTTTGACAGGGTTGATTGATTGTGCGTACTTCCTTCTTAAATCCTCCAGTATCCCACCATCTTGACCGAAACTCCTTTTCCTTTACATCATCACGCCCCTTGCTTTCTTTTAGATTTTCTTTCTTTCTTTCTTTCTTTCTTTCTTTCTTTCTTTCTTTCTTTCTTTCTTTTTTTGATGTGGCCAGACCTGACATATTGGAAGGCCCTGGAGTCAGGTCTCTGGTTCGGGACTAGTTTTAGTTACATAGTCGAGAAATCTCAGTGCAGACCACAGGCAAAATAAACTCAGAGAAATTCACAACAGGTCTCAGCATAATCAGATTTCTAAAAACTAAAGACAGGAAACTCTTGAGATTGGCAACAGAGAAAAGACACGTTGTGTGTAGGAGAACAGCAGTTTGTGCAGCAATAGCTTTCTCATCAGAAGCCGTGGAGGCCATAAAGAGTGTAGTGCTTCCCAAAGCTGAACGTGGGGCAACTCCAACCCACAGTTCGACAACCAGTGAAAATAACCTTCAAGAATCAAGGGTGAGGCAGACCACTCAGAGATGAAGAGCAACTAACAAGATCTGCTCCCAGAAGATCCAAGCCGATGAACAGCTCCAGAAAGTTCTGTGAAAGGAAAGGAAGTGATAGAGTGAATGTTGGAGCACCAGGGAGGGAGCCAGAGCATGCTACACACAAAGGTAAAAAATGGTGTCCATTCTTCCCTTTGGTTTTCTGAATGTGTTCAATTTTTGAAGCAAAAATCACTCTAATGTCAGAAATGGTTCTAAAATTATGCGCAGAAATATTTAAGATATTCACATTTTAAGTAAGGGAAGAGCAAAGGTGTATAGATATAAAAGTGGAAGTATGTTTCCTATACTTTGCTCAAAGCTATGATAGATTTTACACACACACACACACACACACACACACACACACACACACACACACAAAACACATATGTACATGTAAACAAATACTCATATACTTAAAAATAATTCTTTAAGCCCAGTTCTATATTATCCCAAAGAACTTTAAATACAGTAATAAGATGGTAGGAAGTATTATTCAGGCAAATATTAATTAGAAGAAACAGGAGAACTAGGGATTTCCCTCAGTGATGGAGGCGTGCCAAATATATACTAGACACTGTTTTTGGTCTCCACTACCCTTCAACAAACAACAACAAAATAGAAGAAAAAGGAAACATTAGAAAAAAGAAATAGCCAAAAACAGAGACACCAAATAGTGATAAAAGATCAATCTGCAAAGAAGACATAGCCATCTTAAATATGTAGCTGTTAACTATGAAGCTGAAAAATCTATGAAGCATAGCCCAATCAACCTCAAGTGAGAAGTTGGCAAATTCATAATTATAGCCAGAGATTTCATAATTTCTTTCTTGAAAATTGACAGAACTGACAGAATGTCACCAAAGCCATAGAACACACCACACCACCACAATAACCACCCCATCATCACCATAATCCCCATCACCACCATAACCACCTCATCATCACCATAACCCCCATCATGATCATAACCCCCATCACCACCATAACCCCCATCACCACCATAACCACCTCATAACCACCATAACCCCCTCATCACCACCATAACCCCCTCATAACCACCATAACCCCCTCATCACCACCATAACCCCCTCATAACCACCATAACACCCTCATCACCATCATAACCCCCCCATCATGATCATAACCCCCCATCACCACCATAACCCTTTCATCACCACCATAACCCCCTCATCACCACCATAATCCCCATCACCACCATAACACCCATCACCACCATAACCCCCATCACCATCATAACTTCCCATCACCACCACAACCCCCATCACCACCATAACCCCCATCACCACCATAACACCCATCACCACCATAATCCCCATCACCACCATAACCCCCATCACCACCATAACCCCTATCACCATCATAACTTCCCATCACCACCACAACCCCCATCACCACCCTAACCCCCCCATCACCACCATAACCTCCCATCACCATCATAACCTCCCATCACCCCCATCACCACTATCCAGCACACCCAGGTTGATATTTATAGAACACTCCACCCAGGAAGAGTATGACAGACTTGGTTTTAAGTGTTCACAGAACCCACACAGGACAGACTGTGGTAGTTTGAATAGGAATGGCCCCCACAGGCTCATGTATTTGAATGCTTGGTCATTAGGGAGTGGAGTTACCTGACTGGGGTTAGGAGATGTGCCCTTGTTGGAGTAGGTGTGGCCTTGTTGGAGAAATTGTGACACAGGGTTAACTTTGAGGTTTCAAATCTTAATCCATGCCCAGTGTCTCTTTCTTCCTGCTGCCTTTAGGGCCATATGTAGAACTCTCAGCTACCTTGTCTGCCTCTCGGCCATGAAGATAATGGGCTATAAGCAAACTTTAAGCAAACATCCCATTAGATGCTTTCTTTTATGAGTTGCCATGGTCATGGTGTCTCTTCACAGCAATGGGATGCTAAGGAGATGGTACCATGAAGCAGGATATTGATGTGACAGACTTGACCATTCTGCTTGTTGGTGGAATGTGGACTTTGGCATTTTGGATTAGGAAAGCAATTGAATACTCTAAGTGGGGCTTAATGGGCCATACTAGTAAAAACATGGAAGACAGTGGTGCTAAGAGCAAGGTAGATTATGACAGTTCTCCTCAAGAAGTTTCAGAGGAGAAAATTATTAGTAAGAGGCCTAGAGATGTTCTTGTGATATTTTGGTAAAGAGTGTGGTTGTTCACTGCCCTTGTCCAAAAAAAAAAAAACTGCTTGGGGCTAAATTGAAAATTTGGATTAACAGCCCCAGCAGAGGAAAATTTGAGACTTCAAGACAGTGTTGCTTGGTTACTAGTGACCATGCTTATGAAGATCTATAATGAAAAGTAGCAAGCTAAGCAAGGAAAAATGCAAAATGTACAGTTTGAAGAGAAACGAAGCACCAGGAAGTGCAATGGAGCTAAGCCCAATGCTCAAGGAGACAAAAAGTTTAAAGAAGAGCAGGATTCTAGATGTAATAAGTGAAGTGCTGACCTCAGAGCAAGACCCCACCCAGTTAAGCTTCCAACTTGTGAAAGGGAGGTAATAAAGCTGGTGGCAAACACCTTTCAATCCCAGCACTCGGCACACTTCCTGCAGAGGCAGGAAGATTTCTGAGCTCAAGGCCAGCCTCGTCTACAGAGTGAGTTCCTGGACAGCCAAGTTTAAACAGTGAAGGAAACCATGAAAAACAGAAGCTAGTAAAAGTGTATTTGAATCCAGACATAGAACTCTCAGCTACCCTGTCTGGCTGTGTGTCGCCATGCTTCCTGCCATGACGATAATGGACTAAACTTCTGAAACTGTAAGCAAACCCAATTAAATGCTGTCTTTTCTAAGAGTTGCCATAGTTATGGTGTCTCTGAACAGCAATATAATTATAAGACAGGTAATATCTCATGTCTCAAAATAAACCTTAACTCATTTAAAATTAAGACCCACTGACCCTGGTGTCAGGGATGTGGGTGAGCCATCCTTGCCCCTCATATCCTGTGAGATGCCCCCTTCCCACCCTTGGCCCTCACCACCTGCAGCAGGCTGAAGAGCTGGCCCTGCCCCTCACTGGCTGCAGTGCTCAGGAGAGCAGTCCCTAAAACCTTGTCGTCTATGCAGCACAGTAGAGCTGGCTCTGGTGGCATGGGCCAGGATAAGCCAGCCTGTAGTGGAATGAGAGAGCTTGCCCCACCCCTTGCCTGGTGCATTATTGGGTGAGATAGTCAGGGAAAGTGCTGGAGAGCTAGCCCTGCTGGTGTGGGTTCAGGAGAGCTGGTGTACTGACCAACTCGACCACTCAGATCTAGGGCTTTGAGTTGGCCTACCTCAACATACACTCCATCTATGAACTTCTGGAGTGAGAGAATGGTCTGGTCCTGCAGATCTAAAGCTGCAAGATCTCCATGACAACAGGATATCCTAGAGGAGTGCCAGGGATGGTCCAGTATTCAGAATGCAGAAGAAACCAGAGGCCTGGACCCAGATCAATGACTCATTGCAGTGAACATTCACAAGTCAAGGTTTTTGGACAAAAGAATATACTGTGTGGCACACTCTGACAAGCTGCAACTTCAATAAGATGTTTATTTTTAATTTTATATTTTTTCTTTTGTGGGGGGGAGGTGGATACAAAGGGAGGCTGAAATGAGTGGGATTGGGGTGCATGAAGTGAAATTCACAAAGAATCAGTAAACAAAAATCAAGAATTATATAAACATGAAAAAAAAAGAAGTAAGTCCAACCAAAGCAAACAAAAACCCCACCTTGAACTCACACAGTGTATGTTCTATTCATTTAACCTAACAGTAGAGGCCAATAACAGAAAAATGGAGGAAAATTTCTAAACACTTGGAATCAAGAGAATATAATATTGGACAATGCCTGGGTCATAGTGGAAGTCTGAAGGGAAATTTTAAAAATATTGAACTCAATGAAAATAAAACACAATATATCAAAATTTGTGAGAAAGAGCTAAAATAATGCTGAGAGCAATTTGTAGCACTACATGAGGATATATAAAAAAAGAGAAGGATCAGGTCATAATTTAGACTACCACCCTAAGATCTTAAACTAACTTAAAGGGTTAAAACAAGAAGAAATAAGAAAATAATAAAGAAAACAGAAGAAAGTTGTTTAACCCTAAATAGAACAATAGGGCCAATCAATGAAGCCAAGATCTAGCTATTTGGCAAAAGCAATGAAACTGACAAACTTCTAACAAGACTGACAAAAGAAGAAAAATCAGAGGCAGAGGAAGAAGGTGTAATGCCCGGAACGTGAACGCCACTCCAGGAGCTGCAGGCATCAAATGGATAATAAAGAAACTACACATGATTTGTGACTCCGCACACAATTTGACAGTTAAGATAAAGTCATTTTTCAAAGTATTTCTTTCTAAAATAATGATTATAGAGGCTGCGGAGACATGGTGAGTAAAATACTTGCAATGCAAATGGAAGGACTGGGGGTTTGGATCTCCAGCACCATGAAAATGTTGAGTGGGCTTGGTGGCCTCCCTGTAGTCCCAGCACTCAGGTGGCAGAGACAGGGGATCCATGGAGCATGTTGGCTAGCTAGACTAGCAGAATTGGTGAGCTCTGGGTTCAAGTGAGGGACCCTGCCTCAATGCATAAGATGGGGAGCAAATGAGGAGAGATCTAATATCAAACTCTGACCTCCACATGCATGCTCACATATGTGCACATGCACCTGTGCCCACACACATGCAAACATACATGTGAAGATGCTCACACCGCAAACATACATATACATGCAAGCATACTCACGATTGTTGCATGGCCTACATAATTGAATAATTTTAGAGTTATTAAGGGAATCAAACTCACAGTTTAATATTCCACCCAACAAAAACTTTCAAGATCAGATTATTTCACTGGAGAACTCTACTAATATTTAAGGGGAAAAAATCTCTTCTAAAAAGGAGGACAAGGAGGGAATAAATCTCAATTTATTTTGTGAATTATTATTGTCTTGATATTAAGCATACAGATACTAGCAAAACAACAATAAGAAACTGAAGAACAACATCATTAATGGATACAAAACATTCACCAAAATATTAGCAAAAAGAATTTAGTGTGAAAACAACTATATGCTGTGACCAAGTGAGCTGTATTAGAGGAAAGGCTGGTTCAATAGAAGAAAATCCATACAATGCTAATAGGTTAAAGAAGAAAAATCAACAGACCCTGTCGACAGATGCAGAAACACAGTTTGATATAAGCTTGCACCTATTTGTGATGAAAATTTGGAAAAAATAGAATATAATGGATTTTCTCTATTTGGTGGACAACACCAATAAAAACTTGAGATGACATTGGGGTTCATGGTTTACTTAGATGCTTCCCCCAAAGTCAGAGCAGGGCTAGCTTGTCCGCTTAACAGTCATATGCAGTGTGCAGCTGGAAGCTATACTCACTTCCAAAGTTAAGAAAATGAAATAAAAGGTAAAAAGATTGGCCATGGCAAGCCCCTATCTATTATTCCAGTCCATAAGAGACAGAGGCAGGAAGACAGTGAGTTTAGATTGGTGAGACTTTGCCTCAAAAACAAAACAAAACCAACTATACAGATTAGAAGACAGTTAAGCCTATGCCTACATTACCATTGTCAAGACAGGTAGAATGGAAAGGAAGCAATCAAGTCATTCTGTTTGCATAAGACGTGAATTTATTTTTAACCTGGAAAACCCCAAGACATCAACAAAAAATGATCGTGGAATATATGAACTCAGCAGGAGCACAGAATATAAGGCAAATCATCTGAAAAGCAGCCGTCGGGTAAGTGAGTGATGAGGTATTTCCATGCAGAAGAAATAAAGCACAGAAAGGTGTCTCTCAGGCCTTGGCAAGTGCAGATTAAAGCCACGAGGAGATTTCACTACTCACTTACCAGAAGTTAAAAGTACAACTACCCAGATCTAGCCAATGGTCAGAACATTCTCCACAGTAGAGTGGAGAGTTGGATATGACTTTCTCACGTACTCTGGTGCCTCATATTTGACCATTTTCCCTGGAGGGGGAGACCTGGTGGCACTCAGAGGAAGGACAGCAGGTTACCAAAAAGAGACTTAATACCCTATGAGCATATACAGGGGGAGGAAATCCCCCTCAGGAACTGTCATAGGGGAAGGGAGTAAGGGGAAAATGGGAGGGAGGGAAGAATGGGAGGATACAAGGGATGGGATAACCATTGAGATGTAACAAGAACAAATTAATAAAATAATATATATCTTGGGGAAAAAAAGTACAACTTAGTACGACTAAATGCTGAGGACCCCTGAAAAAAATCTGCTACTCATATTGCTGGTAGGAATGTGAAATGGCATAAGCCTTGTGTTGGTTAAAACAAGAAAGTGCAGTTCTTGTATGATGTGGTGACATTTCGGGGGCATTTCTCTTGGAGAAAGGAAAAATTTATATTTGCAGAAACATTGTACATCCATGTGTATGGCAGCTTTGCTCACGATGAGTCCAAACATCTCAACATAGTCAATAAACTATGACTGAGGCAAAGCGTGGGATATGGTTTAGGAATAAGTCACAACAGATACATATGACAACCTGGATGAATCTTCAGGGAACTGTGCCAATGGGAGGAAAAGCCAGTAACACCAGTTACACATGTGTGACTATTTACACAGACTATTAGAATGACAGAGCAATGTGAATAGAGAACACCGCGGTTCTGATTATAGCTAGCCATAGAGATGGAGACTGGGCTAGGTGAGAAGTAGGTGTGGCTATAAAAAGTGAGGTGAGAGGTCCCTGCAAAGATGGGAAGAATGCGCCATAGCTTGACTGCAGTCGACTTAACCTGCTGGCTACAAGGGTACACTACATCTCTGCAAGAGGCCATCTTTAGGAGAATCTGAACAACAGATACATAGTGGCATGAAGCAGGTACTTAGATAATAGCAGAATTAGAGGACGTTGGGGCTGGACTTCTCCATCATAAGCTTTTAAAACCAAGGTCTCACTTTAGGAAGGAATTATTGATAATAAGAATGGGACCTGCATCATATTTCTGCCCCAGAGAGAAGACTATATCATAACCTCCCTGGAACATTGTTAATTGGTAGCTAGAACTGCTTCTAGGAGCACTAAAGCTATAGGATTACTATTCTGCAAAGGGATTTCTGACAAAGAAGGAGAACATAGCAATGTCTCCCTCCTGTAAAAGCCAAGCCGAATACATCTGAAAATTACCTTGACAGGAAAGTCCCCTTCAGGAAAGTTGGCTTTAGACATAACATAAAACCTGTATAAAATGAAAACCGTCACAAATGCTTCTTTCACCATTGTCCACTGCCTCCTTGAGAATGTGCCCTGTGCCCTGGCACTGGCTATTGTCTGGTCTCACCTTTTGAGAGTGTTGCATTTACTCTGTAATAAACTCTCCCCATCTTCTACACTACACTCTTGTGTGTCTCCTCTGAATTATTTCAGTGGAGATCACAAGGCTCTGCAGAACACAGAGAAGTCAGTGGGAGATGCTGGTGACAGTGACATCTCTTAAAAGTTATTTTTTACCAACTCCTTTTGAATCAACAATAAACGTTTAATAAAAATAGCATAGTCCACTTACTGGTGGAAATAGGATCTACTCTTGAAGCATTCATTAATTGTCCACACAAGCATACGTAATTGAGGTCTTAGAAAGGGTTGACAATAGTTCAGAGGTAGTTTCCCTGATATGTGCAGGTCCCTGGGGGTGATTCCCAGCACCAAAAAAAATCCTTAACTATAATAATGTTTCAAAGGAGAGAGAGAGAGAGAGACATATTTTTAGGAGGCTATATGATAGTTGAGTAGGCCACATAATTTGTTTTTCAAATTGGGACATCTTTGAAAATTAAAGGGAGTTTTTATTAGTCATTACACTAGGGAAATGGTTCTACAGGGACCCAGAATGGCCCTAATAAAGAAGGGAGGTATTGCTGGACCTGGTTAGGGGGGTCAAGGAGGCTGGTTGAAAATGTGTGCCTATCAGAAAGAGGGTAGGAAGGACCAGAGAAGTGTAGCAATAGGACACAAAGGCCCCGTGGTTGGAGCCTGGGCTTCAGAAGGCTGAGTGTAGAGGTTGGTGTGGATTGTGCGGCCTCCCAGGACTCCCAGCCATCTGTGCTGTTAGTGGTAGACAGGGCCCACACTCCCTTCCTCCTGCAATTGTGGCCTGCATGCTTGTTTCAAGGCTATATTTACTTTCCCAATTTGTGCTCTCTGCAATATTTGAATACTTTCCCAGGAAAACCAGCCTTATGGGTCCCCACTGGTGTGCCTGACTCTCTTGTGAACGGGAAAAGGGCTGAGGACCCTGAGTTCTGGAGGGAATAGTCTCAGACACAACCCCACTCCATTTTCTTCATCTGGCAGTGGCCACAGTGGCCTTGGGATGTTCCTGGTGTTTCTCCAGCACTCTGTGCACAGTAGGATTTCCTTCTTTCCTCTTTCCTGCAGTCTTTCCTTTCATCTCTCCTGCTACCCATTTCTTCCCACCATTCTACCTTACTCTTCCTGCTTTTCTCCTCTTTCCGTCTTTCCTTCATTCCTCTCCTCTTTCTTTCAGTCCTCCTTGTCCTAGGCTTTCTATTGCTGCGATGAAACGCCACGACCAAAGCAAGCTGGGATGGTTTAACTGGCTTACATTTTTTTTCCACACTACTATTCAGCATCAAATGAAGTCAGGATAGAAACTCAAAACAGGATAGCAGGATCTGCTGCAGAGGCCATCGAGGAGCGCTGCTTACTGGCTTTCTGATCATGGCTTGCTCAGCCTGCTTTCTTATAGAATCCAGGACCACCAGCCCAAGTATGCCACCACCTACAATGGGCTGGGCCTTCCACACCAATCACTCATTAAGAAAACGCACTATGACAGAATCTCATGGAGGCATCTTCTCAACTGAGGTCCCCTACTTTCAGATGCTTGTGTCAAGATGACATAAAACAAGCCAGCACAGCCCCCTTTGTCCTTCCCTTCCCCTCACAAGGCAACACCCCCTGTTTTTTTTTTAACAAAACCCTTGATTTTCTTCCTTGTTGGATATGACATTCTCTGCCTGTCCTTGTGCTTCTCAGTTTGTTGCTCCTTAGTCTCAGCATCTATCTGTCCCCCTGCCCCATCCTCTCACCAAGCTCAAGGATCTCAGCTGGATGTTTCCACGGCCCAAACTGTGCAAAGACATTTGCTCACGAAAATGCTGCTCTGCACCGTGAGTCACCAAGAAGAGGGAAACAGAAACCTACTTTCCTGCAAGACGTATTTTCTAACCGCATCCAGCTCATTAGATTGATGCCCTCCTTTTTTTGTTTAGAGTCATGACCAAAGGGAAAATGTTGACAAAGTTGCTGATGACTTTCAGCAGTTTAATGAGTATGTCCTTTCTTGGAGATGAAGTTTCCATTTTTGGCGTGACTTCTTCAGCTTGAACTTGCTGCCCGTATACAGGCTGGGATGCACAGACTGATTTTCTCTTCCTTTCTAAGAGGGTCTAAGAGAAAGGGCGAGAACATCACCACCAAATCACCATCGCGTTGTCAGATTGTCAGACAAGGTGTGAGAACCATGTCCCCACTGGGGGCCAGCCACAGGCGTCAGTCTTTATAATGTGTACCAAGGAGGTACAGTACAAACAGCCCTGGCTTTCAACTCCGACATACCGAATGCTGACTATGGCATGGTGTGTGATGTGTGCAGGAGGATTACAAGACAGAACACATGGAAGAGCTTAGCTCCAGCGTCAGATAGATTCATATCCAGACCTTCAGTTTTGTTCCTTAGAATGTGCATGCCATGGAGGGGAAGCAAGTGGTGCAGGAGAGTGTTAGTCACTTCTGGGCAGACAGGAACAAAGCAAGGGCAACTCAGGACTGTGGCAAGATTCAGTCCAAAGGACATGCCTTCCAGTGACACACCTCTCCCCAAGCCCTGTGTTCTTATCATCAACCCCCAGCCCCCACCAATGAGATTTATGAATCTGTCAAGGAATTAGTCCATTGATAAGGTCAGAGCCTTCAGGATCTCTGCAGACACCCTGTTTCTGAAACCTAATCATAGGCACCCCTTGTGTGTGCTCTCCCAATCTCCTAGGTGTTTTCAGCCCAATCAAGGTGACAGTCAGGATAAGCCATTTCCATAGTGAAACTTACCTAGCACTTTATCTGTGACAGACTGTATTCCAAATGCTTTATGAACATTAATTTACTTGCTCTTCACTGTAGCCCTGTGCAGTTAAGTTTTATTGCCATCTGTGTTTGCAGATGAGGGGTGGAAGCAAGAAATTAAGCAATTTGTTTAAGGCAGCTGGGCTGGCGATTGGTAGGGTTAGAATCGAAACACAGACACTTTTGTTAAAGCTGGACTCTTAATCAGTGTGCCAGAATGCTTTTTGGCCATGTTGGTTTAGAGCTAGCTATACAGTAGCCAGAGTTTGTAATGTTACCGCCTACCATCATACCCACCAATGCTGATGGCTTCTGCAGCAGAAAAGGATTTTCTTGGCTAGCTATGCAGCTCCACACAGGTATTGGCTGAAGTGCTATCCAATGAGAGCTTTGTTTCAGTTTGCTCTTCTAGATCATAGCTTCTTTTATTTCCTGTGTCTTTAGCTCAGGCTGGACTCCAGCTTCCTCTATAGTAAATAATGTCCTTGTACTTATAATCCTTCTGTTTCTACCCCACCCCCACCCCAGGAAACTTCAGTTATTGAGATACATGTACATGCAGCATTGTGGATCGAACCCAGGGCTTCATGGATACTAGGAAGTATCATTTAGATATATTCCTGGGCCATAAATTAAAGCGTCTACTGCATGTCTAAGGGTGGTGATCCAGGATCAACCAATAATAACTAGTAGATAGATACAAAGAAGCAAGTAGGAATTGAGCTCGTGACAAGGGAAGTGGCGGTCAGACTTGGGTTCTGGAGGACACAGAGACAGTTATGTTGGCTGTAACACTGTCTAGAGGTGTTGGTCAAAGTTGTGGCATCTGAGGTCTGATGATGCTTGAAATAGGATCCTTATAGGGTCAGTTCCGTGGCATGATTTCAGGTTCCATTTTGCACACAGAACCCGGAGTCTAGCTGTCTAGCCCTTCCCCACATTCTAGGAGTTTACACTATCTAGCCCATGAGAGTAACTTTCTGTTTAAAGCAGAATTTTGTTCTCTTGCTTGCAATGGCAACGGACACCATAGAGGACACCAGTATCTATCAAGCCCTCAAACATTTGCTTTTTTTTTTTTTTTTTTTTTTTTTTTGGTTTTTCGAGACAGGGTTTCTCTGTGTAGCCTTGACTGTCCTGGACTCCCTTTGTAGACCAGGCTGGCCTCGAACTCACAGCGATCTGCCTACCTCTGCCTCCCGAGTGCTGGAATTAAAGGCGTGCGCCACATTTGCATTTTAAGAAAAGCATTTTAGAAAGTATCTGCATCATCCAAAGAACAGTTGAGTAGCAGTTGTGGAAGAAGCATTATTATTTAGAGTAATATGCTCCATCATGTACTGCACATTTATTGCAGGTCAGTCCGAGCCAAGCACGAGGCCAGCATAGCATGGAGACTATATTACTGCTGAGAATTCAATATTAAGCAGAACAGATGCTTATTGTCGTCACAGACACACAGTGACAGAAGTCCTAACTTTGGTGGTCATCTGGCTGCTGCTGCCTGCAGTTTAGGTTTTATTTACAATTTGTTTCCTCCACAGAAATGCTAATGGTTATTTTGATGTCACTTAATTTTATTTTAGTTGTATAAAGGTCATGTAATAACTTAGAAAAATAAACAAACAAACCAGACATCGGTTCAGAGATTATTAAACAATACAATCAAGCAACATTTAGTGAAAGGGAGCACAAAGCCTGTCCAGAAGCTCATTAGGGAATGCAGTCCTGGCACTCAGCTTGTCTACTGGGTCAAGAAGGTGACCAAGTGAGAAGGCAGAGCCAGTTCAAGAAAGTGTTTCAGAAAGGATGCCGGCATAGTGGGAGAAACCTGTATTTCCTGGCCCTAAGTCCTATGGTGAGAATTTGCCTTTATGTCTTCACATTAGTTACCATTCTGCTCTGCGAACCGTGGAAGGAAGATTTTATTAATGGTTGTTTTGGTTCATGGTTTCCAAAGGATAAGAGCTCATCATAGACGGGCAGCCTAGCAGTAAGTGGCAAGCATGGCGACGGAAGCAGGAAGCTGAGAGATCGTATCTTCAACCACAGCTGGAAAGCAGAGTGAACTGAAAGTAGATCAGGGCTATGAGCTCTCCCAGTCTGTCTCCCAGCAGTAGCCTTTTTGTAGCAGGGCTGCACACACCAAACCTCCCCAAACAGCACCTCCAACTGGAGACCAACTGCTCAAATCCCTGATCCCACTGGGGACATTTCTAGTTGAAACCAGTAGAGTCCTCATAAAAGGAGCACTGACTATTTGATATGAGTGAGGACAACACAAACCGGAATGCTTCTTTCTATGCACCTGTAACGTGGTGTTCAGCATACATTTCCAAAGTGTGAGTGTACTGTAGTGGTTGTTAAACAACATCAACAACAACAACAACAACAACAACAACATCAACAACAACAAACAACAAACAGCAGCAGCATACCTGAGTCTTTTTTGGGGGAAGATATTCAGCTTAATCTCATGGATAATTTAAGGTATAATTTGCTTTCCCCCAAGTTTTCTACAATAGGAACAGAAGGCCTGGTGACAAAATGCTTTCTCAATGTGTTCTCTTCGCCTCCCCCACCTGGGATCAAAGTGAGGGTTGATCTTACCCAACAACCTGTTCTTTTCAGCTGAACCAGGCATCATGCCAGCAAAAGAGACAGGGGATCTTTTAGATCATAGTTCTTTTCTTTGAAGTCAAAACTGATAAGTCATGAAAATAAAGACTCCGATGCTAATACGGTTATGGTAATGGATACAGTGCTGGGTACCATGGGGCTGGGGCAAGACTTCACAGAAGACTATAGTGAAGCTGTATTAGAGGGTACATTCCGGGCATAAGGGCCACGGTGAGAAGAGTCATGAAGGCAGAATGGTACACAGAACTTTGGAATCCGTTCTAAGAAACTGATGGCTGAAGAATTTTGGTGTCAATTCATAACACCATCTTCCTTATGTGTTAACAAGTTGTATCTGCACCTATGGTGCTTAAAAACAGTGGCCACCAGTTACATATGAAAATTAAACATTTAAAATGTAGGCAGCCTTAATTCAAATCTGCTATAAGAATGAAATATGCATTTGATTTTGAAGACTAGGTGCACAATATGTAAAAAAAAAAATACCTCAACAATGTTGATGTTGGCCATAAGTGGAAATGCAGATATTTAAAAAATTCAATGCAGTAAAATACAAAATTAATTTTACTACAGTTACCCATGAAGCTCGCATTCTGCTGCTGCATGGTGCTTGTGGGGAGGCTGGCTCCGGGAAGGGAGGACTTGAAGACCTGGAGATGATAGGAAGCTACTGCAAGTCTCAGAGAAGTGATGGTGTGAGTGAGAGCCACCAGTGTTTGATTCTGGGAATGAGAGAGATCAGGCAAGGGCTTTTTAGCTGGATCTGACAGGGTCTTTCAGGCAGGAAGCGGTAAGTGTTATGGTTGCGCAGGGTGTGTTTACAGTACTGAAATGCTGAAGGGTATTGGTAGGTCTTGATACATGTGGTTTTAGGATAGGTATGCATATTCTCCGGCTTGAAAGTAGTTCTTCCTGCCAAAACTCATGGAAAGGCTGAGTTCCTTATCAGAGTCATGGGATAGTAGGGCTGTTAGACTTATAACTAATTCAGCCTTGAGAGAGTTCTGTCTCTTGCACGAACTAAATTAATACTTGAGATCATGGGTTGTTGTGACGTCGGTTACCTTTTCTGTGTCACTCAAATGCACTCCCACATGGGACACCATCCTTCATGTTGTGACAGGCACTAGAACCTCAACATATGTGGTTGCCCATCGATCTTGATCTGCCCTGTTCCTAGAACCATGAGCCAAAATAAACTTATTTTTAAATAATGTACTTACTCATCAGTGAGTACTTTGTTATAGCAGCAGAAAATAGCCAGGCCACGTGAGAAGGGAGAGGGAGAGGGGGAAAGGGAGGGGGAGGGGGAGGGGGAAAGGGAAGGGGAGGGGGAGGGGGAGGGGAGGGAGAGGGGGAGGGGGAGGGGGAGGGAGCGGGAGAAACGAGACCCAGGTATAGAGGATTAAGGGTGTGAGAGAAGAGAGAACTCAGATTCATGAGACAGAACAAGCTTATTAAATATGAGTGAAGCTAGCCTGGGAGGACCTGGGAGATCCTAACATATTCGCAAATAAGAGAAGAGCTTTAGTGGGAGAGGCTGTGGTGATGACACACACTAGGTGGTGGCACCTGTGTGCATAGGTGTCTGGAGTCAGAAGCAAAAGCCCAGAAGGGAGCCTCCTGGTGAAGGAGACACTGGAGGTGTGAGGGAGAGTGCTTTCTGGGGGTGCTAGAGAAGGTTGGCTGGATTCCGAGAAGCCGCTGAGGACTGAGCAGAAAAATTTGTAGGCAGTTGGAGAAAGGGGGAGAATGAATGTCAGGGCAGGTAATAAACGGTGGGGCAAGACCAAGATGATGAATCAAAGAAGGTCACAGGAGAAACTGTCACACTCACTAGAGGAGGTTACACCTTTACCCCCAACATTTTAGCTGCTGTGTTGGCTTGGAAGAGATCTTGGGAACCACAGGGGTAGATGCTCCTGATGAGAAAGGGCACTTCTTTTAGAGATTCTAGGATTGCTTTTCCGTGTGTCCCTGTGTGGGTGTGTCCGTGTGTGTGTGTGTGTGTGTGTCCGTGTGTGTGTGTCCGTGTCCGTGTCCGTGTCCGTGTGTGTGTGTGTGTGTGTGTGTGTGTGTGTGTTGGGCGTGCGGCAAGGAAACTGGCCCGTACCTCCCCCTGTGGGCAGATTTGCGAGGCTGTAAAAGCTTTGTAGCCAGAGGCCAACTGACAGACCAGACCTCCTAAGTCATAATACCTCTCTGCCTAGAACCGGATTGGAGGATCAGAGACTGTAAACCTTTCTAAGTTACCGCTGCAGCTCTCTGCCTTTTCCGGTAGGGGCGCTGGGCACCAGCGGATAGCGAGTTCCTTCTTAGCTCCAACTCCAGCGCCCACCTGCAACTTTTTCGGGGCAGTGTGCTGCCCTGGGTCTGGGAAAATCCACGAACGCTATGTCCATTTCACTCTGGGTGGGTATTGTCTCCGCCTTCTTTGTCTAACCTAGCCATCTACTCCGCTCCCAATTTTAGTTTTAGATTTGGTGGGAAAGCAAGTTCAAAAGGCGAGGGCTCCCGGGAATCCCCGGCTTTCGCCCTTCCGCGCAGGCCCAGAGCCCAGGCGCCTCTGCTTCAAGCAGCACACCCCCGACCTTTCCCGGAGCTTTCTCAGAGTTCTTCCTTTTCTTTCGCGCTATCCTGTCCCTGCCTCTCCTCTATTCTCCTATACTGGATTTCCCCGCGTTGTTCGTTCACATCTCCAACCACGATTCCTCTCCAGCTCCAGATTTCACCTTTTACAAAAAAAAAAAAAAAAAAACTCTCTGTGTCCCTTGCTCACCCTTAATCCACCACCCTGCTTGTTCCTTTTCTGCTTGTTCTTCCAGACCCCGCCCCCCAGAAGCTGCACTTCCAAGCTCCAAATATCCTGAGTGCTTCGCGGAGGTCACCTGCACTAAAGGTTGTAAATCCTGTCTCCAGGCCGTGCCCAAGCTTAGTTCTCCACTCTCCTGCTCACGAAAGTCTGTCTTCCTGTGGTCAGGAAGAGTCCTTAGTCGCATCAGGCGCGCATACTCCTGCCACGGGGGACGGGAGAAACTGATAAACCCACGCCGCGTTGGGCAGGGGACCTTCCAAATAGTGGCTGGCACTTTGAAACAACTACACTTGCTCAGAATCGCGTCTGGGGATCGAAAGGGCAAGACTTAGCAGTCCCTGGCAGGAAAACAGGACCTGGATCTTCCCAGTGGCCACAGTTTCTACTACCGTCCTCTCACATGTAGCCCAGGGTCCTAAGAAAGACAGTCTTTGCCCGCCGCTTTCAGGCTCGCTTTCCAGACCTTCAGGGGGCTTGTCCATAGGTGCTGGGGGAACCGTGGGTGCCTCAGGAAGAGGGGTCCTGCCTTTGTTTTCCACATTGCCTCTGATCACTCTTAGGCTTCAGGAGATGCAAACACAGCCTGTGCGTGATCCTCAAACACTCATGGCCAGAGCGCACCTCGCGCCCCGCCCCGCCGCTCTCACTCACACAAGCTCTTGCGAATGTGCACGCACGGAGCCGCGCGCCTCCGCACACCCAGCAACCCCCGCCCCCTCCGCGACACACACCAGTCAACCAGGTTACCCCCCCACCCCACTACCACCCTGAGGCGCCCTCTCGTCAGCCCAGGAACACCCCTGGTCTCCCTCTCTCTTGCCTGCGCGCACGCACGCGCACGCACGCACTCCCCGCGCCCCCGCACCGGGAGGGGGCGCGGGCCTCCGGGGGCGGGGAGCCTAGAGCAGAGTCGTGGTCCATCCCGCGCTTGGCTTTTGCGCGGAAGCTCCGGGCTGGTCCTCGTCTTTAGATCGAGAACTGTTGGCATTGGAAACAATTTACTCCTCTTCCTCCTGGAGATCCTATACTCCCCCCGAGCGTCGTCTCCCGCTCGCAAGAACAGACCCGAAGAGTGAATCCCTAAACGCAGCTAGGAGCGGCTACCCAACTCCGAGCCCACAGCAGACTGGGTTTCCGAGAGATTCCGGGTTGGGGTCTGCTGTCAGCCCCTCCTCCTGGATCCGGCTAGCGTTGCCCGTTTTAAAAGAGGATTTTCTTATTCTTATTTCCTCTGAACACTCCATTCCACAAAATTTTTGAAAGAGGTCGGTGGAAAAGATTTGGGAGGGGGGCATTTTAACAACTGCATCAAAACCGCCAGAGCATCGGGGGAGCATTTAATAACTGCCTTTGGGTTTTAGAATCACCATCTGGGCCTGGGAGTGGGGTAGGGGGTAACAGTGCAGGGGACAGGCGAGGCGCTCCTTCCCGGCCGCCCCCTCCTCACTCCCCCGACAGACACACTCTCTCGCTCGCCAGCGCGCGCACCCCGCCTCCCCCGCCGGACCCGCACCTCGGCGGGCGCCACACACTCGGCAGCCCGAGCCGCGGTAGCCGCAGCGGGATGGAGGCGGCTGGCACTGAGCGCCCGGCAGTCTGGTCCGGGGCGCCCCTCGCCCGGACGGGTCTGCTACTCTTGTCGACGTGGGTCCTAGCGGGCGCCGAGATCACTTGGGGCGCGACGGGAGGTCCCGGGCGCCTAGTGTCCCTGGCTTCGCGGCCATCTGCGTTGCCTCCTCTCTTGCCACGGGCAGCGGTGAACCGGTGGCCTGAGGAGCTGGCATCTGCACGGAGAGCCACTGCGCTGAGGCGCCGGTCCAGGCTAGAGCAACTGCCCCGGGCGAGCGGCGGGGAGATACCGGCTGAAGCTCAGGGAACGTCGCCTGAAGCCGAGAGGTGGGTCCGGGGCATCCCAGCTCCTAGCAAGGCGGGCAGCTCGAGGAGGACTCGCCGAGCTCAGCCCCCCAGTACCTTGGAGCGGGGGGACGCTTGGGCAACTGCTCCCGCCGATGGTGCCAGAGGAAGCCGCCCTCAGACCAAGGGTTCCCGGGAGGAGGTGAAGTTAACGCGAACTGGAGGACCTGCAGCTGAGGAGCTCCGGCTTCCCAGCACGTCTTTTGCACTGACCGGGGACTCAGCCCACAACCAAGCCATGGTGCACTGGTCGGGACACAACAGCAGCGTGAGTACCCATCTGGCACAGATCTCTAGTTTCCTGACAGCCAAGGGTAGTGGGGGTTGGGGGCGAGAGGCAGATAGTTGTTTAGGGTCCAGTTGGAGAATTATAGAGCCTAGACTTTTAGAGAGGGGTTTGTCCTGCCCCCTTCACGCCCCCAACAGGTTAGCAGAGTTTTGTTGTAAGATGGCGTGTGCATCTGTTCGCTGAAGACCCTAGGACTGAGGCTGTCTGGAAGGCTAAGAGGAAAGTGTCTTTTAAAGCTGCCTGGGCAAGGGATCAGTAGTAGCTCTCCCCAGCATTCAGCTTGGAGAGTCACTTTTTTCTTTTCTCGAGAGAGGAATTCTTGAATTGGTGGGTGCAAACATGGGCTGATGTGAAGAAATCTCTAGACATATTCCGGAGACAGCTAGAGCTCCCCTTTGCCCCGTGGGTCACATGAAGGAAACCAGAGAGATAGGGAAATAGAGGCCTCAGAGACATGGGCGCAGTTGTTCATTTTGAGGTCGCTGGTAGGCACATGGCGTGCTACCCAGGCTGGGAGCTGGACCACATCATCCAAGCTGGAAGGCTTTCCTAGTGGAGGCAGGCAGGAAAAAAAAGTTTAAGGCATGAAGCGAATTTCCACACCCTTTCCACACTGTTTATTCCAGTGCTTGCACTGCAGGCACTAGTGGGGTAGCAGAAAACTCACTTTCGCCTCTGTGTCTGTGTTCTGTCTCACAAATGGCTATGGGACACTGGGATTAGAGTTGAACCCTGCTCGCTCCAAACACATCTCTGGCCCCTTTTCCTTGCCTTCTGGGTCTCCAGAATGTTGTTGCACCAAGAGGTGGCACCTTCCCTAAGCCTGCTCCAGAGGCTTTGGAGCTGGAATCCAGCATCCAGCTGAATAAGGTCCACTCCAGGCAGCTTCTGGAGGCGTCTGCTTAGCGGGGGCTCCCCCACCTCACTATTACCTAGTAAGAACCCGCTGTCTTAAACCTTCCCACACTCTCTTTCCTCTTGTGGTCGCTATCTCACCTGACCTTGCCAAATCTTTTTTTTTTTTTTTTCTTTTTTTCCTGGTGTATATTTCCAGTTCACTTGAGAACCAGACTTAGGGCAGAGCAGGGGTTCGGTTAAGAGGACTAGGGATTCACAGGCAGCTTTGAGAGCTCATTTGATGGAAAGTGCTGGACTCTTTTGTATGTCTCTCCACTATAGTCCTTTGAAAAGACTTCCTGGGGAAATGTTTGCCTCATTTTACCAGAGCGTGAGGGTCCTAGGGCTGAGTATTGACTAACAGTGAAGCCAGGGGGCTTGCAGAGCTCACTACACAAGCAGTAACCAAGTACAGATTTACTGGTTGTCAGCTGTACACAGTTGGTTGGGGTGGGGCTGGGGCAGCAAAGCCTGAGTACCAGATACTGGGATCTAAGGAGGAGAAGAGTCCAGATACATACCGGGCAGCTTAGTGACTAATGGCTTCATCTGCCTCCGTCAAGACAGCCGCCCACCCCCAACCTTGCATTGGATGGCTTTGAACATGGGGCTGAGGCTGGGCAGTGGTGAACCTTTGCAGGGTTGAGTGACTGAAGACTTGCTTCCGAGACCTCAGTAGATATTTGTGTGTGGAGGTGGAGGGGGAGAGAAGGGAGGAATGGAGGGGGGGGGAATAGGGAGGGAGGGGAGAGAAAGGCATGAGTCTCTGGAAGCAGAGCTTGTGAATTTCAACTTCATTTAAGTTTGACAATTAGGAACTGTGGGGAATTTTCTGGGTTTTCTCTTCCTTGAGGAGGTATCCTTGTGTGTGCGTGGCTTTGCCACAAAATTCACTCAGCCGAAGTGCTTCATATCTGCCTTAATTTTAAGAGACACTTAAAAATATTGACAGCCCCCGGAGATGGGACTTCAGAGAGAAAATACTTCTTATAAACAGTAGGTAAATGCGCATGGCCTTCTCTGCCCAGCTTCAGGGTGGTTGAGCATCAAAGGATATGAGAGGTGGTCTGGCTTGTGCCCACTGGGGACAAAGGTCCTGGGTAGCAGACCAGTTGGGCAGGGAGATTTGAGCCATTTATGAATGGGGCTCCTGGGGGCCTGCTGGTTGTGCTCTTAGCCAGCTTCACTGTTCCACTAAGAACTAGGCAGCTCATCCCCAGACAGAGAGGGATTGCTTGCTCAGGCCTCTACCTGCCTTTGAACACATATTATCTGCAGCACCAAAAAGAGGCATCAATAACAGGCCTGGCGGTGCTCTGTAAAGAGGGAGAAGTCTTTGGGAGAGTTGTGGGGAGCAGCATTGGCAGTATGTTTTTTCCCCCTCCTTTGCCAACAGCAAGAAGAGCAGGTGAGGCAGCCTTTTTACTACTGCTTCTAAGTGAAGGGAGATGTCACAAGCCAGAGACTGTGGGGCCATAGCGGGGGAGGGGGGCCCTTCTGGCCTGGAAAGACAACTCCATGTATTCCTATCACTCCTGAAGCATCAAGCAGGCCCTCTGACCAGCAGCTTCAGCATTAGCAGTTTGGGTTTTCCAGCTTTTTCTCCCAGCTGCCTGTGGTGAGCTTCTGCTCTTGATAAGAGCTTTTTTTTGGGGGTGGGGTGGGGTGGGGTGGGGTGGGGTGGGGTGGGTGTTAGTCACCGAACACTGAACTCTACTCTGCTTGGGTTTAGAGTCAGAAACATGTAGCTGGCCATCCTCAACCCCCCCCCCCCTCTTTGGTTCAGCATGTACTTCAGGAGCACAGAGCCAAGAAGAGATCTTTGTATATAAAGACAGGGCTGCTGTGTTCTTGCTGGAGGAGCAAAACTGGACAAGAGTGCAGCCCAGCAAGTCGCCAGGAGGAGCTGGTTCATAGATGGCTCAAACCTCCATGCTACCCAGGACCTTTGGTCCCCTTCTGATTGCTGGGGCAGGTGCTTACTTTGGTATACTAACTAGGGTGAGTTTGCTTGGGAGGTAATGGAGGAGGTGCTAGCAGACAAGGCAGAAAGAAGGAGAGGAAGAGCAAGTTGTGGGGCCTGGCTCTGATTGCACTGACTTGGCTAATGTGAGGTGAGTAGCCATGGCCTTGAAGCCTCTGCCTTGGAGGAGATTTGCCCTTGTTCTCCCTGCTTGCCTCCAGCTGGGTGGGATCCTGGTGACTAATGGGTTACAGAGTGCTTCACAAACACCTGGGGGAACCCAAGGCTTACAGGGAAAGAGACAAATACATTATCCTTTCCCCTTTCCTTCAGATGGAGGAAGAGGCTTCCTTCCTTGCTCAGTGAGTTGGCAGAAGGCCCCGGAAGGTTGTGAAGTCACAGGCCACTTACTTCCACCTCTCCTTTCTTGGGTTAACTAACCCCTCTTCTGTATCCTTGCTTAGCAGCTCAGGCGCAGTGGCTTTGCAGCCTGAGGCCCCTGTAGCGTGTCTGCTTGGGATGACTTGGCAGTTAGTTTTCAATTAATGTGCCCAACCTGAAGCCTTGGTGAAGGGAGATGAGCAAATGCTGGGTCACTCCAGGTCCCTGCCCGACCTGGAGCTGGTTAGAGAATGTATCATGAGGGTGGGATTTTGTACCCTTAGCTAATGCAGCTACCCTGTGCTCTGTAATATTTACTCCTAATGTACAAAAGAGTGACAGATTTGATCAGAGTCATTGTATTTCACTCACTAGAGCATCCTACGGTGGCCCCCAAACAGATTTTTTTTTTCAAACAGCTTTTGGCTGGATTGCCTAGCCTTCATCGTCCCAGTGTCACAATATCTTAATGCATTTTGCCTTCTCTGAGGCTTAATAAAGAAGCCTGCCGCCGCAGAAACCATCCTTCAGGGGTTTGCCAAAAAAAAAAAAAATCTGTTTTTAATTAATATTACAAGGAGAGGCGTCTCAGTTGAGACACAGCGAGGAAGCACACTGGGACACAACAGCACTAATTGCTCCTGGTCACTCTCCACCAGGAGTGGGGTTGGGGGGAGGAGGGATGTGCCAAGGCTGTTTGTCTGCTCCAAGAGTCCTCTGATGGCTGGGTTACTGGCTCTGATTTGCTTTTCAGTGGTGGTTTCCAAGGTGAGCAGAGAAACAAATGCCTTCATCGGGAGGGAGGCCCCGTTTAATGATAGCTGAAATGCAGTGTTTGCAATTTGCATTTTGATTGGCAAGGAAGGAACGTGGAATAGTGCCTTCTTCAATTGTGTTGAGTTTGAGGGTAGAGGGTTGGTGGATCCAGGGGTAAGAAAGCTCAGGAAGCTCTTGTATTTTATTTTATTTTATTTTTCTCTAGCTGTAAAAGTCTGTTGTCACTGGGGGAAGCCTGAGAGCAGAGTCATCTGACAGGGAACAGAGAAGTGTGACAGAGCCAAACACACATACATACACACACACACACACACACACACACACACACACACACACACACACACACATAGTCCAGCCCTAGGGGTTGGCAGCCCATTCAGGTCCAGGTGCAGATGGGCAAGTCATCTGAGGCCTGTGGCTTGATCTACCCAACCCACCTGTAGATTTCCTATTTTCTTTTTTTTACCTTCTTTTGGCCTTCAGGGTGGTGAGAGACATTTCCCCTTACAGGGAATAAATGCAAAGCATGATTCAGTAGCAGATTTAGGAGACAAGAGACCGTTTAGAAGAGGAGGTAGAAAATGTGGAGTGAGCCAGACTGGCTCTGAGGCGTGAAGGGAATTTAGCTAACCAAGATTATTCATGTATGTGTGTGTGTGTGTGTGTGTGTGTGTGTGTGTGTGTGTGTGTGTGTGTGTTGGAAGGGACTGGATGGAGCCTCTTATTTTTGGTAGGCAGTGTATCAAGGGCATTCTGCCTCACTTAGGTATTTAGTGATGGTTGGATAAGTGAATGGATGAATGGTACTTACCACTTTCAAGGAGCACAATTGCAAAGGAATTTGAAATCATTGTCAGAGATCTGATTTCCTAACTTGACAGACACTGTAAGTGGGAATGACTTTGTTTTGCCTGTCTCTATTCTTGTTTGAGGAGTTCTGGCTTCTTAAATTCATATCCAAAGTTCCATGTTATGGCATTAAAGGCTTACTCTTGCTTCTATGTTTTGAGTGTCCAGGGTCTACTTCTGTAACTTGTGACTCAAGTGTCCCATGGTCAGCTCCTTTGCAGGCTTGTCCCCTGTCCCAGGCTTCTGATTGGCTCTGTTCCAAGACCTCTTCCACCTGAGACAGTTTGTTACAGTGCACTCATTCATGGCTCAGTCCAAGACACAAGACAGGCCCTACACAATGTCCCAGGAGACAATTACTTTTCTTTTCTTAGTGACTTGTAGAATCTATACTGCACCACAGATTTGATCATTTTTAGTAGGTTTGTTACTATAATCTAATGTGTTTTAGTATTTGGAGGGTGAGGAATGATATAGTAATAGCTAAATAAATACTCTATACTAATTATGGGGAGGAAGATTATGTCTAAACTATGGAAAAGGGGGAATCAGTTTTACTCTCAGATGACAACAGGTTAGTACCATCTCTTAATAGCATTGAATGCAAGTGTTCAGTTTGCTATTTCACTTGGGAATTTCTTTGGATGTTTGCTTATTTTCACGTGTGAGTCTTTTTCTCCCTCTCTCTATGTGAATACAGGTGTATGTATGTACATGTGTGTACATGTCTGGAGGTCAGGGGTCAATGTTGAGCATCTTCCTCAATAACTCTCCACCTTAGTTTTTGAGATATGGTCTTTTATTGAACCCGGAGCTCATTGACTGGTTAGACTGGCTGGCCAGCAACTTCTTGTCATTTTTCTGTCTTTGCCTCCCCATTGCTGGGGTTATAAGCATGTGCTACCATTCCTGGCTTTTTATGTGCATATTATGTATTGAACTCAGGTTTTGTACTATGTCATTTTAACAGAATAATAGTAGGGCCCATGAGTTATCTAGTCATAGGTTCTTGGCTCTGATAATGGTGTCATGTATGGATCCCATCTTGTGCAGTGGTGCTAAAATCTAATCAGAAAATGGCTGGTTACTCCCATGACATCTGTGCCACTATTGCACCAGTGGTCCTGTCTTGCCAGGTTGGTCATTATATTAGGACCAGAGTTCTAGATTAGCTCCGAGAGTTCATAGCTGAGTCACAGTGATGATTTCTCTTCTCTTCTAGTACTGTGCACTGCTCTATCAAAGCTTCAGACTCATACCAGCTTAATTTCTTTGTGTTCTTAAGCATATCTTGTCTTGGGCAATAGGGGCTTACCATCAAGTCCTGCAGGGAAATCAACAGCAATGACAATAGCCTGTAATGTTTAGGGGAGAGAGATATTTGCTGACCAGCACCTTCAGAAGTGGTACTGATTAAGCCATCTCCCTAGCACTTTATGTATACATTTTACCACAAGATTCCATGAGATCTTTCCTTAATCTACTTGACAGGGCATAGAAATAAGGAGCCAATAATACCGAATTCTCAATGTACTGCAGAGATTAGATGTCTACTCATACAGACCGTTCAGCCCTTTGCTGAGCATTTGATGTCTGTGTGCATTGGTCTGGCTACTGGGGCTTGATGGGGATGTGACAGAGACGTAAAACACAAAGACTCAACAGCATTTGCCTCAAGGTCCCTTTTGTATGCTTTGGATGTGAGCCTGCTCTTTTGTAAAGTTAAATAACACATGACAACAAGACAGACGTCATCGGGGTGATGTGTGGCTAATTGTCTAGTGATTGTTTGAGGCTATGAGCTTGAAGGGAGAGAGCAGCACTGTGGGAGATACCCCAGGCATCTCACACCTGCAGATTGTCATGGTCAGAGGTGCTTTTGGGAACTGTCACCATCAAATTACTCAACGTGAGGACGAAGCACAAGGCTTAGACAGTAACATCACATCCCACAGCTGGACCCCAACTGTTCTTTTCCCTCAAAATAGGCTCTCTTATTCCCTTTTGATGTATCCTTAGTCCTTTAGGTTAAAAAGCATTTTCCCTTCCAGAAGTGTTCATGTACTTTTACTTGGGTAAGATATAGTTCTTACCCACTAAATAGGTGGAGTACATTGAGGCCTGCAAAGGCTATATGCAAGATTCTTCCATCGTGTATTGATTTTCATATCGCTGTAACTAAATACCCACAGAAACAACTCAAGGGAGGAAAAGCTCATTTGGGTTCAAGGTTCAGAGGACACATTCCATCATGGTATCTCAGTTGGGCATGCTGGCATGTGTGGCTGAGACCATATTGGCAGGAGCATGAAGTGGCTGGTCACATCCTAGGGGTCAAAGAAGGAAGCACAGAGCATCCCAGGTGAACCTCCTCTGAAACCATTCTTCCCATCCCAAAGGTCCCACAACCTCCCATAACAGCATCGCTTGCTGCAGAACAAGTGTTCAAGCACACAAGCCTGTGGTAGACACTTCCCATCCACAGTGCAGCATCCCTACAGCCACTCTGTTTACCTGCTACAGTTGCCAGAGACGATAAATAATGAGCTCCTTAATGTTGGGTGAGCTGTATCCTACCAACAATTGCTGATGGGGGCTTTGGTAAATCACCTGGCTCTTTGAGTTAGTGAGTCAATCAAATATACTTGCTTGTTTGTTTTGATTGTTTGAGTTTAATTATTTATGGGAGTGCTGTTCTTTATAGAACACTAATAAATGTGCTATAGTAAAATTCGAAAAAGTAACGGAGTCTCAGAACTTCAGTGCTATACATGGAGGTTTTTATTATGAGGTCCATGCTGGCTAATAGAGGAAATGCTTCCTTCTTGGATGAGATGAGGGGGATTTGCAGTACCTATAGGTCAGTCTTTTGGGGATATTGGTCAATAAAAGTGTGTCCATTTCTAAGTATGGATTTGTGCCTTCACAAATACTGAAGAAAATGTAGCTTGAGTGAAAAAAAAGCTGGAATTGAAGTTACACAAGATAATTAGGGATTCCACATGATGTAGAGTGTGCAATTATTTTGCGTGGGTAAATGGTATGACATATGGTCTCTCATATGTGTGAACTAATTCTTGTGGAGGGATTAAATTCTGAATGCAAACCTCTTTGGGATTTATTGAGAATGAATAGAGGGAGAATGTGACAAGTGGACTTGAGAGCCGGAAGCTGTGGTTCGGTCTTCGGTTTCTGAATAGCTATACGGCACTGGGAAGGTGCTCCCTTCTCTCTGCCTGTACAAAGGGACGCTTCTCACGTGGTCAGGTGAAAGGATTTTAAATGAGATTATACATGGCAATGGGCTTAAAAGAAGTATCTGACCCCAAAGTAGTAAGCTCTTGAGACACTATCAAGTTGGCTTAGGTACAGCTTTTGTCTTGGTTTTCATATGGGAACGTTGAAGCAGACAGAGGAAGGAGCTACTTGCCCACAGTTTGCCAAGGAGCTGACGATAAAGCCGCCATGAGACACAGGCATCAGCACGATGCTCATTTCAGCCACATCATGCAGTCTCTGACGTCACACAAGTCTCCATGATGTCTGACTTATGCAGTGTAGACATGAACAATGGAAGAGACTTCTAGTGGCATGGCTGAGGGGGCTTTGGCTTTTTTTTTGAAACTTTTACATAGAATTTTGGTTAGAATCAGCTATAAGCCTGATCATAAGTAGTGGAAATAAGATGAACATTTCCCCAGGGCTTTTTATTGTGTAGAGGGGTAAGGGATCTGGAGAAATGGGAGGAATTTGTCCTGGCTTGGGCATTGGTGTTTACACCTCACGAGGAACCAGAAGACATTTCTTGAAGGAGTTCAGTCAAGTGTGTAGCTTTGAGACAATAAGGGAATACTGGGGCGCTAGGGGTGCTTAGTAAGCAGAGGCCTCAGTGTGAAAGATACTGAACACCCAAATCTGGGGTTGGATCTCAATGCTCCACTTTTCTTTATCTCTTAGCTGTGTGTGGTATGAAAATGGAATGTCCACAGAGATATGCATCCAGTCTCTTTTTTTTTTCCAGAATGATCATACTGAGCAGATCCACTAATTAATTTGTACTAATCTTCACCTATTCAGTGTTTGGCTTGCATTCCTTTTTTTTTTTTTCCCCCTTCATCTAGTGCACCAAGAATGGAACCTGAGAGCCCTCTGTAGACACTAGGGGGAGTGTTGCCCTGGAAAAGACATGAAAATAAATAAGATGAAGTGATGAAAAAGTGTTGTGCCATGAATCGTTCCAAAGAGAACAATGTTTCAAAAGAGAAGGAGAAGTAGTCTGCCAGTGCACTGCATGTGAGGATGCTGGCAGACACTGAGCGAATAACCGATGGGCAACAGGACACTTTAACTGAGGGTTGATTGCCTTGCCTCTTCCACAGAGAAGTTAAAATCAGATGTCTGAACTGCTTCAAATGGTTCTCAACCTGGGGGTTGCCATCCCTTTGGGGCTTGCATATCAGATATCTTTCACATCATATATTTACATTATGAATCATAGCAGTAACAAAATCACAGCTGTGAAGTAGCAATGAAATCATTTTATGGTTGGGGTCACCATAGGAACCGTATTAAGGGATGGCAGCATTTGGAAGACTAAGAACCACTGCTAGAGGATGAACTAAGGCTGCTATTATTTTTGCCTGAAGATGGTGCTCAACCTGTTTCTTCCATCCCTACTGCACTTCGTTCTCAACGCCTCCTCCTTCTCTTGTGTTTGGTGGTCACTCAGTAGAAGCCCATTGGACTGAATGGACTAGGAGCAAACGCTTAACACTGCCAAGCTGGAAAGGTAATTTCTGTGGGATGCAGAAGGATCTGTCCTGCTCTAGCTACCTCTAGGTCTTGAGTCTGTATCCCTGGACTATCTCAGCTGTTCAGTTTTGGTTCTCAGGCCCTATTTTCCTGAATGGTCCTCCTGAAACTCCTTATATTGGTTTTAGGACTGAGTAGGTGCGTTCTCATCCAGATGGTGAGAATCAGGTTAACTATTATACAGATACATAGGAAGTGATCTTATCTATCTATCTATCTATCTATCTATCTATCTATCAATCTTCTATCCAAATATCTGTCTATTTATTCTTTTCTTATATTATATCCTGACCACTGTTTTCTTCCTCCTCCCACTTCTTGAAGTTCCTCTGCTCCTCCTTGGTTTCCCTTCAGGCCTCCCAAGGTTGTCAACTGAACACAGCATAGAAATATACTATAAGGCTAGCCATTTTTTTCTTTAGCTTAGGGAAAAAGATGTAACAGAGATTGAGGGAACGGCCAACCAATGACTAGCCCAACCTGAGACCCACCCCATACGACAGAGCCAACCCCTGACACTATTAACAATACTCTGCTATACTTGCAGACAGGAGCCTAGCATAACTGCCCTCTGGAATGCTCCACCAAGTAGCAGATCGAAACAGATGCTGAGATCCACAGCCAAACATTAGGCAGAGCTCAGGGAGTCTTGTGGAAGAGTTGGGGGTAGGTGAGGAAAGAAGGACACAGAGGGGGAAAGAGATCCACAAGAAGACCAACAGAGTCAACTAACCTAGGCCTATGGGGGTCACAGAGGCTGAAGCACCAACCAAAGTGCATGCATAGACTGGACCTAGGCCCCCAACACATATGTAACTGATGAGCAGCTCGGACTTCGTGTGGGTCCCCTAACAAGTGGAGTGGGGGTTGTCTCTGACTCTGTTCCCTGCTTTTGGATCACTTTCCTCTAACTAGGCTGCCTTGTCTGGCCTCAGTGGAAGAAGATGTGCTTAGTCCTGATGCCCCTGGATGTGCCAGGGTAGGTTGATATGGGGTGGGGGGGGAACTCTCCTTTTCGGAGGAGAAGGGAAGGGGGACAAAGGAGAAGAGGATGGGAGAGTGGGACCAGGAGGAGCTCTGGGAGGGGCATGTGGCCAGGATATAAAGTAATTAAATAAATAAATTTAATAAAAAGATGACTAAGCCTATAGCCTTATATCAAGGCTGGACAAGGCAGTCTGCTAGGAGGAAAAGTAGGCAAATGGTCTGAGACAGCCCGTGACCCCAGTTTTAGGACTCCCACAAGGACACCAAGCCACATAACCATAACATATATGTAGAGGGTCTAGCCCAAACCCATGCAGGCTCCTTGATTTGTCCCGTCAGCCTCTGTGAGCCCTGCTTAGTTGATTCTGCGGGCTGTACTCATGTAAGCCTTTTCTTTTTAAGATGTTGCTTTTGGTGGGGAATGGAGAACAATGACTATGAATGGAGCTTCTTTTCTCCTTCTAGAACTGCACTACAAGGAAGCTCAAATTACTATGTTAGGATGTGATCATGCGGGGCTGGGGGAGGCTTGTCTATTGTTACAGTGCTGAGACAGTGAAACTAGGGATACAGTTAAGTGTGTTTTGGGGCTGATAGCAGAAGAACAAGTGATCCATAGGAGAGTTCTCCCTCATTTTATGTGATGTGTTTTCATGCTTACAAGAAAACTTTTGCTTCCTCATAACTCCTAAATATCAACCTAAATAATGTTCAGTCAAATATCTGGGCACCCTATGGCCCAGTTAAATTGATACATAATTTTTTAACAAAAGGTCTTCAAGTGACCGTGACCTTGAACAAGTCTCCATGAATTATTGTCACTGTCTGCAAAATTAAGATCATACTTGACTTGCAAGTTTGTTGGAGGGCCTTAGAAATGGTGCCCATAATGTCTAATGTAGTAGGCTACATTGTAAGCCAAGAACGTTAGCTCATACACACCAAGATAAGAAATGGGTAGACTGAGTGTCAGCTTTGGGGTTAGATCTCTTGGTATCCTATCCATTATTTGAAAGCTTTTTGTTTATTGGCACAAAAGCCTTACTCCAAATATGAGTAACAGGCTGCTTGCCCAACAGGAGTCATTATGGCTCAATAGCTTTCTGTGGCCACTGGAACTTTGCTTTTGTCATACTGGGTACTGCCTGGGTCAAAGAATTTGTTTCTGTCAAAGGGATGGGAGAAGCCATTACCCAGACACTGGTTGGAAAGTCCTTTGGGCTAGGACAACTCTGAGGCTGGCTTTTTTTAAAACAGCCTCCCAGAATCCCCAATGTATTAAGCCCTAGTTTATTGCCATGGTAACTTCCTTGCTTTTAGTCTACCTTCCATCTCTATTTAATCCCTGACTTCTTTATCAGATTTCCTGGAGATTATCTCCCCAATGAACTACTTAAATTAAAACTCTTGTTCATGGAGAAATCTTAAGTTACTTTCAAGTCAGTGATGTGGCTTTTCTACATAATCAGAACTAATGGTATATAGGGATAGACTCACCATAGGGATTTGACTTAGGCAATTTTGGCGACCGAGAAGCCAAAGCCGTGTAGTTTCCAGAAGACAAAGGAAAACAGATAGTCTATTCTAGTTCCATCCTGAGTCCAAAGACTGAGCAGCAGGACAGACAATGGTGTAAAGTTCTTGACCAAGAGCAAAAATGGAGGCAAGAGAAGTCTGGTGTTCCGGATCACCTGTGAGACAGAAAGAAGACAATTCTTTATTCCTCTGCCTTTTACTACATTTTAGCCTTCAGCAGATTGGATGAGATGTGTCTGTGTGAGGAAAGATCATCTGCATTATTCAGTCTATTGATTGATTGAAATGTTAACATTATCCAGAAACACCTTCACAGACACTAACAGAATAATAATCAACCAGAATTTGAGTACCCATGGCCCAGTTAGGTTGGTACATAAAGCTATCTATCATATCAAGTCAGGAACTTTTATCATAGTTTAAGAATCCTGTTTTGGAGTGTCTAGACACCCCATGCTAGCAAATATAAACCAGAGAACCAGGGATGGTCTACTTTTTTGTGTTGTTTCCCAATGGGGTCACATAGACCCCAAGAGTTACAGGCTATTGCCAATACTGTTCTAAAACTTGACATTAAGACTCTATTGCTAAAGACATTATATACTTAAATCATAGAACACAGAGACATCAAATTGGTACTCATTTATAAACTTTGTCCCTATGGTAAATGTTCACAGTGCTAGAAGGTGTGAAACATGCTACTGAAGAACCTGTGAACACTGTAATTTACAACAATGACTAGTCTCACAAGATAGATTCATTGGTACAAAAATGGCACAGAGGTTATTTGAGTAACCAACAACTTTCTGATTGGTTCTAAGGTCTACTCCATACAATGGGACCCATATACCTGGCACTATTAGAGGAGCCAAGAACATATGGCTAGGTCCTAGGTCCAAGGGAAAATCCCGTGCTATTATTCTGCTAAATTGTATTAAAATCACTTAAAATGGCTTATTGATATTCACATAGAGAACATTTCTCAACCTTCATCAAAGAAACTTCTCTTTAAAGTAGATGGCAGTTAACACCGATTCTGACAACTGGTCAACAAGCAGAGAACAAAAGACTGCAGGGTACACAGCCCCAAACCAGACATTTATATTTCACCCCATGGCTCAGTCTTTGTGGAAGGGTGGTGGTGGTGGTGGTGGTGGCGGCCGTGGCGGAAGCAGCAGTAGTGGTGGAGGAGATTATATGATCCAGAGGGAGTGAGTAACATCAAGAAAACTGTTTTCCAGATGTAATAAGGTACAACCATAGATGAACTCACAGTGGTTGTGACAGCATGCACAAACTTTCAAAGCTCCAGAAAAATAAAAATCCCAGCATAGTAGGCGAGAAGATAGGGTTGGACTGTTGTTGGAAGAGGGAGAGTCAGGCTTCTCTCTCCCTCCCTCCCGCCTCTCTCTCCCTCCCTCCATCCTTTCCTTCCTTCCTTTTTCTTTTGTCTTAATGAGGTGATCTCTAGAAAGCTGATCACACACCAGACCCTTACCCAGTCTCAAGACTACCTGGGCAACACAAACTGGAAACAGGGAAAGAAGGAAAAAAGTCATCTCCAAGTTGGGTGGGAAAGGATAGGAAGTTGGAGAGGGTGGTGAGGGTAGGACATGAGGGCAGTCAGCATGCTGAAAATATATTGTATATGATTTTCAAAGAAACCATAAAAGTTATATTAAAAATCATTTTAGGCTCTGCCTTAGGGATGCAGAGGTGGACTGAGATAGTTAGATGGTCCTCTTTTGTTTGGCACCTGCCGGAAGAAAGTGGTTTCTTAGGGAGGACCCGTACATCCAAATTATTTCTTGGTGCCATTTCTTAGAGGTAAGAAGCTTCTCCTGCTCAGGGCATGCACTTCATCTTCACAAATACCTAAGCTCTCTGACATTTGGACTTCTAACTGCTGGTAGGTTATGGTCTACCTAATATAAGATGTCTATTTTCTTGGGCTTCGTTATAATTGGAAGAAGTCACTGGGCTCACAGTTCGTCCTTTCTGCCTAACATAATATCACTGAAGGGCATCATGATGTGCTGGAGAGAATATTGCTTTGGGATTGGGACTCTCTACTTGAGCTCCTTATTCACATGAACTTTTGTCAGTAAGTCACCTGCTTCTCAGGTCCACGGAACTGGGGACTCTTTTATGTGTAGGAGCTTAGCTTATGAATAAGAGTTGTCAGTGTTCTTTTTTAAAATTAGCTACATTGTCAGGAAAGGGAAGGAGCTATGACTTTAAAATTAGAAAATTCTTTCAAGCGTGGAAAGATTGGTCTTACCTTAAGTTGAAGTATTTCTATTTATTATTTCACTATTTCATTCAATGATTTGTTTGCTTTAGTGCAATACTAATCAAGATATCTGACTTTTTTTGAATCACTCCCTCCCCCATCTGTAAAATGAAAAAAGTTGTATAAACTAGTGTGGTCTCATGCCATGACAAAGTAAATGTCAATCATTTATGTATTTGTGAAATAGGGGCAATTCTGTGTGTTCCCTTTATGACTAAATCAAATCAGGAAATGCTGTACATGGAAGCATTTGGAATGGAACTTGGGTGATATGAATGCAAGGTGCTGGTTTACTATACTCTTATTTATTCCTCAGGGAGCTGGAAGTCCCTAATCAACAGACTTGAAGCTCTATATAGCCCCTCTCCTCCTCCTCTTCTCCTTTTCTCCTCCTCTTCTTTCTCTTCTCCTCCTCCTCCTCCTCCTCCTCCTCCTCCTCCTCCTCCTCCTTCTTCTTCTTCTTCTTCTTCTTCTTCTTCTTCTTCTTCTTTGTCTTCCTCCTCCTCTTCCTCCTCCTTCTCCTTCTTCTTCTTCTTCTTCACAAATAAAACACACAACTCACATACTCTGGTGTGAAGACTCAGAGATTCTTATTCTAAACATGATGTACACTTTATTTTTAGTTACATCTGATACAATAAAATTTCCAGATGGATTATAATTTGATGTTTATATAAAAAAGCATCTGTTCCAGAACTTGACCTGTATTGATTTCTCTGCCTGTTTCCTTTCAGATAAAGGATTATTTTGGAAGCACTTAGTTTGTGCCCAGTAGTGCAGCATATACAGAAACCGCACATGGTAGACCTCAACAGCCTCAACCTGTGTTTCATGTGTGAGAAGCGCATGGAACAGTGTGAGGCGGTAATATATTAGCTTGATAATATTGAGGAAATACAGTGATATAAGCAAGATTATAGTAAGTTAAAAGTAAATTGAAATATTAAGAATAGTGTGACTATATTATTTCAACAAAATCTAGTAGCATGATTGAAAATAATTTCATCCTTTATTAGTAAACCAGTGTCATTGGACAGGACATGTCTGACCTCACTTGAGATCCTGCTGCCTCCACATCTTGGGTAGCTGGATCGTAGACTTGTACCCCCTGGCAGCATTGCTTTGACTTTCTTGTAGGTCATTTTGTTCTATCTTGTGTTTCTATTTGCTCTGCCTTCCATGTAGACAGAAGAAACATCCGCGTTTCCACTAACACATTTTAGTTGGCTTTTCTGATTGTATAGATTCCTTTCTGTCTGGGCCCATTTTCTTCCTATTTTGAGGTTTCCATTTGTTTTACTCTTGGATCTGTGTTCTGCTTCTGAAATTTCATTCTACATTGTTGGCTGCCTCTTGTTTCCCTGTGATACATCCTCAGTAGTCTCTCTGAGTGAGTGTGGGGATGTCCTTCTTTATATTTGTGCTGACATAATATTAATAGTTTTCCTTTAGTTAACAGGGGATCTTGGCTTGGAGATAAATCATATAGTTACTCAGTATTAGGAGATGCATTTAAACCATTTAGATAGGCTGAAATTTTATTTTCTCTCACTTTGGCCTGATGGTTCATCTGGACAAAAAACTTAGGGTACAGAAAGGAAACAGTATGCCCCATATCTGTGAAGTTCTTTGGTTGCTTGTTTTTTGTGTTATTTACTAGTTTTGGGTATATGTGTCCCCCTTCACACCCAGGGACCAATGAGGGTGAGGAGAAGAGGCACTTGATATGGAAATCCTGTGGTGTTGTTCCAATGAGGGTGTACACTTCTTTAATAAAAATCTGGTGCATTAACAGTAGATTCAGACAAAGTCAGCCCAGTGGTATTGGAGGGACTGACTATGACACAGAACACCACTGACTTTCACTCTCCAAATACCGTTAATGTAAGGCACATCCAGAAAGGCAGGCGTTGGTTTTACTTTAGAACTACAGCACTGCTATTGCTCAGCACATGCTTGTGTGGCGCCAGAGCCTGCACTGCTGGGCTCTTAGCAGGGCTTTGATGGACAGGTATGTGACGTGTCAGAGACTGCACAGGGAGCACTGAAGTTAGGGAGTGCCCAAGGGAAACAGCAGATGAGCTGAAGAAATAAAAAGTGAGCATCATCAGTGAGTTGAAGGGGAGGCAGTGGAATGTTCTGAGCACATGGGCTGTGTGGCAGGGGGCACAGTATCTGAAGGGGCCAGAAAGGTCAGTTTTTGCCCTCATGGTAGACTTAGGGGATGTTGAGGAGGACGGTGTGGTGGCTTGAATGGGTTTGGCCCCCGTAGACCCAAGTGTTTGAATGCTTAGTCATCAGGGAGATGGGCTTTGTAGAGTAGGTGTGGCCCTTGTTGGAGTAGGGGTGTCTCTGGGAGTAGACTTTGAGGTCTCAGTGTGTCTCAGTTTCCATCCTGCTACCTGCTGTCTGGATGTAAAAGTCCTGACTCCTTTTCCAGCACCATGTCTGCCTGCACGCTCCATGCCACGTTTCCCGCCATGATGATAAGGGACTAAGCCTCTGAAGCTGTAGCCTAGCCCCAGCGAAATGGCTTCTTTTATAGGAGTTGCTGTGGTCATAGTGTCCCTACATAGCAACAGAAACACTAACTAAGACAGATGGTAATACTTAATTTACCTGAACAGAATCATACTGGATACCCTATGAGCTAGAGGAACAAACGGATGGAGGCTGGGAAAACATGCTGTTGGGTGATGGCAGTAAGGTATGCATGGAGGAACCTACTTAAGGAAAAACTTACACAGGCAGTTGATCATGTGATTGCAATTCTTTACCTCTTCATTTAGCTCTCTTTGTCCTGGGCCTTTGCAGCATTGCCTTTCTGTAGGTAGAGTTTATTTTTTCCATCACTAACTCTATTATTATTATTCAAAATTTATTAGTGTATGCTCACTGTGCATAGTACTGGGGCTCATAAGAATTTTTCATACAAGTATATAATATCCTTTGAGTATATACGCTCTTCTGTATCCCAGCGCATTCTCCCTCCTCCTGGCCCCATGACTTGGGTGGCCAGTAGAAGAGGTAGAGGTGACATGGACACCATGTTCATTCAAAGATTAGTTGTCAAGATGCACACGCGCGCTTGTATGATCTACCATACAGCCCTTCAGTGGCATGAGAAAAACACGTCAGGATTATCCTGGTCTTGCAGAGGATGAGAGACAAGCAGAGCATCGGCATTCGGCATTGCCAGCCCAGTCCAGCTCAGCCTGGCTTTGTACAACAGCAAGCAGCACAACCCCTGAGCGGAGCCCAGCTGCGATCGGTTCACAGCCACGTGCCTTGCATATGCATGAGGGTGAACGGTTGAGCGTGTGGTGGGCTATTTGTAGTTTTCGGTATCAGCAAACACTAACTGATACAGCAGGCAAAAGGACCAAAACTTTAACACTTTTGTGGAAACCCAACTCCGGTGTGAGGCGTGGCACACTTGCACCTCAGTTTTTAGCTTCTTGCCTACACAACCAGAGCTAGCTTTTGATAGACATTTTTTTGATAGTTGCTTGCCACTCACTTTTATGATTCACGGCTTCTCTTTCTGAAGCTAAATGAGGAAGTTCAGATCCATGGTCTAAAAGAATTAATTTTTGACCTCTTTTCCCTTCTCAGTGTTTCCCAGCAGCCTAATAGGATTCCAGCCGTGGCTTCCAGCTGAGTGGTGCCCAGGCCTCTCAACAGGGGCCTTCAAGGCTCACCAGTCAGTGTTTTCTTGAAGAGTTCAAGTTAATTTCTGCCCTCACTGGATAGATGGAATTTCACTTAAAAGTGGGGAGAAATATAGGGTCAGGGGATTTTCTTGGCTTAGACTGTATTTAAAACATATTAGTTCTGATAAAATATTTAGCTTTTAAACAACAAATTTAATACGGGGGATTGTGTTTTATTTATTAATGGCGGTTTCAGGGAGATTGGTAGAAGTTGTGCTAAAGTGCGCTGTTGTGATTTTACACAGTATAGTAATTACTGTAATATTTTGTTGAATTATTAATATCTACTGTGCCTGCAGGAACATGAGCTTCTGCAGTTGAATTTATTTCAAGAGTGCCCTTTTCTCTTCTGGTTTTGTTTGGTGTTTCCTCTCCTTTCTTATACACTTATGAATTTTTTAGAAAATGGAGTTGGGGCAGAGTTGATTATATTGTATGAAACGCCGTTGTTACAACGTGAATGTAGGTAGGCGGCAGAGGAAAGCTCTGCTTCCTGGATGGTTCCTCTCAGCCCAGAAGCCTGAGTGCAGCGAGAGATTGAGGGATGCTCAAGGAAGCAGGCCTGGCAAGAAAGGGCTCATCTGTGTGTCTGTTTTCAGGAATCGAGGATAAGGGCATAGTGGGGAGTCTGTGTGTGCACAGGAATGTGTGTGTGTGTGTGTGTGTGTGTGTGTGTGTGTGTGTGAGTGTGAGGGGAGTGTTTAGCTCTAGGCATAGCTGGGCTTTTGTAGATGCACTTGGTTTATACAGATAGTGTTGAAACTATCCTAGTGTCCTTTATTACTTGAGTCAGTAATTGCTATGCAGTATATGATGTATGTTCAAGTGATACCACTGTTAATGATGGTGGTGACATGCTAATAGCTTACAGTTGTTACTTGAATGAACTGAACTCAATCTGGATTTGTGTTCAAAGGGGCAACCTTTTTGATTGTAGCTAAACTGAAATGGAAGGTCAGCCCTATCACTGCCCACAGCTAGAGACCTAATGCTGTTATAAATTAACCAACATTTGGGATGTAGGCTTTCCTGTTTGTGTTATGGCAAGGATTGACATGATGTCATGTATTAGAAAGGGCATTACAAAGTATAAGCGAACAGACATACTTAGGGGAATGTCCCTGTCACTAAGTTATAGAGTGGATAATAATTGTGATGGAATTTTGAGGGAGAATAGGAAGGATTTGGGGCTTGTTTTTAAAGTGAGAAACTCATCATTTAAGTCATTACTTTGGGTAAAGGGTTGTCTACTCTGAGGCCCCTTTAAAGGATAAGTAATTTGTAGACAATGTTTCAGAACTAGAAAGAGCACAGAATAATCTAATCACATTTTTTGCTGGTGTGGAGTTGCAGAATTCCCATGTCATCCAAGTGATGGGAGCAAACACATCAGCATGCAGCACCCTCACTCCCAGCCCAGTGATTTTTGACCACACGATTATTGTGGGCGATGTAGACAGGCTTCCTTAGCTGGGAGCACTTGGGCCAGAGGGGTCTTACTTTTGAATCCTAGATCTACCATGTGCTTTCAGGCAAGGCATTGCCATGAGCCTCCACTGTCTCCCTTACAACATCAGGATCATAAACTCTATTTTGATTATTTAGATCAACTAAAAGGTAAGCATAAGCTAAAAGTGCTTGGCAAGGCACCTTCCCCAATGGTAGAAGATATTCCAAAATAGGTGCTAGTAGTCATCATCAGATAAAGAGGTCCTGAGGTTAGCCTGGCCTCCCTGCCAGTAAGTCGGCCTCCAATGAGGCATTTTTCTCATTCTTTCGTAAAGCTCAGTATTTTAATGTTAAAGAAAGCTGTACTGCTGTCTTGTAGTTCTCTGGAGAGACATCTGCAGAGAAAAATACTGTAGGGGACTGTCCAGCACTTGTCAGAGGAACCAGTCAAGATTTCAGCCACCACCTTCCCTTTGTAATCTAAGACACTGGCAGTTCCAACTTTATTTCAGAAGCACTTTTCAGTTGACAACAATTTGTTTTTACTTATGGAGTGCAGGGAGGTAACCCAGTACACTAGTGTGATGACTAGCTCAGCATGATGATTGTTTCTTGTATCATTCATCTGAGTGGGGAAACCTTGAAAGTCTCTTTTCTACTTGGTTTGAGGTATATATAATAAGTTAATGTAAACTCTAGTCACCCTCATGTGCTATAGAATCCTGATCATTACCCTTTCTATTTAACTGAATTTTGAGCTGTTATTCATCTTTTTATATTTCTCCTTCTCTTATTTTTCCAGCCTCTTTATTAGATGTCATTTTACTCTAGGGATTCAACTGTTTTGGCTTCCATGTATAAAGGAGGGCACGTGGCAAGTTTTGTGTGTTTATCTTATTTCCCTCAAGATACTGTCTTCCAGTTCCTTCCATGTTGCGGCAGATCTATCTTTATGGCTAAATCATTTCCATTGTATATATCATGTTTTCTTTTTCCATTCATCTGCTGTTGGGCATAGCAGTTTGTGGTTCTCCTCTTCCCTGGCGGGGAGGGGGTGGGAGGGATGATGGGTCACCAGCCCACCAAGGCAAGAGGAGCAGAAGATGAGGTGCAGGGCTTTGGAAGGCTGTAAGCAGGTCAGAGATCAAACACTCTGGGAACCACTCCAGGAAGTCATTCAACTTTCCTCAGGGTGTTCATAATTGGTTGAAACCTGGCACTTTAAGAATGCTTGTTTTACATTTGACAACATACTCCTATCATATGAACAGGAACACACGTACTTAATTATCCTATAGGTCCAGGGAGGGGAGAGCTAGCAGGGAGCTGTGTCAAGGGTCATATATCAAATGTAGTTAGGGGCATCTATGCCTAAAGATACTTTCCAGATGTAGTCAGGCAGAGAGCAGGAGGGGAGAGGAAGTCCTGCACCTAACAAGGAGCTCAGAGTGGCTATCCGGACCTGGAGGACTGTAACCTCAAGCAGCAGGGTTCTTCCAACACAGTTGGTTCCTTACCTTCACTTTTATGGGAATATAGGTGTATCTTCTCTTCACTATGGGAATACAGGTATATCTTTGGTATAATAAATTTTTATTTCCTTTGGATAAATAAATACTTAGTAGTAGGTATGCTAGATCATGCATAGTTCTATTATTGGTTTTATAAAAGCCCTGGTACTCCTTTCCATAGCAGTTATAATTGAGAACTGTTCAGATATTCATATTCATGTATGCAAGAAACACAATTCAAGGATCAAAATCACTGAATTGTCTAGGTAGGATGGGCGAGTGATCGAACGTGTTCTCAGATGAAGACATACAAGGAGTCTGGAGAGATGCCTCACCTGGAGCATATAGTGGTGTCCTCACGAGCTTCAGGACATAAGCTGTGACTCACAGCACTTATAGAGCAATGTGTATCTGTAACCCTAGTGCTGGGGAGTGGGGAAGTCGAGGAGGTGGGTTCCTGGAGTTCCCTGGGCAGTCAGCTTGGCTGAGTCAGCAAACTTCAGGCTCATAAGAGAGATCCTGTCACATAACATAAAGGTAGAGAGTGATTAAGGATGATACCTGGTATCGTTCCCTGGCCTCCACAGGAACATGCACATGTGCACACAGTCATGCTTATGAGTACATGCATCGTGCACACACAAAATATTATACACATTTTTTAAAAAGACAGTGAAATGGTCAACAAGTATATGAAGACATGCTCAAAATCACACCCTGCTTAGAATGGCTAATATGAAAGAGACGAAGTAACAGATACTGATGAAGACACAAAGAGTTATCTGGCCCCTTCTAATGTTCCCCCAAAAGGGATGTGCATGGCAGGAGGGTGGGAGAACACATCTTCAAAGGTGACCCAAAGCTGGCGCAGATGATATTTATATACACAGTGACATACCTTGTGCTTGGGGCGTCCTGACATTGCTAAGACATATTGCTTCTCCCATTTTCAGAGTTTAGCTAAAAGTCTGTCCTGCTTCTTACAGTATGCCCTGACTGCCCGTGAGCTGATAAGATGACCGTTTCCTATGCATTTACAGCCAGAAGATCATGGCCACCATGGGCTAACCCTTAGAGAGGGATGGAACGTCAGAAAAGGTCTGAAATACCTTAGAGCCTAGGGTACTTCTCAGCGTGGGGGTTCTACCAACCGTTTATCTGAAGCAAAAGAAGGAAATGAAGGGATGCAAGAGGCCGTGTTCACCCCCTCCCTGGCCCCTGGCTCTCATCCTCCTTCCGCTGAACAGCTTTTGCCATCCTAACTGTCCCTAGGGAACATCCTAGGGAAAAATAGACTTATCTCCATTCTTACTTCTTCAATAAAATTTCTGAAGGCTTCACATTTTAAGTTAGATTGTCTAATCATCAATAAAGACCTTGTGCTCACACTGGGACTGCTTAGAGAGGTGGTTTAGAGATTAGGACCTATAAAATTTGTACCTGTGCTGTTTGTTTAGTTTTGCCAGTGCCAGGGCTACTCTCAGGTAGAGATGGGATGACACCAATGGCCGAGATATCTATTTCTTATCTTGTTCCCATCTGAGCTTTAATAAGTTCCTACAAGATAGGAACAAAAGGGCCGTCACCCAGGGCCGACTCCAATCTCTGTTGGTCAGATGCTTCTAACACTGGATTCTCTTTGGTTTGGTAAAAATGAAACTTGGGAAGATCATTGCTTTATTTTCTCCCCCAAATTGATTTATTTATTTCAGTGTTTTAAAAATGCCTAATATGAAAATTATCATCTCATTTTAAGTGCATAATTCAGTAGCATTAAGCATTAATGACACATACATTTTTCTGCAGCCACCATTAGTACCTAAGTCTGACTCCTTCATGCAAAGAAAATTATTAACCACTTAGGAGATGATTTTCACCGTTCTGTCCTTCTTAAGAGAGCTGAATTCTCCTCTCACTCCCCAGGCACACTTGGGAGCTTACAACTCTTCCCTGTGGTCTGCCTTCTCCCAGCTCCTTGCTAGCCATTTCTTTTCTTCCTCCTTCTTAGAAGAGGATCATGGGGTGGTGTACAGGGAAGGTTTATAGGGTGCTGAGGTTAAGTCATAGGTATTCTGCCATGGAGCACATGTTTCACAGACTAGTGATTATCGCTGCCATTAAAGGTCATGATGATGGGTTACACAGTTATGCTTTGGCTGTGCAGAATGACCATCATCAAATACAAATTAGGGAGGAAAGTTTTTTTGGGGGGGGGCTACACTTTGATATCATATCATAGTCCATCATCATAGGCGGTCGGGACAGGAACTGGAGCAGGAACCCGGAGGCAGGAATTCATGCAGAGGCCATGGAGGGGAGTTGCATACTGGCTTGCTCACAGTTTTAGAGGATTAGTTTATGGTCATCACGGCAAGAGGCAGGCGGGTACTAGAGCAGTATCTGAGAGCTTTGCGTCCTGATCTGTAGACAGCAGGCAGAGTGGGCAACTGGGGCTGGAATGGGAGTTTGAAACCTCAAAGCTAATTCCCAGTGACACACTTCCTTCAACAATACTGCACCTGCCACGCCCACTAATCCTTCTAATCTTTCTCAAACCGTTCCACTCCGTGGTGACTAAGCATTCAAATACATGAGCCCATGGGGGCCATTCTTATTCACACCACTACCCAGTGCTACCATGGATAGTTTTTTTTTTATTAATTTATTCATATTACATCTTGATTGTTAGCCCTTCCCCTTTTTCCTCCCATTCCTCCCTCCTACTTCCCCCTTCTCCCCTCCCCTATGTCTGTGATTGAGGGAGACCTCCTCCCCCTACATATGCTCTAAGATTATCGAGTCTCTTCTTGGTAACTTGCTTTCCTTCCTCTGAGTGCCGCCAGGCCTCCCCATCCAGGGGACGTGGTCAGAAAAGGGGCACCAGAGTTCGTGTGAGAGTCAGATCTCACTCTCCACTCAACGGTGGAGAATGTCCTGTTTGTCGGCTAGGTCTTGGTAGGGGTTTGAAGTTTACTGCCTATATTCTCCTTGGCTGGTGCCTTAGTTTGAGGAGGACCCCAGGACCCAGATCCGCCTGTCATAAAGTTCTTCTTGTAGGTTTCCAGGACCCTGTGGGTTCTACTATTTCCCCATTCTTCCATGCTACTCTCGCCTAAAGTCTCAATAGGAGGTCCTCCCCTCTGACCCACTTTCCTGGTAAGTAAAGTTTTTCATGGGACATATCCCTTGGACTGGTGTCTTGATATAAGTGAGTATAATGTATTGAAAGCTGATTTATAATTGTGATTCCACACTTTGTCATGCTTTGCCCTGGGAACTTGAAATCTCACCAGCAATAGGGCCAAAAGCAAACTCCTAGGAGTCAGGACTCTGTACTCAAGGAACACCCTGGACATACTGATCTTGGGACTTGGCCTTGTGTCTTCTCCTTTTTTCTACCTCAGCAACTTTAAAAGCTGAAAAGTGTCATTTCTACTTTATAGATGAAAAAAAAAAAAAGATGAGGAGGAGTTAGACTGTGAGGTTCATGCCCTGTTGAGCTGCAGGGCTGAGACAAAACAAAGCAAAAAACAAAACAAAACAAAACAAAACAAAACAACCCAAAAAACCTTTTGGATACAAGGCTGTTGAGTCTCCATTAATCATTTAGAAGCTGAGGTGTGGACTGGGCCTTGGGAGAGGTTGGAGGTGAGAAAATCAGCTCTATTTCATCCCAGCATATTATGTTTAATAAAATTACCGGACAGCATTTCTTGACACTGTGCCTGACACTGAGTGTCAATTTCTTCAGCATCTCACTCAGTCCTCACGGAGACTTAATGAAGTTTCTTATGAGGTGAGCCTTGTTATAAAGAAAAGTACCCAAGGCCCGACGGCCTCGCAAGGCCTGGACAGCACAAGTTATGGCCCGGGACCATGTCTCTTGCAGACTCAGCTGACTTGAATGCTCTCGGGTGCTAGGTGTGGAGCCCATTTCAATTTCTCCTCTTTCCTGATCAGGCCCAACTGTATTCCTGGTGTCTTGAAATACTTGGATGTGGGTGTTTCTAGGTGAGTATTAGGATGAGGAGAGGGTGAGGGTAAGGTGTACCTCTGTGTGTGTGTGTGTGTGTGTGTGTGTGTGTGTGTGTGTGTGTGTGTGTGTGTAGCAGAGGAGGCAGAAAGGAGAGTGGAGTTGGGATCACAGTGGCATGGCAAGGCCTTATGACATATTTTCTCTTAGCCTTTGTAATCACAGACAGACCTTAGTTGTGTTGAATAAGGGAGAGATGTAAGTAAACAGCACTCATTGGTCGGTTTTCAGTGCATCAGCAAACCCTGTCTCCCTGCATTGCTCAGAGAAGTGTAGCAGTTCCCATGGGGGAACCAGCAGAAACTGCCACCGGAAGCAGAAGAAACCCACATGGCCTCTCTCTCTCCTTCCAGTTCTGGGGACTGCCGGCCACCATCCTCTCTCTCTGCCTGTTCTGTTTTCCAGCAGTGCCTCTTGCCCGCTCCCTCTCCTGCACAGTAGAGGTCCTCTCCATCATTAGAGCAAGCTGTGGGGGGGCTGCTGTAATTAAAGGAAGCCAACGGGGGAAGCAAAGCAGAGCAAGGGGGAAAAGCAGCTGCCAACAAAAACATCTATTTCCCATACCAACTCCCTAACTCTCCTATCTGCTTTCATGGCATTCTATACAGCAAAGGGAGACCCCACAGAGCAGTTGGGGGCGGTTATTAAGTCACCCTCAGGCTGCTGGAATGGGGCTTTACTCCTTTCTTGTTCCCCTCTATCCTGTGGTGCAAAAACTGACCAAATAGTAAGAGTTGAAAGAGAACTCAAAGGTCATTTAGTTCAACTTCTCCAAGCCACGGGGTTTACCCATCACCTGCCCCTCTGAGTATCTCTTGACACAGCTCACATGCCTCTCCTCTCTACCCCATGTTTCTTGGACCAACGCTCAGGTAGGGATGGGGAGATGCAGAGACTTCTGGCAAAAACAGTGGCCACCCAAGCCTGTTGTCATTTACATTGACTCCGGAAATGTCTAATTAATTCATTTGTCCAATTAGCCCCTTGCTCTCTGAAATGCTTGTTCTTGGTTGCTGAGCAACCAGGATAGACTCTCAGCACACACATGCCGTTGCTGAATGAACCAGTAGCGTTTTCCCTTTACCCTGGCTGCCACCCCTGCCCTTTCCTTTGGTTTTTTTGGGTTTTTTTTTTTTTTTGTTTGTTTTGTTTTTTTTTCCTGATGTTCAGTAACTAAGAGCATATCCACCATTTCCCAACCTTCTTGAGTTTGCTGTGTGTCTGAACACATATCTGATGCTAATTTTTATGCCAGGTATTTGTCACAGACACAAGGAGAGGGATGGAGTTTGCTGGTACTCAATGATACATTTGCAAAACAATAAATTGAGCTCTACTGGGGAGACACTAGAGAAGACCCTTTCAGGGTCAGAGGTCACGGGTGGGCTCAGAAGTGTATGGAGAAAAGTGGCAGACTATCTTTGAGTGACAGGCCATTAGGAAGTGCAGCTTGACCAGGCAGTGAGTCCATTTGTTTTTTGACCAGATCCCAGTCTGGAGTGCCCTGTGAGCAGTCAGCCTGAGGGGGCTTTAAGGTGAGACTGAAAAGGGCAATATCAGCCCAGGAGGGCAGCAAATATCATAAGAGACCATTCCTGAGGCACAGTGCACTCCAGTTCAAGGAGGGGAAATGCTGCTGGCTGCTTCAGGGAATTTGTAACCCTGGCTTCCTGTATCTCACTGCAGACTAGGAAGCAAAACCTGCAAAGTCTCAGGGTTCTCAGTGTGGCAGATTACACCTTTTGGTGAAAATGGTAGGATCCTTGTCTATTAACCTGGTCACTCAGTTCACTCAAAATTATTATTATTATTTTTAAAAGCAGCTTTCTTTGGGCTGGGGACATGACCCAGTCTGTAACATGAAATGTAAACCACAGGACCTGAGTTCCATTCCTGGCCCGGATGTATAAAGCCAAGAGGCCTGGTGGCACATGCTTGTAATCCAAGCTCTGGGGAGGCAGAGACAGGAAGATCTCTGGAGGCTTACTAGCCAGCCAGCCCTAATCAGCAAGCCTTAGGTTCTTACAAAGTGTCTCGAAAAGCTTGGTGGACTGCTCCTGAGGAATGATGCTGGAAGCTGGCTTTCTAGGTTGTGCAGGCAAGTGCACGCCCACAAATGTGTGCGCATGAGCACATAACTGCCTTTGTGTTTAAATAATTGAAGTTGGCAGAGGTGATTTGCCGAATTCAGGGCTCTTGGCGTACAGCGTCTCTTTCACCTTGCCTGTGTGTTTTGCTTAAGGCATGTGGACTCAAATGTGAGGAACAGTTGCTTGTCTTCAGAGATCGCACTGTTGCAAAGACAGAATATTAAGGAAGCACCCAGTCCACTGGGTCCCTTAAGGTTATGGTGAAGGAGCCACGGGGTTGAGATACGGGCAGGGCATATTCCTGGCCAACTGGGCAACAGAGCTTGTGAGATTCTTGGGGGCTGGAGAGTGACTTATGCATGTAGCCCTCTGGCCATTGGGCTTTTTGTGAAACATGCTAAATGGTTTGGTAAAGACCACACTGACATCTGAGGATACTGCCTCCTGCTCTCTAGTATAACAAGAGAGCAGTTATCCCATGTGTGACATGTGTGGGCACACGTGTGACATGTGTGGGCACAGTAGAGCATATGTCAAGTTTCCTGGATGAAAATAACTTCCCTCTGAAGTTAGTTCATAAATAATGATGAAGGCTGAACAAGTTCACATTCACCATACATGGACATGGCAGTCGCTATGGATGGAAAGAGCCTATTCCTTGGTACCTGCAGCATGGCTGTCACTCAATCATGCTGGGATATTAAGGGGCAGAGAAAGGAGCAGCCAGAGACAATGGTTACCTTGACCAGGTCTTGCCAAGGTGACATGTCTGCTCACAAAAGTTCTCTTGCGTCTGTATATTAGCCGTGCCAAGCACTGCTTAGTTTTGAGATTGGCTGGGGTAGTGCACTTCTGGGTAGTATGGCTCCAGACAGTTGCTATTGTTTTCAGGTAAGATGTGTTACTCTAAAATGCATGCTGGGGCTCAAATCACAAAGATCAAACTTCTGTATTGTTTTGAAACCAGACACGTAGAAGTCCTTGGCTTTTTTATTCAGTAAATATTTGCTGCTTGACCCTTTGCTGACGCAGCCTCCTTTATCTCTGGCCTTTCTATACAAGAAGGTGTCGTCTCTTCATGCTGCGCCTCCTTGCTTTCTGCTTCGGTTTCTTTGGGTAAAAAGTGATTTTTGTCATGCTGAGGTCCATTAAATCTGTTGTTTTCCAAATTGGGCTGCCAGTGTTCAGTGGGGAGGCCTGGGACTTTCTGTCTTTCTGATCCTTCCTTGCCATCCACAGAGCGATTTGGTTTCCCATTTTCTGGATGTGCCCACAAGCATCATTTCCCTCTCCTCTTGTGTAAGGAGGCAGGTCCATCTGGTGCCAGATTTCATTCAACCCTGCAACAATTCCTCCTTTATGACATCACTGCTCATCACCATGGCAACATTTCCCCAACTCACAGAGACTGGATTGTGGCATCATAGCATCGGGCAGCGTGAGAGGAGGAGGGGAAGGGAAGATAGGAGAGAATTGAAAATGCTGGGTGGATGAAAGGCTCATAAAATATCCCAGATATAGGAGTTTTCTGTTAGGATCCTTGCATGCAGAGCTTAACTAGGGGATGCTGGGGCAGGCCTCATCCAGCAGGAAGAAGAGAAGGAAGAAGAGGAGGAAGAGGAGGAGGAAGAGGAAGTCTCTGGATTTTGGACCCTGGACTCTTGACTCTGCTCAGTATGGATCAAATGAACATGAATAATTTTTTATGAAGCATCTCTTGTACTTTATATTTCTCACTTGATATTCTGAAAGTCCATGGACTGTTGGATGATGGAGGTTAAACAGCCTTCCTGGGATTACACAGAAAAGTGGCAGAGCTGAGACTTAGAGGCAGAAGATGTGAATCGTGCTTTTAAGCAGCTTCTACATTCTCTCTCTCTCTCTCTCTCCCTCTCTCTATGTGTTATTACTGAGTGTGTTAATATGTATATGTGTGAATATGAGCATATTACTGAGTATGTGAGTATGAATATGAGCTTGTGAGTGTACTAGTGAGTCAGTGTGTATGAGTGTATGTGAGTCGGAATTAGTGAGTGTGTGTGTGAGTGTGAATGTATGTGAGTGTATTAGTGAGTTAATGTGTGTATGAGTATATGAATGTGTGAAAGTATGTGTGTGAGTGTGAGAGTGTGTGTGAGTATATCAATGTATGCATATAATTTATATATACTTAAATATATTGGCACACATATAATACATAGTTAAAATTGCAAATAGATATCATAAAGAAATCAAACATGTGCATTGGTGAGGAGGTACCAGAGAGTGAGTGGGGACTTTTATGGTAGTAATTTGGACCCAGGGAACAAGCACACTTATGCATGAGGTGTGTACTTATCCATGTATGTCTGACTGAGAGCCCTGCTAGGCTCTACTGCCAGCACCTCTCCCCTGCTCTGCTGTCTGGATCCCAGCTTCCCACATTTTGTTTCTGTCTTCTCTCCTCTCACGTGGTCTTCCTTCCAGCTCCCTCCCTCCATCTTGGTCCTCTTTGCCCGCCTTATACCCTCTTTATACAGGTGTGTATATGTGGGGTGTTACTGAGAGAAAACGTTCTCTGTCTTGTGGCTTATCCAAATACCAGGCTAGGTCTACAGATAATGAATAGTACCCCTGCCTCCTTTTCCAAAAAGAAAAAAAATCTACCCTAGATTTTTGACAGTTAAAATGTAGTTTTGCAGACTTTCTTTTCTTTTCTTTTCTTTTCTTTTTTAATCCAACTTCGACTGCTAAATGGACAAACAACAAATGAGTCTTAAAATGGAAATGTAAGGAAACAGTAGGCAACCCAGAGCAAATGGCCAAGCCTGGGCAGCACATGGCTTGGTTGCTTAGGTTCCTTCTGTTCCCTCATTAGCTTTCTGCTTCTCAGCCTCTGATGCTGTGGGGTTTGCTATGGGCTGTCTTGGCGGCCTGCTGTCCTGCTTCCCGCGTGGTGTCTCCATTGGCCATGTGAGGTCTACAGGAAGCTGCTGTCTCTGGCTATCACCTTAATGAGTTCTCCCCTGGATCTTCTCAGTCCCTATAGAGCTTGCTGCTTGAATTCAGTGCCTCCACATTGCACTCCGAAGCCTTAGGATTGGACAGCTCTCTATTTGGTCTGCAAAGTGGACCTGCCTGACTAAGCTGAGCACCCTGCTGATTGGAGCTCTGCTATCATATCATTGTAGCAGGTGTGTACAATCGTGTGTGTGCATATTTCAATTAGTAGCCATTACATGTGTTAACAATCTATGTGAATCTATCCTACGACATATAGTACCTCAACTGGGGAGCTACTAGACTGGCTATACTGTTTCTATCAGAGCCATTTATAACTGGCCTATAGAGAACCCACTGAGTGGTTTTAAACTTTTTGCTACTTAAAGTGATCCATGTGGGAGTCATATGAAGAGTTAGTTAAGGCCATAAGCATTATATGAAATAAACGAGGGTTTGAATGTTGGTTCAGCCTCTTACAGTTATAGGCTCTTGGACCAATTGTTATAGTCTCTGCATTTAGATGTGTTCGTTGATAAAATGAATATACATCCTAGTACCTGCTGTGGAAAGGTTGGTGTTCAGAATCCGTAAGATGGACCTGAGAGGTTACATCCTCATGGCCGTCTCATAAAATACCATTAAATGGCTGCATGTACCACTTGCACCTCCTCAGTGTGGGCAACCCTTTTTACTATCTCAGTGAAATGCTTGAATTACAACACAGATCATATCTAGGCTTTCCTGCATTTGAAGCTGACAACTTACAACAATTGGCACCTTAATTACTCATCATCTATAGCCAGGAAGGCGAAGGAGCCTAATTCCAACCAGGGACCACTTCTGAAGCTTGCTAAGACAGTACAGATGTTTTCTTATGTGGCCCGGACGCATTAAACAGATGTAGTCCCCTGCCTGGAACAGCAGTCATCTTGAGATGGCACTGGTACTGGAGAGAGAATTCAGCCTGGTTGTGTGTGAGATGACATGCTGGCAAGCTGCTGGGTGAAGAAGAGATCTCTGTGTGACCAGGAGAAGCATCATGAAATACCCTGCAGCTGGCATCTAGCTCCGTGACCTTCCAGAACTCAACGACTTTTTGGTCCCTACAATCTCAGGGATATAAAAATGAAGTGTGGAGTCTACCAGATCCTATTCTGATAGTTTTCACTGATGTATATGTATATACACAATCATATGCAAGAACACATTTAAAGTATGTTTCTTATGGTAAAATACAAATCCCCAATTTGGTGCTGAGAGGGGAGTTCAGAGTCCTGCACATGCTAGACAGGCTGTCTGTTGCTGAACTATATCTGTCTAGTTTTCCAAGTATGTAGTTCAGTGGTCCTAAATATATTCACAATTGTATGTGCTCATTATTACCCTCCACCTGAAATCCAAAATGCCACAAAATATAAAACATGTGACTTTAGTGTCTTTAGTGTGGATTTGAGACCATGCCACTTTGGTTCATGCACAAGTGTCTCTAGAAATACTTCATAACATTACTTTTAGGCTGTACACAGGACATATAGAAAACCTGAGTGAATTTTGTTCAGGCTTCGGTCCCATCCCTCACATTAATTCATTGTATATATGCAAATATTCAAAACTAAAGATAAAATTCTAACCACTGTGCTCTCAAATGTTTTGGATAAGGGAGACTCAGTGTGCGTTATGCAGCCATTTCCCACTACCACAGGAGTGGTAAGATCTTAAATATCTCAGTTAATATCTTAAAGTTATAACAATCTAACTTGAACTTATACCAGCTTATTTTCAATAGCATGCAAAAAAACGTATCTTTATATATGTATGTGCCAAAGACTAAATGAACAGTTCTGAGATGTAGCTAGAGGCCACAGATTTTCAGCGTGCATTTTTTTTTAGTGACGTTTTTACCCACCACTACATTGATGTTACCTCAGTACTCAAACAAGATCAGGACATAGCACCCCAGAAAGCTCTCTGTGACCCTTGCATACTTACCTCTACTGAAAAGTGATCAATATTTTTATTTGTACCAAGCTATAAAGCTGTTCTTGAGACTCATATATGTAGAATAATGCAGTGTAGCAGGAAGCTGCTTATGCAGGGCTCTGACACGGCTCTAATGCTCTCTGCTGCCTGACACTTGCATGTTTCTGAATTTATGCCCTGTGGTGTAGACTGTGCCCAGTTACACACACACACACACACACACACACACACACACACACACACACGCACACACACAACCATTATAAATATGGTGACATAGTGAAGTGATGGGTTATCAATTCCTAGGTTATCTGTAAAGGCTTTATTTAGCTTTATTTGGCAGCCTTTCTCTCCGGCTCTCCTTGACTATTTTGATCCTGCAGCCACATCGATGAGGTCCTATTGGCACCATACAGTGAAGAATTGGGGCCCGACGGCTCTATGTGTGAGCTTGGATGCCAATCTCCAAGTTGGCCATGGAGATGATTGTAGCCTGGGTGACATCTTGAATGGAGGCTTGTGAGACACTCTCAGCTGGAAGATCCAACAGAGCCACATCTCAATTCCTGACAGGCAGAAATGAAGAAACACAAAGTATCTATTGTCTCAAGACACTCAGTTTCAGAGCAATTTCTGACACAAATTCCTTAGTGCACACAAAGGCAAAGGTAAGTGCTCTGCAGAGTGTGTTCTCTTCAGAGTCGGCTTTATACACTTACCATTGTATCTGTGCAGTTTATTCCTGTGGGCAGCTTTGCTTTGTGTACATATACCCAAGCTTTTTAATTGTAACATAACCAAGGAATTTATAAAGGGCGTCTAGTTATGTCCAAATTTTGCCTGTATTTGCATCCTTGTGTGTATGTATGTATATATATATATATATATACATATTATGTATATATATATTAAACAAATGCACTCATGTCTCTTGAGTTTGTGCTAAGTGGGCTAGCTGGGCTGCAGAGTGGAGTTGAGAAGATCCTCTATTCAAGTTTCCAAAGTGGCTGCATAAGTTATACTTCTATCAGAAATATGTGGACTTCCCAGCTGTACCACATTATTGCCAGCATGTACGCTTATGCACACACATACACACACACACACACACACACACACACACCCCATTTTAGTCATCTTGGCAGGTATAGTGACTCTCATTGGTAGATGTCGAGCAATATTTGTATGCGTAGTGGCCATTAGGAGGTCCTCGCTAACAAAATGCCTGTTCACGTAATCTGTCCCTTTTGTTTTACACTTTTCTATTTTCAAACGAGATTTGTAATAGCTCTTTGTAGTTTGCATGGGACTTCTTGCCCAGATGTGTTGACTGTAGCTACCTTCTTAACCTGAAGTCTATATCATTTTTCCCTTTTATTATGAAATTTTGCCTTTTTACAAGGTCTTCTAAAACCTTTTTTAACTTTGACATTTATCTATACTTTCTTTTTCTTTAATGTGTTGAGATTATGTGAGTGAAAAAAAATGGACCAACTTTCACTACTTTTCTAGAACTCCAAACCCTTTTATTAGGAGATGTTTCTATTGCCAACCAGATGTCTTGCATGTGCCCGTTTGTGAGTTCTCTACTTGGCCCATTGATGTATTATTATTTATCTTGACACTAATCCCATGCTGCCCCCATATTGTCGTTGTATAATGAATGCAATTCTTTGGTAATTTCAATTTGTCAGCCTAGTCTTTTCATCTTTTTCCTTATTTTTCTTTCTTGATTGTCTTGGCTGTTCCCTTGGAGACCCTTTGTGTCGCCAGATACATTTTAGAAATAGACTCTCACTTTCTTCCCTGATGCCCGCAATGATTGTAGGTTGGGAGTGTATTATATAAATCAATCTGTAGAGGAAATTATGGTTTAATTTTCTTTAATTTCTTTTTAATATAAAGATCTTATAAATATTTCAAAAGACTTATTCCTAGGAATCTGATGCCCTTTGATGTGATTTTTAAAGAGGGGATTTAAGATAATTCATTTTTGGCTTTTTGTTGCTAGATTCTTTTAGATTTTCTTTGCATACCATCATGGCATCTATGAATAATGAGCATTTTGAGTTTCCCTTTGATTTATACTGTTCATTTTGTTTTCTTCCCTTATTGCACAGGTTATGACCTCCCAGCAGTGTTGAATAGCAGTGATGATCCTGAGGCTCTTTCTCTTGTTTCTGAGTTAAGGGGAATACGTTCAGATCTCCGCTGTGAGCCCTCATGCTCTCTGTAGGTAGTATAGATATCTTTTATTTGGCCGCTGATAAAAGACTCTTTCGGGCCTGACATTTGCTGATTGTCTCTATATAGAAAGTATAAAAGCTAGTATGTTGAAAGAGTAATAATGGTGCCTGAGTAAGAACAAGAGCAGCAAGACAGAGGAGGAAACAAAGAACTGCATTACAAAGGAGCTTAAGAGGAGGCCTTGTAGGCTTCCCCTGCATCTTTGCATTCCGAGCGCTGAGACCAATTGTGATAAGATCCTGCCTAGTAAGGTCTGGAGGCTAGACGGAAGTCTGGGTCTTCTGGACACCAGGGCCTCACTCTTTCTACTGCACTGACAGGAGGAGAGTCTGTGTAGCATTGCACCCCTTTCCCATTTCCCCATCTCTCTCCCTCTCTTTCTCTCTCTCTCTCTCTCTTTCTGCCTTTTTATTAACCTCCATCTCCATCTACGTCTTGACCTTGATCTTGGATTCCATTTCCGTCTCAGCTACAAGAGTGACACATGGCTGCTTTTTTCCATCTGTGACAATCTTGTGAGGCTCCTCTGCTCTCGGCTGCCTCTGTCTTTTAGGTCAGCTTCCGGGACATCCATTGCATAATCCCAGTTGACCCTGGTCACTCACACCACAGTGACTTGGGCATGAAATGAATGATCATGTCTGGGTCCTTTTCGGTTTCTTGGTGGCATCACATCTCTGTGAATCATGGCTGCTCAGCAGTCTCCAGTGATTATTGGATAAGAGAGGTGAGTAGTCTTCAGAGTGGAGGGAAGGCTGAGCCATTCCTTACCTGTGAGAACTCAGCCATTTGTGTTCTGTGCATGGGACTCTGTTGTGCGACTAAAGTGGATGTTTAGAAGAATGGGGCTCCAAGCTTCTGAGCTTCCTGTGCTATGTTTCCTCTCCCTGATGGCTTGCTTTCTTCCTTGCAAAGTCTAATCCAAAGTTTCTATTTGGCTTGTTAGTCTTTATTGAATTAGAATAGTCCATAGAAAGTGAAAAAAGACAAAGCCATAACCGAAAACATAAGATAAAGAAAATTTTGCTTTTTTTTTGAGACAAGGTTCTACAATGTAGCCCTGGATGTCCTGGATCTAACCATGTAGATCAGGCTGGCCTTGAACTCAGAGAGATGTGTCTGTCTCAGCCTCCTGAGTGCTGGGATTAAAGGCACACATCACTACACAAAACTTAGTTTGCATTCTTTAAAAGACACATTTTGAAAATTTTGTGTGTATTGCTTGTATGCAGCTGTTGAGTGTGGATGCACAGGCCAGGATTCATGTGTAGGGCAGAATTCAACTTTGTGGGGCCATTTCTCTCCTTCCACATTTACACCGGCTCTAGGGATTGAACTCAGGTCCCCAGGCTTGCAAGACAACTTTATGTGCTCATCCATCTCACTGGCCAGGGTTTGTTTTTAGATATTTAGGATGCTGCTTTGGCTGCTGACCTTCAATCGGTCACGGTTACCTGTGAACCTGGAACATTTGTTCTGTGTCATGAAAACCTTTTGGGGAAGAGGCTGAGGCTTGGAGGGAGAAATCTGGCTTCTGACTTCTGAGCGAGCTTCTTCACTGAGGAAACATTGAACACTGTGAGAGTGCTTGTGTCAGAGGGTAAAACATGGTAGCGATGAGACCATTGTCCTGCTGTGCTATAAAGCAGTAATTGTTACCCCACTCCTGGTGTATAGTCAGTGTTCCTAACCTAGTAATTTTCTCTTAAAGCTGACCCTCTGTGGAGGTGTGCATAATCCAGCAGCATCTATCCTAGTGCTGAAAATAAAACACTGGGGAGGGGCGGGGAGAAGAGATGAGTGAGAGAAGAGGAAAGAGGAGGAGAGGAGATAAGAGGTGAGAGAGTGGGGAGAGGGGTGACAGAGAGGAAGGGGAGAGAGAAAAGAAAGAAGAGAGAAGAGAAGAGAGGGAGGAAGGAGAGAGAGAGAGGGGGGGAGGAGGGGAGAGGGAGAGGGAGGGACAGGGAGGGGGAGGGAGGAACGGCCATGCCCAGGAATAGGACCTTGCATGTATGTGCTTAGCATAGAGGTCCACCAACCCTGTTCCATCTCTGAGATTTCAAATTTCCCCTCTTATGCAACCTTTTAAAATGTGAGGGATGGTATGCAGCTAGACGGTTGTTTAAGCAGCAGATGACCCAGTTTCTCGGAGCTGGGTTTAGAGCAGTGATCGAAGCAAGATCCATGTCAGATACACTTGTATCTTCAAACAAACAATTGTGAGATTCCTAAAATTTCATTTCTTAACTGGGTGTCAGTCCTGTCAGTCAACAACAGTACAACCTTTAAAAAGAAGCCAGGAGCTGGGCCTGGTAGTTGGTCTGTAATCCCAGCCTCTAGTGAGGCTAAGGCAGGAGGATCATGATTTCAAGGCCTACTTGGGGTACAATGAGTTTTTGGCAAGTTCTAGGGCTTTAGCAAAACCATGCGTCAACAAGCAGAGGAAGGCAGTTACTAATTGAGTTTATACATGTGATGTTCTGTATGTAAAGGGAATATAGAAATTATTTTATCAATATTTGTGAATATGACTTGATAAAAAAAAAAGAAGTAAAATTAAAGATCTTCTGTGTCTAGCAACCTAGTCCCTAGGGTCAAGGTACAGAAGCTAGAATAACATTTGGTATGAAAATGTCCAGTGTGAAAAAGCAAGGGAGACTGTGGTGACCTTTCTTTTCAAGACTTTTACAGTTTCTTATGATGTTACTGAGTATGGTATCATGGGAACACACGTAGGACTTGTTTTTTCCCAGTGTTAGGCTCCCAAGGCAATGGCCACAGCTCTCCAAGTAGCCCCTGTACCCTAGAACTTTGGTGAGCCCAAAATATATTGTTGAAATCCATGAAAATACACAGGAGTCAACTGTGAATTATGGTAGCCCCTGCAGTAAACAGCATCAGAGATTGATAGCCTTGACAGCGACATTGCTCAAGACCGCGTTCTTTCATCGCTGGTCCAGGGCTTTAGTGGTCAGTTATCAAAGCTCAAGATCATTCAAAGATAGAGACAAGGCTAAAGGAGGACCCTGGAACCTCTCTCTCAAACAATCCACTCAGTGTGGGTGCATTTAGAGAAGATAATGAGTTCAGAAGCCCTGAGCATTCGGATGGCTCTGTGTAGGAGCATCGGGATCTCTCCGGTGAGAGAGTACCAGTTAGGTGAGTGATAGTCAATAACGGAGGCTGATTTCTGTCAGGCTGTAGGATGGCCTGTGAGCAGTGATGGACACCTGGCTGGGTGGCTTTTCAGGAGTCAGTATACATGAGAAGTGGAGTCTCCTTCTGGTGAGGAGAGAATTAAACCATGTTGGGTGGTCCTCACAGGCTTCGTAGAGCTGCTGAGACCATCTTGAGCGAAGGATGAAAGGCCCAACATTCATCATGCTTGTGCCCTGGGTCATGAGCATCACAAGGCACTTATTCCCGTTGTACTAGAGGCAAGTAGCAGAAAGCAAAGACTCAAGTGGATGGAGGAACTTGCCTGAATTCACTTTTCCCTTTCCCAACAATCTCCTAAAACCTGTGTTATCAAACACACCCTCTTCATACCTAGTACATTTTCCTTACTGAGATAAATGGCTTTGAGTAGAGCATTCCTGTTTCAAATCAGCCCAGGCCTTTAGTCTTAAGCTTTTGCCTTGTCAGCCAATATTTTCTCCCCTTTCTGGCAGAGTCCTTGCCGAAGGCTCTTCATCACAACATCTCATTTCTCTTTCTTCCCGTTGGTGGAGGGTTCTGGAAAGCCTTCGGTTGACCTTCTTTTAATTGCTAATAATTATTCAATTTTAATAGCCTGGAGTGATAAATATTCATGAAGAGCAGAGAGCATCAAGATCCAGCACTTGAAGCGATTGTGCTTTTTTAATTAAAGTGAAGCAGAAGTAAGTGCAATAAAAGGATAAAAAGAACATGTACACATCTCTGTTTCTGGTGTGAGGCTGTAGGGGACGCAGCGAGGAAACACTGACCTGGATGTTGTGATGCTTTTGTAAAGATGTTTAAAACATCTTTATGGGACAAATTGATTCATCCATCCACATAAGTATCTACTACTTATCTTAGCATGCATTTGCAGATCGCTTCTGTAAGCCCTTAAAGTACCTCTTTGAGGGTCACTGTGTAGAACAGAGACCCCCTCTCCTGCAAAGGACACATGATCTTGTCATGGGTGAGACAAATGAGTCAGCCATGTCAGAGCTGCATGGCCAATGCAGGGAAACAGCGATTGCCTTGAGCAGGCCTGTGGGTAGTAGCCTGGATAGTGGCCGTTCTGTCTCATGGATGGTAGCGTCCATCAGGACACAGCTTGAATCCTAACTTCAATGCATCTTTCTCAGGTTAGCGTGCCTCACTCATATCAGTGCCCAAGATATGGACATTGTCTAGAAAGGGTACCTACTAGAGGGATGCAAGTGCTTGGGGTCAAACCCCAGCTCTTCTATGTCAACAGTTGTATGGACTTGGGTGAGTCTTTTCACTTACTTGGTGCCCAGTTTCTTGTGTTAGCTTTTCATTGCTTTGGCAAATACCCTAGAGACATGATTTTTTTTGCCTTTGTTTTTTTTTAATACATATTTTCATTATAATTTATTTACATTACATCCCTATTATAATCTCTCACTCTTATCCTCTTGTTCTCACTCTCCCTTCATCTTCTGCTCTATTCTCCTCCCCTAGACTTCTGACCAGTGTGTGTGTTGGGGTTGTCGCCCACCATCTGACCGCAGCCTATCAGGTCTCATCTGGATACCCTGCATCTGCTTCCTCTGTGTTCCCAGAAGGCTCCTCCACCAAGAGGCAGTGATTAAATCCTGGGCACTGGAGTTTGTGTCAGAGGCAGGGCCCCATTCTCCCCTCACCTTCTCCATGTGGAGAAAGAGCTGTCCATCGGCTATACCTGAACAGGGGTGACAATGACTGGTTACCAGCTGGGTCCTTTGCTTTGGGGCTGAAGTAGACTATTCCTATGGCAGGGGTGTGGTAGAGACTGCTCATCATACAGCAGCTGAGAAGCTGACAGTAGATAGGATAGGAAGGGTTAGAATAAGATAAAACCCCAAAACACATGTCTAGGCACCCCTTCCTCCAATGAACACTCTCCTCTGAAAGTTTTCTTCCACTTCCCAATGTGGCCGTCAAGTTATGAATCCATCTGTGGGTTCATCAGTTGATTAAGTCAGAGCCTTTATAAGCCAATAGCCTTCTAGAGATTAAATCCAGCAGCTGAGGTAGCAAACCTTGCAAATAGGAGTTTCTGCTGACACTCAGATGGAGACCATAATATCTTCTTTCTTTTTAGTTTTAATTTATTATAATTTATTCACATTACATCCCGATTGTTGTCCCCTCACTCATATCTTCCTGTTCCCACCCTCTCTCTCTCTTCCTGCTTATTCCCCTGCCCTAGACCTTTGACAGAAGGAGACATCCTTCACCATATGACCACAACCTATTAGGTCTCATCCAGATAGCCTACTTCCCTTTCCTCTGTGTGCTTTTCCAGGCCTCCCCACCAAGGGGAAGTGATCAAATCAGGGACACCAGAGTTCATGTCAGAGGCAGTCCCTGTTCTCCCCACAACCATGGAGTAGAGCTGTGCATTGGCTAGATCTGAACAGGGCGGTCTAGGTTTAACTGCATGCAGTGATTTTGGTTGGTGCAACAGTTTGTGCAAGCCTCCCCTGGGTCCAGATCCACTGGCCTTGACAGTCTTCTTCGGGAGCTCCTATCTGACCATCCATTCTTCCTCACAGGATGGTGTGAAGAATAAAGCAGCTAATGCACCGGAGTGGTACAGAATAGTCCCTGGCCCAAAGAAAGTGCTGGAATGTAGACATGTAAATTACTGCTATTTGTACAGAGACTTTGGTCCGTGATGGGCATCTTTACTGTTATAGATCCCAGTTCTCTGGAGGGCTTTGTCCAGGTTTTGTTCCATGAGGATGACGGTAAACTCCAGATGAGTACCCTGATGAGGTTAGCAGACACCCTTGAGAACTTTTATCAAGTGCATTAAAGGAGTTGTTAACACATGCCTATAATCTTGGGCCACAGGAGCAGGAAGATTGTTGCAAGTTCAAGGCTAACCAGGTCAACATAATGATCTCCGGGCCAGCCTGGACTACATTAGAAATAAAGAGAAGAAACAGCAAGACAGGATAGAGGTAAATACCTTCCAGAGGCCAGCTTCTGGACTGACAAGAGACTGCCATATTGGGAAGGGTGGGCAGGGAGTCCCAAGCCATGGATGCTCCCCCACAGTTCCTTCTCTGAGGAAGATGAGCTCCTGTGTGGGTGTAACACTCTGTGGTCTGTGTTTCCCACTTTAAAATGGGAAATGTGAGTTTTATTTGTAGTACATGCCTAACAAGATGCTTAGGAATCAGCCCAGGGACTCTAAGTAAACCAACCCACTTTCTGGAGAGGTGGCTGCTTTTTACAGAGGTGAGGAGAGAGGAGAACCCACCATCACCCCCAGGTTTCTGGCTCAGGCAGCATCTCCGTCATCCTCCCTCATCTCTTAGTGTAGCATGTGGGTCTCTGAGACTCATTCCCCATGTCCTCCATGGAACGTGGCCAAGCTCGTCTTGTCTTACATCCATTACCACTGTATCTAAGCGAGAAAGGATGGCTTGCCAGGAGAAGTGGATGGGAGGAAAAGGCCACAGTGCTCTGATTGGTGGGTTGAGTGCTTAAAGTTGATTTTCTTTCTAAGCTCTGGTTTAAAGTCTTGGCCTACATACATTTTACCAAATCACCAGCTCTCCCTGACTTCGTGTTCCTCATCAGTCATGAGGGGACTCCTCAGAGGCAAGCCTGAGTCCTTGTTATGACCAATGATGTGATGATGGGCGAGTCATAAGGTTTCCTGCTTCCAGTTTCTCTTTCCATAGCTCACCAGCAAAGCCTCAGGGCCTTTTGCACAGATGCATCCTGCTCCCTGGAATGGTTTGTACCCATAGAGATGTGTGGCTCCTTCTGCCACCTCTCCCAGTACTCACTTAAACTGCCTTCAGTGAGGCCAGCTGGGGCACACTGAGTAAGCTGCTCTTCTGCACTTCCTGTCTCCCTGGGCTCTGCTTCCCTTCTTTATAGGCGTTGTCTTAGGTTGGCTATTTTACCACTGTGTCTTTTGGATCGTCTGTTGCCTCATCAGAATGAAATTGCTGTGAAGGCGGAGGGTGTTTTGGTTTCCTTCAGTTCTCTCTGGGTGTAGATGTTGGATGAGTTGGGTGTGACAGAAGTAGGGAGTTATAACTGGGGAAGCGCGTGAGCAAACTCCTGGCTATGCTTCCTGTGTACAGAGATGGGAGAAGAAGTGATCTCTCCAGAGAGCAGCGCGTTCGCTTGTAAGAAATCTTCAGGTTGACCTAGGAGGGGCTCACCTCGCAACCTGGTCCCCAAGTAGTTATTTGGTGAATGACTAACAGATAGGCGACTAGGACATGCAGCTTCTCCAGCTTCCTATAGTAGGGAGACGATGATAGTGTAACTTATCTTGCATGCTATCTGCTGCAGGCATCCATGCAAGTCTGAGGAAAGCCGAGGTCTTGTAAGTGCTCAGCAGGTTAGCTATTATTTTTAAGTGTCCTTTTGGGTCTAATGCTCTAACTCCAGAAAGGAGGATGCCTACTATGGGACTTAGGCTAAGCCCTCAATCAAACTCACAGACACCGTGGTTGGTTACTGCATCCTGCCCTGCAGTCTGCTCTGGAGTTGTACAAATTGCATTGATATACCTTTGTTCAGTTGGTACGCAGCTAAGTCTTTGGAGAATGAGCTTCCTGTCTGCTTTTAAGTCCTTAGAGAATTGGCATCCATCCAGAATGCATTCGTTCTAAATGATGCCTATGTTAGGAATCTCAGATCCCCTAGGTTTGGTATCATGAGGGAATTTGAGATAGTCTGGGTTCCTGACATAAGCCATGGACTGATCTTGGGGCAGATGTTCATGAGGGATTGTCTGAAGTCTTCTGACTTCTCCCAAGTATAGCCAAGACTTGGTCCATGTCTTATCCTCTGTGTCAATATGAGCAACTTGTAGGTTAGTGGCTCTTAGCCAGGGTTCTGGGTTTTTGTTTTTGTTTTTCTGCTCAAGGTATCTCATCAAGCTTTGGCCCAGGTCCTCTATGAGCTCAGATGAAAGTCTTAGTGTCCAGGATCAGAGACAGTTGGCTTCACTTGGTATCTCTCTCAGCACCTTCTGTAAAGACTCATTCAGGTCAAAGAAACATAGGATCTGGGTATTCAAGACTCCAGAAGAGCAAAGAGGGCTTGCAAAGAGAAAGCTTTGATGATCTGGGGTCCAGTACCCAAACAATAACTTTGAGAGTGTGGTAGACAGGATAAGAATGGACCTCATAGGCTCATAGATTTGAATGCTTGGTCACCAGGGAACAGTACTATTAGGGGCTGTGGCTTTGTTGGAGTAGGTGTGGTCTTGTTGGAGAGAGAATGTCACTGAAGGAGGGCTTTGAGGTTTCAGAAGTGTGTTCCTCTTCACCATGTCTGCCACCAAGCTTCCTTCCCTGACAATAATGGAATGTAAGTAAGCCCTGATGAAGTGCTTTCTCTTATAAGAGCTCTTGTGCTCCTGGTGTCTGTTCACAGCAACAGAATACCAAGACAGAGAGTATGAATCCTAGCCTTGGATTCAGAGAAGACAAAGCTGATTAGGACCAACAGCTGTCAAGCTCTGGAAGAGGTCCCTCTACATTCCTTGTCAGTTTTACCAGATAGGTGATGGGCAACCAGCTTACTCCATCAGCAAGTGTCTTGTGAGTACCTTCCCCATGCTAGCTGGGCTCAGGGTTCTATGTGAAATACACAGTAGGAAGCTCCAGACTTTCACACTGTGGAATGAACTACAGCCTACCGGGGTTTTGTAGAAAGTTTTGCAGAAGCAGAGAATCCCACCAGGATAATAAGTGACACAAGAACTGGGTCTTCAAGGGATTCAAAGTCGTGACTTCCCAGTGGTTTAGGTCCAGCTGTTGGGACAAACCCCCTATTTTTGCCTCTTTCCATGGAGGGCTCTGGACAAATGAGGGACAGTGAGCTTCCATTCTTCAGCTGTGCCTCAGGAATCATGGTGCCCTCCTTACAGGGTGACTGTGTGCATTAAATGTGATGGCATTCACAATATAGACTTGCTGAGTACCAGTGAGTGGAGTCATAGTCAGCCCTTAATGGTTATTTTTTCTTTTTTAAAATTTTATTTATTTTTTATTTAATTAATTTATTCAGATTACATCTAAATTGTTTTCCCCTCATTTATATCCACCTGTTCCACCCTCCCTCCCCCTTTCACCCTATTCCTCTTCCCTAGGTCTGTGACTGAGGGAGACCTCCTCCCCCACTATATGGTCATAGGCTATTAAGTCCCATCTTGGTAGCCTGTTTATCCTTTCTCTGAGTGCCACCAGGCCTCCCCCACCATGGGGAAGTGGTCAAATATGCGGCTCCAGGGTTCACGTCAGAGTCAGTCTTCACTCTCCATATAACTGTGGAGAATGACCTGTCCATTGGCTGGATCTGAGTAGGGGTTCAATGCTTAATGCATGTATTTTCTTTGGTTGGTGCAGTAGGTTGGGCAGACCCCCCTGGGTCCAGATCTGCCTGTCATGATGTTCTTCTTGTAAGTTTCTAGGACCCTCTGGGTCCTTCTATTTTCCCATTCTCCCATACTTCTCTCTTAATGGTTATTTTTATTGGCTTCATTTACCGTCTCTAGTTTGTGACATGGTTGCATCCTTTGTGAGGGTGCCACAGAGTCAGAGAAGCTTCTTCCCTCCCTTTCTTTCTTCCATTTGTTTATCATTTATCAAATACTCACTGTATGTCACTCACAGGAGCCAATCCTGGGGCAAGAAAGAAGGAATTCATTCCTAATATTTGCAGCACTCTGATGGGGGGCTTGCTCCACCCTGCCCGTTCCTGGTGCCTCTGGGAAGCCCGCCTTGTTCTTATTACTCATATATATCAGCTGAAGAATGATAGAGATGATAATACAAAATTTAAATGGTAGTTGGGGGATTGTGTGATTGTACTTGTAAAGAGGGTGAGTGCTTAGAAAATCATTGATAAGCATTAATATTGATAAATAGCTGGAACGATGGAGAAGTAATTATGTGAGCATGCAGTTCACTAAGCCCTCAAAGAGGCCAAAACCAAGCACTGTGAGAGTTCAGGGGAGAAACAGACCTTGCCTGCAAGACACAAAGTAGGAGCAGTTCTCTGCGTGCAAAGATGGGCTAATCAATTCTTCTTGGGTCCTCCCTCAGCCCCCCAGCCTTTGAGAATCCTTTTACTGTGCTGTATCTAGCACCATTTACAAGTGCTTTCTTTTAAGAGAGGTCATGGTGCCAGTGAACATGGGGTTGACTCTGGCTTCTGATGGGAAGGCAGCAGCTGTAAGGGTCACCCGTATGTGGCACTCCTGGCACATTTCTGACTTACATAATATCTTTTGTCTGTATGAAGTGTTTTTCAGTAAATGGTCTGTCTGGGTATGGGGAAATGAGATTGTTATTGCACAGGGCTTGTGTTTTAGCAGGGCACAGAGTCCACGGTTTCACCTGAAAATGACACTATTTCTCTCCATAAATATTCCTTGTGGGTGGGACAGTCTCTGGTGAGGCGGGATAGATTTTGTACCCGCTCTCTTTGTTTCCTTTGCTGACTTGCCGTCCTCTTTGGGATTACTGCCACCTCTTTTCTGACGATGGCTGTGAGGCCTTGCACCTCAAAATGGGGTGAAGGTAGAGAGGAGCAGATAGAGGTGGCTTTTTAAAGGACATGTCCCTGGTCTCCTGTGCAGCCTTCCTTATCCTGTCAGTGTTTGTTATGGTAAAGATCAGGGGTAGAGGGTAGAAAATGAGGCTCCAAGCTGGAGCTTTCCTGCAGGCATGTGTGGGCACTGTGGGGGTGCCGTCTGTGTCTCCGTTTTGGGAGGTGGTGCTTTGGGTGTGGAAGAAAGACTGGAGCCATGGTGACTAGCCTGGGGCTGGGGGTGGGAGAGCAGAGGTGTTGGAGAGGACCCACCAACTGCTGCACACTCAGACTGCAGTGACCTCACCCTCCTGACTCACCCTTGTCCCAGCCTCCTGGATACAGAAAGTGACAAATAACTGATTGTCGTGAGCTCCGGAACACCCACGGCCAGTAAATCATAGAGATGAAAATCTAGCGATCCTTGGCCATCGCTATGCTACAGTAACAGCCAGGAATGTTCAGGAACCTTGGACAGAGCCATTAAGAAGGCCACACTGCTGCATTCCCACCCATTTGTCTTTCTTGCTCTGTGCTTACATTTCCCTATCTACCCAATTCCTTCTCTCTCTCCCTCCCCCCCCCCTCTGTCTTTAAAATCTTTCTCTGAACATGATAGAAAAGACCGAGGCTCCCGAGAGGAACTTCAGATACTTAGTGGCCTCCTTTAAGATTGCAAGCCCCTTCCCCATGCATCTGTCCACCTACTACTTACCCATCTACCCATCTACCACCTATCTATCTATCTATCTATCTATCTATCTATCTATCTATCTATCTATCTATCTAATATGTCTAGGGTCAGCATCCATGACTCAGACTTCAACATTCATCTAGCCAGATTGGCCTGGGGTCAGGGGGTGAGCTATTGTTGATGTACATTAGGAACTCTGAGTCTTTTGCCTCATCTTGCCACCTCCAGGCAAAGCAGCCCTTTCCAGAAACTAGATGCGCAGAACACAGTGACTGTTTTCTTTAATGATGGATACCCTGTTTCTTCTCTGTGTGTGACAGCCCACACTGAAATGTCTGGGAGATGCCCCAGAAAATACAAGCACACACTCTGGAGGATAGAGTCTGTGTGAGGTTCTCACCTGAATATGGGCAGGAGCCTGGGCAGCCTGGGGTATGAAATGCATACTGCACAAAACTAGGGCAAAAGAGAAAGGCTGCCAGGCTTCAGAACTTGGTATGAGAGCTCACTGGCTCATTGTTACCGCTGGACCCCACTGTCTATCTCCAGAGGGTATAGACTTTGGAGTCCACGCCTTGGTCTCAGACAGAACTTCTTAGCTCTGTGCCATGAGCAAGCCCTAAGCCTTAATTTCTTCATCTGTAATCAGAGGTAATAACAATCTCACTGAAATCAAAGTGTTGCTATGCAATCTCCGCCATCATCTGGAGCTTCAGGAGGGGGAAAGAGAGAACTGCACACTTGCACCATCAATAACAGCATCACCAGCCTTAGCCAATGAAAATTAAGACAAATGTATTGTTTATCAGAAATTCAAGTTTGCCTGAGGATCTTGTCTTCTGCCTCCTGGAAGCAGGGTCTGAGGCTGCCTCCTCCATTTTGGTCCTTACTGAGACAGTTGCATAAGTGTGTGAGGGGAAAAGACCTTCATGAAGTGCAGACCACCACCCAGCAGCCCTCAGACTGGAAGCTCAAGAAGGGAGGAGCCACCCAGGAGTGGGCTGTGTGTGCCTGCGTGTGCCTGCGTGTGCGTGTGTACCCAGCCTTGGCACAGAAGCCAGCTCGTGTACAAGCTGAGGGCCTTGTGAATCAGCGCTTGCCAACTGTAGCTCCTGCCAGCCGGCTGTGGGCAGCTAGTAGCAGCATGTGATGTGCTTCACGTCACCGTTCACTGTGGCAGGAGCACAGAAACAGGGCTTCTATTTGCTTCTTGGAAGAAAATGCCAGTGCAGCCCAGACCTCGCCCATGCCAATGATCTGTGCTTCATTCCCAGATTTTCTCTGCTTCCTCTCTTTTCTCCTCTCTTCTTCCTTTTGTATTTCATTTTATTTCTTCTCTCAAATCCCCTCTCTGCCTGCATTTCCTAGGGATCTAACGTAGGTGGGATGCTGACACATCCTTAGCTACCTGCTGGTTCAGGTTGCAGGCTTCTGCCCACTCCTGGGAGCTACAATTAGGCATCCAGCCAAGAGGAGCATGGCCCCGAGTCTCCGGTGACAGGAGCCACCAGGGCAGGTTGTGCATTCTATACAAACTGAGTCTCGACCCTTTAGACTAGCATCCATGCAGTCAGTGGATCAAATGCCAGCAGTTTGAGGACACTTAACAATGGCTTCTTGGGACCGTTCTTAGAGACATGGCTTAGCAGTTAAGAGCACTGGCTGTTCTCGTAGAGGACTGAGGTTCAATACTCAGCACCTGTTTGCAGGCTCACAGCTATCTGTAACTCCAGTTCTATGGGATCTGACACCTTCCCATGGCTTCTGTGGGTACCAGGGATGCACATGGAGCACAGGCATAAATACAGGCAAAGCCTCTATGTACATAGCATAACGAAAGCCTAACCTCTTGTTCAGTTAATGTCTCCTGCCTTTCCTATGTGTGGAACACAACCTCTGGCTCCCGTTTTTTCCTTCACAGGCCACCTCCTTATTCCTCCCGCTTCACTTTCCATTTAGCTGCTCCCCCTACCTGAAGCTCCAGGAAGATGAACGGCACATTTTTAAGAAGGCTGTGTGTCCTCTACACACCCGAGCTCATTTCTCCTGCCTCTGGGGTCCACCTACTTTATTCTTTTTTCTTTTTATAATTTATTTAATTAATTTATTCAGATTACAACTCAGTTGTTATCCCATCACTTGTATCCTCCTGTTCCTCCCTCCCTCCCTCCCTCCCACTTTCACCCTATTCCCTTCCCTTAGGTCTAAGACTGAGGGCGACCTCCTCCCCCACTATATGGTGAGAGGCTATCAAGTCTCAGATCAGATCAAATGCCTCTTCTCCTGGAAGTCCTGTTGACAGCTCTGCTGTCTCAGCCTGCAGAGGTCTCTTTTGCCCATGTTGATGTCTTTACCCTTCTAACACTTATGGTATTTTCTTTTGTTGGCTATGTATCTGGCTCTTCATGCAGACCATATCTGCCTTAAATACTGCCTTTCAGTCATTCTTGCCTCAGGGCCTTTGCACGTGCTACTTGCTACTGGAGCCTTCCATCCTTTCAGTGTTCAGGGAGTCTTAGTTAAGAAATATGGTGGGGGAGGAAGTCCCCTTCTGTCATAGACCTAGGGGAGGGGAATAGGGTGTAAGAGGGAGGGTGGGAGGAATGGGAGAAAACAAGCAAGGGGATAACAATTGAGATGTAATCTGAATAAGTTAATAATAAAAAAAGAAACCACCCCTTCGGACTTCAATTACCATGGTGATTATTTATTGCAGCACCCTGCTTCATGTGAGGATTTTCTTGTGGTTTTTCAGTCTTCACCGCAGGACATTCACATCCGTGAGTCAGGACCCTCTCAGCTGGCTCACTGTTGCATCCTTCCCATCTGGACCAGCATCCTTTGCTGATGATCTGGACACTGAATGCACAGGGAATGGAAACATGAAGCCTGGTGAGAGGGTTTGCAGGCCAGGGTTCTCTAGGATGGGGCTGATGAGAAACATGATCTGTGTGGCCTGATTTCTTTAAAGCCCGCAGGGTCCAGCACACACAAAGCACACTCATGACTTCAGCCAGTCAGGGAGCAGATTACTTAGTGGCATCATCAATCAGTCTTTCCATTTGAACAATTTAGGTGTGTGTGTGTGTGTGTGTGTGTGTACATGGTCATGTGTGTGAAGGTACATATGCATACATGCATACACACATTTGGATGCTCACAGTTGATATCAGATTTCTTCTTCAATTCTCTAACTTAATTTTTAGACTCAGTAAACATGGGGCCTTCCAACCCAGCTAGCCTGACTGTCCAGTGATCTCCAAGGATCTGCCTGTTTCTGATGCATTGAAATTTCAGGCACATCCCTCTGAGCCTCACTTTTTATGTGAGTGCTGGGCATCCAATTCAGGTTTTCATGCTTGCATGTCAGGCATTTTCCCAGATGAGCCACCCTGAGCCTTGCATGCTGCAGCTTTAATGTGTGCTCTGTGAGGTACTTTGGCGTGGCTGCCCTGTGGCCAATGGGCTCATCTTCTAAAGTGGGCTGTTGGAGGAAGGGCAGCTGTGGTGACAGGACAGCTCTGGTTCCAAATGTGGAATATAACTCCTCCCTGTCCAGCATGCCTTTACACACATACCTAATATAGGTTGGATGGCAGTGAGCATCCTGCTCTTGGGGTTGGGAGGAGCACGTGTCTCGGACCCAAGACTTCTTCAGGCAAGGGTGGAGGGCATGTTTTGAGAACTCAATTTTGGTAGCTATAATTTGCCGTGCACCACTTGAGAAAGCTGGGTCAGAGTTCCATGCAAGTGGCAAATAATAACTTCTTTGAAAAGGCCTGGGGGCAGCTTTTGCTCAGAGCACCACATTGTTCAGATGCAGAAGCCAATGCTCATGAGATGTGCTCTGTCCAGAGCATAGGTGGGAGGCGGGATGGGCATCACATTCAAGCCTTGGGTCTCTTGCCATCTCACCTTGGAGCCTCATCTATCATAGGCCGGCCTTTACTGGATATTCACTCAGAGAGATGGCTTTCGGGGTTTCAGGAGCCTTACATTTGGGTGCAAAGACAAGTCATTCCTCTAGCATGCTCCTCCTCTCCTTTCTTCAGCATTGCGGGAATATTGAGTTCATTCAGGGGAGGGGTGGTCAGAAGGTCTTTATGCTCTGAATCATGGTCTATGAGCACTACTGACCCCTGACTGCACCTTGAGCATCAGACAGGGTTATGCTGATGGTTCCCTTGTGTTAGACACAATTTAACTCCTCTGTGGAAAAGAGGGCACTACATGCATTCTTCAGACACAGACTATTACATTTATCTATCTATCTACTTGTGTGTGTGTGTGTGTGTGTGTGTGTGTGTGTGTGTGTGTGTGTGTACATGCGCCTGCGTACATGAACCCCATGACACACCTGTGGAGATCAGAGGACAACTTGTGTGAGTGAGTTATCTCCTTCCACTATGTGAATCCCAGGATCAAACTCAACTAAATTCATTATCAGGCTTGGTGGCAAGCAGCTTTCCATTCTGCTATAATATCTAACTCATCCTCTGACATAGATTCTAAAAGTTCACTTTTTTGTGTGTTTCATCATGCGAGAGAGGTTACCTAAAACTTTTCTGTTAACATGGTTCAGGTGTATGATCTCACCTGTTAAGACCTTTGGCCCTTTTAGGGCAGTGTTCGAGGTGGAAGGTTTGACAAGCACTGTGGACAAGCTTATCTTGCAGAACTGTTGCCCTCCTGACTTGCAGTAAAGGACGTAGAAGGAAGGAATTTTTTCATGGTTTCAAAGCCAGAGATCACTAAAACCAGTGCCATGGCAACCAAAGAGAGGAATTCCATCCACATGGTAACAGGGAATCCATGGACCTATCAGACTCAAGATGGCCTACTACATCAGCTACTGGCCAGGGCCCTGTGATGGGGGTGCTGGTGGGAGGAGAATGAAAAGGCTGGTGTAGGATGTTGTTTGTCAGGGAGACGGAGAAAACATTTAACAATGAAAGGAAGCTGAAGTCTTTCTTGCTAAACATCAATGAAAGAGATAAAAATCCAGTCACTTCTCAACTGCCTGATTTGTCTTTGATGATTGAATCACCTGGTGCTCCTATTCCTGGTCTTCTCTGATGCTCTGGCCTTGGCCTTGAGGCTAACACAAGCCTGATGCTCCTTTGTCTGTTCCTGTTCTTTGTGCTGACTGAAGTCGCAGAGGAGAGCAGATGCTGCTCTGTCCCTCTTACCTTGACACCATTATGTGGCTTTCAATCATTCTGATGTGTACTAATTTTGAGTAATCCAGTGGGCTCTGGTGTGTATTTGCTTTCTGCCTTATAATCACCCTTTCAGACATATGTCTGGGCCCAGATGCCTTAGAGATCTAGGCAGTAGGGAGATACAGAATGTTTCTTGGGATGTTCAGCCAAGACAGGTGAAGGGCCTGCGACGGGTCTTGCAAGACTGGACGTGGCTTCTGTTTCTCAGTCCCTCACAGCACTTACACAGAATGGACATATAGTAGGTGCTTAATATTTGTTGAATGAAAAAATAAGTACACTTACAGCTATACATTTCCAATAGTAATAAAGTATCTGTCGACCACTGAGTGAATAATTGAGAAATGAAGGAGCAAGTGTCAGGGATTGGGCAGGTTCACTAATAAAGTAAAAATTACCAAGGCTTTATAGAAGAGCATGTCTTGCCGGGTGTGGTGGCGCACGCCTTTAATCCCAGCACTCCGGAGGCAGAGGCAGGCAGATGGCTGGGAGTTTGAGGCCAGCCTGGTCTACAAAGTGAGTGTAGGACAGCCAAGGCTACACAGAGAAACCCTGTTGTGAAAAAAGAAAACAAAACAAAAACAAAAGAAGAAAAGAAGAAGAAGAAGAAGAAGGGAAGAAGAAGGAAGAGGAGGAGGAGGAAGAAGAAGAAGAAGAGAAGAAGAAGAAGGAAGAGGAGGAGGAGGAGGAGGAGGAGGAGGAGGAAGAAGAAGAAGAAGAAGAAGAAGAAGAAGAAGAAGAAGAAGAAGAAGAAGAAGAAGAAGAAGAAGAAGAAGAGAGCATGTCTTTTTTCTTTGAGCACGGCCATCGTAGCAGCCCAGAGAAGACAAATATATATCCCAAGGACCTCAGACCTTGCTTGAAATATAATGATCTTGAAAACCGAGTGAGCGTGCAGTCTCTGATGGCTACTCTCAACAGTCCGGGTCAGCACAATCAGCATAGATTGCCTGGGGCCACACAGCAGCACAGGTCTCCGTAGGGGCATTGCTAGTGCTGTGGCAACTTCTCTACACACAGAAACCCCAGGGCTTGCTATGCTTCGGAGGCTCATGCATCAGTTTAACAGCACTGAGGTGAGCTCCGTGGGCCAGGAAGGAACCTTATCTTGCCCAGTGGGCCAGGAAGCACTGGTATAATCCTTCCCCATTCTTAGCTCCTGAAGTCAGCAGGCCAGGCAGCTCGACTCAACTCCAGAATGCGGCTTGGGAAGCAAGGATGCTCTTGGAAGGTGCTTGAGGTTTGTACACTGCCAATGAGCAGGAGTGAAGGTCTTCTCAGGGGCCACAGTTGGGGCCACGGCACGCAAGAGGATGTCAGATAATTTGGGGGAGGACCTTGCATTTTAAAGGATGTTTTTAAAAATAAGAAAGTGGAACCATTTATAAGTCAACTCAGCTTTGCAGAAGGGTCAAGAAAACTCTACCCATATTCGAACTGACAACATTTTGTGCGAGATTAGTGGGGTTATCTATGTGGCTAATGAGAATAACATCCCAGGCAGTAATACTGGCAACTGATGATCAGTAGGTCCCAATTTTGTATGTGCACAGTGCTAAACACTGACTGTTCATGTCACGACCGTTTTATATTCATGAGTCTATGGGGTCTTTATACACATAGCAAACAGGCTTCAAGAGCGTGTCTAGGGTTTACCAATGGTAATCGCTGGACCCTAGATTTGATGCCCATCGTCCCCTGGTTGGACGCATTGCACACTGAACAGATTCTTTCATTCCTCTCCTGTCTTATTCTCTTCCTCTGTATACCAGAATGTGCCTTCTCCCATCCAGCTTATGCTGTGATGCTTCTAATTTTGGTACTTTATTATTGGACATAGAGAGTGGAAGTGGAGTAGAATAGTTTTGGTTTGTTTTTTTTGGAGCAAGCATTTGGAATCATTTGGAAGGCACACAGTGTGAGTAGAAGTGTCTATGCAGGGCACCAGGTAAGCTGGTAATTACAAAGCAACAAAACCTTGATTATCCAATTGGCTTTTAGGGAAGTTTTTCTTTCCTGTTTATTGCAGATATTTTCTACTGGTAGATTTCTTTTAAGATAAGATTCAAGAGTGCCTTTCGCCTCTCCCCTGCCATAGGTAAATGCAATTGAGGGGTTAAGAGTGACATATGCTGCCTGAATCCGACTCTTCAGATGGGCATTTGGTTTGGGAAGTTGATATGGCATCGGGGAGGTGAGGGTGGGAATCCTTGGAAATCCAAGTTCTGATCCTCTGCCTTACTTTGGTTTAGTAACTCAGTTCCTCCCAGTGCCTGTGTCCTTATTTTAGGACTTGGCTATTAGAACTGTGACTATAGGGGGCGCTGTGTGTGGTGCCTCGCAAGATCTGCTCTTCTTTTTCCTTTGTAGGGCGATGCTTTTTTTCTTTTTCTTTACTCTTCTCTCATACAGCACATCCCTGCTGCAGCCTCCCTCTCCCCACTCCTCCCAGTCCCTCTTCCTACCTTACTTCTCCACAGGTCCTCTATAAGGTGGCCTTTAATTTCTCTCAGTCTCTGGGAGTTGGTCAAAGGAGTATGCCCTCTGCCCATGAACGTGTCCTAGCCAGACCCTGCCTTGTTCCTTGGGGGAAGCCTGTGTCCTGGGGAATGCCTCTCTCACCTCTAGGAAGGGTAACCAAGTCCTGCTCAGGGATGAGCCGAACCCTTGGTATGGTTGCATGCCTCATCTCCTATGGAGTCTTGCAGCCTTCTCACTGCTTCCTGCTGGTCCTTAGGACTCTCCTCACTGCTTATCCTCTACATGTAAATCCCCGACTCCGAGTCCTGGGTTCCCAAGCCAGGGTTTTGTGACAACTAAACAGGTGTTGTACATGCCTGGACTAGCACTTGTAAAATGGAAGGTTGTCCTTTGTAAATGTAGCTTGTGTTTTGTCGGCATTCACATTTTCATAGGAACTCCCAGAGAAGCAGATTTTCTGTATTGTTAGGACAATATTGAGTATGCGGTTCATGACCAGGGCTCAATACATTTCTGAGAAGACAGAAATTCTTAAGAGATCTGAAGACAGACCTCCTATTGATCCATACGAGACAGCAAGTGAGTTTTGTATAACTGAATTTAATTGTGGTGATTCTTTTCTTTTCTGCTTATAAGAGATCATGCACTCTGGGAGAGGATTGTCCCAAAGACATGTTCATATATAGGAAGAGATTCAACAAATACAGTCCTTTAGTGAGGCATCAGTGAGGAAAGAAATGCAATAGGTTTGTGTGTGTGTGTGTGTGTGTGTGTGTGTGTGTGTGTGTGTGTGTGTGTGTTTGTGTGTGTGTGTGTCCCTGTGGTGTGTTCATGGGAAGAGGGTCTGGTAACCTTTTCAAAAGAACATCTTTGCAGTTGCTTGCGAAAGGCGCAGTAAAGCAATTGGCAGGATCATGCCTTTCTAAATACACGAAATAAGTGAAAGGCCCCTGCATCTCAGTTCCCAATCAGAGTCCTGTCACTCAGGGCCATCACTGTCACAAGTTAGTATGCAACTTCCTTGGACTTCTTCCCTATATGAGAGATTATGCATGTATAGATTAATAGTTACATGTGTCTGTCTCTCGGTGTGTTTACATGTATGAATTAAATGAATGAATCTTTTCATGGATTCTACCGTGTAACTTGAGGCTCCTCCCACTTGCTCTCATATTACGTTATTTTAGGGCTGGATATATAAATTATTTGTTTACTTCTTTGTTTTTAATATTTGTATGCAATATTCCACTGAACAGCTGCACTAAAGTTTATTTACAATGACCTGCCTTGCACTGTTCACAGTAGCTGAGGTAGCAAAGCAGTGGACATGGATACAGAAATTGTGGTCCCTCCATACAATGGACTATTTCTCAGCTTTAAAATAAAAGAAATGCCCCAGTCATGGCAAAGTGAATGAAACTGCAAGCCTTCTGCTAAATGAAATAAGCCAAGCAGAATAATAAGTACTCTATGACTCCTAAAATACTGAACTCATAGTATCAAGAGCAGAGAGGAAGCTGTCAGGGCAGAGAGTGGGAGAAATGGAAAGATGCTGGTCAGGGGGCACAAACTCTGAGTTGTAAGATGAAAAAGTTCTGAAATTTGATGGACATGATAGGTGGTGATGATGGATTTAGTTTAATTTTCGGAAACAATATAGAAATCTACATATATGAAATCATCACAATATACATTTGAATGTATCTAATCTTTGTTAATTTAGTATTTTAAAATAAGTAGGCAGCTGCTCAGTGATGTTCAGGTTATTTCTTTTCATCGCTTCTCTCTGCCCTGTTCCTTTCTTTTCTTTCCCCTTTCCTCTTCTCCTTTAAAAAATATAAGTATATTGTGTATGCTTATGCATGTGTGTGGGTACAGCTGGCCGGGCATGTACCTGTGGAGGTCAGAGGAGGACACTGCATCTCTCACTGAACCCAAAGCTTGCGATTTGAGTAATATGACTGGCCAGCAAGGTCCCAGAATCTGCCTCCTTTTCATGCCCTCCTGCCCCCAATACTTGGATTATGGGCATGTGACATGTTTGGTTTTCTTTTTTTCACAGGTGTGGCTTCCATTGTATTTTTGCTGGACTGTGCTATTCTGAAAGGTTTCATTCTTAGTTTTCATAGGATGACCCCAGAATTTTCTGTTTTTCAGCATTCATAACAAGAATTATGTAAACAGGTATTTCCACAATGACATATTCATTGTTATTTCCCCACCTTGCTAGAGATGCTCTGGCTACTTTGTACATTGTGTTGAGCCTCCTTCTCAGATATAATTTCATTTTCCCTGTCATATTGACCCCACCTAACCCCACCACCACTGACCCAGCACCCAGTTCCTCAAAGCCAAAATCCATTACTAAAGCCTTTTCCTGTCTCAGTGGGCTCTGGATGCTTCACTAAAATAGGAGACAACAGGCACAGCCTGGGCAGAATCAAAACGGCAAATCCTAATTACATTCCACAGGCAATGTCCAGTCTTCCTGTGTAGCAAGATAATTTGGTGCCTCAAGTTTTTTGCCTTCCCTTCCATTAGACTGCCCAGTTCTGACTTTCCTGCTGAAGTTGCTTCCAATGGACAGTGTGGCCTTTCCACAAGCCCAGTGAGCAGCTGTCACTCTCAGGCCTCCTAACTGTCACTGCACCTGGGATGTATTTATGGCTACTAGGCAGAAGATGCTGCCAAACAAAGGCAGCAACCTCAAGGAAGAAAAGGAGCCTTGGATGCACTGAGCAAGTGTCAGGAGAAGATGCTAGATCCCTGGGCAGCAGAGTAGTAAAGGACAAGAGAGAAACCATCACCGGTGTGAGGGAAAAAACACCTGGCAAACAGGAGGAGGAAGCAAATGACAAGGGACACGAGACAGCCTTCTTTGTATTCTTATTTTATGATGGAGGGAGGGATGAGGAAGACAAGTCCTTCACGTATACAGGGTTAGATGTTCTGTGAGTATACATGGATAATTCTTGAGTTGTGTTGAAGAGTGTGTGCAGCTTGTTATGAGACAGGAGGGTGTAGCTCCCCTCAGCACAGACTCGGGCACTGATTCCTCAGGACACACTGAGCATCACATGAGGGGCTGAACAAGGATGGAACTTGGCACAGGGATATTCTCTTAGATAGAACTGGGCATCACCCTCATTGTCTGGTCCCTGGACCTCCTGTATATACTTTATGGCATAGAAAGAGCCTCTCCACACAGTGGGACTTTTTTGTTTTGTTTTTGAGACTGGGTTTCTCTGTATAACAGCTCTGGCTGTCCTGGAGCTCTCTCTGTAGTCCAGGCTGGCCTTGAACTCATGGAAATCCACCTGCCTCTGCCTCCCAAGTGGTGGGATTAAAGGCATGCACCACCACCACCACCAGGCCACAGTGAGACTTTTCTTTCACTTATCCTAGGATACCTGCAGTGTTCTTTGCAGTTTTAGTGTCTAGGTGTGAACTGAGTTCTCCCATCGATGATCCTTGGGCAATTGCCTGAACCAGTTAAAATATTCATAAGTGTTTTAGACTTTAAAACAAGGGCCTCATTCAGCTACAGCAGGTGGCAATGACCTGGTGCTAAGTCCCTAACTATGTAAGTAGGCATTGGACATGATCACTTATGAATAATTAATTTTAAAATGCATTCATAATACACTCAGTGACAGGAGTTATTTGTAATTGTGTTGTGAAGAGTCTGGCTTAATGAGGCCAGCCAGCATATCCATGGTCTTGCATGTCTTTTAATCCCATTACCTAGGAATCCAAGCAGACCCAGCACACGTGATGCTCCCATCATATAACACTGAAGAATCTTCTTCACTTTTTTTTGTACTATATTACTATATGTTCAGAGGAGTGAGTTTCCAAGAAGGCCACCATTAGATCAGTTCTTCACAGGAAGCCACAGACCTGAGTCCATTAAGTAGCCTTTTACTATATCAAAACACTCAGTTACTTTCTATAACATTTGGGAAGCAGGGCTGACTTTAGTAGCCCAAATTGCAGGCATGAATCTGGGTGGTTAGTCTCTTGACCAGTGCAGAGTTACACAGTACAAAGGAGAGGATCAGGGCATGGACCCAGGTCGCCTGGTTTGTAGTCATTATACAGTTGTCTGCAAAAACACACAACTTAACAGACATACCAAAGGGTGTACATACAGGCAAACATAGGTAATCTCATCATACACACTAAGCATGCAATTACATGCTGAAGGGTTTTTTTATTTTAAATTTTTTTAATTTTGCAAGTGATGTTCTGAAGACTTTCCCATCCCTAGATGAAGAGCTACAGCCAGTTAATGACAGCTGAGAGAGGGAGAATCAATCCCAAGTGGTCATCTCTAAATAAATACCTATGGGCACACTAAATGTCTGTAGGCTGTGTGTGTGTGTGTGTGTGTGTGTGTGTGTGTGTGTGTATGTGTGTTTGTGATAATTAAGGAAGAGGCAATGAATTTGAAAGGGAGTAGGGGCACAGGAAGAGAGGGAGGGTATAAAGGGTAGTTAAAGATGATGTTAATACTTGTGTACGAAATTTTACCAAAAGTGTTTTGAAAGAAACATAATCATGGACTGAGGAGATGGTTCAGTAAGTAAAATGCTTGCCACATAGCATGAGAAATTGCATTTGATCCTTAGCACCAATTAAAGCTGAATATGGTAATATACGCCTATAGTCCTAGCCTTGGGAGACAGACACAAGTTGATTTCTGCAGCTTGCTAGCCAGCTTACTTTACCAAATCCGTGACCTCCAGGTCCACTGAAATACCCCAACTCAGAAAAAAAAATGGTGGAAAGTGTTTGAGGATATGTCTGGTGTTGACTTCTGGTCTTTATGCATGTGCTTACACACATGCACATGCACCTGCATATTCATGCACACATGCATAAACACACACACACATACACACAGAAATACAAATTTAAAAATAAGCACAATTATGCAGATAATTGGACAAATGCTGATGAATTTTTATTCGGTATAGCCAGGGGGTTGGATACAGGACATCCTGTAGAATTATCTCTGCCCTAAGAAACTTGCAGACTGGTTGGAGAGATAGGAAATCCTACTTAACTAGCCCAAAGAAATGTATGTTGCCAATTGTCCACGATGTGGTGTGGAGCCTTCCTTCCTTAGGGTTTTGGAGAGAACAGAAACATTGCAGGACAGGGGAGTCAGGAGAACAACATGAGTTGTACATTCCTTGAAATTGTTACCTCTGATTAGTCATCTACCCCTTGTCTAATTGGTTAGCTTGTGGGGGCGGGGTTTTTGATTCATAGCCCTTGTTTAATTGGTCAGCTTGTGGGGGGGGCGGGGCTTTTGATTCATAGCCCTTGTCTAATTGGTCAGCTTGTGGGGGGGCAGAGCTTTAGATTCATTGCCACATAAGAATGAAATGGAGTGGGGAGGAGCAGAAAAAGGGCCAGGCACAGATGACACTGATATCTTGCTGTTACAGGGTGAAGCTCCCGTGGTACTAAGGTTTTAGGCACTTCCTGCTCCACAGAGCCAGCCCCACACTTAAAATAAAAGCCAAGGATTGGGGCTGGAGAGATGGCTCAGAGGTTAAGAGTGCTACCTGCTCTTCCCGAGATCCTGAGTTCAATTCCCAGCAACCACATGGTGGCTTACAACCATCTATAATGAGATCTGGTGCCCTCTTCTGGCATGCAGGGTAACATTCAGGCAAAACAATGTATACATAAAAAAAAAAAAAAAAAAAAAAAGCCAAGGACTTAGCCTTAGCATAGGCTGCAACAAAGAAAGTGATGATCAGAAATAAGGATGTACTGGACCCTGCAACAGCAATGAAAGCTCATTAAAGCTGGAGAAAGCAATCTAGGTCATTGAATATCCAATCCAAATTCAAGGTAAAATTATCCAGGTGGATAGAAGACTACATTTACTTACCCACATGAGGAAGACAGTAAAGTTTTCTTTTGAAATAGATTCATCCCAGGACAGATTTCCATTCTTGACTAACTAAATGCAGAATAAAGTTTTTGAAGGACTTATGTTATTTGCCCTTGAACGTGTGGATTTGGTTGCGCTGAGCTGTGTTCACGTTCTCTGCAGGTTCTTCCTCCCTGGAGAGTGGCCTGAGCTACAGAAAATGGCACACATTCACCTGTGAGGGACCTTAGAGGGGCACTGCTCTGTGTGCATCCTTTACAAATCACTGGCTTGGAGCAAAGAAGAAAGGCTTAGGAGATGGGTGTGATTTGCTCCATTTAGTGTGCTTAAGAAGTAAGACTTAAGGAGAGTTAAAGGATTTGTGAGAGACTGTCCATGGCCTAGCCTAAAGACAGAAAATGGCACTCTTAATTTCAAATTAGTTCTCTTAACAATCAGTCTCCATCTTTTCTGATTCCCATATGCTATTTCCTTTCAAAAGAATGCCACCTTAAACATCGGCTTTCATTGGAGAGTCCTTTCAAATCCATTGGTGAGCCCAAAGGATAATAGCCCAGAAATCATTTAATGAGATCTACACCATTTTACAAGGCATGCAGAGTTCCCATTTATTGTAGTGCTGCATTCAGTGTGCACTTCTCTGATTTTTCTTTTTAAATGGAGTGAAAAAAAAAGTTTGTTTTCTGTAGCTTTTTCCCTGATTGCTAATCCTAAATGCAGTGGTAATGAAGGAAGTAGCTGGCTGGTTCAAGAGGTCAGGCAAGAGTAGATATTATTGACAAGAGGCCTCTAAGCAGGTATCAAGTACTGAGGTAATTGGTTTTGTGATTTTTTTCCTTTTTTTTTTTTGTACCAGGCAGAAAAATGTTACTTCCTAGCCCTGAGAACACCAATAGCATAGCATGTTCCTTCATTTCTGCTGCTATTGTTGATGCTCCATTGTATGTGTGTGTGTGTGTGTGTCTGTGTGTGTGTGTGTGTGTGTGTGTGTGTGTGTGTGTGTGTGTGTGTGTGTCAAGAGCCTGCAACAGAATCTGAAAAGCTTGGTCTGTGAAGGGACAGATAGTAAATATATTAGGTTTTGTGAGCCACAGGTTAAGCTACTAAATAATATAAAGTTCTAGGTGCAACTCTAACCAAGGAAGTGAAAGACCTGTATAACAAGAATTTCATGTCTCTGAAAAAAAACTGAAGAAGATATCAAGAGATGCAAAGATCTCCATGCTCATGGATCAGTAGAATTAGCACAGCAAAATTGGGCATCTTACTTAGCAAAAGCAGTCTATAGATTCTCAATGCAATTCTCAATCGGAATTCCAACACAATTCTTTGCAGACCTTGAAAGCACAATAGTCAACTTCATATGGAAAAACAAAACAACCTCCCCCAAACCAGAATAGCTAAAACAAACCTGTACAATAAAATAACTTGCAGAGTTATCTCCATTCCTGATCTCAATCTGTACTACAAAGCAATGATAATAAAAACTGCATGGCATGGGTATAGAAACAGACTGCTTGATCAATGGAATCACATCGAAGACCCAGAAATAAACCAATGCACCTACAGATGCTTGACTTTTGACAAATAAGCCAAAACTATACTATGGAAAAAAGAAAGAAACTTCAACAAATGGTGATGGTCTAGCTGGATGTCTATATGTAGAAAATGTAAATAGACCCTTATTTATCACCATGCACAAAACTCAAGTCCAAGTAGATCAAAGACCTCACCATAAAACAAGAAACACTAAATCTATTAGAAGAGAAAGCAGGAATTAACCTTGAATTCAATGGCACAAGAGAAAACTTTCTGAACAGAACAACAGCTTAGGCTCTCAGATCAACAATTAATAAATGGGACCTCATGAAACTGAAAAGCTCTGTAAAGCAAAGGATACCATCAATAAAACAAAATGGCAGTCTACAGACTGGGAAAATATCTTCACTAACCCTACATCTGACATAGGGCTGATATCCAAAATATATGAAGAACTCAAGAAAATAAACAGCAACAAACAAAATAATTCAGTTTAAAAATGGGGTACAGAGCTAAACAGAGAATTCTCAACAGAGGAATCTCGAATGTTCAAGAAGCGCATAAAGAAGTGCTCAAGGAGAATCATGACACAATCAGGAATTATATAAATGTTACGTTCTTAGTGTTTTGGTTACTTGCTATAAGTAATAAGTATATATGTAAAAATGTTAAAAAAAATATTATGCTAATGCAAAACATACTTAATCTCAAAGTTAATAAAGTATCATTTATTCTTTTTTTTTCTAAAAAAAAGAAATGCTCAAGATCATTAGTTGTGAGAGAAATACAAATAAAAATAACTCTGAGATTCCATCTTACACCTGTCAGAGGTGCTAAGATCAAAACCAAGTGACAGTATATGCTGAAGATGTGGAGCGTGGGAAACACTCCTCCATTGCTGGTGGGAGTGCAAACTTATACAATCACTTTGGAAATCAATCTGGTGATTTGTCAGAAAACTAGGACTAGATCAACCTCAAAACTCAGCTTTACCACTCCTAGGCATATACCCAAAATATGCTCCACCATACAATGACATTTGCTCAACTATGTTCATAGCAGTTTTGTTAATAGCCAGAAACTAGAAACAACCCAGATATCTCTTAAACAAAGAATGGATAAATTGTGGTATATTTACATAATGGAATACTACTCAGCTAATAAAGACAAGGAAATCATGACATTTGCAGTCAAATGGATGGACCTAGAAAAGATCATCCTGAGTGAGATAACCCAGACCCAGAAAGAAACTCATGCTATGTACTCACTTATAAGTGGATATTAGCCATAAAGTACTGTATAACCATACTACAAATTCATAAACACAAAGAAGCTAAGTAACAAGGGAGGCCCTAGGGAAGATGTTTGAATCTCACTGAGAAGAAAAAAATAGGACAGTGGAAATGTTTGAAGAAAGGGGACAGTGCTGAGGAAAATGAGGGTGGGGATCAAATGTGGGGAGTGGGGGACAGGAGAAGAGAGGGCTTGCAGAGAGAACAACAGTGGGCAGGGGGATTTCTGAGACTAATTGGAGACCCATGACAGGGTACGATCCTGGGAGTATATGGGGTGACTCTAGCTGAGATCCCTAGTAGAGGGGGCCATGGAGTTTGGAGAGGCCACTCTCTAACCAGAAAGGACTACTAGTGGAGGGCGAGGAACAGCAACCTGCCCACAAAAACCTTGGCCGAAAATTTACCCTGCCTATAAGATGTGCAGGGATAAAGATAGAGCAGAGATTGAGGGACTGTCCAACCAATGCCTGTCCCAACCTGAGACCCACACCATGGGAGAGAGCAAACCCCTGACACTTTTAAGGACACTCTGCTATGCCTGCAGACAGAAGCCTAGCACACTTGTACTCTGTGAGGATTCACCAACTACAAGATCAAAGCAGGTGCTGAGACTCACAGCCAAACACTTAGGCAGAACACAGGGAGTCTTGTGGAAGAGTGGGAGGAAGGATAGAAGGACCCAGAGGGGGACACAAGCTCCACAAGAAGAAACAGAGCCATTTAACCTGGTCCCAGGGGTCTTGTGGAGAATGAAGCACCAACCAAGGACCATGCATGGACTGGACCTAGGCCCCTACACATATGTATCTGATGGGCAGCTTGGTCTTCATGTGAGTACCCTAGTAAGGGGAGGAGAGGATGTCTCTGACAAGGACTCTGTTGCATGCTTTTTGATCACTTCCCTTTGGTGGAGCTGCCTTGCCAGGTCACTGTGGAGGAGGATACACTCAGCCCTGATGCGACTGGATGTGTTGGGGTGAGTTGGTGGTGGTGGTGTGCCCCTTTTCTGAGGGGTACGGGGTAGGGAGAAGAGGGCAGGACTGGGAGGATAGCAGGGAGGGGCTATGTTTGGGATGTAAAGTGAAAAAAATAACATTTTTTTCTTTTATCACTTTTATTCATGTGTACAGTAATTTTACAGAGTAAAATGCATACACAAATATGTTTATCAAGAGAGTTCTAGCTAGCTACAAAATAATTTTTATCATGTAAACAAATTCTGTAGTGTTCCAAGTAGAGAATGCCTCAAATCTGAGACAACACCACAATTTAAATTTTTATATAAAACAAGAAAAATATGTAATTTTGGTCTAGTTACTTAATGTAACACTTTTAAATATATCAACAGTACTTTATCAATTGCTTAATTGATAATTTTTCCTCAGTTTACTTTTCCAGTCTTAAGAATGTGTAATGTGTGCCACTCCTTTAGCTGCTCATGGATAGTTTGAAAATGATGGTATTGAACATTCAAAATATTGAAATTCAAATTAATGAATTTGTTATCATACTGTCATACAATAAATAAAAATCTTAAAAGCCGTATAGTCTACACACGATTGACACACCCCATATTCCAATAAAACATGTTTTATAAGGTAGGTAGAGGGATGGATTTGGCCTGTGGCATCAATTCACAGATCAGAGATGCGCACTCTGATGGAGTCTGTCACCATGGCTCTCTCTGCCCTCAGCTGACATGTACACTCTTTCTTCTACCTTTCCATCTCTCCATTGTGCGTATTATGTTTTCCTTGCAGATCTTTGTTATGAGATTCAGTTTCAAAGTGAAATTTCTAAGGGTCCATTTCCAGTGACTGCGTTTCTGTCTTAGGGACTATATAGACCTTGGATTGGACTCAGGGGCCTGATTTACTTCCACAGAAGTAAAACCAGGGAGGAGGTGAAAGCTTGTGCTAGTGTTGGGGCTCACATGAGTGGTCTAATGGAATAGGACTGGACAAGTAAGCACAGAGTTCTAGAACACATGACTGAGCAAAGTAACATCTGTATAAATGTCAATCATTCCAAAGGGCTGTCCTGAAGATCATTGATCGATTGATCGGTCATTGACACATCCATCCATTTTGTCATTATTGAGTAATTATTTCCTATTATGGCTTTTGCTGTGGGGTTTCCTTCAAATGATCAAATTAACTAACCAAAGATTTAATCTTCAGTCCATTGACTATATACGAGCTTAGATTTTCCTGCCGGTTTTGAAACGAAGACACTCCAGGGTCCAAGGGAGATTGAAGCCCCTTTATTAAGGGTGTGTTATCAAGAATGCCAGAAGGGTGGTAGATACAAGAAGGAAAGGTTTGGGGTGAGGAGCGGGGAACAACGGAAGCAGAGTTTATGAGTGGCCTGATGGACCTGTGTTTTAGAGAAGTTCCCCTCTGAAAGAAATCAAAGAGAGTTTCCACTCCATCTGGACTCCAGACCTGAGGAGATTACCATTAAAGCCAGCTAGTCAAGGTAAAAATAAGAGCGTAGGAGGATTCACTTGAAATGTTGTCAGCAACCATCTGGAAAAAAAAAATAACAGTCACTGTGATCACTAGGAAATTTCTTGGAAGGTGTAGAAGCGTATCAGGTACTCTGATGTAGCATCCACTTCGGTGGGACTGGGCTGCTGGGGAAGCAGTCTCTCTCACAGAGAAATATCAGCACTCAGGAGGGAAGTAATATTGATGCTTTAGCCGAGCCCCCTGGGCTTGTTGTGGACTTGTGAGAACAGATGGCCCATCCCGTCTCATACCTGTGATAGTTACTGAGTGCTACAGGCTGAGGGCAGGTAGTAGTAAAACTAGAGGCAGGCCTGGTCACAGCTTACTGGGCACATGTGGGCCTTTCTGGAGGATTTTCTCTCTTTCCTGTCTGTCCATCCATCCATCCACTGTTCACTGTCCAGCCCAAACATTCCACATCTCCCGTCATTTCCTCGAATGTTCCCATTATCTCAGCGCTCACTTAACTGTGGTTATTCGCATCTAGGAAAGAGGCCTGTTGGTCATAAAACACGCACAGCTGTGGACATGCTGTTGTAGCCTCAGGCGTGGACTCAAAGGTACAGGCTTATTCTTTAGACATAGCCAGGTCATATTCTGCATGTTAATCTACTCATCAGGGTTCTAGGTTGTCTTTCTTATTTAAATCACGTTTATCTCACATTTGTAACTAGCTTACTAGGTAGCCAGACTTTGAGTTTTCAGTCCTGCAGAATACTGAGATTACTGGCATGCACCATCATGTCTCGTGAAAAATGCATTTTTAAAAGTATTGTTGTATTGTTCTCTTTATTGTGTGCTATACCAGCATGTGTGTGTCTGTGTACCACCTCTATGCCCGGTGTTCCCAGGGAGCAGATCTCTTGGGGTTGGAGTTACAGACAAGTGTAGGACACTTTGTGGGTGCTGGGAATGGAGCCTGGGTCTTCTGCAAGAGCAAGTGCTCTTAAGCGTTGAGCCAACTCTCCAGCCCTCAAAACTACATTATTTAAAAAGTGAACTCATCTTTATCAAGATTTTGCAAACACATTTGAACAAACATTTACAGAAAGCTGGTCTTTTTGTATTGATCATCCGTTGATTTACATATAACGTAATTGAACAATGTGGTTATAATGACAAATATGACAACTCTAAGAACAAACACAACTGGGTTTTGGGAACACACATCTCAGCTGGTGGGAAAAGCAGGAGTTGGGTAGATGACAGTGGAGAAGCAGGTGCCTGTTTTGGCAGGACCAGCATGAGATGGGCCAGAGTCAAGGGACACTAAGGGACCTCATTTTAGACTGAGCTACCCCACGTTTGAATCGAAGTTCAGCAGTTTGTTGGAGGATCTCAGAACCTTCGAGAACTTAACGGCAAGAGCGTGTAGCGAGGAACTTTCAGGATTCTCCAGTCTTTGAACTCATAATTGGCATCTCTTCTATCTGTAGGGATGTTGGGCCCAGATCAGAAGGCTAGACCTTATACGACCATCTGCCAAATGAGACCGTGAAGAGAACTCTCTCTCTAATGAACCGGGCACAGATTTCGGGATGAGCCTGCCAGCTGTTGCTGACGAGCAGAGTGTAAAATGTCCCCAGCTCCTTGGATATCCTTCCCTGCCACTGATTCTCATTCTGTCCCCTCTGCCTTGGCTCTGAGAGCCGAGCATGTTCAGGGGCTGGCCATTCTGCAGAGACTTAGCACCGAAGGGGGGCATTGGTATTAAAATCTGTGCATGCAAAGCCCTTTAATGAATCTGGCTCCACTACAGCATATGGAATGTCAGCTGGCAAGAAGTGTTACAAATACATCCGGGCCCCATTTCAGTTGCTGCCTTACTTCCCTGTGGATAATTTTACTTCACCTATAAGAAGGTACTGACAAGAACTCATATATTTACCCACATGCATATACATATCTACAAATACTTGTTTTATTTATATGCACATACATATGGGCAAATATGTGTAAATTTTACACATCTGTGATGAGTTGTCCCTCTCCACATGAGACAGATGAGTGTGGGTACATGGGAGATTGCTATGGATGGAAGGCCAGTTTTTACAGACTAGGGACTATGGATGGGGGCGGGCACTAATGTTTTTAATGTATATGAGTTAAATTAATGAGTTTGGTGATGTCATATTGAAAAGCAGGTACTTTAGCCTCAGATGGTATGGGTTCAAATTCTGGATCTGGTATTTACTACACAGCTTTTTTTCTTCATATTTTATGTCATTAAAAAGAAAAGCGGGATTTATTTCGTAAAGCTAGTGTGCCTATTAGGTTTTTATGTAGTGAACTTCACCTAAAATATCACCTTAAATATGATATCTTTATAAATATTAGTTGTATCTGGAGTCAGCACAAGAGAGCTGTTTGGGATCAGTAGAGTTATTGAGCCAGCCTTTCAACCACACCATGTAGTAAGAACAAAGTGTAATTCTTGTCACCTTGAGAGTAAATGATGAAAAGGGCAGAATTTCTGACTGCTATAAAGTGTTGGAGATGGGCCTCACCTGTAGCTGAGGATCCAGCTCTATTCAAAGAAAATATGTAAATGAACATCGTTGATGAGATCCAACCACTCACACGGGTAGAGGGACCCCTTGAACAGTTGGTTTCACCTGCTCTTAATGGCTGTCATTCTTTTTTATTTAAATTTTATTAATTTATTCAGACTACAACTCAATTGTTCTCCCATCCCTTCTACCCACCCATTCCTCCCTCCCTCCCACTTTCATCCTATTCCCCTCCCCTAGGTCTATGACCAAGGAGGACCTCCTTCCTCACCATATGGTCATAGCCTATCAAGTCTCATCTTGGTAGCCTGCTTATTCTTGAGACGCAGAGGCTATGAGGGGCTGAAGCAGCTGAAATGCTCCTGCTCCACACGTGCTTCTGTAACCAGAATAGCATCTATGCTGCTCCCTCGCCCCTGACCAGCCCAGTCCATGCCTGGTCTTTATCCCATATATTAGGAAGAATTCGTCCAGGACCATTTTGAGACCCACTGTCAGGGACACTCGGATGCAGCTCTCTCATTGCAGAGAAGGTTGGGACTTGACGTGTGAGCTGAATGAGTTTCCACCGTATTTATAGAAACCTAGTGTGATATCTCCCAAGGTATAAATAGAACAACGGAGTGTTGACAAAGGGGCCAGTTTTCTGTAACTGTGGAAACCCTGCAATTATTCCTGGAACTATACTCATTGTTTATCTGCATCTGAATTTTAATAAACAGGGCGCTCGCTGTTTATTCATGAAATTTCAAATGGAAATATATCTTCCATTATCATCCCCTTCTTGTGAGTCAGGCCCCATCTTGCAAATTTGCAGCTGAGTAAATATACGGAACATTAGCAGCAATTAGATAATTGGTGCCCTGGATCAACCCGCCCCGCAGCTGTGAATGGATATGGACCGCACAAATGTCACCTGCTGCAGCCTCGCTGATGATGGCATGGCATTGCATGCTACCACAGCCTTGCAATTAAGCACAGAAGTTTAGCAGCCCCTCTTCTGGCCTCCCTTTTTCCCAAGAGCTTCCAAGTAGCAAAGGAAGGGAGAATCCCTGCTTCCTGGGCTGAGCCATTGTTGGGGGGCCATGTTAGGCCATAGACTGTGCTTAAGGACTGAGAGCAAATCCACTTATCTTAGCTTATCTGATTGCCCAATTGCTTATTTGTCCCCATTCACTGTATGTGGCTAGAAAAGATTCCTATGAGGATTCTGGACTAGGGAGAAAGGCAGTTGTGTCTTCCATCTTTCTTCTCCCTGTAAATCCCCTGAATTTTCTGGTTCTGAACCAGCTCAATGTATGCGTTTGTTTGTTACAGTGTTGGCGATTGGACTTAGGCTCTCATATGTGTCAATCAAGCACTCTACCACTATCATCCTAGCCCCACTGCTTTTCCCCCTTAAGCCTTGTCCTCAGTTGATCTTGGCTGGTGGCACTGAGCTGGATTTCCCCTCAGCAGCCGTCTTCAAACCTTCAGCTTGCCTTTGTGTTTCTCTTTGGCCCTTGCTTTGTCCGTCTCCGTTTTCACTCTTCTCCATCGGAAAATCCCCATAGCCCCTTTCAGATGCGGAAGCTGTTTGTTTAGTGCCTCATGACGTTAGGAAGACAGATGAAGAGAGAGTGCCAGAGGAGGACAGTGACGGGAGGACTCAGAATGACTCTGCAGAGGACAAGCCTCCTTCTCGCTCTCTTGTTCCCCTGGCTGCTCCCCCCAACCTTTGCCTTTGACTCTCAAGAGCAATCCCGTAGTTCTAGTCTCTCAATCTCTTTCCCTCAGTTCTCATGCTCAGCAAGTCCTCTACATCACTCTTTCTCACTCCAGCTTTTCTGTTTGGGGAGAGGCAGATGGAGAGGATGCGGGCAGTATCTGGGCTGAGGAGAAAGTTGGGCGTTCGGGTTTGTTAATCGGTCACGTGGGGTGGATTCGTCTTTTGGCAATCATTTCAGCACACCTTGCTGCAGCCCTTCTAGAACAGGAGTACCATCTTGGATCATGAGGATAGGGCTCCCAGGAATTATCCTGGAGACTTAGAATTTCTGGAGGGATTTTTGTGTCTATCTGCTTTGTGCTAAGTGCCAGCCCTTAATGCAGGGCCCTTATTGTTATGGTTAACCATTAGAATCGTTTTACTCTGCTGATACTCATCAGTAATACAGGAGGACCACATTTCTGTATTGGGCACTTACTTGGCTTTGAGTGTAATGACATCCCATGAGATTAACATTATGGCTCCTCTTTCTCGGATGGAAACTTAGGGTCAGAAGTTAGTAACTATTCCGAGGTCACACAGCAGGTAAGTGTCAGAGATAAAATCCAGACTTAGGTGTACTTAATTGCAAAGCAAATACTCTCAAATGCTATGTGAAATCAATACCTGAATTGTTCCTTGCTGTAGGTGAGCCGCTATCTGGATAGCCTGATTTTGGGTCCTTTAAATCATTTCTCCATCTTGGGGAAGACATTAGAAACGCTGTCTCAGACACAGTGGGTTTTCCTTCTCCCTCTTTTCACCTTTGCTCTAGTTTTCCTTGCAGCTGGAAATGTGTTTTTCCAATCCTTTCCCCTCAGTTCTAGGTGCTGCCAACACATTGGATGTATTATTACCCACCCACCTGAAACTGGGCCGCAGGGGGAGAATTTATTTGCAGACATTTTAATTTCCCTGGTGATAAGCAAATTAATTTTGTTGTAAGCCTTTAACATCCTAATTGAATGATGGGGTGTCGTGGAGTGTGTTCTACAGATAAAAGGCAGTTGAAGTCTTTACCATTCATCAGCAGGAACCGTATGGAGGCCTGGGTGTGTGGCTTGCGTTTGTGCACAGCACGTCCTCCTGGACTTGAGAAAAGTAACCTGGCAGAGGGGTGCCATCTAGACGAACGTCCTAGTCAACTCTGCCAAAGGGACATTTGCTTCCCTCATTTATGATGGGTATCTTAGGGTCCCAGACACTCTCAAAGGGGAACAAAGCAGGTCTCTGTCCTGTTCTGTTGGGGAAGTCAAGGCCTGGACAATCAAACTGTGCAACATAAAATGCTGTGCTGATGAGTAAAGTCAGGTATGGATACAGAAAATTGGGGTTTCTGAGAGACTGCTTTTGGTGAGTGGTACTGGCCTGAACCGCTGCAGCCAGGTGAACAGACCATGTGTTGAAGAGAAGCCTGGAGCACAGGCTTGTACTTTCTACCTGTGTTGTCCAAGAAACACAATTTCTGAGCAAATGTCAAATGTCAGTGTTGAGAGCTGACATGGCAGGGTTTTTTCTTTATTGTTGTTGGTTTTTTTTTTTACATTGTATTTATCCAGTTCTGTTATACGCTAGAGGGTGTGTGGGATTGTGTTAATATTCTGTAGTAGTTTAGCATTATTATTTATTGTTGTTAAACAAATATTAGCATTCATCATAGGCTGATCATTTATATATGCCAGACACTGTTCTAAGCACTTGCAGTCCTCCCATTGAGCCTGAGAAATGAGTCCTTTCATTATTTCCATTTTATGACTCAGAACGTAGAAGCACAGAGAAAGGGTAGTCATTAGCCCAGGGCTCCGTACCGACCTCTGATCCAGGACTTACATTTAGGTAGTGATGGCTGAGCTTATTATCTCAAATAGCCAAGTGGCCCTTAATTGTTCCTGTTGACTCCCACTGAACTGTGCCTTCAGTTGGTAAGTTTTCCCCCTTTGCTACTCTGGAGAGTCTTCCAAATAAAAACAGTAACAAAATAATATTGACATAGTTCTCGGTAATTATTCGACCTTATAAAATCAGTTATATTTAAAAATTGTATTATTTTACGTGTATGGGTGGTTTGCCTGCATGGTCTGTGAACCATGTGGATGCCTGGTACAAGTGGAGGCCAGGAGAGGGCATCAAATCTCCTGAAACTGGAATTAAAAGATGGTTTGTGAGCCACAGTATGGATGCTAGGAACCGAGAACCCAGGTCTTCTTGAAGGGCAGGCAGGGCTCCTAACTTCTGAGCTAGCTCTCCAGCACCCAAGCTGCTTTTTTGTGTGAATCTTTTTTTTTTTTTTGAGTCCACATAACTTGGTGAAATATCATTACATGGTCTTCTATCAAAGGTGAGTCAGTAGAGGATGCTAGCCTCACCGGATGTCACCTAGGGACTAAGCAGCAGCGGACAGAACCCAATCCTAGGTGCCTGACTTCTTCCCCATTCCTTGCCTCTCTAAATCATTGCCTAATTAGTCTATTTAACGACTCTCTGTCAAGCTGGCTTCATTTGCCCTTGCAAAGACAAGCATGAGTGAAATCGAGTGATTTTTTGCTGTTGAATGAAAACATTTGCAGGATGCTATTTTCTAAGCCATGCTCACAGATGGGCCTCTTGGCTCGGAAAGCCGCTCCAGGTATGGGGATGGCTGTGGAGGCGGAGAGGAGATGGATTCCTTCCTTGTCACAGGTGAGCCAGTTAGCAGCACCAGAGGCTGGCAGCAGCTCCCTTACAGTGTCCGGGTGGGTCCTGGGAAAGAGACAGAGAGTGACTCCATGGAGCATGGTGTCCAGGGGAATGCAGCAGTCAGTTGAAGGCTTGACCTACCACCCTCAACAAGGGTACCCTCTTTCCTAATGACTTTCCCTCAGCATTCTAGACACAAACAGGCCCATTCAAAGATGTTACCAAGTACACAGGGTGTGTTGGGGAGACAGCTGCTAATGAGCCCTGGGTTTATAAGGAGTTTACTCCCTAGTGGGTGATGGTCAGTTAACAAACTGTGTTATGCATTGTGCTAGAAAGTGATCACGGGGGAAATAAATGAGAAAGAATACAGGACAGGTTCATGTAGGGGCCCAAGGACTAGGCCGGGCTAGCTACCTTTTTCATGGGAGAGAGAGAGAAACGAGGAAAGGGGGAGAGTAGCAGGAAAGAGATGCAGAGAGGCAAAAGGAGGAAGGGAGAGGGAGAGAGAGGGGGAGAAAGGAGGAGAGAGGGGGAGGGAGAGGGAGTGAGAAGTTTGGGTGGGCAGGGAGGATCTTGGAGGAGTTGGAGATGAAGAAAATATGATTAAAATATTTTGTATGGAAATTTTTAAATTTAAAATAAACACACCTTGGCATAAAATAAAGGTATCTTATAGAACCAGCTTAGTTGTTTCTTTGAAAACAATTAGGAATAGATTTGGGATATTGTCAAATGTCTATTTTTAATTAACTGATATAACCGTAGCATTTTTTTCCTTCTGTTGATGTAAAGGTGCATAATGATCGATGTTCTAATGGGGGTCAAGTGTCATGTAGATGAGAGAGATCCCATGTGTTCATGGTATAATTCCTTTTACTTGCAGCTGGACTTGATTTGTTATTGGCTGGGGACCTTTCTACCCATTTATGGAAAACATGGTCTGTAGAGGGTTGTTTTTGTTTTTTTGTTTTTTTGTTTTGTAAAGTCTTTTTCTGGTTTGGAGACTCAGAGTTATTCAGGCCTCACAGATTTCTCCTATTTTCCTGTGGGAAATGGCAAAGAAGTGAAGTGGAATCTGTCTCATCTGGCTGCCAGAATCCACCCGCGCGCCCCGCCTGACCAGGTGCTTTCTGTTCTAGAAGAATATTAATTATTGGCTCAACTTTCTTCATACGAATGAAGCTTTTTAAGTTGCTTTTTCCTGTGTAAATTGTCTAGTTTGTGCCTTTGTCAGAACTGGACCATTTAAGAGTTGCTGTAGCTGTGGACTGCCACCGTTTACCGCCAGAAAAACCAACAGCGGTGACCATTTACTCCCCACCCTGGCAATTTGTGCATTTTTCCTTTCCTTTTCCTTTGCTGTCCTCATAGAGATTTGACCTTCCACACTTTAAAACAACTTAGGACATTTTAATTTATTTATCGTGTGCGGAGGGAGCACGTGCTGTGTCGCTGTACAAGTGTGCCACAGCATGCGGATGGGAGATGGAGAACAATCTGGAAGAGTTGGATCACTTCTTCCATTATGTAGGGCCAGGTTACTGTCTTAGGCCTTTTTTTTTTAAGTGCTAATATATTCACTTAACATTATACATTTCATCAAAAGTTATAATTTTAGTGCATTTGACAAGGTCTGGTGAGATGTATTTTCATTTTAACTTAGAAATGTTTGAAAAAATATCAATTTTTCCTTTTTGGCCATTGTTACTCCAAAGTGCATCATTTACTTTCTGAATGTGTGGGGATTTCCTCAGCCACCTTTTGGGTGGTGATCTGTAGTTTGATTGCACTATGGCCTGAGAACAGACCGGTGTGATTTCCACTGCTATGGGATGTGTTGGGGTATATTTTGCCAAAGTGGATGGTGTTTGTTCAGGTGCTGAAAATTTGGTGATCATTCCATGCCAGTGAGGGAGAGAATTGTATGCAGCTGATGTTCCGTAGAGTGTGATGCCAGCCTTTGACTACAGAGTCCTGGTGTGTGTTGTGATTTTTCCATCAAAGAAGCACTTGGGATGGCTGAGTATCACATTAGGGCAAATTATAGTCAGATAAGTAGCCAGATCACAAAGTGCCTTAGGGAAGCCAGCATCGGGAGGATGAGGAGGAGTTGGGTACCAGGTCATAGACCAAGTTACATGGGGCTGCAGGTGAGAGAAACCATGGTAACCAAGCCTATATCATGATTCTTTTCCCTGGTTCTTATGATTGTGTGTGGCTGTTTTCACATACCATGTTGTACTTCTTATATCAAAAGTTTTCAAAGTGGGCTATAAAGTTACAATCTATGACTTTATAGACTGAATCAAATTTTCTAGGTTAAGGGATGATGCCCAGATAGCCGGCAAACCATTACTTCTGTGTGTGTGTGTCAGTGAAGATGCAGGGTTCTTACTATACCTGTAGTAAGACCGAGAGATCAGTCTAGCCACTCTGAGCACTCAAGGATTTTTGCAGTGGCTTCGCATCCATTCTCTCTGCTTTCGTCCTTTTCTTATTACGGTCATACCAGGTGCCCTTGTTGCACCTTGTTAGGTGCACATTGTTAGGGTGTATCACTCCTGCCCCTCCTTCCTGTCTCCAGCAAAGCCAAGGCTCCCTGTGCTTACCTCCTCGGTGCTACCCTTGCCTCCTTCCTGCCATGAGTCTCCAGATTGTGGTGGCGGATCCCCCTTCCTCAAAAATTCTAGCCCCAAGTCTGTTCAACTTGTCTTCTAAACTTGTTTTTTCAGTTCTTACTTTTAAAAAAAGCTAAACAAACTATATTTCTGTTTTCCTATTTTTTCACTTGTTTCATTTTTCTATGCCATACATACAGTTGACTTATTCATTTAAATTATCGACTGTATTCTCCCAACTGGATTAGTAGGTGCATGGAGACAAAAGTTTTTGCTTTGATATAGTTTATTGCTGATGTTGGATACATAAGTAAAGATTTCTTCATTGATATTTGCAAAATAAGTGATGGAATGAACATTTTGTCGACAAATGGTGACACAATGTAAGCACTTCATAGCTTTCAAGAGGCGAAGCTGGTTCTATGCCACATGACAAAGGAGGTAGGACTGGGCTTCAAGTCTAGCACTTGTCCAAAGATGATAAGCCCATAATATAACTTAGCTGGTTCACAGGAGAGAGGTGACCAGGGAGAGAGGGAGGAAAGGAAGGAGGGAGGGAGGAAGGGAGGGAGGGAGGGAGGGAGGAAGGGAGGAGTGGGGACTGTGAGATCAAGAACAAGGATGAGAATTGAACTTAAATGAGAAGTGGTCAGCAGCCAGGAAAGCCAATAGGAAGCACATCCAATCCCCAGGTGGTCCTGCTGGATGAGAGACCACCTTCATTCCTGGTACCTTCCGTGCCTAGTTTATGGAACATTTGTGAGTGGGACTGGGGTCTCTTTCTTACCTCACTTCTTTAAAGTCCTGTCTCAGGTCAGCTGAAGTAGATCCATGGCTGAACCTGTCCTGTGGCCTGATGCCACCATTACTTGGAGGGGAGGGTTTCACTCACTGAATGCCAGCTGACACTGTGGCTCCAACTAGTGAATGAAAAGGCACAAGTTCTGGAAGGTCTTTGTGTGCTCGAGAAAGGACTTGTCTTCCTCATCCCTCCCTCCATCACAAAATAAGAATAAAAAGAAGGCTGTCTCATGTCCCTTGTCATTTGTTTCCTCCTCCTGTTCTCCAGGGGTTTTCCCCCTCACAGATGATGGTTTTTCTCTTGTCCTTTACTACTCTGCTGCCCAGGGATCTAGCATCTTCTCCTGACACTTGCTCGGTGCATCTAAGGTTCCTTTTCTTCCTTGAGGTTGCTGCCTTTGTTTGGCAGCATCTTCTGCCTGGTGGCCATAAATAAATCCCAGGTGCAGCGACAGTTAGGAGGCCTGAGAGTGACAGCTGCTCACTGGGCTTGTGGAAAGGCCACACTGTCCATTGGAAGCAACTTCAGCAGGAAAGTCAGAACTGGGCAGTCTAATGGAAGGGAAGGCAAAAAACTTGAGGCACTGAATTATCTTGCCCCATAGGAAGACTGGGCATTGCCTGTGGAGTGTAATTAGGATTTGCCGTTCTGATTCTGCCCAGGCCATGCCCGTTGTCTCCTATTTTAGTGAAGCATCCAGAGCCCACTGAGACAGGAAAAGGCTTTAGTAATGGATTCTGGCTTTGAGGAACTGAGTGCTGGGTCAGTGGTGGTGGTGGAAGGTGGGGTCAATATGACAGGGAAAATGAGATTATATCTGAGAAGGAGGCTCAACACAATGAACAAAGTAGCCAGAGCATCTCTAGCAAGGTGGGAAAATATAATGAATATGTCACTGTGGAAATGCCTGTGTACATAATTCTTGTTATGAATGCTGAAAAACAGAAAATTCTGGCTTCATCTTATGAAAGCTAAGAATGAGACCTTCCAGAAGAGCACAGCCCAGCAAAACAATGGAAGCCACACATGTAATCTATGATCTAGTATTCAGGCCAAAAAGGGAAAAAAGAAAAATGACAGAATTAATTTTACTGGTGTACTTTAATGTACTCACTATGTATACCTAAATACTATCATTTCAACATGTAATCATATTCAAATATTCATGATTTCATATGTGTTTTATGATACTATATTTGAAGTCCTATGTGTATTTGACATGTATAGTTCCTCTTAATTCTGGACAGTTGCATGCAGTTAATGGTGACCAATTGGATAGCACAAGTCTGGAAGATTATTTTTCCTCTACTGAAATTTTAATTCTTTTATTCCTTTCTCATGAGAAGTACTCGATGGTCTTGCTTGCCCTCTGCACTTGTGTGTTGTGTATGTGTGTGTGATGTATGTGTATGTGGTATGTCTGTGTATACATGCATGTGATGTGTGTGTAGGTGGTGTGTCTGTGTGTGTGAGATGTGTGCATCTGTGTATGTGAATGTAATTGATGTGCTTGTGTGCTTGTGTATGTTTATGTATGTGCATGTGGTGTGTGTGTTTTTTATATGCAGATTGGTTTAATGGTCTCAGGATGTAGGCTCGTTGGTGTCACTGTTGGATCATAGGCTAAATGGCTTCACCTTTCCCTTACTCTGTTTTGTTCTCTATGAAATGGGGACAGAAATTTGATTTCTGCCTCAGGAGCAGTGCGAGAATGAAGGGACAGTGGAAGGAAAGGACATTTGAAATAGGGGAAACATGTGAAGCCAAGTTACAGTTGTTATTTAAGATCCCTGAAGCCAGCTGGTCCCTTTCTCATCTTTACAGGAGAGTAACAGCATGTGCTACAGGGATCCCTGGGGATTATTCTCATTTGAATTGCACTTACATCAAGCTGCAGGGGTGGATAGTGTCTGTTGGGGTTAAGGAAACCAGTGGACTTGAACCTTAAATCTGTCTGAAGAAATATCCCCCCTTTGTGTGTAAGGCCACCTCAGAAAGCCAATAAGCCAGAAGAAGTTTTGACTCACAGAGGGCTGTGGTACCAGTAAGACTGGCAAGCGGAGCCATCAAAGGAGATTTCTCTTCTCCAGTGTTCAGCGGTTGCGAACTCCGAACTCCAAGAACTCAACCCCACTCTGTTATTCCCCACCCCCCTAACCTGAGTGCTATTCTCTTGGGGGGGCTTCAAGAAACTTCCGGTCTCGCTCTCACACAGAGTGCCTCCGCTCTTTGAATTTCTTTTTTACTTTGCATTTGCTTGCAAAGGGGCTTCATTTTGTTAGACAATAAGCTTTTGCTTGCAATTAAACCAATTCTTCCTTATGTGGCCAGGTCATCTAGGAAGTCGTGGTAAGGAGGTGCCGCGGGGACAGTGGCAGCCCACGTGGGAGGTAGGCATGGGCGTATCTCATGTGAACCTCAGGAGTGTCACACATCCCACGGATTTCGTATGTACATTTTCACCCTTTCTCGTTGCTGTCCTGGGGTTCTCCGCTGGTCATCTATCTGAGCCCTTCCGCTTTGGTTTTCCAGGTGGGCTACTGCCTGTGTGAAGCTCCCAAGTGACTCCTCCTTTGACATCTTTAATAGCTCTTTGTTGCTTCCTGCCTGGACCCACTTCTTTTGCCTGGACCTCTGAGTTGGGGCTCCTTCCTCTATGTCCTTTAGGATGACTGCCTTTCTTCCACAGACCCAGTTTTTGCTGATCTCTTCTCCATCCAAGTCCTTTCCCTTTCCTATCCAGAGCTTTTCTCACAGAGGGCAATCCTCAGTCTCAGTTGTCCTGGGACTGTGATATGGCACAATCTTACTGTTTAAGCTGGCCAAGTCTTGGGGAAACCACAATGAGTCATTCAGCCTTCCCACGCTGTCTCTGCGTATTACCATAGCACCAATTTTTAAGGTCAAGCTGAATTCCCGCTGGTCCTCTGAGCTCTGGCTCTCATGTGTGTGCTTTCATGTGGCACAGGATACTCACATTGTCCTTTGTCAGATGTGCTTATGTTTGCTTCTTTTCTCCTCAAGTCAAGTGTTGGTGGGTCCTTTGGAAAGGCTGGCACAGAGCATCTCATACCGTGAGTGCTGAGATCTTAATATGTAGGGAAGAAAAGATCACTCAACTGTGAAGAGCACTGGCTGTAAACCTGGAAGACATGGTTCAATGTCTAGAACCCATTTCACAGCTTACAATCTGCTACAACACTTATAACTCCAGTTCCAAGGGACCCAATGCTTTCTTCCAACCACACCAGGCACCAGAAATGCACGTGGAAAAACAGACATACATACATAGAGGAAACCACCTATAAACGTATTTTTAAAAAGATCTTAATAGATGGATGCAAGAACAGTGATTGGGTTATATGCTTTAAGCAAGAGTAGTAACAATGCTACATTGATGGATTTTAATTAGTTTTTATTTATACTACTACTGCACAGAATTAAAAAAAAAAACAGCAAGGCACGCATACATCTGTTATAAGTCCACTCTTCATAAAACACTACTTTTGCAGCAATTTCTGTGCAGCAATTTCCCTAGTATGTTCTCATGATATTTTCTGGCTTTTCATCACAGTCTTTTTTATGTTTCTAAAAATTCTTAGTGAAGCAAATCTTGCTTCACTAAATTATAGTACATACGGTTTATATAAGTCTTAGGTGGTGTGTGTGCATCCTTTTCTTCTATCTTGTTTCCTGAAGATTGACAAATTGTTTGAAGTAGGTGTCCCGGGTTGAGGGATTCTGCTTCTAAGTTTCAGGCTGCGTCTTTTCAAGGAAGGGACCTTTTACTTAGACATCACCTTCAGATATGACCTTGCAGGTTTTGACTGTAGGTTTGAGGAGGCAGAACTCTGGTACAGGGCTAAGAAAAGCCAAGAGAGGTTGAATCATAGGTACCTTATGCTTGGGTTGGATTCTGGGAGTCACTATGTCCCTGAGAAGATAAGAAGATGATGGAGAAGCGATGCAGGTGCTTTGGCCCCAGGTTAGTGCAGTGTGGAAGGGCAGTGACGGTAATAAGAGGACAACAATACTTCAAGACATAACTGCAAAACCATGAGGAACATGCAACAGAGATGAACCTGTCCCAGGCACGAGGCCCTTTATGGTTGTCCTTCCAAAAATCAAGGACTGATCCTGCATTCCATCCTCCCTCCTTCCCCCCTCCCTGCATTCCTGGGCTAGAAAAGGAAGGGCTCATGCATATTAGGCAAGTGCTCTACTGCTGACCTGTTCTCCACTCTCCTCAGTTCTTTTGATCTCAATGTTATGTCTCAGATTGGCGCCACATGTTGGCATAATACATTGGCGGCAATGTTTAGGGAAACATTCTAGACTGGGGCATTCTGGTAGGTTGAGGATAGATGCTTGTTTTCCATTTTCATACTATTTTTCTGAAACACATAATTAAGAGGTGTCTTAAAATCTTGGTGAAGACTCTGAAGTAGACGACTGAAGAGACGGTTTATGTACTCTCGATGAAGAAGCAGTCATCATACAGAATCATGTGCTAAGGAGCAAATCTTGCCTCACTGGATTCTTTCTCTTTCTTATGATAGATGTATATAACTTAAGGCCGGCAAGGCATTGGAAAAACACCCAGGACATCACTGGCCTCAAGACAGAAGGCTTTGGATGGATGAGCTATTCAGGAGTGATATTCCCAGAGTACTCTTTAACGAAGCACTCTTAAGCCCGCAACAAGTTTGCAGAGCTACAAGTTCTATTCTTGATTCTAAGATGTTAACATTTTTTAAATCAGTGACAAAAAAAGAAATATGGGGGTGACATGAAGATGGGAGAGATAATGGATATGTTGAATGAAAGAATTCAGGTCCAAATTGATTAGTTCAAGTTTGAAAAATGAATTTAATTTATCAAAAATTATGGCTAATAGGGTTATATGATAGATTTTATCCTTGCACTAAAATAGTAAAACAAGGTCTCAAGTGTGTGATCTCTTAATTTGGTGTCTTGCATTTCAGAAGAAATTGTCAAATGCAGGGTGGGTCTGGTTATAAAAGTGGATCTACAGAATCTGTGGGGATGGACAGCCCTCTCTCTAACACATAATATGAGGTGACTCTGGGTACTGTGATTCCGAATAAAACAAAAGGCAGACAGTGTGCTATTGGGAAAGAGCATGACGGCGTCCAGACCTCTTGATAACAGGCCATGTGTAACTTTGGGAAGATGTAGTCATTCTTTCTGAGCCTCCATTTTACCAGCAATAAAATGGCAATAGTAAGCACTGGGGCAAATTTCAGGAGGATTGTGGGATTTATGAACACTGCTTAGTGCAACAATGTCTTGCTCAGACTGGGAGTTCAGCCAGCTTTGGATTTCTATTTGTTGTTCCTGCTAACTGCAGTGAGCATGACTCTGACAAGACATGGCATTCATGTCAATTAAAGACTTGCTGTCTGCAGAAGGGTGTATTTGGTAGCACGTGGGGGACGCTGCTTACCTGTCACAAACTGTCTTGAGTGAATCTTGTGGATCATCTTATCTCCCCTTTGCATTTGTTCCTCTTCCCTTTTCTGGGACAAAATGCCTGGCAAAGCCAACGGTAAGGAGGAAGGACTTCTTTTGGCCCATGGTTTAAGAGGGCGCAGTCTGTCATGGCACAGCACGGAAAGCATGCAAGACAGAGCTTATGGCAGCAGCAGCATGCAGCTGGAACTCTACTATCTGGGAAGGACAGGAAGCGGTTAGTGATGATGTCAGCCTTCTTCCCATGTCCCTTTTTATTCAGTCTTGGATGTGTGGGACCCACTGTTAGGGCGGGTCTTTATCCTCACTTGAGCTTTTCTGTAAGTAAAGTAAGCCCAGAGGCATGCTTCCCCAGAGATTCTGAACACGGTCAAGTTGCCTGAAGTTGACCATCACACATATCCTCTTAAGTGTCCTGTAAAACTGGTGCTGTTGTGTTGCTGTCTTATAGGTGAGGAAGTGGGGGCTCAGGGGAGATGGGTTTAGACCCAGACTCTGCAGTTAAGTTTGCTGTAGCTAGGGAGCCATCATTTGCCTCTGTATGTGTTGCTGGGCTGCATATGGTGCATTCTGCAGGAATATCGATAGTTGGCAGGGTGTTGAGTGGAGGTGGTTGGAGGTAAATGGAGAGAGACATTTGCACTGGGCTCCAGAGCATGCCACAGTGAGCTCAATACCACCCATTGACCATCTGGGAAACATCTACCTTTCCTTATCTGCTCCTCTGCTTTTTTTCTGTCATGTATTCCTCTACTGAATTCCTTAGACATTTTGCTGGAAGATTGCAGCTATTCTTCTAGAATTGAGAGATGAGACGTGACCACAGTTTTTGTATTCCACCATGTGGGTGGCTCAAGGCCAAGGCTGAGCCAGACACAAAGTATGCTTGTCATGGTTAGAAAGGCAGTTTAGATGCATGGGCAAATGCATCGCCAGGGACAGGAGAGCTGTCTGGCTATCTGATGTCATCTCTCTCTTTCTGTCTTGAGGCTATGGTTCCTGTTCACATCCTCTCCTGGTGAGGAGTACTAAGGGAGGAGTGTTAAGAAATCCCATCACCCTTGGTACAGTCACAGCAGTGTCAGAGAGCTGCTTCTGTAGGATGGAGCGTTAAGAAATGGTCCTTAGGAATATCATGGCAACCTTTTCAAAGGATTTTTTCAGTTCTCAGCCAGGGAAAGAAATGCAAATAATTGTGTCTTTTTGTTAGAGACTTGGCTTCAAATATCTGTCTGTCTGTCCGTCCGTCCGTCCGTCTGTCCGTCTGTCCGTCCATCCATCTATCTATCTATCTATCTATCTATCTATCTATCTATCTATCTATCTATCTCCTTTCTTTCTTTGTGTGTGTGTGTGTGTGTATGCATGTATGTATGTTTGTGTGTGTGTGTGTGTATACAGGTACACATGCATGCACATGCATATATATGTTTGTGTGTATGGATATGCAGGTGTGTGTATTCCTGTGATTGGGGATGCACACATGTGTTCACATACATGTATATGTATGTAGAAGTCTGAGACCAGCTTTAGTTAGCAACTCTCATTATTCCTGAGGAGTTCTCCACATTGTTTCTGATACAGTATCTCTCTGGAACTTGGGGCCCAAGTATTTGGCTATGCTTGCTACCTTGCATGGGATTTGCCTGTCTTAACTTCCCAGCGTATGGATTACAATCATATACCACTACGCCTGGCTTTTCATAGGGGTGCTGGCATTGAAGGCAGGGCCCCATGCTTAGACTGCAAGCATGTTACCAATGACTGAGGTAGCTGGGTTACCAGCCTTGGATTTAAATATTTTGCTTTTGCTTACTTGGGGACATTAAATTCTTTGAACCTAAACTTCTTCAGCATTGTAAATCATCTTAATAGGTTTTTGGGAGCAATTAATAAGATTATGGACACAGGAGTTGTGCTAGTTACTCCTCTATTGCTGCGAAGAGACACCATGACCAAAGCGACTCTTATAAAAGGAAACATTTAACTGGGGGCCCACTTACCATTTCAGGGTGTTAGCCCATTATTATCATGGTAGAAATCAGAGAACCATGGCACTGGAGGAGTCGCTGAGAGCTTTACTTCATGGTAGCAGGCACAGGGGGGGGTTGGGCTGTGAGCAGGAAGAGAGAGAGAGAGAGAGAGAGAGAGAGAGAGAGAGAGAGAGAGAGAGAGAGAGAGAGAGAGAGAGAAGGGGAGGAGGAGAGGGAGAAGGAGAGAGAGAGGAAGGGAGAAAGGGAGAGGGAGACAGACCCTGGGCTCTGGTGTAGGCTTCAAAGCCTACACCCAGTGCCACACCTTTTCCAACAAGGACACGTAGTCCAGCAAGGCCATACTTCCTAAGTCTTGCAAAAATTTCATCAACAGGGAACTAAGCGTGCAAATATATGAGCCTATGAATGTGTGTGTCGGGGGAGAGGGTCTCATTCAAAGCACCATAGTACTTTTTATAATATAATTATTTTAATTTTGATATTTACCCCTGTTCTCCTTTCTATAACTCCTCCCAGATTTTCCTCCTTTGTCTTGAACCCTCCACCTTCATGTCATCTTCCCCCTCCCACCAAATAAACCAAGAAGTCAATTTGTGCTACCCATACAGTTGTGGGTACGGATCCATCCACTGGAGAGCAATCCATTTACCAGGGGCCACACCCATAAAGAAAACTGATTCTTTTACTTCCAGAGACCATCAACTGTCCACAAATTCTTATTAGGGCTGGAAGTTTCCCACTCCACACTGGAGTTTTATGTGGCTTGACCTTGCGTGGGTCCTCTGCAGGCAACCACAGCTGCTGTGAGTCCATGGGTGCCGAGTCCTGTCATCTCTTACAGTCTTCCTGTTTCCTTTTCTGTCATTGTCCCTGAGACTTGGGGGTAGGTGACATAGATGTTATATCTATGGAAGTGTTTGAGTACTCCACTGACACTCTTTTTCTACACTCTGACCAGCTGTGAGTTTTGGCATTAACCGCCACCAACTGCACAAAGAGACACATCTGATGATATCTGAACTGCATCAATCTAGAGGTATAGAGACACAGATTTAGAAGGCAATTTGATATTTCCAAGCAGAGTGTGGTTGCTTACTTGTGTACTGCTTGTGCCACTATTGCATCCACAGGCATGTCTTGCCACATCTGTCACTGTTAAGATTCACAGAGTTCAAAGCTGGGTAAGACTGTAGTGGCCTTTTTGCCCTAGCAGTCTCTGCATAGCACTTTCCAGTATTATGGAAACTAGCCAGTAGAGAGGAAGCCTCCTGGTTAGTACCAGATTTCTCTATGTTTCGTGACTAAAATGTGTAGTATCTTCAGCAATAGGGTCTTACCCTGAAGTTCTGGTAGGCAACCAAGAGCAATGGTGGTATTAGTTCGGGTGACTTCAGGACACCCACACCAAAAACACCAGTGGAAGTTCTGGGCTTTGCTTTGTATTTGACAACATAAGGCTTCTGGGACACACACACACACACACACACACACACACACACACACACACACACTCAAGAAGTTTATAAAATAGTAGGTTGCTATGTGGCCTCTTCAGACATTCCTGGTGTTAGGTATGCCTCCCCATGCCTTCATTTGTCCTGCCTCCAATTTTTCTCTCTACTTAAACCTTTCTCTTATTACCAGCCCCTTTCTCTATCTATATCACCTGGTAAAATACTCTAACCAACTACAACAAGCATCCAGAAAATAGCCATATGTCTTCTGTAGAAATCAGGAGGGCAGGGAAAAGCCTTATTTACTTACTGGCTGGTCTGGTGTTTAATTGCCCTCAATAAGTCTGTCTTCAGTGGATAAGAATCCTAATATGTAAAAGAAAGGCAAGCTGGGGCTCAGCCAAGGGGGGGGGGTCTGACACATTTAGCGAAACAAGACTGTGGGAACTCGCAGGCTTAATCACAAACATTTGGGGAACAAGGAGAGAAACAAACAGGAGGCTGGGGCCATCAGTTACATCAGTGTTCTGTATTGTCTCTGGACGCGATGTTCCTAAATGGTGGTGCTTGTGTTCGAAAGGCGAGTCACTCTAGGACAGCTCTGCTTTTAAAGATCATAATAGAGGGTAGTAAGAGAGGAACACTCCGAACCAGACGGTGCTGCAGTAAGTGCAAAGGCCAAATGCCAAGTGCTTTTGCCGTCCCTCAGAGGGCTGTGCTGAGGGTGGGTAGAACTGAATTATTAGAAAGATGAACTCCCATCTCGGTTTCCTCCACTGAGGTCAGACTCTCTTTTCTTGTGTGTGCGCATTGCTATTCTTGCTGAGCTGTAATGTGCATATTATGGTAGAGAGAGGGCAGCCCTTCAGTTCCCTGAAAATTGATCCGAGCTAACATGCAGGCTAAGGAAGGCAGTGGGTCTCCAGCAGTGCTCTGAAATCTAGAGATGCTGTTAGTTTCTCAGGATAGCCTGGTGCACCTTGGATGGAGGATGAGGATTGAGGTGGGCTGGACCTACCTAGGCCCAGCCTGCAGAAGGGAAGGAGGCCCCTCTTTAGGCCACGCCATTCCTGTGCTTTGGTATCTGAGAGTCAAGAACCAGACCGGGACAAGCCACGATGCAGACAGCCCACAGCCAACAGCCTTGATACTTAGAGTGCACTCCATTTCCCTACAAGAACCACTGTTCATGTCATAGGCGCCTGGAAAGGGTCTCTGATGTTCCCTGGAACCAGACCTGTGGAGGTGGCAGCCATTTCTTCCTCAGCAGAGAGATAAAAGGCCCACGTCTCCACAAGGGCACTGAGCTAGTAGAGCCTGACCTAATGCCCATCAAAAAGTCTTTAATTTGTTCATTTACTCATCAAATGTCTGAGGATTAAAGACTTGTGTGTGTGTGTGTGTGTGTGTGTGTGTGTGTGTGTGTGTGTGTGTGTGTGCCAGGCACTGAGCCAGATTTAAGAAATGTAGAGAATAAAGACTCTCTTCTAAATGAGTCCCCAGAACTGTGATGCCCAAAGATTGGATTCCGCCCCCTAATCCTTGCTTTGCGGTGGGAAGTGGGAGGTCCCCCTTATTGATAAGCTTCCAAAATTCAACAACAACACAAGGCTGGGGTGTTTCAGAAGGTGTACCTCATCTGTGTGACTCTCCTCTGGCACATCTTAAGAGCCTTAATTATTTCAGTGTCTTCCTATCTTGGCAATCTGTCCCCACCCAGTGATGGATAGGTACGCAGAACACAGTAGATTGAGATAATGTTTGTTAAGATCCCCCTCTCTGTCTCTCTGTCTCTGTCTCTGTCTTTCTCTGTCTCTGTCTGTCTCTGTCTCTCTGTCTCTGTCTCTCTGTGTTTGTATGTGTGGTATGTGTGGTGTCTGTGTGTCTATCCATCCATCTGTGTCCAGTTGGCTTACCTTAAAAATGTGAACAACTAAGCTACCTGGTCTTCAGCTCTATCAGAGACTTGAGAAGGAGTAACCTTGGTTATCTGAGTATGCCGGGAGTTCTCTGATCACCAGAGACAAGAGCAGCTCTGGGTTCTTAGGTGGGATGGGAACTTTAAAAGCGATGGATGGTACCAGGGTTGGCAGGAGAGCTCAGTGGGCAGTGTCTGCCTGAGTTCGGATCCCCAGCCCTCACAAGTACTGAGATGCATGCTTGTGAGCACTCCATGGCATGGGGTAGTGGGTCAGGAAGAAAGAGAAGGAGGGTCAGGAACAGGCCGACCCCAGACTTCACTGGCCCTTCTAGAGGTGCAGTGTGACCAAGGACGGCACTTGTGGTTTGAATGCTAATGGCCTCTGTAGGCTCATGCGTCTTAATGATTGGTCCCAGTTGGAGCTCTTAGGAAGGACTGGGAGGAGCAACCCTGGAGATGTGCCATGGGCAGTTGCTTTGAGAAAAACAAAAACAAAACAAAAACCCCCACATCGTTGTTAGTTAGCCCCTTGCTTCACGATTGTGGATCAGGCTGTGAGCTCTCAGCTATCGCTCCAGTGCCTACCTGCCTGCCTGCCATGCTTCTTGCCACACTGTGCGTGGGCTCACATCTGAAATGGTAAGAGCAATAAACTCTCCCTTCCAGACTTTCTCCTATAAGGTGCCTTGCTTACGGTGTCTGCGCAGCAATAGAAAACTAAGGCAGCACCTGATGTGGACTGCTGGCCTTAGCACATATGTGCCCAGGCACCACCTACCATGTGTGATCATGTGACCATGAACACACACATACACAAAATGATCTGATGTAGGAAGGGCCTCCTGTGTAAACAAACCTGGAAAACTGGCTTTCTTTTTAATTTAAGTGTATTTATTTATTTATTTATTTTTGATTTTGCAGCTAATTTGAAAAATGAATATACTTCTTAAGGGAGTGGGTCTCAACTTGTGGATTGCAAACCCTTTGGGGCTGTTGCATATCGGATATCCTGCATATCAGATTTTTACGGTAACATTATGATCCATAGCAGTAGCAAAATTACAGTTATGAAGTAGCAACAAAATAATATCTATGGTTGGGGGGCGGGGGGGGGGTCACCACAACATGAGGCGCTGCACTAAAGAGTTGCGGCATTAGGGCGGTTGAGGCCACTGATTTAAAGTAGTTTAGAGATTCTTTCCCCGGAATGGGTGGAGTACAGAGTCAAGAGTCTGGAAGAACACTGAGAAAGAGGAGGGTTCGGGGAGAGGCCGTTCCCTGCAGCTTCCCTTTCAGTGCTGAGCCTGTCTGGTGAATGTCCCAGGCAGGGGGCCCACTGCTCCCGAGGAAGCCGCACCATTGCATTGTGCCAGGCCCTTACGCCAGCCATTCAGGGCTCTCCAAAAATTGGCTTAGGAAATAGTTTGAAAGTTATTACTTGGGATTCAGGAAACTCCAGGTGGCTTTTGAGAGCTGCCCCCAGTGCAGCCGGGGCTGCGTCCTCAGCTGTTCTCTTTCAGGACTTTTCATTATTTTCCATGTTTATTTCTGGCAGGAGCCAAGGCTCGGGTATTCATGACCTCCCCCTGTCTGCTTTTTTTTCCCCCCACGTATCCCTTTGTTTCTTTGGGAGAGAAAGATGCTTCCTCCCCAATCCCCTCTGCCCCACTATAGGGTTCAAGGAACCCAGCCCTCGTAATTGTAAATTACCTATGAAAAAGACAAAGCCCTTGGCTCCGTTCCTGGCTGAAGCTTCCAGATCAGCAGTGATAGCGGAAATTAATGAAAGCTGCTGCTGAGCGTCTAGCCTGCTGGTGGCTGCTGAGATGAAAAGCTAGCAATTGAAGTCTGCTTTGAGGATGAGCATTTCGATAAAGATTTTTGTTTGGGATACAGTTATTACACATGCCATGGGGTCCAGCCGGGCATCAGGTTCCTTGGAGCCAGTTCTGATTTGCTCACTAATAACCCACCTGCTTTTCTTTCAAAACGTGACCCCTTTCTCCCCTCATCTGACCACAAGGAAGAAAAAAAAATCCAACCCTCCAAACACAATATAGTAGTAGCCCAGGGTGAAGCCAAAGGTTTGAATCTCACTGCTTTCTTCTCCTCCCTTTAATAGTGGAATGAGGCTCGCTCGGGTGAAGTCATTTTCTCTTTCATCTCAGTTTATCCCTTTGGGCTGATGTTAAGCAATTGTCATACTCAGGCTGCCCAGGAATCCACTTATGAACCAAACCAGCCGGCATTCCTAATTGTCCTCCTGTGACCAGACTAAATTTGTTGCCTTAATTCTTGAGTGCGTGAGTTCCTGGGCCTCAGGCCCGAGAGTATCATCTGTGACTGTGGCCCGTTCTGCATCCTTTGTCAGACCTTCTTGTGAACCGGCTGAGCATCCCATGAAGGCCACTGGAGAGGGGTGAATACATCAAAATTGGGGTTGCTTCTCTGTGCAGTGGTAGGGAGTTTTGTTCTCGGTGATCTAATGCCTTCGTGGAAAATAAACCTCATGGCGAACAGATACAATGCGGACACTGTTGTATTGTCCTATCAGTATTCTGCAAAGACCAAGAACTATATTTATTGGCATTGATGCGTTTACTGCTCATGACTTTGGATGTCACTGTCAGTATCCCCAATGATCATATGGCATTACACTGCTGCTTATCACCTTCACAACTTTGCAGTTTGTTCAATTAGATAGTAGTTATGCCTCCTTTCTAGGGGATGGGTCCTTCTGGAAGCTCCTTTCTTTATATTTTTGGCAAGTGAACTCTTTCTTTCTCTTTGAAATGTTTCAGTCTCCGAGAGACTTCCTTTGACTTTTTTCAATTGAAAACTTGATTGGGTCATTTGTCGTCCTTCTTGCTTGATGGCTCACATTTTGAATGTGATGGCTTTTCCTTTGTTCTCAACTCCCCCTCGCATATGTGACATTTTACGCTGACCCCACCCAACCCTTTGCAGATACAGGGTCTTGGCTCATCTTAAAGCAGCACCTGGTAATAGCAGAATTCAGCTGAAGCCGAGGCAGCTGTTTGCTTTCACTTTTGTTTCTGGACACAGTTTACACGTCTTCTTGTGGTGATAAGTGTTTGTAACTTCTTGGTGATGGCTATTCTCCCTGGAATCCATGCTGGCTTTCTCTCCTGAGATCCAGGTACAAAGAGTGGATGGAAGGCTCTGAGCCAGATGCCATTGTGAATGTTTGTAAGACAGAAACCATCAAAGACATCGGAAAAATTTATCCTTCTGGATACTGGGGGGGGGGGGCCAACCCCCACTTTCTGCACATGTGTATGCATGGGTCAGAACTGATGTCAAGTTCAGATTTCTCTGAGACATAAAGAAATCCAACATCTGAAGGTTCAGCAAAAGCTCTTTGGTGATTAAAAGTCCTCTACGAACACACAAAGGCCATGTAGCTGACTCTTGCATCTATCTCTCAAACAGAAATGAATCTAGAACTCAGTCTAGAAGCTGCAGAGATGAATGTCTCCAGGCCCCATATAGCCTCTTTGGGCACATTTGTATGATGGTCATCAGGAAAGATAAGGCAACAGATAACATTCTGTTAACTTTTTTGTTGAGAATGTTCTCATTTATTCTGTCCTTATTTTAATTTACTTTCATTTTATGTTCATTGGTGTTTTGGTGGCATATGTCTGTGGGAAGGTGTCAGAGGCCCTGGAATTAGAGTTGCAGACAGGTGTGAGCTGTCATGTGGGAACTGAACCTGGGTCCTCTGGAAGAGCAGCCAGTGCTCTTAACAATGGAGCCATCTCTCTAGCCTCCTTGAAGGACACTTTTGCTGGATATAAAATTCATTATTAAGAGTTTTTTTCTCTTTCCGCACTTGTAATGGGGATGTGCTGTTCTTTGCTTTCCTGACTTTTGATTAGAAAATAATCACGTGTAAATGTATTTTCCCTACACATAAGGTATATTTGCTGTTTTCTCTATTCTTTCATGTCTTTCTATTATATGCATATTTATTTGCTGAAGTATTTTTATGCTCCTTGTCAGGAGATTCCAACATCTATGTCACCTCAGTTTTGGTATGAGTAGTTGTTTCTCACTTAAGGTGATAATTACCTTTCTCTTGAAGTGAACTTTCTTTTAAAAATAGTTGAATTTGTTTGCATACTATATTATTCAGCTTTATATATATATGTACATATTATACATTATATATATATATATATATATATATATATATATATATATATATATATATAAATATATATCTCTGGTTTTACAACCTGGCCACAGTTTCTCCTCTCTTTTCTTCTCTCAGCCTTTCTGTGTTCCCCTCTCTTCTACCCAAGGCAACCCAGTAGAAAGAAAGAATCCTTAAAGCAGCCCAAAGAGTAAGACAGATCGTGCTCCCACTGGTAGGAGCCACCCCACAAGAAGACCAAGCTACACAACTGTGTCATGTACACAGAGGGCCTATGTCTGTCCTATACAGGATCCTGCTTGTTCCTGGTTGGTTGATTCGTGGCTTTCCTTGTGGTGTTCTTAACCTCCCTGGCTCCTCCAATCCTTCCTCCCCCTCTTCAGCAGGACTCCCTGTACTCCGCCTAATGTTCCCTGGGTCCTTGGAAGGAGTGGTCTCCCCACGGGATAATAATTTGAGCAACAGACTAGATCAAGTTTCTGCCTCTGTCAGAACTGGCTCAGGGCCAGAAGACCAGCCACAAAGAAAGCAAAAAGCACTCTTATTATTTTAAAATTTCAGGCCCTTAGGTATACCCTGTGTGCAAGAAGCTTAGCAATAAGCGAATATTAGTAGCTCCTTGAGTCCTCTCCGTGGCAACTGTACAGAAGGGAAAGAATTTGTACATGTGCAACATTCTTAGGTTTTCACGGCGATATTTTTGCGGTGGTTAGAACTTGTGCTGTATTTACTGAGGATAAAGCTGTACCTCAGAGAGATTAGAGGATGGTGTGATTATTTCCTGGCGTGAGGATTAAAACAAGGCCCTGAGACTTCAAAGTCAAGTGCCTCCCTGTGTGTGCTGAGGCAGAGCCCAGCAGCTTCCATAAGCACTTGGAGATTCATTTCTGTCTCTGCCACAGCCTACCTAAGCATCCTTGTCACGAGAACATGAAGCTAAACCTAGTTTTGCGTGTATCACAGGATACGGTGATGCCAATCTCTCAGGAAATGCGTGTGAAGTGTCCACTACAGGACATGTAGACAACATGCGGATCTCTCCCTTTTCAAATGGACTTCACATTCCAGAGTCTTGGGGTCTACAGCAGGAGGTCGCGGTGTGGGAGACTGAAATGTGGGAGACATACCATGAGAAGCTCTTCATTTCCGCTTCTTATGTGATAGAATTCTACTTTCCTGGGGAAGGGGGTGGGGGTAATTTGATGTGTACCTTTAAACTGTACCCAAGAGCTCTCTTCCGTTGGAAGTTACTGACCCACCTCCAGGATAGCCTGTGCACTCAGTTCTTTCCTTAGCCCTGCCCCCTCCCCTTGTAACATTGAGCATATCCTTTTAAGAATTCAGGCCAGGTTGGAAGCACAAGCTTCTGCCTCCCCTGTATATAGGGAACGTGAAGATTTAGAAGAGACTGGCATGAACAGGAAAGCTGAAAGCACCCTTTATTCTGGCATCACTGAAAAGACGCCAGACTCCAGAGCCCCAGCCCCTTGTGAATAACTACCGCAGTGGTTCTAAAAGTAGCAACAACAACAACAATGAACTCAGGTGGTGCTTCCTTCACTTTCCCTCAGTCCATCATCACAGCTGACCCTCCCAGCCTGAGGTGTATGCTGTCCCATCCGTTCTGCAAATGAATGCTTTTGTCAGTCCTGTTTTTTTTTTTTTTTAATTATTTATTTCTTGGATGGGGTCTTGCAAAATAGCCCAGGTTTGCCCTGAATTTCGTGTTTGCAGTCCTCTGTGACAGCCTTCTAAGTACCTGAGAGGACATGCAGGTGTTAGCGCGGCCTGCTTCCTACCCACTGTGACGGAACCACCTTCTTAGTCCAGTCTCCTGTCCATTTTCCCATTGCTCTGCTCTGCAAACTCAGCCTTTCACAACAGATTCTTTTTTAAAATTAATTTATTCATATTACATCTCAATTGTTAGCCCATCCCTTGTATCCTCACATTCCTCCCTCCCTCCCGCTTTCCCCCTACTCCCCTCCCCTATGTCTGTGACTGAGGGGGACCTCCTCCCCCAGTAAGGTATCAAGTCTCTTCTTGGTGACCTCACAACAGATTCTTAAACCACAAACACAGTTTACAGCAAAACTAAGATCTCAAGAGAGCAGGCAGTCAGAAGGTCCTCTGCTTGGGCCTTGCTCCCCTCCCCTCCCCTGAGCTTTTTGCTGTCCTGGACCCCTGGGCCTCCTTGAGTGATGCCTCCACCAGAGTACCCTCTTGAATGAGATTTCTAGTTGGCAATGGTGATTTTCTCTGTGTAATGAGGGCGATTATTATTAATTATAGTAATGACTTTTTTTTTTTTTTTAACTAAAGTGTAAGCCATATGTCAAGAATAGTGGAGCGGTTGCTTTTTCTTTCCCAAACCTCCCAGCTCTCTAGGGGAACATGTGGTCATCTCTACTGTTGCAGATGTAAGTCCTGAGGTTTAGCATCCTTGAGTAACATGGAGTACAGGGTGGAGCTAGGACTTGAAACCGGCTCTTCCACATGTGAAGGTCCAAGCTTTTAACCTCAAACCTCATTTACTTGAACAGTGGGCAGAGGTTTGTCGAATCTGGGCTCTTTGTCCACGTTCAGAAGACAACATTAATCCCGAGAAGGGGGAAGGCTAGCTGAGTCTTCTATTGGTCACTCTGGTTCTTCTCCTCTGCAGGGTGCTGATTGGGTATTGCATGCCTGGAACCCGTTTGGGGCTGTGTTACCCAAGACGTGAGCGGTGTATCAAAGCCGAAGACTCCTTATTCACATCCCAGGCGTTAATCAATGGCAAATTAGAACGGAATTGATATATGCATAAGACATGCACATTAATTCTGAATGTGTTTATCGTAATTAGTGCTATTACAATGAATACCAAAGGAGTGAGGGGATGATTAGCTGCACTTAGTATTTGTTACGGTTTGTTTAAAAAAGTTAAACATAAAATTAGTGGTGGTTTGAGGAGCGATGTTCCATTTGTGTGGTGAACGTGGGCTCGAGAGGCGGGAGTTTTTGTGAGTCGGGAGCTTTTGAGGGGATTTTCCCACGCGAGGTTGGATAGAAAACTGAGTTAATGAGACTATCATTCTCAATTAATGATGTGGCTTTCCTTTCTTAATTATTTGCGTCTCACAGCTGTTCTCTGCTATCACACCTTCATTAAAATCTGATCAGCTCAAAAGGTGAAAATGGAGGAGGTAGAAAAGCAGACTTTGAAAGGATCAGCAGGAACCACTTAATTGATGCATAACCAAAAAGTTGCACGCGTTAGTTGCATATATTTGGTGTGTGTTGCATAATTAATGACAAATTTGGAGATAACTATACAGCCATTAAATTATTGCCACACTTTATGCCATAGTCCTATTTATCATCCCAAATATTTCTTCCTGTCCTCATCAGTTACTGTTACTGTTGCTGTTTGATGCTAGGAACAATCTACATAAAACCTGCCTTCTTAACAACACTTATATATACAATATAGTATAGTCAAACATAGCACCCACTGAGTTATAGGACCTGCCATGCCTAACTGAGTTTTGTACCTCCTCCTGGCACCTCCATGTCGCTCCATCACCGCAGCCTGTGACAACCAGCATTTCACTTACTGTTTCATATTCATTCCGTGAGGTCTTGTAGTGTTTGTCCTCTGTGTCTGGTTTGTTCCATTCAGCATCATGGTCCTTCAGACTCATGCACACTATTGCAAATGACAGCTATTTCTTCTTTCTTTAGGAGCTGAATACTATAGTCAGGAGCTGAGTAACTATACAAGTTACTCTTTTTACCTGTTTATCTGTTAATGGACATTAGGGGTTTACGTCGACGCCTGAAGGATCAGCAGATACTTTTAAAAGGCACTAGTCAATTCACGGGGCATTCATCCTTATTAACAACTACTATGGACTCACATCTTCATTTATTTGCTTCTAACCTAAGCTTTATAATGACCCAAACCAAATAAGAAAGTAAGATGAGCCTGATTCAAAAAAAAGTGTGTGTGTGTGTGTGTGTGTGTGTGTGTGTGTGTGTTCAAAATTACAGAACTCCTGGACGCACCGCAGATAGCCGACTCTTACTTAGTCTCAGACCTTAAACCCATCGTGTTCAGTAGGCATACTGTGCTTCCCCTGAAGGCAGTGGGTGTTTAAACTCATGGAGCTAGTTCGTTCGTACCTTTAGTGTGACTCCAGGGCACCTTGTTCCATTGTCCTGTAGCTCAGTTTGAAACAGATTGGCCAGCTGCTTCCCGATGGCCAGAGCTGGTCATAAAACAGGCAGAAGCAAAGGAAAGAGTTTAGGGACAAACTCTTCTGGTGGACCAGTTGCCCAGAGTGTTCATGCTGTTACAGCGTTTGTCTTAAATGGACTCGTTTCTGAAAAGACGGTGGGCCATATTCAATACTCAGTGTACATTTGTAGATTATCTATCTGTGCTAATAATAATTCTAAGATAGAGTAAGTTAGATGAACAACACAGTTGCGTGAACAAGTAGTTTATGCTTATAGATGAGTCATTTAGAAACATTCAACATCCTGTGAGAAATCTTCAGTGAGTGATGCCTGGGACTCCTGGGGAGTCAGGGGAGGCTACTAAGTTGTAGATTGGAAGGAATGTGGAATTTTAATGACTACTGCACGCCTGTCTGGTGTACAGGTCTTATAGCTATGGGAACTCCTGTTCTAGAGGAGATGCTCCTCTGGAGCTATGCTCCTCACGCTTACAGTTCCTGGCAGTAGGAAGCTTCTACCAACATGAAGAGATGAGCAAGTGCACGGCAGGGGTGGTGGTGGAGTCTGGGAGGGTGGGTGGGTATGCAGACTCCCTCCTGCAGGATGATCTCCTCTGTCTGCTTTTGTGCTTCCGCACTGATTTCACTAACAATTGGGGAGCACAGTAAGTTTGCAGGAACCCCACCTGTCCGTTGTGAAAGGGCTTAGGTTGGCAGCCCAGATCTTCTGCTGGCTGATGGAAGCCTCATCTCCCAGTCTCTGGGTTTCATAATGTTTAAAGGGTATTGATCATAGCACAGCGTTACACGGTGAAGATTAAGAAAGCTAATGCCCACAAACGCCTCAGCAGAAGCTAGCATGTGGTAAGCACGTCACCAGCATTGGTGCTTTGTTTACATGAAGGAAGTCTTAATCTCTGAAAAGGATTTCTTTCAGCCAGGTCTGATTTTTGTCCAATTTCATGTTGACTTATTCTAAAGAACACTTTCTCTTATAGATGTGATGATGCATTGTGATGAGGTGATTCTGTATCTTTTCATTAACGTACTTTGCTGGGGCCCATCCAGTTTGTGCTGGCTATTGGATCTTGTGTTGGCTTGCATCAGCCAAAGCATGTGTAGCCAAACCAGTCTGACCATAAATATTTTTTCTCTTTATTTTTTTCAACGTTTTAATTCCATTTTCATTTTCTTGTTTTCAATCAAAAGCCATGTAATCCAGCTGGAATTCACTTGAGCAAGAAAAATAGATGTGCCAGAAAGATACTGTTGGCATTTTGGCGGGGATGGGGGTGAAAATAGTCAACTCTCAGCATGGTAAGGATCAGCAAAAATCCAGAACAGAAGTCTTGATGCTTCCTCTGAGTGCCACCAGGCCTCCTCATCCAGGGGACGTGGTCAAATACGGGGCACCAAAATATATGTGAAAGTCAGATCCCACTTTCCACTCAACTGTGAAGAATGTCCTGTCCCCCTCAGTCACAGCCATAGGGGAAGGGAGTAAGGGGAAAATGGGAGGGAGGGAGAAATGGGAGGATACAAGGGATGGGATAAGAATTGAGATGTAATAGGAATAAATTAATAAAATATATTACAAACAAACAAACAAACAAACAGTCTTGATGCTTCCTTCAAGATCACCAAAATGTCACCAGAAATCTAACATTTTCTCAAAATAGAGTCCAGTTTTTCTGCCATGGCCAGGTGTTCATTATTAATTCATTTTACACTGGCCAAAAGGGTATTGTCATAAAGCAGAAACCTAAGTGTGAGCGTCTGGGAACATGGGCATAAATTGATGCTGTCTAATATAACTAATTTAAAAATTAGTTTTTCTCTCTGTGTGTTTGTGTGTGCACATGTGTGTCTATGTGTGGAGACTATAGTTATTCTTAATCTTAATCTTTTGAGAAGAGGCTTCTCACCAAGCCAGGATCTTATGGTCTAACCAGTGAGGTCCTGTTCCGAGGGTCCACCTGTCTCTAGCTGACCGAGCTCTAGGCATGTGCCCTCACACCCAACTTTTATGTGGGTGATGCTTGGTGACTGAAGCGTTTCCCCAGGCTTGGTGCTACTCTTTGTGGAGACTGGAAAGTTCTGACTCCCAATCTCTGCTCTTTGCCTCTGAAGGAGCATTGCTGTCTGTCACTCACTGTCCACTGGAAGAGACAGAGACATAGATAAGAGTGTGAGCCCGTGCACACCTGGTGTGTGTGTGTGTGTTTACTGTCTTCCAGGACAGCGAGCTTGTTCTAGAAGGTTGATTGAGAGGCGACTTTATCAATTTGAACATGATTATGATTTCTGCACATCAGCTGTTTCCTACTTTCTTTTCTTCTAAAATATTTATATCTTCTTCATATTTCATGCTGCCTAAAATTGGGGCATCTTTGGCTCAAGTGTTCAAATCAAGGCGTGTTTTTTTAAAAATAGAATTGTATAAAATGATGTCAAATTTAATGAGTGTTTATTATATTCTAGTAACTGTACAAACTAATTACTTCCTTGGGCCCCTTTATCTACAGTCCACCTTAGGACATCTACCACCCCCATATGAGGAAGAGGGCTTTGGGAAGAAGGAGGTAGCTATTTCCAGATTAGCCACATCTAGTATTAACTGAAAATATTGAAATGAATTTAAACTCAAGTCTGCTAATTCTAAAGCCTGTGCTTCCTCCTACTATACATTATAGCTTTCAGCTTTTATATATTTCAGTAAGTTATTTGCTTATATTTTATACAGTTAATGTTTTAAATTATATACCTTTGATTCACTTTTCCTGGAATTATTTTTTTCAGAGCTATATATCATTGTATTTCACGAGCCTATGTCAATTATAGACCCCTTGAAAAACCATTAAAATGAGAGCTGTTCCTTGAAAATCAACAAAGGATAAATACAAGTTTTTAACTGATAATACAACTTTAGATTTTACTGATCAGCATCATGCATAGTGTTAAAGAAAGTTTTGGAAAATGCATACGTAGGTGAGGTATCCATAATAGGTGAGGTATGCATAATATAAACTAGCTTAGCAGGGAGGATCTTAAAGGAGTTTTGAAAGTAATCCTGAGGAAAAAACTGGGAATTTTGTAAATGTTTGGAATGAGAAGATCAAGACAGTGTCCTCAGAGGAAGCAGTGACAGGAATGCTGGGAACCTCAACCTTCACTCTCATTTTGCATTTTATGTGAAAGGAAAGCACTGTCAGCTTAATAGGTGTAAGTAAAGTTTAAATGAGTGTAGATGGAATCCACATCAGTGTGTGAAATGACTCTGGAGGAGTATCATAGTCTCTAAATTAATCCAGGTGTGATAGAACTCTAAAGGTTGTTACTCAGAAGGTAACTAAATGACGCTAAGGATCTTCAAGAATGATAGAAAGAAGTGTCAGGTGATGGATGGCATCACCCTGAAACACTGGTCTTGGAGAGAGTAGGGCGAGCTATAGAATGTTGCAATAATGAAGAAGACATAATGGCCATTGGATTCAGTGAGGGATGGTACAATAGTCTTGCTTCTTTTTCAAGGGTTAATAACCTACTAGGTGTGAAAGAAAGAAAACCTCAAACCAAGCCGACAGAACGTTAGCAGTGCATCGGAATATCTTCCTGGTGACTTCACATGTGAGAAAAAGCGCACTTAAGGGAGACTGGATGAGTTAGCAACCATTGAGTCACACTTAGCAGATACCAACCACTGATATGGGCTGAACAGGTTATATCTGGTAATACATGTATACATGCAATAAGCATTAATTAAAAAGGACACCATAAACTTGAAGGAGAGTGAGAAAGAGTATATGGGAGGCAAGGAAAGGGAGAAATGTTGCAATTAAATTATAATCTCAAACAAACAAACAAACAAACAAACAAGGATAGAAGCCAGTGGTTCAATGTCAACCTGGAGATGTTTCCCAGAGACACACTTCAAGGCTCTGTCCTTGGTCCTGCCTGTCAGTCTAGCTGGAAGAAGTAGGCACTGCTTTCCTCATGTTGGGAAAGATATTGATGCCATATTCATCCAATGTGCAAATAGTACAAAGACAGGAGGGACATTGAATACTAAGATAGAAACAGGATATAAAATGATATTTATAGACTGGAGATCTGGGCCAAATCTAACAGAACAAATGTAGCAGGGATAAATGTAAAGTTCTACAAATCCCAAAATTAAACTGCGTGAAATAGGATGAGGGAGATGTTTCAGAGAATTAGTAGCACGAGGAAGGTATTATTAAGAGGCTTGGGAAATAGTAAGCTTAAGGTTCACTATGAGTCAACTGTGGCAAACGGAAAAGTGCATGCAACTTTAATCTATGCTAATAGATGCATAGTCTAGGATGAGAATGTGTTATGCACTTTCAGGTGAAAATAGCATATTGTAATACTTGGATTTGGAAAGTTCTTTTAGCTTTTGTGGATACATAGTGAGGCATGGCAACTTGGAAGACATACAAGAGGAGAATTAAATGGCAAGAAAGAGAAGTTAAGGAAGAGTCAATGATAGTAGTCTTTTAGATATCGGATGGTATGCCAAAAACAAGAGGCATTCCAATTGCTTAATATTGAACCAAGATTTGGAGCTGGTACTAACATAGCATCCATAGAGAGACACACTAAGGTCTGCATAAAGAACAAGTTCTTAGAGGGTATTCCTGGTCACTAGATGAGTTTTCCTGGAAGATACTGAACTTTCTAGGCTGAAAGACAATGTAGACTCCAAGGTGTTCCTGTTGGTTGCTGTTGTACCCTTCAGTGGCAGGGCTCAGTGTTCTGACCAGATGAATGACATGGATTCTCATTCTCCTTTAAGAGGGTATGCTAGCCTGGAACTAGGGACCTAGTTACAATGTAATTTCTATTTTCCAGGTGTAATAAAGAGTCTTCACTGCCTGGATATGAGTTGAAGAGAGCATAAGCCTGTAATATCAGCTACTGGAGAGGTTGGGAATGAAGACCATTACTTCAAGGCCTTCTTGGGACGCAGTATAAGTTTATGGGCATCCCAGGAAACTTTGTAAAACCCTGTCTCAAAACAGAAAGTAAAAGTATTTAGATGTATCCCAATGTGAGAGTGGCCCTTAGTTTAATCCTCAGTGTGTTCATACTCCCTACAAAAGAGCAATATATCAACATGTAAGAGTCCAGGATAGCTGTTGCTCCAGAGCCCTTGCAAAGGGTAGACTTGAATGGGTAAAACACATTTCTGATGCTATTTAGGTCATTTAGCTGTGGTCCTTAGCTTCCTCAACTGAAGTGAGAGGCTAGACTCAGAGCCCCTTCATTCATGACATTCTGGGATGAAACAGGCTATAATAAGCTCACCCCACACCCCGGAAGGCACGTTTATTTATAGCTGTGTGTCTGCTCACCTAAAAAGTGTGACAAGAGGAAGGAAACAGAGGTGACTCCTACCCAGAGATATCCTATAACAACTTTAATAGGGACTAGAATTTTGTCACTCTAGTTTCATTCAATTTAGTTAACCCCACATCTTCTCGTTTAAGGCTCAGGAGCTAATGGGAGGGACACATGGAAAACCAAGATTTAACTCTGGAAGGAATTAGGCTCTTTGTTCGGTTACCTCTATAAGCTCTAGCTAAGTCTGGGGTGTTAAAAAAAACTTTTGCGTTAAGGAAAGAATACATGCATGTGCACGGGTGCCTGCCATGGACTCAAATGCCACAGTGCACATGTGGCAGTAAGAGGACAACTCACAGGATTTCTTCTTTCCTCTGTGGGTCCCCAGGATTGAACTCAGGTCATCAGCACATGCCTCCACCCACTGGGGCTCATCTCACAGATTTATACCTTGTTTTTTGACACAGGGTCTCTCCCTGGGTTCGAACTCACTAAAAATTAACTATATTGGCTGAACTGTGAGACCCAGAGATCTTCTTATCTTTATTTCCTCAGAGCTGAAATTTCTAGTGCAACCTCATGGGGCTTTATGCTTTTATTTTAAACGTGGGTTCTGGGATCTCACTTCGGTCCTGGTATCTGTAGGGCAAACACTTTACTTACTGAGCCGTCTCCTTGGGGTGGGGGGGGGAGGGGAGGGATGGGGTATGGAAGGTGGAGGAGAACATTTCCAGAATGCAAGCAAGATTGGATTGCAAAGCCAAGGAAGGTTGCTGCTATTGACAAACATGGTTATGGGGTGATTGCCGTTGAGAGAAAGCTTTTCCACCCTGTAGAAAGACTTCAGTTTATAGTTACTGCTGAAGAATTGCATTTGAACTTTTTATGGTCTTGAAGACAGCCTAGAGGTTTTAGGTATGTCCCGTTGTAGTTGTCGTATGTGCGCAGTGATGGAAATGTGACTTCCTTTCACCCTCTCTTTTAAGGGAATCAATTGCTCTCATTTGAATATTTTCCATGGCAACCCCAGACATTGCATGGAAACTGCAGTTACGGCTTGCCTTCTATTAGTTGTGGTGGGCTAAAATTTAGAGCTGACATGTTTTCTCTGTGTGCTGAGCGCTTGGAGCTAGCCCCTCATCTTGGATAAGTCAGAATCCTTGGCAAAAGTGTGTCAGTATAATTCAGCGAGGAGTTTGAAAATGAAACACGATAGTAAAAATGCTATATGGATGCTGAGAGTGGGGCTTCAAAAATAATTTATAAAGCTCTTTCCAGCAACTGACCAGTCAAGTAGCAGCAAGTCCACTCTATCGACTGAACTTTTTTTTAATTAAATGGTGCACCTGGCTAGGTATCTTTTAAGAGTCTGGCATTGACTTTGGACAACCGTGGGGAATCTATCCAAATAAGATTTGCTTGGTTTTTTTCCATAGGAAAAACGTTTCAGGGCACCTTTTAATTTTTTTAAATTAAGAGTGAGGAATCCATTTGACGTATGGAACCAAGGCCACCTTTGCTGTTTGACAAAGGTTAAATGATATTTACCAGCAATTTTCCTTGCCAAGAAATATAAAGGGAAAAGCAATCTGCATTCATGTAGAATGACTAGGCCAGGTAATGTCAAGAAGAAAACTTGCACATGAAGCTCCAAATGGAATCTTCCATTAGGGTTGGTTTCTGAAGGATGCCCTAAATGTAAAGTCTTTCAGCAGAGAAATATCAGAAAGAGCACAAATGTTTACAGTCAATACACTTAGCTGTCAAGAGCCCGTCTCCTAACACTATGCCTGATGAGCCTGGATTGCTCTAATGTGAATTTGTTGATGGTTTCTCCTCAGTTTCCTTCAAATCCATTCATCAAAGAGAGCCCAGTAATGTCATTATTTTTCAGGGGACTTTCCAAAGGCTTTCTTCATCCACCTTCTTAGTGTGACGTTGTCCTTGAGGATTGTATTGTGGTACTGTGTTATGAATGGGACAGCGATATCATGAGATGCTTCTGAGATCAGCGGCCAGAGTGTTCAAGGCTGACCCACAGACAGGGAAGGAATTGTGTGCTGCCATTCTAGTGGCCCTATTTGCAAAGACCTCAACTGTACTGTGTCTTAAAAAAAAATGATAATGTATATATCCTGAGAGAGTAGATTATACATACACCCACACCCAATTAATAGTCCAGGGGGCTGGGGAGATGACTCTTCTGGTAAGGTGTTCACAACGTAAGCATGAAGACTTGCGTTTGGATCCCCAGTAACCACATACAAAGCTGTGTGTTGCCACACATGCCTGTAACCCCAGTTCTGGGTAGCTAGAGTCAGATCTATCCATGAGGCTCCCTGGCCACTCATAAAGCTAAAGGTTTGAGAGACCCCATCACAAAAGAAATGAAGTGGAGGGTGATTGTGAGACACACACACACACACACACACACACACACACACACACACACAAGCAAAGCATATTTAGTAGTGTTTAGTGAGTTTGGGTGGGGCTGAACAACACATGAGGTAAGAATTTGGGGCTCTAATTGCTAGCAGCTTCTGTTTGCTAAAACTTTGGTGTAGCAGGTCCTGAGGTGCTGGGTCGTATTAGGTACTTAAATCCTTGTGACATCTCTCTGAAGGAGTCCTCCATAGCCAAGGATTAAGGCGCTCTGTGTACAGCAAGGAGTGTAGCTAGTAAGTAACCCAGTCTCCTGCTCCAAAGCACAAGCTGCTGCTTCTCACTGCTCATCAGTCTGTGGGTCCCGTGGGTCCCCTGGGTCCTGTTAGGATGCTTCTGTGGAATCCCTTTAGACCTGGGTTAAAGGTTAGATTGTCAGGTCCCTCCTAAAGCTGGATCAGACATCTCCTGCTGTTAGCCAACTCACCAGGTTGATTGTACAGCCAGATGTGGGAACCACAGGCTCTTTTATGTCCTTTTGATTTATGTCTTACTGCCTGTCTTAAGATGTCATCCTGTAGAGGGCAGGCTGTCTGCTGTGCACCAGCAGGTGTTGGCAACGTTAGAGGCAGAGATCAAGATGGTATTTGTATCTGTGTGTGTGTTGGGGGGAGAGGTAGAGTTAACCTTTATCCATCAGCATTCTAAGTGTAGCTGTTATAAAATGGAAGTCAAGAGAGGCCTGAGAAGGTAAAGGAACTTCTTTTGGCATTGTAGCTGGAAGCAAGCTCAGGCTTGCTCTACTCCATCTAGAGGACATGAAAAATTCTTAGGAAGTGGTTCCCATCCACCCTGCTCAGATCTTGGGATATTCAGAGAGAAATTAAAGGTGGTTACAGAAACTGGTCCCTGCTGGGGCTCTATCCAGCTTGGTTCAGACCTCTGTCCCCTTTGATTGGCATCTTGTTTATTAGCATCAATAAAGATTTATTCCACACATTAAAGGATGGTAATTTGAACTGTAGGATCACATCCCCTTCCTGCCAGCTCATTTACTCCTTTTTTTCCAATTGCTAACATAATCCAGATGGAGTTAGGATGGCTTGGAGCAGAATGTGAGAAGAAAAATTAAATTAAAATTTAAAAGGTGCTATTAGAATAACCTGGCTAACGGTAGCTGGGATGTGTGGCTAATGCATTCCAGGTGAATTTATTTCGGTTGGCTAAAAATAGTGTCTTATGTGTGCCTGTATGCCTGTGTGTGTGTGTGTGTGTGTGTGTGTGTATGTGTGCACATCCCATGTGTGTCTGTGTGTTGCACATGTGTGTGTGCCCGTGTGTGTATGCTCATGTATGTGCACCTATGTGTGTGTACCTATGTGTGTGTGTTCCTGAGTGTGTATGCGCCCATGTGTGTGTCTGCTCATGTGTATGCCCCCTGTGTGTGTATCTGTGTGTATCCCCCATGTGTCCCCTGTGTGTGCCCTTGCATGTTGCACTTGTGTGTGCCCTCTGTGTGTGTGTGTTATTGTGTAATAGGCAGGATGAGAAATGATAGAATTGTTAACAAAGAGTTGAAACTTGACTAGACTACTGTTCTCCTTCCTCTTCCTCCCACATCCCCTGCACATTTGTATATTGACCATTGATTGTGTGTCTGAGACTTACCCATATTTGAATTTTCTATAGAATAGAACATGGGCTGGGCATGACAAATTGTAACTTTACAACAATAGTTAGGTTACAGGAGAGCTGAGACTGCCTAGGACTTGATTAAGGAACATAGGAGGTCAAAAAGAAAATATTGCTGAAAGTAGTGAAGTCTATATAAGAATCTAGAGGAAGAGAAGGCCCCTGAATAAGTTAGGATGGAATGTGGGATGCGAGTGAGAATCCTGCAGGTGGGAAGAGCAGTGTGAACAAAACCTGGAAGCTGAGGCATGCTGGGGGCATTTGCATATGGAGAACACCGCGAGTTAGAGAGGTTAAGAGTTTTGTTCTTTGATCTGGAATGACACCATTTTGCTTTTCATCATCATCACACTGGCAGAATCATAATGTTCTATATTCTTGTCTCTTGTCCTCATTTTTTTTTTTACTTTTGCAAACTATCACTTATGTAAATGAGATAAAGAACTGCAGTCATGTGCGGGAACTGAATGAAAGTGAAGACCCAGCCTTGCCTCAGCTTGGTCTGTCCTTCCATAAGATTCCAGGTTGCTATGTGGCCATCATTAGTACGTCCAGAAGCTGAGGTCATTCTAAGCTCCAAAGCACTATTCTTAGAGTTAGGACATCAGTGGGCCCTGGAGAGAGGGATGCACGCTAAGAAACTATGAGCAGATCATTGGGAATGGAACTACTTCTATCTGATTCAGTGTTACATAGGTGGGGGAGGGAGGGGTGTATGAGAGACCAGCAGATATGACCATATGGGAGCCTCATATTTTAGAAGCAGATTGTAGAGACGAGGGTCTCATCCTTACAATATGAATAAACGAAAGGATGCCTGCACAATCCATGTAAACTGCCTGGGCCTTGGCTTCTTTTGAAATGTCGACTTGGACAAGATGATCTCTAAGCATCCTTTGATGCATACCATGTATTTATGTTACCATTCATAACAGTGGCAAAATTACATTTAATGAAGTAGCAACAAAATACCTTTATGGTTGGGAGGTCACCACAGCGTGAGGAACTGTATGGGAGGGTCAGTCACAGCATTAGTAAGGGGTTGAGAACTACTGGCCTATGGATATAATCTGTGGTGCGCTTTCTAGATCGGGCCCAGTCCACTGTGGGCAGTGCCATCCCTAGGCAGGGAGGCTCGGGCTGTATAAGAAGGGTAATAGCAAGGGAAGGAAAGCAAGCCAGTAAGCAGTGAACCTCTGTGGTCTCTGTTCCTACCGTGAGTTGATGCTACCTTTGCTTTCTTCAAGGATGGACTGTGATGTGGAAGTAAAAGCCAAATAACCCTTTCCTCTCCAAGTTGGCTTTCGTCAGTATTTTGTTTGAACAAGAGAAAGCAAACTAATACTGCAGGGTAAAGTGGAGCTTTAAAAGGGTCAGGAAGACTTGAATAAGAAAGAGAAGGCGTGCCAGGAGTGAAAAAGGCCAGGGGCAGAGGACCACAGGGTGGAGGACACATCCAGAGTAGGGGTTGTTATGGAGTTGGGGTTTATTGACCCTTGGACTGTATACTTTTAAGAGAGATCCTCTGAAGGCTCAGCACCTTCCTTCCAAGCTGCTGGTAGCACATTGGACAGAATGTGGAATGTGGATGTGCCGGGCACTGGCACACAAGGAAACCGACTGGGTTCTTGGATCAACCATTTTTATGGCTTAATACTAAGGACTTGGCCTTCCAGCGTTTCCACCTGCTTCTAGGACCCTCTGAGACCATCCTTTGGCTTCTCCTGAAGCAGGATTGTCTGTTTCCACATACAAGATCATCTGCTACCCTTGGACTCCTGACCCACTCCGGCACCAAACAGCTGCTGCTGTCCAAGTTAAAGATTTTGGGATAATTTTTTAGCCAATTACATTTCACAAAAGTTTGTACCTCATCTGTCCAGGTGAGCCTGCCAGAGACCCCCCTGACCCAAATTGGAGTGTTCCCGTGTCATGTGGCAGCACAACCCAATTAGGAGTGACCCGAGCAGTAGCCCACTTAATTTTATGCCGTTAACACGTAACCCTTGGTTTTCTTGGCAAAGCAAAGACATTGGCCTTTTGGCTTCTGATGGTCTGGTCAGCAATTACCCAGTTATTAAAACTAAATAATCGCCATTAGCTCTTGTCCTCAGAGCATCCCGAGTCTCACCGTGGGCTGATTTTCATATCATTTGCCAGTTGTTCATTGTAGAGTTATGGATGCTCGTCCTTGGCAGGTCCAAGAGCACAGTGACTCTGGAGGGCCACACCACACAGTGCCTTTGCTGTTTAAAGGTGTTACATCCTGTGAGGTTTGTACTCTCACACTGCAGTCACAGAGCGCGCTGCTCTCTGTCTGCATTTCCAGTCTGCTTGGAGGCCTGGCTTTATTGTCATGGGAATAGGTGTTCGCCTTGCTTTCTCTTAGCTGGATATTGCTTGTGATAGTGGTTTGAAATGCTGTTTGAAGGGGCGCGAACTTTCCCTTTTGGTCTCTTTCTCTTTTCTTGTTCTCATTTCTGAGCAATTTCTCTTCTTAAACCCCCGCCATTCAAAGGAGGTGAAAGTCTCATGCCTAGGTGTGCGCTTGATTCTCCACCAGCAGCTTTGCCTGCTCTCTTGAAGCTGATGGCAGCTGTCTGAAGTAGAAAGGGAGAGTTGAGATTACAGGTTACCCTTCTCTTTGATTGTATTCTTGGCTGTAGATTCCCATCCCTTTGCTGGAGGAACTTAACACGGGTTTGGGACTCAAAGAGTTCTCAGCCCTAGGAATAATTGCTTCCTGTAGTAAACTGTTTGGAAGCCTCAGTACCGAGGAAGAGGCTTTTAGACTAAGTTCCGGCAATGGCCAGGACTTGGTTGTAGAGAAAAAGCCTGGGGTACGTGGTGCAGGGCAAGGAGAATCCTAGCAGCTCTGTGCTGGTATGTATACTGAGGTTTAATCAGGAGCCTGATGTGTTTGCACAGCCCCTTTGCAGTGGCTATTTGCAAGTGGCTATTGCAAGGGCAATTAATCTTAACTTGATTTTGTTCCTGGTACCCTCAGCGTCCCCTCTATTTTCACTAGAGAAGGAGGCAGAAATAAGGCTCATTTATATATGCCATCATTCAGCTGGTTGACTAAGTGACATAGGCTAGAGCTACACATTATGATGGCATGATGGCGGGAAGGCACTGTCCCGGATACCCTCTGACTTCTGAGGGATGCTCAGACTCGGAATCCTTATCTCTATAGTACCTAAGGAAGGCCCAGATCTGTTTCCTTGACACTCTGTGTCTTATCACTTTTAAAAGGACAGCTGGACCCTGTGGGGCTGATTAACGGATGTTATCTTGCTGGTGTTTTGGGGTCCTATGGACCTTCTGTGAGGAGCAACAGTCTCCAGTCTTTCTCAGTGCTCCTTCCAGCCTGTCACACACACACACACACACACACACACACACACACACACACACACACACACATATTCAAGACAGGGTTTCTCTGTGTAGCCTTGGCTGTCTTGGACTCACTTTGTAGACCAGGCTAGCCTCGAACTCACATCAATCTGCCTGCCTCTGCCTCCTCCCCGCCCCCCCACCAGTGCTGGGAGGCTGTCTTTTAAATTTAATCTCTTCACTTGTACATTGCTGCCTTGAGTGGCTCAACAGTTTGCATCCATCATGCTTGCAAATAAACCCCACACATATCTTCACCCCACAGAAGCACATTCTACTAGGAAAAGGAGTTTCTAATACAAGACTCTGAATTATGGCTTCAGTTGTGCCCTCCAAGGTCCCTAAAGTCTTAACTGCTAGATTCTTAAAATGAGACATTATTTGGAAATGAATTCATTGTAGACAAACAAGGTCCCTTGAGCTGAGATCCTCCTGGGATAGAATTGGCCCCTGATGGGGTAGACTGTGGATCTTTTGTTTTGCATTTTAAAAATTATTTTTCTTACATATACATTTATATTATTACACAAACATACAATAAGATACCACAGCAAAAAACCATGAAAGAATCAGGAATTACATAAATGTTACATTCATAGTGTTTTGGCTATTTGTATTTGGCAACTTTGAAGAAAGCATTGTCCCTATCTTGGTGCGTCTAAAATTCTGAATGTAAATCAATATCTGTCATATCTCCTCTTTATCAATTTAAAATATCTATCCATGGTGAGGGAAAAAGTCTCCTCTGTCACAGGTCTAGGGGAGGGGAATAGGGTGAAAGAGGGGGTGGGACAAGAAGTTACAAGTGAGGGGATAACAATTGGGATGTAATCTGAATAAATTATTTTTTTAAAAATCTGTCTAGACCTAAAAACATCTTAACCCCTAAACAATTAAGCTTACTTGTAAAACTAAACTATCTCATCTTCAACTCCATCAGAGACTTGAGAAGGAATAAAAAGAATTACCTGAGTAGACAAGAAGTGCAGGTTAGCAGCTTCCAAAATGAGAAAATGACAGAGACAGTTTGCTGCCTGAACAGTCACGTAAAAAACTCCCTATAATGCTGGTGCATCATCCTCAGCCTTCTGGCCCAATTTATCTGACAGACATACTGTGAGGTAGGAACTATTGAGGACTTGCTTACCTTGTCTTCGCAGAGTTTGGCTGTTGACTCTGTCTGCATCCAAGCTTGCCCTTTTTTTTAGGCAGAATTCTTAGACTGTGGATCTTTATCAAAAGGAGAAACTGGGGCAGAGACAGACACATGAAGGAGGCCATATGAACACCAATCAGGGTGGTGCAACCACAAGCCAAAGTTTGTCCAAGACAGGCAGGAAGCCACTGCAAACTGGCAGGAGACCTGGGGAGGGTGCTCCAGCACAGCCCTCAGGCAGATCTAGTCTCCAAGGCTGTGGTGCAGTGGCTGTAACTCCAGCCACTTGGATCATGTGCAGTCCTCTGGCACAGCAGGCTCAGCAAACTAAAGGCAGCTCCAAATACAGTGTTTGAGGGTACTTCCTAGGGACTGTAGAAAACAAAATAGTCCCCTTGGGAATAGAGAACAATCTCCTCTCTCTCTCTCTCTCTCTCTCTCTCTCTCTCTCTCTGTGTGTGTGTGTGTGTGTGTGTGTGTCTGTCTGTCTCTGTCTGTCTGTCTGTCGGTCAGTCGGTCTCTTGTCTCTCTTTGTCTGTCTGTCTGTCCACCTGTCTGTCCTCCCTTTCTGCTAGTCTAAAAGCATAGAGACTTAAGGAGTGACTGAACATGGTTTTGGTTTAATGTAACAGGTGTGTTTCTTTATAACTGAGTGAGCATTACATCTTAGATCGTCGTGTGTTCATAAGCCATATGATTCAACATGTAAGAAGAAATGTCTATTTTAAGATTGTTTTGCACAAAACTCTCTCATCAAGGAGACGGGCAGGTGAGATGGCTCAACGGATAAAGATTCTTGTTACCAAGCCTGATGATTTGCATTTTATCCCTGTAACCCACAAGGTAGAAGGAGAACCCTGGCCCTAGCAAGTTATCCCCTGATGTCCACACAGGTGCTGTGTCATGTGCTTCCCCCAATAATTAAGCATACTTCAAATTTCTCTCACTAAAGAAGCAGACAATATTTAAAGCATTTGGGTGAGATTTGGTAACAGGGTTATCTTAACTTTTCCCCCACTATATTCACTAGATGTTTTCTTTTGTCTGGACCACTCCTTTTCATCCCAGTGCTAACATGGTTAGGTCCACCTCAGGCCCCACCCTTCTTGGCACATGCATTTTTTACACCTAGGCTTAGGTAGATGTGTTTTGCCTTTCTCTTCTCTTCTTCACCATGTGCTAGCGTATCTATGCCAATCATTGGTTCAGTAGATGCTCTGTTGTTGCCTAGCACTGTTCTGGTGTCCTCCCCTGTGCATGGGGAGTTTGAACAGAGGTGGGGTAAGTATGTGATGTATTGTTAGTAGATTCAGCGATTTCAGATAATGCAAAGTTCTGTAAAGAAAACCAAAGCCATGTAGGAGAAAGGAAGCTTGGGTCACCTAGGGGTGAGAAAGGCTCTCAGAGGAGCTATTGCTGGACCTGAGGCCTGAAGGATGTATGAGGCACCAGCTGTGCACAGACTCATAGAAGGAGAATCTCAGCCAAGGAGGAGATGGTTCGGGTTGGGCCGAAGTGGCTAGAGATGGTGCCTAAGCAATAGAGAAAGGGTGGGCTGAAGAAGTTGGCAAAGGTAGAGTCACACTGGCATTGTCTTCTTGTTAGACAGTGGCATTATTGTGGAAATAATTTTATAACCTAGCCCAAGGCATTTAACACATATGGATAACATACGCACATTTGAACTAGATATCACTAAACCAAGACAATCCGATGTCTAAGAATTACTTCTTGGGCAAATTCTGCTATCCAAGGTGCATCAAGAAGCAATAAATGAATAAACACTGTTTAGATGGTGAAACAAGATGACAGAGTTTTATGTCCCGGAAGTTGTTGTTTTTAAAGAAGATACTGCCTTTGGCTCTTGTTCAAGGCCTGTAAACTTTCTTGGAATGCTATTAGTAGTCATGTTGGTTGCAGATTTTTTCATGTTTTAGCAAACTTAAGGCAAGAAGTTTTTGTTGGGTAGAGAGTTAACACTATACTTCCGCTCCTTGGCATACAGACAGATAAAACAGTAGATAGCAGCAGGAGAAAAAAAAATAACAAGATAGGACAGAATTCTGCAAGCTCATTCATATGAGGCTTTTAACTCAGAGACAAGCAGTCTTAAATATCACAATAAGTCCGAGACAGCCTGTACGATATCATGATAAAACTGCAGCTCCTTACAATGGGATCCTACGACACCAAGAGGAAGCTTACATCCCGTTCCGTTTATTTTGTCTAAGAACAAGGGGAAGTGGATACTATTCTAGAATCATTTCCATTTGAAATGGTTCAAAATTCAAAAAACGAAGCTTGTACTTCAGGAGAAGCATCGTGTATCTGGAAGGTTCTCCAGCCTCCCTGAGTGGTGCCAAATAAACAAAAATGTGATTGCCTAGCCCTTTGATCTTCAAAAGCCTTAGTACAAGTGGCCGATGATTTCCTGTGAAGCCCCCCCGCCCCCGCCCCAATCAGAGAGAGGCATGATCATTTCTGTTTCTTTTTTTTCCTTCATGAGAGCCAGGTAGGAAATGATGAGCAAACAGTGACATTATTACAGTGGCATTTTAATGGGTGTTCAGGGAACTAAGCAGAGGCACTCACTGCATGAAATATTCATGGCTCTCTCTTCCTTCCTCCCTTCTTCCTTTTCTTCCTTCCTTCCTTCCTTCTTTTCTTCCTTCCTCTCTCTCTCTTTCTGCCATTTTCTTTTCTTTTTCTTTCTTTCTTTCTTTCTTTCTTTCTTTCTTTCTTTCTTTCTTTCTTTCTTTCTTTTTTCTTTGTGCTTCTTTTCACTCCAGAAAACAGAAAGGAAAAGGTTCCAGGCCAGAAGTTTTGACTTTAGAAGCATGTGGAAAGGCCCGTCTTTGACTTTTGGGGAAGTGGCAGGCAATGCTCCTCTATTCTTTCCACCTCCATCTCTGTTTGATATATATATTTTTTTCCTTAGCATCTCTCAGATTTTTTTCTTCTGGGATTCCACCTGTTTCTTCCATGGGGTCTGGGACCTCAGTGGTGCTTCCCAGCCTCTCTCTCCCCTTGGGAATTAGGATAGCCTTTTGGGGGTGTGGATTGCCCCCTGAAGGCTTTGGGAGACGGTAGATGGGCTCAAACAGATTGTCAATAATCAAAGTGAGAAAATTGGAGTAAAGTACACTGGCCTGGAGCACCTCTTAGGTGCTGCCTGCAAGGTTGTTTGTCTGTTTGTTGTTTTATTGTTTTAATTCTGTAGAGTCAGGAGAGTCTCCAGAAGCATTGATAAGACTGGATCATAGCTTACCACCAAGCTGCAATTCCCTCTTCAACTTCCTGCTTTTGCCCATTAATGGTCTTCACAGACAAATCTGGGCCTGCACTGCTCTGTGTGTTTCTCTATGGAGACCCATTTTGTGATAGTCTTAACTTCAGAAGCTGCTCTTTCATTGAACCATCTAGCATTTCAGTCCCCTTCAGTGTAAGAGTCCCTCTAGAGTAAGAGTCCCCTTCAGCGAGTTTGCTCTCCTTGTCATGGCCCAGACTGCTTGCCCTATTTCTAATCCCCCACACACTCGCACTTTCTCCCAGGCAGATGGTCTTTCTATATAGATGCTACCCATTGCTTCAGTCTGTCTCTGATGGCCTCCCCTATGTGAAGTGCTCCCTGTCCACTCCAGTCTGATGGGGTTTCTTTTTCTCCTCATTTTCTGTGGCACTTGTTGCTCAGCTATTTGACTTACACTTGTCGGGAAGGTTTTCTATTCTGTGGAGTGCTGTCTGTGCTTAATGACTGGTTTTCTGGGTTGAGTGAGCAGGGGAGAAGCCTGATTTCTAGCCTTTGCCCATTTCTGAAGTGTAAATATTCTTACTGTGCGTGATTTCTCACTAACAGTATGATGTCATTGAGTGCAGATTTGGGAATCAATATGCACAATTGGTTTTCTCCAGCTGGTACCAATTGTCTGCAGCACACCACTGTGAGTATTGCCATGGGATTCTTAAATATCTGTCTTACTTTCCCACCTAAAATATAAGCCGCATTGAGCTCAATGTTGGCTTCATATTAGAAACACAGGAGGAGCAGGGAACTCATGACTGCAAGCAGTGCATGTGACCTTCCTTCAAAGATTTTGAGTCCATGGGTTGCGTGAAGTATTTTTTAAAAGACATTTCCTTGTTATTGTGAGGTCCAGGCTGGAGAGGGTGGTGAAGGGGAGAGCCACTGTCTTATAAGAGGGAGGATACTGTATACCATTGCTCTCTGGAGTGTGGTCCCTTAGACCAAGATGATTAGCATCACCCTGGGGCTGGGTAGAAATCTCATTTTGGCCAGAAACTAAATCTAGCTGATGAGAAACTCAAAAGGACAGGTTAGACCAGCAGTTTGTTGTTTAAATAAGCCCTCCAGGTGAGTCTCTTGCGCCCTGAATTTGAGAACAAGTCTCTTATCTCCTGAATACTTATTAGAACTAAAAACAGTTAGAGGCACACAGCTGTGCCCAATCAACACTTGTTGATTAAGTAGCTCCACATTTTCATAGAGCATGCTATTTTTTCCCTGTCTTTGTGAGAGGATTTAGTACAGAGTACCTTAAAATAGAGATTCCTTCTTGCATACTGAATCATGTGGTTTACGAATATTCAAAGATTTTTGTGCTCATTCAAATTTCGCTTTAAACAAGTTATAAGGGAATTCATTCATTCCTTCAGCACACATGAACCAACGGGGATCATGTCATTTAGTCTGTCTTCCTTTCTCATGGCAACTCGGATCCAGCAGAACAAGCTTGGGGTTTTCTTCTCCACCTGTGACTCATCTGAACGCTCTTGTAGCAGCTCATTTCCGAAGATCATAAATTTGTCATAGTTGCTAGTAGTTACATAGAGGTTGTTGTTCTAAACTGCAGCATAGCTGGCAAAATTTTTACAGTAAACTCATAATGATGGGAATGAAACATACTTAAAAACAATGAAAGTGTTAAAGATAACCCCCCCCAAAAAACCCCTTGATATTCTTTACTACTTTAAAAGTATAAATCATTTCTTTAAAGTTTATTTTTATGTTTGAGTATTTTGCCTGAATATCCCTATGTGCACCACGTGTATTCCTGGTGCTAGCAGGAGGACCGAAGAGGGTATTTGATCCACTGGAGATGGAGTTATAAACAACTCTGAAACACTGTGTGCTGGCAGCCAAACTGGGGTCCTCGGCTAGAGCAGCAAGTGCTCTCACCTGCTGAACCATATCTTTAGCACCTTATTGCTGGTTTTTGTTTTTTAGAAAATTTTATATATGAATACTGCATATACACAATCCCCACTACTTTCCTTTTCTGCTTTAAGTACTCCCTGTGTCCCCCTTAACCAATTCATTGTCTCTTGTACAATTGCTGTGCATATACATACATACATACATACATACATACATACATACATACATACATATACACATACAATCAAATACGGCCTGCTGAGTGTCTCTAGTGTTGCTCATATGCACATGTGTTTAGGGCTGCTTGCCATTGGGTCACCTAGCAGGGCCTCATCCCTGGAGTGGACTGATTCCCCCTTAACCTGTAGTAGGGCAGCATACATATGAATCACGTGGCTAAAGGTATTCTAATCAAAATCTAGAGATGGAGTCTGAGAGTCTGCGTTTCCAGCAAGCTTCCAGGTGATGCCGGTGTTTCTGGGTTACTGACCACATTGATGGAAGATTCTTAAAATATAGATGATAATGGTAGGAAAAAGAAAAAAAAAGAGGCATAGGATCTGCAAATGGATTCATTTGCAAAAATAATCAACTATGGGGAAATGTTACAACCCTGATTCTCTGCACATTACAGAGTGCGTAGTTTCTTGGAGAAGATTGCCTAGCTGTGCAGGACAAGCTGTGGCAATCTTTAAATCATGGAGTATTCTAGACGGTTAAGCTAGAAAAGTAATGAGATGTTAGCTTCTCGAAGCACAGTGAATTGTTGTGTTCCTTTCAGATTGCTGAATTAAGATTGACATACGTGGCTCTGAGAATCTATTCTTCACCGGTTTCCTGGGTCCTGTGACGTGGATTGGCCTCTAAGTAGATTTCCCACACTTTGAAGATAGGAGCTGTCTAAACTCTCTTAGGAGTGTAGTTAGGAGAGTAGATGGCAGGTGGGTGTTATCTAGCAGTCAACTAATTCTTCGGGCTTTCTGAAGCCTATATGTTGAGACTGCATGCAGGATTTATGTAGAGAATGCGTCCATTGAGTTAGGGTGGAATGTTTGAACATATAATCCAGAGTGATTGAGAAAGTGACCTTCCCCAAGGTTTGCTTTCCAAATCACCAGCCAATGGGTAGCTCCCAGGACCCTGGAGATGCCTCCTCTACCTGCTCCTTAAAGCCCCAACTTAAAGCAGAGGTGAAACCCTACTTCCTACACTGCAGGAGCAGTGTCTCTCAGTAATGCCCGCTGCAGAGGGCTGAACTGAGGCAGGATTAAAGCTTGTACCTCCTGCTGTTTTTCCTTCAAAATAAAAATAAAACACAAAGCTCTAGTCTAGTAGACTGCAGCCACAAAATATGGCCAGTAGGTGGCGCTGTCCAAATCAGTTCACTTCAGATGTAACTCATCGCACTAATCCCCTTGGGGATCTGGGAGAGGTTTAAATCCTTAAAGGGAATTAACACTTGAGTCGGATGTTCTCTGAAGTCCACCACCACTGCCACTTCTGCTGCTACTGTCCCCACCTGCATCCTCCTACGCCCACACCACCGCCACCACTCCCCCACCACCCACATCACCAGCACCCACCCCACCACCACCCACACCACCACCACCAGCACTACCACGCCCCCCCCACCACCGCTGCCACCCACACACCACCACCACCATGATTTCTCCTTGACCTGCACTGGGACACCGAGAAACAGAGTGTTGCATGTTGGGAAAGTGCTGTTGATCTGCACTGCATCTCTGGCTGCTTCTCTGGTGAACTGGTGAGTCGTATCTACTTTATGGATTCACATAGAGACTTAGTGGTCTGTCTTCTGGGATGGCTGTAAGAGTTGGTATCAGCGGGTATGCTAGCGTGAATTTTTAGTTGGGAGGAGATGGAGAATGGGCAGTTTTTGAGAAATCAGGGAGTTATGTTTTTTAAAAGCCTTGGTTATTTTTTTCTACTTGCAAGTTGTGCTTTTTAATGCAAAATGCATTTTTGAAAAGTTGCATTTGAGGTGAGACCAGACAACAGGAGGAGGCGAGGAGCCCAAGAAAACGGCAATTTCTTTTACATCTGTAGTTTTTCATCTTTCCCAACATGTGGTACTCATGAGCACCAGGTACTCTGGTCCCCCACTGGGACTCTGGAAGAAGGTGTCAAAGTTTTCCACACATTCAGCGCCCCTTCTCAGCTCCTGTGTGCCCGACTTCTGCTGACGGATCATTTGCTATTCAGGAGCTTCACTCTCATGGTCGCCCCTTGCTCCTGCCAATGCAATTTCCTATGCCAGAAGCATCTGCTTGCTCTGCTAATTGGAGGTGTTCTTCCTCCTGCCCGATGCCAGGCTGACCTGACACAGATGCACAATGAGAGAGCACAGAGAGTGGACAAGTGTGCAAAGGCCCAGGCACCGGGGGAGGGCCAGGGGCCAGGGCAGCATGTGGTGCAGGCCATGCAAACAGAATCTCAATGGCCTTACAGAGGTGCTCCAGCTCCTGACGCCCCTGTGAAGAATATAGCACTGGCACTGTCTCCTTATCTTGTCTGCTTTTGTGTCTCCTCTTTCCCACTGTTCTATTTTCCAGACACCAGGTGTCTGCTGGCTCCAAGGAACAAAAGCACAGAAGGGCAGAGAACTTTTAAATTATTTGCCCTTAAGAAAGTCTATCTAAGTAGTTTGGGGCATCCCATAGCTTTTCCAGGAATGACAGAGTCCCCTGACTGTAGGATTTAAAAACAACAAATCTGAGGTCCAAGGTTTTATAGATGGGTTGTTATCTCCATCCCATCAATGCACATCTTGCCTGGTTACAGGAGGATGTGGCCATTTCAGGTTCCGTGTCCTCCGTTGCTAGGCGTCTTAGCTAGTCACCCACATAGATTTCTGGGAGGTTCCCTTGTCTTAGGTTTCTGGCTCATCTCAGAGCTGACCCCCACCCCCAATTTCAGTTCTCTTTCCCTCAGTCCTCTCTGCACTCAATCCCTCCTGTTCCCCTCCCCACCACCTCTCCCCCCCAGTTCCCTCCATTCACCTAAGATGTCTGTATTATTTCCTCTTTTGAGACAGATTCAGGCCTCCTCCTTCCAGGCCTCCTTGTTACTTAGCTTCTTTGGGTCTGTGAATTGTGGCATGGCTATCCTGTACTTTATGGCTAATATCCATTTATAAGCAAATAAATATCACGTGTGTCTTTCTGGTTCTGGGTTACTTCACTCAGGATGATCTTTTCTAGTTCCACCCATTTGCCTGAAAATGTCACAATGTCCTTGTTTTTAATAACTGTTTTTAATACGCAATTCCATTGTGTAAGTGTACCATATTTCCTTTACCCGTTCTTCAGTTGAGGGACATCTAGATTGTTTCCAGTTTCCAACTACTACAAATAAAGCTGCTATGAACATATTTGAGCAAATGTCCTTGTGGTATGGTAGAACATCTTTCAGGTATATACCCAAGAGTGGTATAGCTGGGTTTTGAGGTAAAACTGTTCCCAATTTTCTGAGAATCGGCCAAATTGATTTTCAGAGTGGTTGTACAAGTTTGCATTCCCACCAGCAATGGAGGAGTGTTCCCACTGCTCCACAACCTTTCCAGCATGTGCTGTCACTTGAGTTTTTGATCTTAGGATTGTGACTGGTAGAAGATGGAATCTCAGAGTCATTTTTGTTTGTATTTCCCTGATGACTAGGGACATTGAGCATTTCTTTAAGTGCTTCTTGGCCATTAGATTTCTCGGTTTAACTGTGTACCCCATTTTTAAGTTGGGTTATTTCTTTCTTTGATGTCTAATTTCTTGAGTTCTTTATGTATTTTGGACATAGACCTCTGTCCTATGGTGGACATAGACCACCAACTATAGGGTTGGTGAAGATTTTTCCCATTCTGTTGGCTGCTGTTTTGTCCTATTTACAGTGTCCTTTGCCTTACAGAAGCTTTGGGGTTTCATGATGTTTCATTTATTAATTGTTGATTTTAGAGTCTGAGCTGTTGGTGATCTGTTCAGGAAGTTGTTTCCTGTACCAATGAGTTCAAGGCTGTTCCCTACTTTCTCTTCTATTAGATTTAGTGTGTCTGGTTTTATATTGAGATCTTTTATCTTCTTAGACTTGGGTTTTGTGCAGGGTGATCAATATGTATCCATTTGCATTTTTTACATGCAGATATCCACTTAGACCAGAAACATTGTTGAACATTTTCTCCATGGCTTTTCTTCTTCTTCTTCATTTTCTTCTTCTTCTTCTTCTTCTTCTTCTTCTTCTTCTTCTTCTTCTTCTTCTTCTTCTTCTTCTTTTTCTTCTTCTTCTCCTCCTCCTTCTCCTCCTCCTCCTCCTCCTCCTCCTCCTCCTCCTCCTCCTCCTCCTCTTCTTCTTCTTCTTCTTCTTCTTCTTCTTCTTCTTCTTCTTCTTCTTCTTCTTCTTTTCTTTTTTTGGTAAAAAATCAAGTGTCCATAGGAATGTGGGTTTATTTCTAGGTATTTTGATCCATTTGATCCACCTGTCTGTTTTATGTCAGTGCCATGCAGTTTTTATTACTATTGCTCTGTAGTATAGTTTGAAATCATGGATGGTGATACCTCCAGAAGTTCTTAACCTTCTACCCAAAATTTGTCCTGCTTATAAAATGTTCAGGGATAAAGACGGAACAGAAATTAAGGGAATCGCCACCCAATGACTTGCCCAACTTGAGACCCATCCCAGGAAAGACAGCCAAGCCCCAAAACTATTAATGACATTCTGCTATACTTGTAGGCAGGAGCCTGTCACTGTTCTGAGAGGTGTCACCCAGCAGCTGATGGAAACAGATACAGATATCCACAGCCAAACATTAGGTGGAACTCAGGGAATCTTGTGGAAGTGAAGGAAAGGAAAGATTGAAGGAGCCAGAGAGGTCAAGATAAGGATTCTTCTGCCTGTGAAATGAGTTAATTAAAGACATGTTAAAGTATTTAAATGTACCCTCTCTACTTCCTCTTCCACTGTCTATTCTATTTCCATATCTAAGTGAGATTCAAGGAAAGCCTCCCTTGGGCCCTTCTTGTTACTTAGCTTCTTTGGGTCCAGTGATTTGTAATGTAATTATCCTGTAATAGATTGCTAATATCTGCTCATAAGTGAGTACACACAATGTATGTCTTTCGGGTTCTAGGATACCTGGCCTGGGGTGATGTGGGCGCTGGATAGGAGACGGTGTAGGGAAGGAAATGGGGGGTGGGGAATCAGATGTGGAGAGAGTGAGGAGGGAAAGTTTGAGGGCCTGGAGAGAAAAGGGAAACCGAAGGTGGGGGCATCACTGAGACAAACTCGAGACCAGTGACAGGGTAGGCAACAGAGAGGATAAGGGGATGTCTCTAGCTGAGCCTCCTAGCAGCTGGGGACCTGAGACGGAGAGGGCTACCTTCTAGCCAGGCAGGACCTATAGTGGCAGGAGGGAAACACCAATCTACCTACAAAACCTTCAAACCAAAATTTACCCTGCCTACAAATGTGCAGAGATAAAGATAGAGCCTGAGGGAATGACCAACCACTGCCTGGACCCACTTGAGACCCATGGGAGAGAGCCAGCCACTGACCATATTAATGATACTCCACTATGTTTACAGACAGGGGCCTCACTTAACCGTTCTCTGAGAGCCCCCACCCTCACCTCCAGCAGCTGATGGAATCAGATGCTGAGACTCACTGCAAAGCATTAGGCGGGGCTCTAGGAGTCCTGTGGAAGAGTGGGAGGGAAAGAGTGAAGGACCTAGAGGGGACAAGAACGCTGCAACAAGACCAACAGAGTCAGGAGGCTCATAGAGATGGAAGCACTGACTAAAGGACATGCATGGACTGGGCCTAGGCCCCTACACATGTGTATCAGATGGGCAGCTTGATCTTCATGTGGGTCCCCTAGTAGGTTGAGCTGGTGCTTTCTATGACATGGACTCTGTTGCCTGCTTTTGATCACTTTTCCCTAGCTGGGCTGCCTTTCCTGGCCTCGGTAGATGAGGAGGAGCTCAGTTCTGATGTAACTTGATGTGCTGGAGTGTGTTGGTGTGGGGTGTCCTCCCCTTTTCTCAGGACAAGGAGAAGGGGATAGGATGAAAAGGGTGGAAGGGAGGGACCAGGAGGAGAGGAGGGAGAGGGCTGTGATCAGGACATAAAATGAATATATAAATTAATATGTATATATATATTATATATATAGTATTTTGAACCTGTTTTAACTATGTGTGTTTTACAATTTTTTATTTAATTAAAATATAAATATAATCATAAAAAGTATTTAAGTGTAGGTTTATTGGGAGCAGCTCTCAGTGGGTTCACAGGTTTCAAAGAATGGGACAAAGGAAGTAGCATTCAGGAGGAGACAGAAAAGCAGTGAGCAAGAGAGAAAAAGTGTGGAGAGAGAGAGAGACAGACAGACAGACAGACAGAGAGAGACAGAGAGAGAGACAGAGAGAGACAGACAGAGAGAGAGAGAGACAGACAGACAGAGAGAAACTGACAGAGAGAGAGAGAGACAGAGAAACAGACACACACACACACACACACACACACACACACAGAGAGAGAGAGAGAGAGAGAGAGAGAGAGAGAGAGAGAGAACAGAGAGGACAGGAACCAAAATGTTGTCTGGGCTATATAGTGAAGATCCTCTGTAGGAGGGGAAGACTTCCCTGCCCCTGGGCTGGAAAGTTCTGGGTCAGGGGAGAGGGCAAAGTAAGCCAGCCACACTCAGTACAGGTAGGGACTGACTGAGGGATGCTGGGATAACCTGGAGCCAGGTCAGCCTTGCTCCTCAGCCTCCTGGGTCTGTAGCCCAACAGAGAGACACCACAAGAAAACCCACAGAATCAACTAAGCTGGGCCCATAGGTCTCACAGCGACTGAACCATCAACCAAAGTCCATGCCTGGGATGAACGTATTCCCCTTACACATGTGTAGCAGATGTGCACCTTGGTCTTCATGAGGGACCCCTAACAACTGCAGCAGGGACAGTCTCTAATCCTGTCGCCTGCCTTCCTCCTACCTGGGCTGCCTTATCCAGCTTCAGCAGGAGAGGAGGTTACTAGTCCTATTGCAAATTGATATGCCAAGGGGGGTTGCTATCCATCAAAGGCCTCCCTTTTTCTGAGGAGGGGAGGGGGAGGGGAGAGGAAGGGACTGGGAGGAGAGGAGGGAGGGATGCTGCGATCTGGGTGTAAAGTAAATAAATAAATGAATGAATGAAAAAAAAACCTACAAATCTATGCAAGTGTGAGCAGTGGCGGCTGAGATCTGAAGCATACGAGCTGCCTATTGGGTTTCTGGAAGCCAAGGCCAGGAGAAAGCCAGCAGGAAGTCAGTGCTCAGGAGAGGTTCCGGGACTGCCTGTGCTATGCCCGGGTGCTTTGTCCACAGGGCTGCTGCCAGCTGTTCCTATTTTTTGGGAGTGGTTTGAGAACTAAGTGACTGAGATGCTATTTAAGAGCACCTTGGAGGCCGGCTCTGCCTCTGGGAGTAGTGTTTGTGTGGTCCTGCCACTGGGATGTGTATCCAGGTGTGGGTTAGCACCTACTGGGATGCTGAGAGTCCAAGTGTAGGACTGAGATGAGCCACACTGACCGCTCATCCAGTCAAACACCTAGAGGAAGGAGGGGGTCTTCAATACAACTTGCAGAGCTGGGTGAAGCAGGCTAAGCATTGGTGTCTAGGCTCTGGGAGGTCTGGGGCTCCAGTCAGAGTCTGGGGCTGTATTGCTGCTGGGGGAGGGGTGATACAAGACTGAGCACTGACCCAGTCTTAGGTTTCCTCTTGCTGCAGGAATGACCTTGCAGAGGCCTTTCCTTGCACCTCAGCTCCTCATTGGTAAAAGGATCTGGTGGCTGGTTTGGTTTTTTTTTTTTTTGCGGGTGGGAGGGTCATGTGGAATATTGACAGTATAACTGTCCAGTAGCCAGACAGTATGGCATGAAGTCTTGAGCTCTTTCACTTGGGAGAATCAAGTATCGATGGGAGACAAAAATGTGAGCAGTTCCTGAATCATTTCATCAGAAGCTGTAGGTGATTTAAAGATTGGATTCCCAGACCTCAGCTGAGCAGCGGAGATGAACGTGTTAGGTGTGGATTGGAAGCTGGAGATCTGCCTGACTCAGTCTGGGTTCATGTGACGCCTTAGAGAGACCAGCAAAGTGTGTCAGGTGGAGGCCTGGAAACCATCACTCGTGAAAATTCACAAGGCACAAAAACCAGAGAAAAAGGCTGTTAACCTGTCTGGAGAATGGATGTACTTGATATTGACTGACTTAGTATTCCCGGAGTGGAGTGTGGGGTTTCATTGTGGACGGGGGTGGGGTGGGGTGGGGTGGGGTGAGGTGGGTGGGAGGGTCCTTGTTCAGAGGTCACAGTAGCTGTTCTGTGGAACTCTGTAGGGCTGGTGCTCCTCTGGAGTTGGCTCTAACTTGTAGGAGCATGTGTGGCAGCTCTGCCTAGTCTGAACTTTGGAATGTTTTAGTCACCGTGATTTTAAAAAGTAAAAGGAAAGCCACTGAAATACTTTCTTAAATAAGTTCTTTTATGACATGGAGTATATACACAACTATTATGTTAACATGTAACCAGCATAAAGTTATTCATGTAATGTTCGGCTTTCTTTTTTTCTGTGTGTCCCCACTCTGGTGCATGTACTTTACATTTGCAACACACCCAGTTGGCTCGTTCAGTCCTGGCTAAGCACCCAGTGTCTATGGCTGGTGGGTACCATGTTGGATAATGGATAGCTGTGAGGTATTAGTTACTTAAGGCACTGTTCCAAAGCCAGATGCACGAGCACTGGGGAGCTTTAGAAGCACTTTCAGGCTCCACCTTGAACTACTGCATTCGAATTTGCACTTAGCACCATCCCAGGGGATCTGCACATATTAAAGTAGAGTAGTGTTGGATTAGATGCTCCATCTTCCAGTTGTAAGGTTTTTCCATCCCTCGAGTTCTCTGTGGATGCAGCTAAGCATAGGGACCCTGTGCAGGAAAGCGTAATAAAAAGAACGTCGCCCGTGAACCGGCTGGTTGGCCTCTGACTCTGTAAAGGGACTGTGGGATCCCTGGGCAGAGGACGGACACATCATTCTGTAATGAATGTTGTAATTTGAATCTTGGCCAGGGGTTGATCTCTGCTCTTAAATGTGCTGAGGATTTCGTGGCTACCGGCTGCTGCTGAGGCTAAAGACAAGATGCTGTCTGTTGCTACTCAAATAGCTTCCTGATCTTCCTGCTTTCGGAAAGTAAAATACCAGGAGTTCTCACCGATGGAGGGGTCAGAGGGCAGGTGCACAAACAAGGTTATAAAGAGGTATAGGGACTGAGTCTGGACCCCACAGAGATTTTACACATGTGAATTGACACCACCGAAGCTCCTTGGCCCTGAGGTGGGGATCAGGAGGCCAGTGTGGAAAGGGAAATAGCTGACCGATGGAGACTGACCCTGATTCTAAAGGTTGCCTTTGGGCCATGTGTCGTAAATATTGCCTTCTAGAACCTTCTAGAACATCTCAGATTCCTTCTCTGGGCTAGGAGTATATGTCTGGCCTGGAAAAGGGACAAACAACCTCAGGCTAAGGCCTGGGACGTTTCTATACAAGGATGCTGATAGGGTAGGCAACTCCACACTGAACTCTGGGCACCACGTTCCATACTTGTCAAATCTGTTTTCTACAATAGTGGTTCTCAGCCTTCCCAATTCTGTGAGCCTTTAATACAGTTCCTCATGTTGTGGTCGACTCCCGACCATAAAATTATTTTCATTGCTACTTCATAACTGTAATTTTGATCCTGTTATGAGTTGTAATATAAATCTCTCTGTGTTTTCCTATGGTCTTAGGCGACTCTTATAAAAATGCCACTTGATTTCCAAAGGGGTCACGACCCACGGGTTGAAAACCTCTGCTCTAGAGCCTTATATTAACTTGTTGGTCTTAATACTTCTGTCCCTGTAGTGGGAAGAGGGTTGATGCCGTGCCTGTCATGTGGCGGGGATATATGGACAGTGACTTCAACCGGAGGGCTCTCGTTTACCTGTATGCCGTCCTTCATGCTCAGCAGATCACCTTCCCACACAGAGTTGTGAGACTAGCCATAGGACACAGGTTCCTTCCTGCCTCCCGGGTGCCTCTGTGATTAAGTTCTGGGAAGGAACCTGAGCCATTTTAACTAGGCTTCCTGGAGCTGAGACCCAGCTGTTAATTGTGTTGTCCCTCACACAGTCTGCTGGCCCTCTGGGGACATGGGTTTCATCAGCCATCATCCTCATCAATCTTTTTCTTTTCTCCCCCCATCTCTGACTCTCTCCTTACCCTACATTGTGCTACTCTTCCATTCCCAGGGACTCAAACTCTGTTTCCTTCACTACATCATCTATGCCTTTGCCTCTTGCTGAGAAAGCCTTCCTCCACCATTTCTTCAAACCGTCCTAGGAGCTGAAGGCTCAGGCTACTGTCGTCTCTTCCTGGAAGCCTTTACTGACAGTTCTGCTTTATCAAATCTACTTTATGCCAGACTTCTGTGGTACCATTTCAGCAGTCGATAAGTAAAAACAAACAAACAAACAAACAAACAAACAAACAAACCTATTGACATATATCCTGACCCACTGGAGACATGGAGGACACAGGTGAACCGGATGGACATGCCCTTTGCCAGAGATTCTGGGAAAGAAGGCATATTTCTAGGAAACCATTTCCAGAGCATACTAAGTTAATTGGGAATGTGAAAGTGCTGGGAATAGCTCTGACTTCTGGGGGAGTGTCTCCCACAGAGTGTTGCCCTCAGGGAAATGTTCTTGGAGAAGGAGCTCTCAGCCCAGCTCTGAAGGATGGGTATACAAGCCCTGCATGTGTGGCCTTCCGGAATGAGGAGGGGACAGGCGTCAAATCCCAGGAGATGTCATGGGCACATGCTGTTTTCTTGGTTGACATTAATTAATCTGCCATTGTCCTCTTAGTTAGACTGTGAGCTCATTGAAGGCACAAAAACTCACTTCTTTTTGACTCGGAGAGTGGGTTTAAAAGGATTTCTGAGCAGGTTAACCTGCATTAGTTGATGGAAATCAGCTGTGCTGAGCCTACTTACACTATGGGAATTGGCAAATGCTTTAAATTCGGACAACTCCTCCTGTCAAGGAACTGGTGTTTAGCCATTTAGTAGCACAGACTGCAGCTGCCAGGGTGCTGGGGATACAGAGTAAGAGACGGCAGGCTGGGGAGGAAGGTGCCTCGGAATGGGGGTTAGTCGCTACAGTATGTTATCAGTCAAATTATTTAGCTTGTCTGACCTTTGTTTCTCTATGTGTCAAAGGAGATATCTAGACATATCTGAAAGGATGGATCTAGAAGGTGAGTGGCAAAAAGGTATTGAAACTAAAAGCTCCAGCTTGGGCTAGATAGACCAGTCCAAAGTTGTTACTCTTCCCCTTAAATAGTTGCTCAATAAAACTTGAGAACTGACATTCTCCATCCTGTCTTCCTTTTTAAAAGGTTTTGACCATAGTTTTTTTAACTCTGCCTTATAGACTGTGATGTTATCTCTGTTTAATTGTATAAGCTACCCCCTATCTTTCATGGCATGATTGTGTGGGTTGCTTGCATGTGCCTCCTTCTCTCTGTCCTCACAGCTCTCTCACATGTGCCCCCTCCCCTCTGTCCTTCCAGCCCTCACATGTGCCCCTCCCCTCTGTCCTCAGAGATCAGCCTTTCTTCTAGGTGAATAAACTTCTCCTTCCTCAGGGCAGTGGAAGGCAGCTTCCCTGATTCCAGGAGGTTCCCTCTTATTTATCCACTTCACCAGCCTCTGTTATTAGCCAGCCTGCCTCCGAGGGCACACAGCCCGGCTGCAGCCCCTCTGTCCTGCACAACCTGGGCTGAGACTGCCGCCGTTTCCCCAGGAAAAGGAAAGCCCATGCTATCCCTTGCAGGGCATCTGTGGCGTGTTGATTATTTAAGGATAATATTTCTGGCAGTGGAGCAAACGAGGCGGGAAATGGCTTTCGCGGGTGATTAAATGCTGAGATGATGTGGCAGCTTCCGTCTGTGGCCGTGAGCTGCAAGTACCTGACAAGAAAAAAAAAAAAAAGATGTGACCAGGAGGTTTTCTTTGAACCTTGGTTACGAGGGCTGATGGAAGTGAGCCATAACACTTAGAACTGGGATCTGAAATCAAAAGGTTTCAAGGGGTGGCCAACGTGGATCCTGGGCTGCCATTGTTAGAAACCAGGGTGCAACCTTACCTGGGTTAATTTCAGTCTCTTCCTTAGTTTACCTCTCCATGCACAGATGGGATTTGACCGATATCCAGCAGTCCTCTCAACACTGAGATCCTGTGATTTTATGAACTTCCCCAGTAAGCAGAGACATTCCTATTTGGGCTTGTTTTATGTTCTAATTCCCAAGGACATATTTCTAGTGGACTGTACTCCGGGGACTCTAATTATTTCTTCTTAGCCTAGAATAATTTTAACAAGGAGGAAGTAAGCTATGGGGAGCCTAGTGTTGGATGTGTGTGTTCTATCTTATAGTCCTTGGGGGAATTTGGTTTAATCCAACCAGCATTTAGGACGGGTTTACTCTCAGGATGAAGCATGGTGTCCTGGAAGCTACATGAGGTTTGGAAATGAAACTCCACCTCCATTTAAGATTTGCTACTTGTTAGCTGTGACCTTGGCACACAGTGAGCCAAGCTCCCAAGGTCTTGCTCATAAAATGGGGGTCTGCAGAGTCCCCTCCTCACTGAGGAGCCAGTTGGGGAGTGCGAGTGAGTCCTTATCAATGCATATTAGTGCCAGACATGGCGAACCTTTGCACCTTGAGACAAGACAGTGGTATTTACAAAGTCTACAGAGCTCAAGGTCAGGTGCCACACAGTTGAGTTATAAAAAACAAAAATCTCAACAAATTTCAAACGAACTTTTGATTTTGTTTTGGGGCAAGTGGCTGCAGGTCATGGTTTAGATATGCCTGTTGGTGCTTTTCTTGTTGCAGAGGGCAGGCTGGGGTTTACTTGTTAAGAGTGTAAAATGTAGGGTTATCTAGAGACTGCTGTCTGCAGGACCCCTGTTGATAAGGCCCACAGACCTCAGTGTTATCCAGAACCACCGAAGGTGGTGGCTACTGCAGAAGAGTGTGGGAGACAGGTTAAGATCTCAGTTCTTTGAACTAGAAAGCCAACAGCCAGTGACACCCTGGTAACAACCAGGAAAAGAAAACTCATTCATCTGGGGCTGGTTCTGTTAACAAATAACAGACCGCGTTAGCTGCTCCTGGCTTTGGAGTGGCTTTTAGACCATCTCCCTATCGGCAGCATCCTTGAGAACTGCCCTGCAGAACTTCACTGGCGTCTTGTTTCTGGTGCTGCATTAACGCTACGGTGCTGCGAGTCGAGTCAATACACTAGAAGAAGAAACAGCCCCTGAATCGAGGGATCAATTTGCTGGGACACAGAGAGCTTGTTCAGACAGCAGACAGGTAAGACAAAGAGATTAGCCCTGGAAAGGAAAGGATGGACCCTCACCCTCTGCCCTTCCTTGGCTTCTTTGTTGTCGTTAAGCCAACAACCTGTGAAGTATTGTCCTAACGAGTGAAGATGGTACTTGTATCTGAAAGATTCCAGTTGGGCTGAGGAGGGAGACGTGTAGGTAAGTGTTCTCAGCAAAGTGTTTGAGGTGCTTAGTTCACTGGGCCTGAGTGTGAGGGCTGGGTAGAGGAGGCACAGGTGAGGGGGTCTGTCTGGCTGCCAGAGATATGCGTGATTGGAAGGAGACTAGAGAAAAGGTGCATGGAGCTGAAGACGTCTGGGAAGGCGTTCTCAGGGAATGAGCCCCTGTTGTTACTGGAGGACTCGCTCAGGTGGTGCTGCTGTTCTGTAGCACTCTCAAGGCCTGCAAGGGGGGGCGTGTCTTAGGTATATCTTGTATTTTGAGCTCTTTCTGTTCTGCTATCTCCAGTGTTGCTAAACATCGCAAGGGTGGTGGTCACGGTTGGCAGAAGCCCTTATCTGAAAGTCAGTTACATTTGCCTTTTGAAAGTGAGACAAAATATTTATGCTTAATATGAATAATACTTGGGTAATTTTGTTGTTGGGTTTTGTCTTAGTCAAGGTTCTATTGCTATGAAGAGACACCATGACCATGGCAACGCTTATTAAGGACAACATTTCATTGGGGCAGGCATACAGGTTCAGAGGTTTAGTCTATCCTCATCATGGCGGGAAGCATGGCAGCACGCAGGCAGACATGGTGCTAGAGAAGGAGCAGAGAATTCTACATCTGAACTGGCAGGCAACAGGAAGAGAGAGACACTGGACCTGGCTTGAGCTTCTGAAACCTCCAAGCCCAGCCCCCCTCAGTGACACAGTTCCTTCAACAAGGCCACACCTACTCCAACAAGGCCACATCTCCCAATCCCTGTCAAGTAGTGCCACTTCCTAAAGACCAAGCATTCAGATATTATCAGCAGATGAGCATACGGGGGTCATTCTTATTCAAAATACCATGGGTTTTTGGATAAGTTTTTTCCCCTTGGTCACACTTTGCTTGTGAAATACAATTAATTTAAAATGGAATTAAGTGTCTGTCCCGTGTAGCACATCATTGCCAAATAATCACATCAGATATGGTTTGTGATGAAGGATGTCTTTGTACCTCTTTTGAAGGACAGTCCTGAATCCAAATTACTTATTTTTTAACTTTTTAAAAAGATTTATTTATTTATTATGTGTGCCTGCATGCCAGAAGAAGGTACTAGATTTCAGTATAGATGGTTGTGAGCCACCATGTGGTTGCTGGGAATTGAACTTAGGACCTTTGGAGGAACAGCCAGTGCTCTTAACCTCTGAGCCATCTCTCCAGCCCCCAAATGACTTGTGAAAACCACCCACAACTGTTTGTTGGGCACCTAAGGCCACTGAAGTAGGTTACATTCCCTAAGAACCTGGCCAGGAGAAAACTACAGCAACCTTATGTTTCAGGGGTCAGAGGAATGTTTCTGTACCATCTTCACCATAGTAAAAACATAAACACTCAAAACTGCTTCCTCCTCAGGGAGAAGATCAGTGAAACCTCACAGAGCCCCACAGAGTTACACAGCTTTTAGTTAAATGAAAACAGAGAGGGGTGGGGAGGGAAAGGGGGAGGCAGACTCTTAGGGTGAGGGAAAGGAGCGGGGTGGAAGGGCTAGCGGCTTCATTGGGTCTTCCACATCCACAGGTCACTTGGTACCTTGCATTGCAGGTGTCTGTCCTTGGCTGACTGTCCAAGGATCCTTACAGAATTGCATCCTCACAGTTAGAAGACTCGTCTGGGATTGTTCTCTGCTTTGAGGGACCCAGAACTCAGGTGTTCCCCACCCCCTCCTCCGGTACTCTTGTTTAGCTTTATCATTTATAAATGAAGAGATTGAGGAGCTATTCACTGTCTGCTGACAGCTGCATGGGATGCAGGATGCTGCGTGTAGTTCCCGGGAGGGAGTGGATGCACAGCCTCCCACTGAGCTGGAGCCAGGTGTGAACAGAACCATGCATGTTCCTATGTTCCTGCCCATTCCCACTTGCTGCAGCCCCGTTGACAGGTGTGAACCGAGGGGACATGGGACTCCCGCCGGCAAGGATTTCATTTTCAGCCCTGGTCTCCTCTGCCTCTCATCACAATGGCTCTCAACTGTGAGCAATTTTGCCTCCTTGGGGACATTTGGAGATGTCTGGGGACATTCATCACAACTGGCAAGGAGCTGCTACTGGCCCCTAGTGGGAAGAGAAAGAGGATACGTGATACATCTGTGGTGCACACTATCCCACAACAACCATTTTGCCTCAAACATCAATAGTGCTGAAGGTGGATGCTCTGCCTGTCTCACTTTGGTGTAGCTGGCAAGGGGGAGTGGGGGAGGGGGGCGGGGCATGGATTGGGAAGGGATGGCAGATCAGTGTACCAGCAGTGAGGATGTTGGTGCCATTTTGGGCTGAGTTTGCTTTTGTTTTATAAAGGCTGTGGCCTACTCAGGCACTGGGATGATTTGTCAAGCTTGTTAGAAATAGCTCTGGGGAGCTGGCTCAGTGGGTAAGGTGCTAACCACATGAGCTCAGTGGAGTTTGGTTCCCAGCACCTATGTCAATTCTCTACAGTTATGGTGGTTCTGCCCCAGGTGGTAGAAACTGGAGATCCCCAGAGTGATTCTGGCTAGTTACATGAGCCAAATTGTAAGCTCTGGGGTCGAGAGGGATTGGTCAGCTAGAGTAATCTCTGAGACACCTGATGTTGGCTTCTGTTTTTTACAAGTACGCACACACAGAAATGCATGAGTGTCTGCATACACATGTGCACGTACACACATGCAAACATAAATAGACACATGCACCCCTCTATAAACACACACACACACACACAAACACACACACACACACAGAGAAATGTGTGAGTATCTGCATACACATGTACATGTACACACATGCAAACATAAATACACACAGGCACCCCTCTACACACACACATACACACACACACACACACACACACACACACACACACACACACACACGAATAGAACCAAACAGCAGGCCACAGCAGTGTCCCTTGGACCCAGTCTGTGAGTTTTAGATGCGATCTCCCTGGAGGCTGGCTTGTGAATCTGCTTGGCTTCTTGTCTCTGAAGGTGATTCTGTCACTGGTTTTAGTTAACAGTGGATTCAGTAGCAATGGTGCCTGTACAGTTCTTATTTACCCGTTCAAATAAATCTGGATTTTAATCTCAGCTCTGCCACTTAGCATCTGTGTGACCTTGGTCTGTATGGTCTTGTCCTGAAAAGTGGGACAGTCCTATCCACCTCAAGGTTTGCAGCGAGCATGTGGTGAGATCGCATATGTCAAAGCTCCTGGCTCAGCTCCTAGTTGGCAGGAAGCATTCGTCCCTGTCAGATGTGCTTCTGTGTTTGGGATAGCCATGCTAACTCACCAGCCCCTTAGATGGCAAGCATCATGGTAAATGCCTATAGAGTGTCTTTCCTCCTTAGTTTCACAGTGACCTCGCTTTTAGAGCTGGGACACTTGTGCATGCTATGTGTGAACAGAATAAAATACCTTCCCTGAGAAGTCCACATCCTAGGGCCCGGAGTCAGTGACTGTCCCTTACTTGGCCAAGGGACTTTATAGATATGATAATGCTAAGAATATTGAGATATCAGTTATTAAGGAATGTTTGGGTGGGTACGGTATAATCATGATGATCATAGAAAAAGAGAGACAGGAGATCAGAAGTAGGAAGCCAGTGATCAGAGAGACTTGGCAAAGGGTAGCTAGTTAGGGAACCTCCAGCCTCCAGAAGAGAGGCCAGAGAAAGAATGGTGCCTCTCCCGCCCACCTGCGCCCACCTTGGCTTTCTCCATAAGACCCCTCTGACTTGTGACTTCCAGAGTTAGAGGGAAATAAACCTGGGTTGTTTTCAAGCTCTGAGTTGCAGTGATTTGTGATAAGTGCTGTAGAAAACCAGTGTGCTCGCTATTATTGTGTCATCACCAGGGAGTCTGGTCCTCCGTTGCTAGATTCCCAATGCCAGGCATTGAACCAGTGAAAACAAAGTCTTACAGCTACTCTCCGAGCCTTTCGTTGAAGCATACACACATCTGGAAATGGCTGAGAAGCAGCAAGTTGAATATGAAACTAGATCAGAAGTTCAGGCAGGAAGAGTGAGTTCAGGCAAATTCAAGTCTATCCTGGGCTAAAGAGCGAGGTCAAGGCCTTGTCAAGCAACTCACTGAGCCATTGTGTTAGAATTAAAGAAACAAAACGCAAAAGGTGTAGGTCAGTGGTAATACTTGGCTTAGGATGCGTAAGGCCCTGGGCTTGGTCTCTGATATTAGCAAAATTAAAAAAAATAAATCTTCCCACCTGGTACTATTTATGCAGCTCCAAGAAGGAAGTGGGAAGTCTGCCCAATTCTGATGTCTCAGTGGAAACTCTGTAAAGACATCTCCTTATCCTGAAAACAAAGGCTTCTTTCTTGTGCGGTGATCCGCTGGCCTCTTGGATGTTGATCCCTTTGTCCGCTCTTCTGCCCTCTCCTTTCCCCACATGGGAAACTCCTGCCACTGCTGACACTTTTCAGGAGCAGTCTTGCCTCCCGGTGACACTGATGAGAGAGGATGTCAGGCAAGGTCCTTCTTCATTGCCAGTCTCTGCCAACCACACCCCACAACACCACACCACGGTCCATCTGGGACGGCCTTGAAAGTGCTGAGCACTGAGCCTATTAGATGTCTGGATTGTTTAAGGAGATGTGCATGCCATTAACTTGCCATTTGTCCCAGGGAGGCTTGACATACATATTAACGTATGTACTTACCTCACTACTTTGCTTATTGGAACGTGGAAAGAAGCAGAGAATGGGGCAGAGGAAGGGGTCAGGGAGGGACAAAGAGTTGAGTTGGCTGCCTTACAGAGGCTTGGAAAGAGTTATGCAGAAAAAGGAGAGGGGAGGCAAATTAAGAAAATAACCAAGAGTAATTTGATAGCAGCATATTTTTGGCTCCAAGACACTGTGAATTGGGAACGCAGGAGAAGTAGCATGTCACACGTTCTGAGGCATCTGTGAGCCGCACATCCCAATATGATCACTATAATTATAATAATAATAAATGTTCCCTCATGGTGTGACTTGTGGAGGTCACCCTGAGATGAGAAAGTGAAGAGGAAGGGAGGTGGGAAGGAAGCTATTAATAAACCTCACACACAGCCCCCAAGTTCTCTTCCTTTCCCAACACTGAGCCATTCTTTCCAGCCCCATGGACCCTGCTTTGATGACCTAGGAGCCATCTGGTGTGGTATCAGTAACTTGGGGTAGCTGCGCTGACTTTCAAATGGCTTGTTTTGTTAGGAGGAAGGCCGGTTCTTACTCCTGTCCTTGGTTGGACCCAGCAGGACCTCTGATCCCAAAATACTCTGCTTTTTTTTGAGGTTCCAAGGTCGGAATCAAGACCTCTAAGAGGGATGTAAAGCAGGACTGTTTCTGCTGAGATATGCTGACCTAGAGCTCTGAAACAAATTATGTTTGGATGGAATCAGACCAGAGCTGTGCATCACTGGAGAGTTACCTGTGTCTGGTCAAGCATCAAACGGTTGTTCAGCGCCTGATAGATGCCCTTTATCTTATGGGGAGTGGAGGGAACAGAAGTGACATATAAGGTGTCTCTGCAGGAGCCTACTGTCTCTGAGAAAGACTACTAACAGGCAGACCTTAGTGATCCAGTGTTAATATAATCAAAACTGCTAGGAGCAATACTCTGCAACAGCAAAGAGTGATATTGTTATGCATGTATTATAGCACTATATTGGCTTCTAAAGATGGTAAGTGGGAAGCACTGCTCTCCTAGAGATTGTGCCTTACACAGAAAGTGTGTGTCACTGGAGATGACAGATAGTGGAAGACCTGGTAGGCAGGTGCAGGAGCGGGGCGGTCTAAGGTGCAGGGCATATATTCTCTCTCAGACCTCACCTTTGCATCTCATGAGTCCACTGTGACTCATCTACCCAGAGAAGTTAAGTAGCTTGTATATGTCACACAGCTGGTCTGTGAAAGATGGGGCTTCGAACCCTTTGTGATGCTAATCAGGGCCAGGACTTGGTCCAACCCACCCCGCAGCTGCCTCGGCAGAGAACTTCTTCTACTCACGTGTGTCTCTGTGCTGTATGTTCCCAAAGTTCATGCACGTTGGTCTGCCTCTTTGATTGGCATGGGGCAGGGAGTGTACAAAGGAGATAGACCAGGTTTCTTCAGGGCCTCTCAGCTGGTGTGTTAGGAGGGCTTCTGAGAGAACTCATGACTGTGAGGTCCTTCCTAACTGCCAAGGACCAGGTGTCCTTTGCTTATTGCAGGACCAGAAACAGTTACAATGGTACCCTAGTGCCCCTATTCCTTCTTGCTGCTGTCTGGCTACACTGGGTCCTGGCAGTGGTCCTGCTATTTGGTGTTGCAGCACATCTTCCTGCTCATCTCTCTACCCTGAGCACCTCTGGGTCTTCCCCATTGTGCTGACATTGTTTAGCTGCGGAACTCCCTGAAGTTGAGGAGCAGAGATGAGTTCTGGGATGCATTGTTGGCCTTGGGTCTGTCTGTGAAGTCACACGTGCTAGTGTGCATGCACAGCCACACACCTGCTTAGGCCGGATGTTTTCAGCACAGACGGCAGACAACACAAGCGTTCAAGTTGGAATCTTACATGGGTCGCTTGCAATACCAAGTCAACTTTACAACACCTCTTATGATGTTGCCGGTGGCTGGCAGTCACTGTCATAGTTCTGTGTGGTTCACCCTGGGCCCTGGGCTGTTGATTTGGCTGAAGAATGTGCTATCTCGTCCTCAGGCTCCATCACCTACTTTGGGCATGTCTTTTATTTTATCTGGGCTGCCTCCCCTGAGGGAAAGGTTGGACTTTGGGAAGTAGGTGGTATGGATGAGACCCAACCTTCAGGATTGTGTCATCTCCTAAGAACTGTCTTCTCTGGACATCGGGCCAATGAAACCTAACGTATAACTACTTGTTTTAAACTAGAAGGAGCCGTAGAAGTGTCTGGCTCATCTCTTTCATCAGTGCAGTCACTACAGCCTCCCGGGGTCACTAATCTGACACCAGATCCTTGCAGAATGAGGCTGGTACTCCATTCCAAGCCACTTTATTCTCCTGTATAATAAAAAAAAATACTCCTTCGAAACAGATCCAGTTTGTTTTAAATTATGTGTATGTGTGTACATGTGAGTACAGGTGTCAGAGGAGGCCAGTGGTACAGGATCTCCTACAGCTGGAGTTACAGGTGCTTGGGAGCCATCCAACATCTGTGCTGGGAATCAAACCTGGGTCCTCTTCAAGAGCAGCAAGCCATGTTTAACCACTGAGGCATCTCTTAGGCCCAGAATACTCCTTCTTTATCTAGTCAGTGTGTACTAAGACATATGACATCAAACTGTGTTCCCCCCTGTACCTTTGATAAGTGCTGGGAATTAAAAGAAGTCATATATTATCTGAGGGACTCAGTGTCTGCCACTTGGAAATGAGGAGATGAGCTACATGTGGTACCCTGAGAAGCAGAGTTTCTGGGGTGTTGTAGCAAAGGCTGTGATTGAGGTGTAAGTACTGCATAGGCATCTAGCCATAGTAAATACAAGTCATTGTGACTGTACTTTTCACATGTTGGGCTTTGAGTTAGGCGAGTTTTCTGGGTCATTTGTAGTTCCTTCCAGCTCTAATTTGCTTGGCTTTTGCAATCTGGGGGAAATGGTAGTGATCAACTTAGTAAACTAATGTCACTTTTTAAATCCAGTTTGCCAGGAGTGACTCTGGCTGCTCTTAGGGCCACCAGGGCAGGCTTCCTGATGTCCTCAACCTCCCTAAAGCCTTCTCAGGTCATGGTTGAGTGCTGACACCAGAGAAGCCCTTGTGCAAAGGTGACAGAAGATAGGTCTTCTGACATCCTGTGATAGTCCTTCATCTTCCCTCTCGAGCTCCTATATGTCTCTGCCATTTCCAATTGTGAGTAGTTCAGCAAGCCTGGCCAGAAAGATGTTTGCACAGCCTCATCCAAAGCGAAGAGAGAGATGTTGGTGAGATTTAGAGTTTTAATATCTTCCAAAATATTTGGGACATTTAAAGCCCCAACATCTGGACCTGTTCTCAGTTAAGTAAATCTGATAGGAAAGTCCAGGTCTCTGCATCGGTACATTGCAGGGGCTTCTGTAGGTGGGGCCAGCTCCGGGCATCCTTCCTTCCCTGCTGCTAATCCTCCGGGTGTGTTTGCTTTGGCTGTGTAGCTACTGTTTTCCTTTACAAAGCTGTTCCAAAAGTAATTCCTTCCAAAGCTAATCTTGAGTGCTCCAGTGCTCTGCAGTAAAGGGATTGTGTGGCTGGAGCCATTGGGGAAATGCTGGGTATGGTGCTATCCACGTAGAGGCCTTCAGTGCACTCCAATCTGTAGCAGGTTCTGGCAAATCCACCAAGGGTGAGAGCTCCTTACTTTTGTTTAACCCACCCTCTCCCATACCCACACCTTTTGACTAGCCTTGTCTTTTCCTCCAAATAACAACTGTTTGCATCAAAAAGAGCTCTGGCCCCCTGAGAATTCATTTGGGAGATTCCATGCAGTGGCTCTCAATGAGGGTTGCTTTTGTCCCTTAGGGGTGTTTGGCAAAGTCTTTGGCATTTCTGGTTGCCTTGGAGTCTGCTCCTACCATCTGCGGAGGGAGGAGGCTGGAGAGGTTATGACCCCACCCACCCCACAGTATGCAGGACAGCCACCCACAGTTTCAGGTGTCACTACGGCCAAGGCTGAGAAATTTCTTCAGAGATGGATAATGACCAGGTCTCTTAGATGCAAGCAAGGCCCTGTAAACTGGAGCACTTAGTACAAGGTTTTAGTGAAAGAGTCTTCTAGACTTTGCTAAAGGAGATGCACCTACAGGATGTACTTTCATTGCCACCGGAATAAATGATTGCTTTTCTTCAATCTCAGAGACACACAACTTTCCAGGTTCTTGCCACATGGCAAAGATGCAGGATCCCCTCCCTTGCAAGCATCTAGGACCAGGAATGGTGAGGATGTCTCACCTTGTACTTTCATCAGGACCAAGTGATTTAGCGCTGATCCTAAAGGAGCTCTTCCCCACCCCCCCAGCCAGATTGAGCTCTCTTTAGTTCTTTGATCTTCTCCCAAGCTCCTTTTCTTTTGCTTGGACTAACAAGGCTTGGCTGCTTGTTTTGGAGCTGATGGTGACCGGATAGGAAAAAAAAAGTGCTTGCTGCTGACTGAAAGCATATTCCTGGGATGCAGATTCCTAGGGCCTCCACGATTCTCGGGCGTTTTAAAGCTCAACAGTGACACTTGTTAGTGAACAGAACTCACATTTGCAGCCTCCCATGCTCTCTCCATTGCAGGAGACTGTGGGGGCCCTTTAAGCACTCACAGACTCTAATCTCTAAGTCAGTGACCATGAATATCTCTGGGGCCATGGTTCTCACTGAGATGCTGCCAATGAAATGAAGTGCATACTGATGAGGCGTGCGCACACAGCGCTGGAAAGCCTGCTCAGAGCATGGTTGCAATGTGCTGTGTGTGTGTGAGCCTGGGATTTAGCGTGGCTGATTTAACAGGACCCTCTTTGGTGAGATGTGTTTGCCTTGGTTGTGTGTTTGTGGGCATTCACATTGGAGTGTGTAAGGGAAGGCGCCATCTCTGTCATTGCTGATTTGAAATCACTGTTGTTCTTCAGGGAATCATAATTAGCAATGAATTAGTACCTCTTGTGTTTTACCTCATTTATTCATTCATTTAGCATATGTTTATACAGTTCCTGTCTGTCAAGTTCTATTCTAATGAACGGGGAGGCAAGATGGGATAAAAGTCTTCCTTTATTGCCTTGATATAGGGGTTGAGATACTAACTAAATAAATGAAAGGAAGGAGAGAAGTTGAACCCTAGAGGGTCTGGAGGCTTGCTTCAGGCTCAGAAACAGATCAGGAACTACAGAAGCAAGCATTTGTGCCTGGGAACAACCTTCCATCGACACTGGCTCTCTTGTTTCACAATCTTCCCTGAATATAGAACAGTACAGGATCAGGTAGGCTCTTCCTTGGCGTCCAGTGCTTGACGATAGCCTTAAGATTGGCTTGAGAAGCATTTTAAGGCCATTTTAAGAAACCGTTTTGAGCCTTCTGCTGTCCCAAAGCAGCACTGCCCACTCCATTCTTCACAAAGCACCACAGGATGCCCACCTGCCCATCCTGCTTCCCTGAGAGCATTGGCTGGTCCTACCTGCTTCCTTGAGGGCATCGGCTGTTCCTGCTAGACTCATCACTACATCCAAAATGTTCATTAACCACAGTCTATCAGAGTGGCCAAGCCCCTGATGGTCTCTAACAGCAATGGTCACCTCAGTAACTTATTTATTTCAGGCTAGTAATGGGAGGACGTGGCTTTTCACACTGGATTTCAGTATAGTCTTGACAGCATTACTGTAGGCATTACAGAAGGAGTAGCACTTGAAATGGGGCTGGAGAGGACCACCGTTCATTGCCAAATGACACTCCTACTCCTGGCTTTCCTGACTTCAGTGTCTTAACTAATGGGGTTCACTAAAACTGGGGTTTCTGTTGAGGTTGGAAGTAGTAATATTTTTTTTAATGATGGTCATGTCTGCAGTGGGTGGTACTAACACACCCTTACCTAAATTTGGCCTTTGGGTTGCTGTGATTCTATAATGAGCCATGGTGATCCACTGAAATGACTCTTTTCCTTCTTTCTGGTCAGGAGACGTACCTTTAGGAGCCTGGCATGAGAACTAGCTGGGGTGAGAGTCTGCACTGATGAGAACTTTGAACTTGGCTGGGAGTTCAGCCTCAGGCATCCCGATGCTCTTGTAGGCCAGGACAGCAGGTAGCAATTCTTTTTCTAGAAACAATTTACGTCTGCACAGGGTGTGATAGTTGCCCCTGAAGAAAGATGATGAAGTCCACAGCAGTTGGGTTCAAGAGAAGAAATCGCTTTTCAACAATGGGCATATTTTCATTTCCCTTTTTAAAATGCCCACCATCTAGTTCTGAATCCCCTGAGCACAGGGAAAGAGACGGCACAGGGATTACAGTCATAAACAGGTAATCAGAGGCAGCTATGAGCAGGCAGGGTGCGCCTATGAAAACGGGGCATACATCAGAGATTTATATGGTTCCATTTTCTGGTTTCAGTATAGCCTGTCTCCATCACACAAACTGAGAAGCCCATGGCCTCAACCCAGCTGCCTCCAACCAGCTCTGTGTCAGGAGAGATTTATGATTCTTATAGACTTTGCTCACGGAAGTCCCTCCAGATGAGGCTTGGCTAGGGACGCTTTTATTTTATTTCATTTTGTTGAGAATCATGGCTCAGCATGGACATTTGTTCTTCCTCCCAGGGTAGGTCCCTGAGTTTGGGTGAAGTAGGTGGAGAAATTGATTTAGGAAATGGCTGGGTTGAAAAAGAACTGAAACAGAGCCCAAACATAACTTATTGTCATATCAGAAGAACAGGAAGTTATAATATCTGTAATTTGAGAATGCATAAATCAATTATGCCTTAGCCATAAAATGGAATAGTATGCAGATGTTAAAGGGAAATAAAATGCAAGTCTAATGATAATGTCTGATTGCTATTGACTAATATAAATAAGAAGAAAGAAAAAAAAAGAAACACAACATAGTCTGTAACACACATTTGTTTCAAAATATGGCAGGTATATAAGTATGTGTCTTGTACTTGCAGGAGCATACAAAAAGTTTCTTGCATTTGTCCTAAGAAAAGCCTTGGTTGACAGACAGTGGTGCAGGGTGGCTTTTTTTGTGAAAATTGTTTTGTGTTTCTGTATGTATCTCCTTCCTTTCCTGTTTTTCTCTTTCTTTCTTTCTTTCTTTCTTTCTTTCTTTCTTTCTTTCTTTCTGTTCTTGTTTTACACTTGAAAAACATCAGTTAAGGTTAAGAAATGAATTTCAAATGGAGCAGAGCCTAGCAAGGTTTGCTTTTGGATGAAGGAGACCAATGTGATTGGAATGTAAGGTGATTCTGGCAGCTCCCATTTCCTTGGGGGATTAATCACTTCTAATGGTAAACACAGACCAGACCTGTCAGGGTGGCGTGCCTTAGTCCTCCAATATGGGGATGAATTGATGGCGTTATGGACCCCATGCATTGCATTTACAATACACCAGTTCATTACATGCCACCTGTTAGAGACTTGCACCTCTCTTCACGTGACATACTTGCTCTCTACCAACAGAATCTTGGGACCTCCTCAGGCAGAACCTTTTTTTCCCCCAGCTGGTTGGGCAAGCAGTCAGTTTCTTGGGATGCTCAAAGTTTCTTTCCTAGTCTTTAGGGTCTCAGAGAGGTGATGGTGAGGCTCAGCAACATCCTGTTTGTGAGATAAGAGCAGCAAACAGTGTGGCTCATGTTCAACTTAGTGATGTGGACCTGTGGCTTATGACTTCTTTATGCTCCAGGTTCCCTCACTGCCTTCCTCTGGCATCCCCCATACCATCACTGCCTTCTTTCTTGTTATCTGGCCTTCCTCCTGGGTTCTGGGAGGCCATGGAGAGCACTGGGCAGACAAGCAAAGTGTTGCCCAGTTCTTTGCATCTCTCCTTATTCTGTGTAAGGCATTAAAAAGCATCTTCTTGTCAGAGTGAGTCCCTGCTCTCCACATAACTGTGGAGAATGTCCTGTCCATTGGCTAGATCAAAGTAGAGTTTTGATGTTTACTAGTATGTATTGTCCTTGGTCAGTGCAATAGTTTGAGCAGACCCCCCTGGGCCCCAATCTACCCATCACAATGCTCTTCTTGTAGGTTTCTAGGACCCTCTGTATCCTTCTATTTCCCCATTCTCCCATATTTTTCTTGCCTAGAGTCCCAGTAGGATGTCCTCACATCTATCCCAATCTCCTGGTAAGTGAAGACTTTCATGGGGCATGCCTTTTGGGCTAGTGCCCAATTATAAGTGAGTATATATCATGTGAGTCTTTCTGTTTCTAGGTTAACTCACTCAGGATGATCATTTCTAGTTCCATCCATTTGTCTACAAATTTCGGGATTTCCTTGTTTTTAACAGCTGAGTAGTATTCCACTGGGTAAGTGTACCGCAGTTTCTTTGCCTGTTCTTCGACTGAGGGGCATTTGGCCTATTTCCATGTTCTGGCTATTATGAATAAGGCTGCTATGAGCATGGTTGAGCAAATGTCCTTGTTGTGGACATTTTCTGGGTATATTCCAAGAAGTAGAATAGCTGGGTCTTGATGAACCCCTATTCCTAGTTTTCTGAGAAAGCACCAGATAGATTTCTGGTGCCCCATATTTGACCACTTCTCCTTGGTAGGAGGCCTGGTGGCATCAGAGAAAGAATAAGCAGGCTACCAAGATGAGACTTGATAGCCTATGACCATATAGAGGGGGAGGAGGCTCCCCTCGGTCATAGAACTAGGGGAAGGGAATAGGATGAAAGCAGGAGGGAGGGAGGAACGGGAGGATGCAAGTGATGGGATAACAATTGAGATGTAATCTAAATAAATTAATTAAAAAAAGAGAAAAAAGAGAAAAAATAAAATGATAGTGATTTGAACATTTAAAAAAGGAAATTCAGGCACAGAGACAAAAAAAAAAAACCAAAAAACAAAAAACAAAAAAAAACTTCGTTCTTGTTCTGCAATTCGGGACAGCAGGGTTTCTTAATTTCCTCTCCTGGGTCAGAGGGTGAGCCACCCTGCTCTCTCTCTCTACACACACACACACACACACACACGCACACGCACACGCACACGCACACGCACACGCACACACACACACACACACGTGTAGATGCACACGCACATGCACATGGTCAGGAAAGGTTGCCATTGAATTGTGTGAGCCAAGGATACTCTCTCTTTCCATTCCCTCCCTCCCTCCCTCCCCATAGGAAATGTCAGAACTGAAATTTTGCTGAGAAGCATAAATGAAACAATTGAATGGACTCATTCTTGCTTAGCCCAGCTCCTAGCTCCTATCTGCAGCAAGAATGTCACATCCAATGGAGGAAGGTGGTTTTGTTGTTGTTGTTGTTATTGTTGTTGTTGTTTTTTAAAGTGAGCTGCTGCACCCTGCCTGTCCACTTCAGCTCTCTGTCCCACTTCACATAAAGATTATTTGGCTGTGTGGTTCTTGAAACACTTTTGTCCTGCCTGGCTTTCTCCTGATAGCCGGGATGTTGACTGTGCCACAGTTCAACTCTAGTAAAAAAAAAAAAATCCAGGAATCTCTTCCTCTTTCTGCTTCTTCTTAGTGGAAGAGGGGGGGGTGTCTCAGAGAGGCTCTGTACCCTGTCTTTGTAATGTCCTCAGTAGCTCACCATGCGTCGGGGTGGGGGTGGGGCTTCCCCATAATGGATAATAACAGATGCCTAAGTTTTCACATAACCCGGCTACACTTCCTATTCCCAGAAGTACAGGCTATAGCGGCCAGGACACCATAGTGCTAAATAACTCAGGGCACTAAGCAACGGTCCTATGCTAACAACAGTACCGAAAAGACATGCTCACATTTAGTCAGCTTCCCACTAGCTTGAGGCAGACACAGAGAAAGGAAACATATCAGCAAATGGTGTCTTAGTTGGAGTTTTCAGTGATGGGGGAGTAAAGAAAGAGAAGAGAGAGGGGAAGGCTTCGTTGGAAATATGGTGAAGGATGTCCAGGTAGCAGAAGAGAAAAAAGAATTCTCAAAGTTTGGAAGTTGGAATTCCCTTGTGAACATGGCCATTGGAGGGTACTGACTGAGCTTTTTCATTAAGAGGCTTAGATGTCTCTATTTTCCTGAAGTCTTCCCCCTGATGCCCCAGATGACAATTAAGCCTCATGGCTTCTCTCTCTCTCAGTGCTTTGTACCCTGATGTTTACTCGAGTCCACCCTCACTCCCCCTCCACAAATGTATGAGTTCCCCAAAGGCAGGGCTCATGCCTCGTGATTGACAGCTCAGCAGCTGTTTTACTGTTCAGTTTATTTTAAGATTAGTGCTATGGGTCAGGCCAAGATGAACAAGGAATGGTTGTAGTACTAATGTCTTTTTCCTTCATCAGAATCACATATGATCCTTTGCATAGAGGATGAGAAATCTACTGAATGAACCTAGCTCAGCCCTCTCTTCCCTGTTTTAAGGATAAGGAAATTGCGGTCCAGTGGCTACTTGACCTTCATGGGATGATACTCCTGTTTGCAGAAGGACTACAATGAAAACCGTTTCTTGTTCTATTTTATAGTCTGCAAACAGCACAGTTGTTTGGGCAGTTGTCTCAACGGACAGTTAAGTAGAGCTGGAAGAACTCAGAGATGCCATAATTCCAAGTAGTCATGGAATTTCCAGGGTATATGGAGAGCTGTAAACACACACACACACACACACACACACACACACACACACACACACACACACACACGATGCTCAAAGCAAGGTCACTGGAAGAACAGTGTCAGAGGAATGAGGAAGCCTAGAAAAGGACTTCACAAGCTGAGGAGGCAACTCATGGTAGAGTGGTAGGGCTGGGCCTGGGAATGGATGACGTCATTGTAATGGACAGCTTCTTTTACTGGTTACCAGATACCAATACAGACTCAGACTCTTGTAGTCAAGTCTACATCTGTACAGACTTAGTTTTAATCAGCTTCTTACTTAATCTTTGTTTTTCTGATTGCTATGAGAGGGGGTTAGGGCTGGAAGGCAACTTAAGAAACCATTCTACTTGGCTTCATGCAAGAAGGACATCACCCCTACTTACTAATGGCTTCCCAGAGGCTCACTGATAAGTCTCTGGTGGCTGGTAGCACACTGGTGATTAGTAGAAGGTATACATGTCATGTTTTGAACATTGTTTTGAAGACTTCAGAAGAATTAAGCCATTGCTTCAGATCAGTCCCAGGTTTCTCATGGGCTGATTAAAGTTGCCAGTGGGAGCTTGGTATCTGAACCTTTCTGTGCTTCCGTCAGGACACAGACAGCACAGAGGACTGAAGGAAGAAATGATGTTATGCTGTTGTGGTGGTATACGAAGCTAGTGCAACCATAGACACCCGAGTCCCAAAGCCCCAGTCTCTGCTTGGCCAGGGGAATGGCCAATCTGCATTCATTCTGACACATAAGTGACTCTGTGATTCTCTCTTAGGGACAGAGATATTCTAATTTGGGAATCTTTAGATAGATGTGAGTTACAATAGCTACTGAATATTTCCACACCATCTTCCCAGACCAAGCCAGTGTTTCAAGTATTTTTCTAATGTCAAACTTACTACATTTTGGCTTGAGAGTCAAATCAGAGAGAAAGTAGAGGGAATAGACTGGGCATAAGGATGCAGCAAACCAGACCCATGTTGGTCTTCTTTACAAGGGAAAGTCATATAAGGATGGAAGGTGGGTCTCCTATGGGTTCAAAACTTAGGGCTTCAGAAAGACAGAGTTACCGGCAAACCTACTCACACACTCACATCTCTCTCACTGGGGGCTTCTGTACAGTAGGGTGATCCAGGGAAAAGATGGAAGGTAGGGCTCTCACCTAAACCCTGCTTACTGCTGCCAACTTATCTAGTGTAAGCTATTTGGAGTCTCATCCTCATATGACAGGTGGTTAGAGCTTTCTTTAAAGTGCATCCCATTCTGTCTTGCTCCACTAGTTAAGCATGTTAATGACTTTAAAAAGCCATTTGGTCCTTCAAGGCAATGAGAATTTTATTTCCCTTGCTCATAGCACTTACAGTGTTCCTGGCCATTGGAAGAAACACAATGAGCATTCATCCTCATGGGCCTTGGAGGAGTTTCTGCTTTGGAAAGTGAAATTTTAAATATTCTTGCTATGAAATTACTTTTTATAAATATCTTCTTGAAGAGCAAACCTCTCCATGAAGCATCTAGTGACTTGATTTACATGGTCCCATGTTCTCTAAATTTCTGACTTTCCTTAGGTTGTACAGGATCTCTCATGCATATCACCTTCATCACCCTACCCGAGGCAGTTATGTGAGCTCCTTGGGCCTTCCATTATGGCTGCAGAACTTCAGAACTGGGTAACTTCTGAGTCACTAACATCCCTAGTTTAACTCTTGTATCAGCTTCATGCTTGGGAAAAAGAGAAGAGGATTCTTGCAGCACAAATCAGACAAAGTAAAAAATACACCGCCCTCCTAAGTTTCATCGTCACATCAATATGGAGGCAGACATCACTGTTATATTAAATTAAAAAAATAAATAAGACATACTTATCACTTTAGAAATGAGTTGCTTTGAATGTCAGATAATATGAGCCTATTTCCCATGAGTTTTTTTTTTTAATGTAGAATGGCTGAATAGGAAGTTGAACCCTGTGTACAGTAAGTGCAAACTCTACAATTAGGGTGATTAAACTAATGAGATTGCTCTCCTGTTCTTGCCCAAGGTCACACAGTTAGTAACCTGTGAGCCTGTCATTCAGTCACAGGTCCACTTGATTCAAAGATGTTTAAGTATGCCTGATTGAAATGAGATAGTAGTGTAAGGTTGACTATTGGAATCTGGACTCTGTAGAACAGGTGAACACTATGAGCTTGTTGTGGGGAATCACCTGTGAGACTGGACAGCATGTGTTGTAACAGAGCACCTTTATTTGGATGTTGAGGGTGGCAGAGTGTGTTGGGTAGGAAGAGGGATCGATTCCAGCCGGCTGTCGTATGATCGCCCAGAGAGCAGATGGTAGAAAAAGGACAGAAGTCAGAATGCAGAAGATGGTCGAGAAGTCTTAACTACAGATTGTTATGAATTAGCAATGCTTTCTTGAGTTTGGAGAAAACTGAGATTTCTTTTTAGTGGATGCTGAGGAGGGGCAACGACGTCATGAACCCAGACAGAAACACAGAGGAATACAGATAGAGGAATAAGAGGTTCTCTTCACAAAGGAGAAGGGAGGAGGCGTAGTGTGGCTTCAGTGTTATCATTGAGTTGGAACAGTTGGATGTATGAGACTGGAGACATAGATGAAGCTTTATATGGAGATCGAAGTTCTGAGCTGACATTTAACGAAGCTGATTAACACTCTGGGTTTTCTAAGAATAGAATATGGGCAGAGGGGAGGTGAAGGCAGAACTTTAGGGCCAGAGTGAGGTGGTGAGTGGCAGGAAGCCCACAGAATATGGCAGAAGTGTGTGAAGGGTGCGTGCCCAGACTTTTCCTTTGCCTCAATGTCGAGGACAGTAGACAGGAGCGGATTTCATTGTCTTTGAAAGCTGGTATGAAGCGTTCCGAGATGACCCCCACAGCGTTATCCACTCTTTAATTTCAAGAGCCATGATGATTCCAAACACTTTCTATGGTGGTTGGGTTCTTATGCCCATATTTTTGCCAGACTCCTCGTCCAGACTTTGTGCTGGGAAATCAGGTATGTGTGTTGGTCTACAACTCCTTGCATTAAAGCATAAAGCAACGTCCAGTGAGTCTGTTTCCTTCTAGGGACATTTTCTATTATGGAGTTAAAGTTTCAAAGAACCCAGTGGCTATTTTGTGGACAGGAGCCCTGACAAAGTGAGTGCTGAGGCTCAAAGCAGGTACCTGGGGGTTGGAAGGTAAAGAAGAGGGAACTTTGAAAGATTTTGGCTCTGATTTGCAGTGTAGCTGGGAGCATTCAAGAATGATTGGAGTGCCCAGGTCCCTTCTGTGAGGGTTTTTACTCGTACATTTAGCATTTTGTTGCCGTGTTTCATGGACCTGGGAATCACTAGCTTTAAGGGTAAAACCATGGCCGTGTGGAGATCATGTGGATTCTGGGACCATCCTCAACAATATTCCGGAAGAGCCTTAGTATGCTAAACATTCATAGTTAATAAGAGAAGCTCAAGCGATGTGGGAGAGTGAAAAGAGGGAATGCGAACCTCAGATCTGGAGCGTGGCTCACTGTTTGTGCCTATATACCTGCTCACAGATTTTTCTCTGCCAGATGAAGAGATGGCGGGTAATAAAGGGATCAAGGATGGGCACACCAGCTGTGGGCTGTGTGCAAACTTCCCATGTGTGAGGATGCCTCACACTGAGGGCTGTAGCGGCAAGCCAAGTGACTCTCTTTACCCAATGAGGCTCTAGGTAGACTCAGAAAGGGGCTATGAAGAGCCCCACGTGGTGTCAAGACTTACCGCCCTGAACCAGGCTTTTGTAGACTGTTTTCCTGAGTGTTAGATCCCATTTCCCATCTTTTTTTTTTTTTTGAACAAATATTTTGAAATGTTCACTTTAGAATACCAAAATGACATTCAGAGATAATGTAACCTGCCTACACACATAATTAAATCAACATAATGCCCTAACTGTAATATGAAACTGAAATAAAAAGTGTGTAATTTTTTTAACAAAATAGTATGCATTTCAGTAATGTGGGGGTATGACTACAGTTGAAGATATAATGAAGGCGTCAGATGCTCACTTTTATACATAGAAATTACCATGAATAAGGCAGCAATGAAAGCAGACTATCAGGTCCGCTATATTCCAATGCTATAAATGGCGTTGCCATTTATTATAAGACTCCTTAAAGTGGTGAATACCTTTTTGTAAAGTTCTTTATAAAACAAAAGAAACCCTTCCTTCAGTCTTCTACTCTTTAAAAATCCAGCATTTTTACACCCTGTAAAAATGCTTTCTGCTCTGTGAAATGAATGCAGGTTTTAGGTGTGGTTCACAAAAAACGGGGCCTTTTGTCTCCTGTGTGTCTGCTGGGATATTTTCAAGTTTGAATGGGAGGCACAATTTCACAGAATAATATAAGTAAGAACCGCCAGCACTTCTGGCTCAGCCCACAATGTCCAGTATTGATCCATACCCCTGGATATACAAACTGTCCCCTACAGGCAGACCCACTACTTAAGAGTTGATGTTGGCTGGGAAAGCTCAGAACTCTATAGAGATCCAGCTGTTGTCTGTGAAGTTCTTGGTACCCACAGGGCCTGTCCCTGATCCTGACTAGACATTGGCTGAGCCTACTTTGATTCCTATTGACCTGATTGATTCCAAATCACATGGGCTGCTGTGATTCATCTTTGTTCTCTGCTCTGCTCTGAGATTCTGTAGTTATCAGCTTTAGTCTTATCTAAACCTTGAGTAACAGGACCTAGGTCTAGACCATTGGTAAAGCCACTGTGTCCTACTCTGGCCTGAAAACTTTTCTGCTCAGTCTTTCACTCTAGTGGCATCTTCCTGTTGGCATCAAATATCTGAGAGGCTTACTACCCCTAAATGTCTTCATAGAAGCCACCCCATTGAGGATGTCATTTGCTGTATACGATTTAGTTGGGTGGAACTTAGTTTTTCTCTCATTTGGCTTCAGTAGAGTCTGTGAATTCCTTTCTATATCTGTGAAATGCCTGTCAATGATACATGGGTACTGGAGTAGACACATCTAAGTGATATTTCCAAAGTGTAAGAATTTCAGGAGTTTATCTAGCACATAGATGTGATAATAAAATAACATTGGCTTACTTGATGATTGAATTCATACTTTTTCAGTTTGCTTTTAATCCTTCTAGGACACGAAGGAGGAAAAAAATCTGTTTGGGGCCAGGATATTTTTAACATTTTTCCGTACTTGATGATATTTTATTTTCAGAAAGAAAGAGCAAGCTCAGAGCCCATGACAGGGAGCTGTATCAACTATACTTTAATAACTGCATTTTCCCTGCTTTGCACCTATTTTTATGATTATTCTGCGTTTGTGGTAGGTGGTACCGATTTTCCATTTGGCAAGGAATCCTCAGTCCTTCCCCCTCCAACACACAAATCATGTAATGTGAATTTAAAAAAGAAGAGCCACAACTATGTCTCACGAGGAAGGTGATACAAGAGGAAGTGAGGTTGGAATGACACTGATGTTTTCTGTCTTTCAAAGGGCAGGTGCATGTGTGTAAAACAACTTCAGAGGCAGAGGCAGGCCACACTGTCAGGGTATTGGCTGGTTGTCAGTTCATTAAATTATTGGTTCCTTGCACAAGCCAGTCCAGAGTATTTACTATTTCGGTTGCCTCTTTGTCCCTGGATAGGAAGGCAGCATGTTAATGCCTCGTATAATCGGTGATGGATGGCCTCAGCCTGTCAGTCTCTGACACTTTGAGTGTTCAGTAATTTCATTATCTGCACATTTCTCTACTGTTTGCAGCCTAGCACTTTATGACAGGATGGTATCTGGTGACAGGGAATGAGCAGGGATACCCAAGAATTGTTCTGCATTTAGCAGGGGTGAAATTCTTTGTGAGAAGGCACTCTTCCCAGTACAGAACAAAAGAAGAAGCTGGACTGAGAATATTTGCTGTTATGAAAATAGAAAGAAAACAATGAAGACCCTAGGCAAAAATATGTTTAGCGAATAAGTCAAAATAGAATCAGTAGTTTCTCTCCAAATTTTGCTTTCACAGTAGACAGTATGCTTGGATGTTCAACAAATAAGCAAGATCAAGTGGGCCACATCTGACATTGGTTGATAGACCTAGGTGTTTGCTAAGCCAGTCTTAGCCAGGAAAGAGTTCAAACAGCCTTGAATCTAAAAAAAGACTGGTTTTTTAAAAACGAGGGTAATCCATGAGTATCCTTGGTATTTCCAATATTGCATTTGCTCATTTGAGTGACATTTATGTACCTAAGTCTTGAAAGTAGCTTCAGAGAGGAGTGGTTATGTCAGTCACCTGAAGTCACATGACTGTCCAATGGGATTAGATTTGAATATTCACTTCTGATTGATGTCTCCATGTCTATAGCCATGGCTTTTGGGCAGAACTGCATTTTTTTCTTAGAAAAAAATGTTTCTAGCTTCAGTTGAAATGCTCTTCTCTCTTTCAATTGCAAGAACAAATTGAGAAGCGTTTGTTGGCTAATATTGATTATCAACCTGAAAGGATCTAGGTTCGTCTAGGAAATGAAGCTCAGAGCATGTCTCTATTGAGTTAACTTCAGTGAGAAGGGCCTGCCAGAACTGTGGGCATGACCATACATGGGCTAAAGTCCTCCAACTGAACAAAAACAGAAAATGAGCTGCACACCAACATTCATCTCTTTTCCTTCTGGCTACAGTTGCAGTGTCACCAACTGTCTCAGACTCTGGTTGCTGTAGCTTTAATGCCATAATAAACTGTTCCTTCAAACTGGGAGACAAAATGAACTATTCCATTCTTAAGTTGCGTTTTTCAGGTGTCTTGTCACAGATATGAGAAAAGTAACTAATACAGCAGCTTGACACATACATAGAGCCCTAGGTCCCCACAGAGGCCTTCATGGTCAACATGTCTGAGTGTGAGGCTTCACTATATGTCTAGTATCCAAGCTTGTATTTATAGTTATCAGGGATGTCCAAGAAATGTGACATATTTCTATAATTCTAAGTGTGACATGGACTCTGGTCCCTACACATTGATCACTTTCCTTCCATGGGGTGGCCTTGTCAGGCCACAGAGGAAGAGGGTCCAGACAGTCCAGATGAGAGTTGATATCCTGAGGTCAGATGTTAGGGGAGGAGGGCTTCCCCTTTCTGAGGACTAGAGGAGTTAGGGAGGGAGGGTGGGTAATGGGAGGTGATGAGGGAGAAGGCTACAATCGGGATGTAAATTGAACAAATTAAAAAAAAAATATCCTGAAAACAGATGGTAAGGTTTTCTGGAAGTTTCTATTCATCTGCATGAAAATTACAGGGAAGCTCTTTTAAGAAATCACAAACATGGAATGATAAGAATCCAAACCGCTGACCATCACACTGCTGGCAAGGATAATGAGCCACACAGTCTGGCATCTGTTGCTGATGAGAATCAGTAATGGTGTAGACAATTTGGAAGACAAGTTTGGTGGTTTGTTATAAAACTAAAGACACTCTTACCACACCACCCAGCACTCACACTTCTTGGTATTTGCCCAAATGAGTTGAAAGCATATGCCCATTCAAAACTCTGCTCACAGATGCTCATATCAACTTCTTCAGAGCTGATAAAGCTGGGAAGAACAAAGATCCCTTTCACAATGTGAACGAATGTAGTACTTCTGTATAAATAGAGCAGGATGAAGTGTTCAGAAATGAACTCCCGTGTCATGAAAACATAAAAAGAAGCCTTCAATACACACTGCTGACTGATAAGAAGGCATTAATAGACAATATGAAAAGGCCGTGCAATATAAACACATGCACACACGCACACACGCATGCATACATAGTTTCTGGAAAATCAAGGATTATGGCAGTGAAAGAGAGAGGGGGAATAAGTGAAAAATGGAGCATTTTAGGTAATGGAGCAAGATATTAGGAGTGGTGGTGGTTACATGCCATGTTTTCTAAGACTCAAACACTATGCAGTTCTAATAGCGGGCCCTATGTAACCCATAGACTTTGAGTGTAATGATACGTCCACATAGGAGACTGTGGTCAGGGAGGCCTTGAGATACGTGGGGATAGAGTGTCTATAGAAACTATCTGTCTTTCAAAGTTAATTTTACTGTGAACTTAAGACTACTTTTAAGGAAATTGGCTGAAATAATAAAGATGTAAAAACCCAGCTTCCATGATTTGGCTCTAGTCCGAGGTAGAAAAGAGAGAGGCGGAAGCCTCCATTTTCTGCCAGCTTCCCAAAGAATTCTGAAACACACTGGTGGTTTAAAACTGGTACCTTAGACAAATCGGTCACTACAAGCATGCTGAGGAAATGATGTACCCCACCTTTCCCATCCCTAGTTCCTCAATCACGATCATTAGCTATTCTTCTCTTTACATCGTCAATTTCCAAAGCTGCCCCTTCTCTGAGACATCCCATCACTCAGTGAGCTGGAAGTGAGTCCTCCTCAGCAAACTGAAGAAACTAGTAGCTATTTTGTGATGGTTTTTCCACACCTGTACTCTCTTTCGGTTAGAGGAGAAGCACAGTGCTAAGAAGCCAACATGACCTGGGTTGAGGTCCTGTTTCTGCCACTCTTTGTAACCATAGGAATTTCTCTTTATCTCTCAGGCTCTAGGATTCCTCATCTGGGGCAGGAGGAGATGAGGGTGGGGTATCTATCTCATGTGGAAATCCAGAGTGCCAAATTAGGGCTCAGTGACTTTTTAACAGTTTCCTGCACTAGGGGAGAGATTGTGGATGATGGATAGCATCTGCACCTGGACAGATCTTCGTGAAGCTCCTTGAAAAGTTATTCAACCTTTTATTTATTTTTATTTTTAGTTTTTAAAATATATTTTATTAATTTATTCATATTACATCTCAGTTGTTATCCCATCCCTTGTATCCTCCCATTCTTCCCTCTCTCCCATTTTCCCCTTACTCATCTTCCCTATGACTATGACTGAGGAGGACCTCCTTCCCCTGTATATGCTCATAGGGTATCAAGTCTCTTCTTGGTAGCCTGCTATCCTTCCTCTGAGTGCCACCAGGCCTCCCCATCCAGGGGACGTGGTCAAATAATTTCCTTTGTAAAATTGGGGTAAGGAAACCCAAGTGTCAGTGTAATTTGGAAGGTGAAGCCGTTACTTCTGTGTGAGAATCAGCTCCGTGCTAGGCACAGTAAGGCTCATTTGGCACAAATGTTTCTTTTCCTTCACTCAAACAGCTCATGTGCTCTAGACACACTGCAGTGTGGCATGAACGGATTCCATACTTTGGTTTGGTGCAAGTGGCAACAGATAGTAAGATTTGCATCTGATTACGAATCATCGTAAGGCATTGTGTTCAGAGGTACACGGTTTAAACCAGGGCCTGAAAGGAAGAACTAATCATTGAGGGATTACTTTAGTTCTAACTCTAAAATCTTACAGGAGCCGACAGATATGTAAAGGCCTACGGTGTCATTGTAATACACAGTAAGGGCAAGCTTCAGATCCCAGGAAAAAAGGAAAGTTCTACCACTTTTAAGGTCTTAAGTTGAAACACTGATAAGAATAGAACGTACAATGATTCTGACAGATCCTGGCGTCTTTGATGTTAAAATGGGAATTGTGTTCCCTGAGCCCTACTTCCCGTTGCCAGCTCACTCAGCAATTGCTCCCCTTCTCTCTCTTTTTTTTTTCCTTTATTATATTTTAAGCCATTTAAAATATTTTGGTGAGTCATTCTTCCAGGTAATTAGATGAAGTGATTAGAATAGCTTTTTATGTTCTGAGGCATTAACTTTCTTTTACACGCCTCAACATCCTCATTTTCAGTAATGACCTGGTACTTAACCATGGTTTCACAAAGATTCTGGATGCATAAATAGAGACAGAAGTGGCAGACTGACTTCCAGGTGATGAGAGGATCTAATATTTTACTCTGGGTGTGACAGTTAGCTGTCACCCATGTGGGGAGTAGCCAGGAAACAATAATGAAGGGAACATGCATAGTGGGAAGGACATAGTGGGGACTGGATGCCATGTGACCAGCTGTCTCAAGTTCCTGTCACGTGGTTTCCTCACAATGATGGACAATAACCTAGAACTGCAAGCTGAAATAGACCCTCTCTCCTGTAAGTTGCTTTTTGTCAGGGTACGTTACCATAGCAACAGGGATGAAGCTAGAAGAATGCAGCTCATCATGGTGGAACAGGCATGGCACAGCAAGCAGGAGCGAGAGGCCAGCCCACGGCATTGTATCTGCAGTCTGGAAACAGAGCGAGAACCAGAAGTCAGGCCAGAGGGGAGCATTAGAGAAAACCACAACCTATCAAACTGCAGAGCTGTGGAACGCAGTCCCAGTCAATACATCTACAATGCACTCCCACATCTAAGGGGAGTTGTAGAATGTTGTAGAAGACGGGGAGGCAGTATTGTAAGGGTCAGAGGATCAGGGAGCTTGATGTGAGATTGTGTCTCCTAGTAATGTCCACCCATAAAGTCTCACCATCACAACTGCTTAAAGGTGAGCTGGACAACGATGGCACCAATCAGCATGCCAAGCTGGATGGAGGAAAGCCCACGAGGTCTCAGCCCTACAAGAAGAACTGTAGACAACCGAGGAGGAAATCCTAGAATGGGAGGGATGGCCTTTTTCAGGAAGAGCACACCAGCTGGTTGTTACATGCCAAATTGTCATCCCTGAAAACATACAAACACATAGTGTTATAGGATATATATATAATGTGGACTGCCATTAGAGAGATGTGCAACTTTGCACAAAAGCTGTTACCAGTTGGAGAAAGAGTGGTCATATACTTGCTTACTACCTGACGCTGGGGTTGACATCAACCCAGGGACAGTTCTGAGCTTCTGGCTCCTGGTTGGCAGGTATTCAGTACCTGTTTGTGCCCAATTATCTAATTGTGCTGTTGACCCAATAGTTTCTTTTATTTTCATAGTAATGCCTTGATATTGCCACAGCACTTTACAGTTTCCATAGGCCCCTTTGTACGTACACGGGCATGTGTGTGTGTGTGTGTGTGTGTGTGTGTGTGTGTGTGTGTGTGTATGGATATGGATATATATGCAAATATGCATGCAGTAGCAAATTGTGTAAAAGGACAAGAGTCCATGAATTTGAAGGAGAGTGGGGTGGAGTATATGGGAGGGTTTGGAGAGAGGAAAGGGAATGTAGATATGTTGTAATTAAATTATGTTCTCAAAAATACATCAAAGTCTTCCTGGTGACATGCTTTCCTGAATAAGGCTTTATCTCCTAAAGGTTTGAAAACCCGTAAAATAGCGCCACCAGATGGGGACCAAGTGTTCCAACACTTGAGCCTATGGGGCGCATTTCTTATTCAAAACACACTGGGAAGAAACTCAGAAATTGCACACCTCACTTCCACTCGGATTGTACTGAAGAGAAATGACACCTTATCTCATGGCCACCTCTGTCTGAAATGGCAGCAGGGAAAAATGGCTAGATTGAAGGAGATGCGGACAGTAGAGTGGGGTCCTGGGTTTGAAAGGTGGAGCACAGCTAGGGGAGGAAGGAGAGCTGGCGGGATCTGTCACAGACCCTTGCCTTCCTAAGTCAGCATGGTCTTCTGCTGTCAAATCTCTTGGGGACCTCACACTCCTCTCTGAAGATGAGGGGAGGAGCCTTGGGGCTGAGCAGCAGTACCCAGACTCTCCTTAACCAGCTGATTTTGGCTTTACCCTTTCCCTCCTGTTGGCTTCCCACATAACTTTTAAGGAAATGTTTCCTTGCCTAAAGTATCTGTGGCATTTTCTAATAGTCTCTCTTCTGCTACCTGCCCATGGATTTCTTCCTTCTACCCATTCTCACGCTTTTCTTTTTCCTGGGCGTCCAGGTGGTTGGAGGGAATCTATTTCATGTTTCTGTATGAGCCTCGAGGTGCCTTTATTCACTCACGCTCTCACTGCAGGTGAGTGACCCCATTCTTGCTTCTTTGTTCTCACGAAATGCGGTGTGTTTGTCTCTTCCAGCCCATGCTCGAGGTCCTCTGCCTCCTCCAGGGTGCAAGGTCTCCCTGGTTGGCTATGTGGACTGCCATTAGAGAGATGTGCAACTTTGCACAAAAGCTGTTACCAGTTGGAGAAAGAGTGGTCATATACTTGCTTACTACCTGACGCTGGGGTTGACATCAACCCAGGGACAGTTCTGAGCTTCTGGCTCCTGGTTGGCAGGTATTCAGTACCTGTTTGTGCCCAATTATCTAATTGTGCTGTTGACCCAATAGTTTCTTTTATTTTCATAGTAACGCCTTGATATTGCCACAGCACTTTACAGTTTCCATAGGCCCCTTTGTACGTACACGGGCATGTGTGTGTGTGTGTGTGTGTGTGTGTGTGTGTGTGTGTGTGTATGGATATGGATATATATGCAAATATGCATGCAGTAGCAAATTGTGTAAAAGGACAAGAGTCCATGAATTTGAAGGAGAGTGGGGTGGAGTATATGGGAGGGTTTGGAGAGAGGAAAGGGAATGTAGATATGTTGTAATTAAATTATGTTCTCAAAAATACATCAAAGTCTTCCTGGTGACATGCTTTCCTGAATAAGGCTTTATCTCCTAAAGGTTTGAAAACCCGTAAAATAGCGCCACCAGATGGGGACCAAGTGTTCCAACACTTGAGCCTATGGGGCGCATTTCTTATTCAAAACACACTGGGAAGAAACTCAGAAATTGCACACCTCACTTCCACTCGGATTGTACTGAAGAGAAATGACACCTTATCTCGTGGCCACCTCTGTCTGAAATGGCAGCAGGGAAAAATGGCTAGATTGAAGGAGATGCGGACAGTAGAGTGGGGTCCTGGGTTTGAAGGGTGGAGCACAGCTAGGGGAGGAAGGAGAGCTGGCGGGATCTGTCACAGACCCTTGCCTTCCTAAGTCAGCATGGTCTTCTGCTGTCAAATCTCTTGGGGACCTCACACTCCTCTCTGAAGATGAAGGGAGGAGCCTTGGGGCTGAGCAGCAGTACCCAGACCTCTCCTTAACCAGCTGATTTTGGCTTTACCCTTTCCCTCCTGTTGGCTTCCCACATAACTTTTAAGGAAATGTTTCCTTGCCTAAAGTATCTGTGGCATTTTCTAATAGTCTCTCTTCTGCTACCTGCCCATGGATTTCTTCCTTCTACCCATTCTCACGCTTTTCTTTTTCCTGGGCGTCCAGGTGGTTGGAGGGAATCTATTTCATGTTTCTGTATGAGCCTCGAGGTGCCTTTATTCACTCACGCTCTCACTGCAGGTGAGTGACCCCATTCTTGCTTCTTTGTTCTCACGAAATGCGGTGTGTTTGTCTCTTCCAGCCCATGCTCGAGGTCCTCTGCCTCCTCCAGGGTGCAAGGTCTCCCTGGTTGGCTATGTGGACTGCCATTAGAGAGATGTGCAACTTTGCACAAAAGCTGTTACCAGTTGGAGAAAGAGTGGTCATATACTTGCTTACTACCTGATGCTGGGGTTGACATCAACCCAGGGACAGTTCTGAGCTTCTGGCTCCTGGTTGGCAGGTATTCAGTACCTGTTTGTGCCCAATTATCTAATTATGCTGTTGACCCAATAGTTTTTTTTTATTTTCATAATAGTGCCTTGATATTGCCACAGCACTTTACAGTTTCCATAGGCCCCTTTGTACATACGCGGGCATTGCTTCATCACTCATCTGCATCCCCAGCGCAGCACAGCTTTTTTACATGAAGCATCTTCCTTGATTCTGATAAGCACGCAGGATATGAGCATCTGTAAGTGTGAATTCTAAAGGCAGAGCTTCAGGTGCAAATTAAAGAAGAAGCCCAACTTAAGGTTACTCAACTACCGTGTATCACAGAAGCTGGATCTGAACCCATTTCTTCTACCTTCCCCTTCCCTTATACATAAGCTTTTGGCCATATAGATCATGGGGAGGATGAAGGAAAGTTATTAGAAAAGTTTCCCATGACTTTTGCTTTGGAAGGTGGCCTCGATGTGAACTAAAGGGGAGATTTCTTCCTCCTTTACTTTACCAGATACTTTCATATGCGCCTTCACTCCCTTAAGTCCTATGCTCTTCATAGCTGTAATGTGGATAGGCAGGGTGTGTACCATCCTATACAGGGATGTCGCAGGAGATACAGAAACAGCCTTCCCTGGGAACATAGACGGGGAGAAAAACTCCAGCTGAAGGATCGGGGATACTGTTGTGAAGGAGGAGCCCTACTTGATGGCTTGGCTTACTTGGAAAGGGAGAGCAGAGGGCATCCAGGGCTCATAAAAGAGCCTAAACAAGGCCTCAGGGGTGGGAAGTGCTGGAAATAGCCAGGAGATCGCGGACATGTCCCATGCTGCTTAGGAGGAGTCTGGGCTTGAAGAAGGTGGAGGGCATTGCAAATTGAGGCAGATGGAGTCTGATTCATGGGGTTAGAGCTGGAGATGAGGCTAAGCATGACCCTAGGGAGTCAAGGTTTCCCTTGGGAGGTGGTAGGATGAAACAGTGTATCTGAACATGGTCGGCAGGGTCTGTGAAAGCTTTGGGATTGGTGGCTGTCACTATCACGTTCTTCTGGAAGGTGGACTTTGAGATCAGACTGAAGAAAGGGGACAGAATGATTAAGGGTCACTGCACCTATTCACTGCTTCACACTGAGTACTCTCACCAAGTACTCACACTGAGTACTCTCACCGTGCACAGAGTTTTCCCTTCCTTTTGTTCCCACATTCTCTGTCCATTTATCCTCTTTCTTTTTTCCACTTCCCTTCTTTCTTGGGTAAATCTCAGTCTTATTTCTTTCTTAACTCCATCTCTGAGATCCTACTTTGATTCCTGTGGATCACAGGACCCTATACTGTAGAACCCACAGAACAGTGTTGAGAAGGAAGCTATAAATATTTTTAGATAAATGTTTTGTTGCTACTTTTTAACTTTTCTAGAAGATAAGTCAAAGTATCTTTAGTTTCCACCCCAGGTAGCAGGAGCACAGAGAGGTCCAGTATACTTCCTAAGACCACACAATTCCCAATAACTAGAACCAAGACTCCTAGTCAACCTGTAATAAAACATGTCCTTTAGAGGACATCTTTGTTCTTGGAGAGGTACTGGAGGTCCTCAAACACCTACTGTTAAGCGGAAGGTTTATGTGAAGTCCGTGCTGTGTTTACTTAGGAGAGAGGTTTTTGATTTCAGCTTTTTCTTCCGGAACCTTATGAACCACTATGTTCAAAGAACCAGCAAACAGGACATCAGGGCTACAGGGAAATGTTCCTCAGCAGGGAAGAGTGTGGTGGAAGTCCAGCAGAGCAGGGCATCGAGAGCTGTCCCAGCTTCAGACATCCTCAGCGTGGGGACTAGGAGTCTGCACTTGCTGGCGCGATGCCTGCCCCTGCTCATCTCCTTCTAACTTTTTGAAGTGTGAGACTGCTCTTAACAGCTGAACTTTCTGGAATGAGGGTGATGGCTCAGAAGTTAAGATTATGCTGTGGCTTTCAGCGCTTGCTGCCGCCGCCTGTAACAGATGGATTGATAGCTATTATATCCTATAGCCTATGATGCATGATGGAGTTGTCCTTACAGCAGAGAAAGAAGCTCCATAATTTACCTCCAGATCTGGGCTCCAGTGAGTGCTGGGAGGCTCAGCTCGGCCGTGCTGTGAAATGGATTCTTGAAAAAGAGAATGGCTCAATCGTCTGACCTTTACAGCGTATTTAAATATATCTTATAGCGCTAGCAGTAGTAAACAGTATAGCTAAGGTTATGGACTGGGAAAACTGAGTGAAACGTTGCCGCTAAGCTGTGGGCTGTCCTGGCGGGAAGACAGGCACTTGGCTTTGGACTGGCATGGAATCTGGGAGGGGGAGTGACGGCAAATATTTTCCCAGTGAGTGCTAGTTGATTTGTCACCAAGAAAGCCAGGGCTTTGGAAGCAGAGGAAGTTCTTTTTACTGATCTGGGATGTATCCCTGCTTCTGCCAGTGGGTAGAGGACCTAATGGTGGCTCTCGATTTATTTATCCACCCACCGAATGTTTACTTAACATGTACTACATAGTGGGACTATTATAGTAGGGCTTGGAGATGTAAAGGTACGGCTTTCCAATTATCTTGCTCACAGTAAACTAGAGATGGGCAGGCATTACAAAGGTGTGCTAATGGGCTATACATTGGCTGCATATAGAGTACAGATTCAGCATGGAGACAATAGGACTATACAGGAGCCACAAGGAATAGCAGTGATGGACGCGTACAGGTGAAAATAATGATTTGTATTTTGAAGGCTATATAGGAAATCAGTTATAAGGCATTGGTGGAAGAATGTTCCACCTGGAGGGGAAAGCCTGGAGTCCATGGAGAGAATGACACATTGGGTGAAAGCATCTTGTCATGTCTCTGTGAGGGACATGACAGAAAAAAAAAAAAAAAAAGAAAAGAAAAGAAACTGGGGTCTACAGTTCTTCGTGTCTTTGTGCCATCTTATTAAGAAATTCTTGTAGTCACCGAGTACCTCCATCACAGCAGGGTTTCTGATAATCATTGATGCTGCACTGTCTCACTCAATGTACCATGATCCTTTTTGGCATATGCCAGCATTATCACCAAGACTCAGAGAAGTGAAGAAAAATGTCCAAAGGTCACACAGTAGAATTATCTTAAAGGTGACATGAAGATGCGTTGGTGATAAAGAAAAATAAATGAACATGAAATTCAACTTGGTGATAAAACCAGAGAAACCAGTAAGGTATTTGATAAACAGAAGAATTAGGGGGTGAACTAGACAGACTGAGTATAGTTTCTAGATTTTTCTCTTATGCACTGACAAGGATGATCGTGCTGTTCACAGAGTGGTGTGGGTTGCTAGGGACATGGAAACGAATGACACGTCATCCCCCTTGTTTGAAGTTAGGGAAAATCATGTAGCCCTTTAGCAGTGAAGACTGATCATTCTGAGCTGGAGATTCTGCTCATCATCCTTTATTTGACGTTGATGCTCACTCTCCTGATGCAAGAGGAGGAAGCCTCAGCCCCCGGGCAGGGGCTGCTTCCTGGAGCTCTGCCTGGCATGTGTCATCCTCCAGTGGGATGGAGTATTTCTGAACATGCTTCCGACAGCAAGCACGTTCTCCTTTAAGCAGAGCCATATGCCACATCTCCAGCATGAAAATTTAGCCACCACTGAATCATCTAGAGATGAAATAAAGGTTAGGAGTTTTTTTTTAAAGCAAAAATAAAGGGCTTTCAACTCTATTTTTATAACTTTTTTTTGTCATTATAGAAGTAGGAATGTCTAGTGAAAGAAATTTGAAAATCTAGAAACAGTGAAGGAAATAGAAATGAACTAGCATCCACTGACCAGGATGCCAACTTATATGTACATTTGTTCTGTAAAGTTAGGTTAATAGTTATGTTCTTAAAATTTTGCATTTCATTGTACAATATGTGCAAAATATATATCCTAAATACTTCTTAGCATATGCTTTTATTGGTTGCCTTTACAGTTAACTTCATCTTACATAATTATACATTATAGTCAGCATGAAGTATATATACAGAAGCCTGCTTTTAATATCCTCACGTTGGAGCACCTCAGTGTCACTAACCATTCTTCTATGGTGGGCATATGTGTTGCTCCTGTGGGCGTTGATCTGTGACCTTCCTGGGCCCCACAATATCATTACGATCATCTGATTATTTTCTCTGGATGTCACCATAGAAGTGGAAGCTTTGTGCCGGAGGGTAAAAACATTTCTGAGAGATTTCTGATATTGAGAAATTGCTTTGCAGAAAGGAGACGTGACACTTATAACCTTGTCTTTTGTGTTGTCGTTGACTCTGAAATTTTCAGGTGGCTGGTGTGGAAACATTTCCCATCAAGTGTTTGTTCACTCAGTTACTCATTTATTTATTCAGTAAATATTTATAGAATGGTAGTACCTTGGGAGGAATAAACATGTCTAAGGCAAGTGGTTACACAGCCTTGTGCGTTCATCAAAACTCGTGGAGGGAGTACATTACAAAGAACGAACTTTGCTGTATGTAAATTAAAGAAATAAAACTTAAGGTGGAGTCAGACAAACCGGTAGTTCCAAGAAACTTAAAATCCAGGAAAAGAGGTAATGTATGCAAGCAGTTGTTATAACACAGGGCAGCCTATTAAAATAATGTATAGGAAATGGAAGTATTTATTGTAGCAGGTGTAGCAGGAAGTGGACCCAGTCAGTGTTTTGCATATTCAAATTTTGTTCATTTCCTGGTGACACAAAGATAAAAGGACACAAGAGTACCTGCTCACTGAGAAACTGGGCATCAGTAAGGTCAGCATTGCAAACAGAATCCATGCATGTGATAATTATTGCAAATTACACAGGACCGAGGGCAAAGACTGTGAGCCCAGCAGGCCTCTGGGAAGAAAGGACGTTTGACATGAGATGTTTCATCTGCTCTCCACAGTTTGCCTGGCAGGAAAGGGCTTTGCACTTATTTTCAGAGGAAGAAACTAAAGCTTAGAGTGATTAAGTGACTTGGCCAAGGTCACACCGCTTGAAAGTGGCAGAGCATCAAATTACTGTCCCCTAGAACTACATTGTCTATCTTAGCCACTGGGTCCCTAAGACTGGTCCTAAGGGGAAACATGGATTGATGGGATCAGAAGGGTCCGGGGTGGAGATCTCCAGGGAGATGCTCAGAGCAAACAGGCAAGCGGGATGCGTGGGGTTCTCATTTGCAGGAAGTGGCATAGGAGAGGCGAGGTGAAGCCACATGTCAGAGCTGTGCGTTCCTTCTGCTTGGCAGGGGTGGGGGTGGGGTGGGGTGGGGGGTGGGGGGGTGGGGGGGTGGGGAGGGAAGTGAGCAGTGTTTTGAGAACAAAAGAGTGACCTGCTCAAAGGTCTGCATCAGGAGAGATTAAGCTGAGAGCAGCATCCTGAAGGAGTTAGATGAGCAGTAGATAGTGACTCCATCTCTGTTGGAGATGCCCTGCATCCTGTTGTACACACACTGTCCAGTGTAAAGAAGCCGACGTGTCACATCCTCATGATCGTAGCTGCCCTGCATCCCGTGGTACACAGACATGTCACATCCTCATGATCGTAGCTGGACCAGCTTGGCTCACCCCTAGCTATCACAAGGTTTTTCTACCTGTAGGAATTCTTTTATGAATTCATAAAATAGTTGGAAAATCTCTGACCCAGATTCCGTCATAGTATTTCAGTTAAAACAAAGCAAATCGACAGAGCCTCTTTCCACTTCAGTGTTATTTGCTTTTCATTTTCCCTTTCGACTCCTGGCTTGCAATTCCAAAAACAAAAAAAAGCTTTGTTTTCTTAAACAATTTGCAAGGCACAGTGTTGAGACTGCTGAGAGCCAGGCAGAGGTCTTGGTGCACAGCCACGGGAAGAGCAAGGGCAAGGACAGGAGTTGTCTGGACAACACATAGGCTTCTGGGAATCTATGGCAAAGCCAAAGAAGTTGAAAATGCCCCTCCCCTCTCCCCAACTCCCGGTGATAACCAAAGGAATAGGAGCCTTTTTCGTCTCAGTGTCTTGGCTGATGGGTACATACTCTGGGTAGATTGTGAATGTGTAGGTATGAAATCTTTGGTATCAGAAATTCCTCTTTTCTAACTGTAGCACCAAGGTTTGGCTAGACCTCCAACTCTAGAATACCTCCTTTGTATTAACTCTATAACACCCTGATTGTATTAGCACTATTGGATTTTCCCTGGCCTGCTGGTTGATTTACCATGCCCTCAACTTTGTCCCACATATGTTGAACACGTCTCAGCCTCCTGACTCCCCGGCACCCTAAAGGAGCCAAACTCTTTTCAGCCTCCAGAACGTTCACCAGTACTGCTGCCCCCAAACACAAGGCTGTCCCTTCTCCATGTGCCCAGATGTCTCTTGGGACTCATCACCACTAGGGACATTTTTTGATATGCTGGTGGGAAAGGCATCCTTACCTTATTCTTCGCTGGTTCCGGGCATTTCATTGTAGCGAAGAATAGCACACTCATTTCTCTGTTTGGTTTATAAGTGTCTCACTCTGAAATGACAGCAACAGCATCTCCTTGGCACGTTACAGTTTGAATCTGAAGTTTCTTCCACCAACTCGAGCTTTGCATGCTTGCTTCCCAGCAGCTGGCACTATTTTGGGAGGCGGTGGAACTCTTGGGGGGTGGAAGCAGGCTGGTTAACATAGGCCCACTAGAGGGTGCCACTGAAGGTCATAGCCTGGCATCTGGGTCCAGCCTCACTTTCCTCTTTCCATCTGCTGTGATATGAACAACCACTGTCACATTCCCACCATCATGTTCTGCCCAAGTTCATGGTCCCAAGCAGTTATGGACTGAACTCCGACACCATGAGCCAAAATAAGCCTTTCTCCTTTCAGTTGTCTACAGCAGGTGTTTTGGGCATAGTGACTCAAAAGTAACTAATACAGTGAGCTAATGTATAGTAGTGTGCACACTAATATACACATTTGGCCTGGCTGGCTAAGTGGGAAATGGATTTAGTGATGTACGCCTTAGCCATTCTGTCTCTGGGAGTGTAGGGAACACCTGCCTCTGCAGTAGGGAACTCCTCCTTCATGGCCGGTCTACTGGTTCTCAGCACCCTGTCTCTTTTCACAGGCGGAGGGCACTGTTGCCCCTGGGACTTGTAAGTACTTCAGCAAAGAGACAGCATCCTTTTGGACCATGAGGCAGAAACAGTAACTGGTATAAAAATATTTTCATGGGTTAGTTGGGAGAAACAATTCTTTAATTCCATCATTGTGATCATTCTAGATTTGTTTTTGTTGTTGTTGTTGTTGTTTTTTTTTTTTTTTGTTAGGGAAAAGGGAAAATCCTCATCGATAAAGTGTACTTGGCAAAGTGGCTCTGTCATCTGAGTAGTTTAGGGAAAGTCTTCAGTTTTCTGCCCTATTACTGTCAGTCTGCTTCCTGAGGAGAAAGGAGCATTCCTGGGCTCCATGAAAACCTTGGTTCTCTCAATAGCTTTCAAGGAGCTAGTGCCATGCCCCAGTGGGCAGGATGGGGGCTCAGAATGTGAACGAATCCAACCCTGATGGTAGGAACCGAGTCAGAGGCCCGCTGGCTGCTGCTTGCTCCCCCACCCCTGCAGTGGGTCCTGTCACTGGCCCTCTCTGGAGTTTTCTTGCTCATCTTCCTGCCCTTGCTTTGCTTCTCCAGTATCTCACCCTATCCAGACACATCGACTCCCTTCTCGAGATCCAGGGTCAGTTCTGCACTGACCCAGCCTCAGTGGCCTGAACTTGAGACCCACAGCTCAACCCTTCTTGCCTTTAGAGACCATTGTGCGCAGTGAGCCTGCGATACTGTTCCTGTTGCCTGAATTCCGCTCCCATCCAACCCTTGTCCATTTGCTTCTCTGCACGGCACGTTCTTGCTCGTTCTCTTTGTCACTCCCTTCTCCAGGAAGCCTGCTTTGACGGTTCTCCTCTATCTACTGTCATCACCTCAGGCTCAACTCCGCCATGACACTCATTTCTATGGGCGTTGTGGGTCTGTTTCTAACTCAGTAAATGGGCAATGTGCTGGGTCTGAGTCAGGACTGGGCCTGCTTGTCTTTGAACCCGTGGGATATACCAGCTTCTCTTAATGAGCTGGATAGAGAGAGCTTTGTTTGTAGCATCAGGGGATAAAATGAAACACATCAAGTTCTTACGTGTTCCATGGTCTTTTGATGAAGGTTCTTAGCACTGTTACCTCCTGAATACGGTGGTGAAGATGCCATGCCGCCTCTCCTCCAGATTGTCATCAGATCCATGTGGAGGCTTCTGAGAGGAAGAGGGGACATGTAGTCCGTGTTTTCAGGAGGCTTACTGTCTGACGGGGGCAGATAGAAAACACGGATGGCAGAAGAAGAGCACAGGCTGTGAGGATGGCTGACCCACTAGCCCTGCTCTAGGCTATAGAGTGAACACCAAGAAAGCCAGCCACAAACGGTCTTGAATACACTGTTCTTGCACACACTTAGTATAAACAAGGAAAGACCTCACACTGCAGTACAAAGCACATTCTCCATTGCTCCCATTCTTTTGTTTAAGACTTTTTTTTCTGTTCTGATTGTGACATATGTTAGCATTGCCATAATTATACGTCAGTAGACATAGTCCTTTTAGTTAGTCCCAAGGCTAAGTCAGTCTATAAAGGCAGAAACAATTTTTCATTATGCCTTTATAGGTCATAATCTGAATCTCAAATACAAGTTTATTAATGGATGTATACATGCATGTTTATGTACAGCTATAAGAACCAACATACTTTTTGTGTTATTATAACTTATATGAGTATGATTGCGCTTTTCTGCTGTATTAACACAGACCCTGCTGACAAGTTTTCAGTTTGGAGTGACACCATGGAATCTGTCAGAGAATGTGCCATTGCCCGCTTCAGGTTTTTCCACTGTTGACTATGGAGGCTGTTTAATTGCTGTGTCATTTCTGAGCAGGGTAGCACCTCTTATAAACATTTCTGTGCGAATAGCATCATTTCATTTTTTCTTTTGAGTGATTTGCAGAGAAATGTAAGAGTATATTAGGCAAAGTGGCATAGGCAAAGTGAAGCATTAAATAGTTCTGTCACTCTGCCAAAGGCTCCTGGGTAGGCCTGGCCCAGTATGCCATGTCCCCGAGAGAATAGGTTGCTACTCCTTTCTTTATAATGTCTTCATTTTGTAGCTGCAGATGCATTCTTGTGCTAATTAAGTGGTATTCTCACATTTCAGAGCTGAGTCAGTCTGCTGACAGTGAGATGCCAGGCTGCTTCCCAGCATTGGTGCTCTCTGATTTCCATGTCCGTCCACTGCCTGAGATCTTGTAAGGGCAGGAAATAAGATCCTGAGATTCTGCCTTGCTCTGTTTCCCCAAAAGCACAGCCTCAGACTGTGAACTAACTCTTTCACTTGCCAGTTGTCTTTCATAAATGGCATCCATCTCAGGTAAACCCAAGAGAAAGTATCCGAGACTCAATGGAAGAAGAGTTCCCAAGGGACCACTCAGGATGACAACTGCTTGGTTTCCTTTAATTTAGTGCTTTGTTTTCAGTTGGTCCTTTTGTTAGCACAGAAAATAATAGGCCTCATAATGATGTTCCCATAACATAAATCTCTGTACCTTTCTCATGCTGCCCTCGTTCCTTTCACCTTCCTTGCTGGTCTCATTCCTTTGTCCAAACTCTCCCTCTTCTGTGTGTGTGTGTGTGTGTGTGTGTGTGTGTGTATGTGTGTGTGTGTGTGTGTGTGTGTGTGTGTTTGTGGTGTGTCTATGTGTGTATGTGTGTAAATCTAAATTCAACACATTAGAGAAAGCGTCTGTGTTGGTTCATCTTCACCGCCAACTGTGCTGGCCTTTGAATCACTTTTCAGATGATGCATGGCACCGTGTGTCTGTGGAGGTAACGTCAGAGAGGACTGACCTAAGTCTCCCGAGTGTGGATAGCCCCATGCCATCTGCTGGGGGCTTGGGAGTGACAGAACAAAAGAAGAGGAGAAAGCTGGTGGCATGCTGGCATTTCTACTTTCTGCTAGTCTTCTGTGATGTGAGCTGTTTCACTTGCTTCTACCTCCAGATAGGACGAGCTGAGCCCTCTGTAACTGTGAGCCAAAACAAATCCTTCTCTCCTTTAAGTTGCTTTTGTCGCATGATTTGTCGCAGGCACACGAACAGTCTCTACGATCCCTCCTGACTTTGGCTCAGCTTTGAGCTTGTTGTAATGTACAGCTTGCAGAGCACTTGCAGTGTTTTGCTCTTCTAGAAACATATTGATTTCATCATGGAAAACAAACCAACAAGCCTTTTCATAGTTTCCTCATGCCACTTTTCATCATACATGCGTCAAATTGGTGTACGGCTGTATTTTGTTGGGTTGGAATGTCTGACTTTCAGGTGTTTGCTGTTCGAGTGGCCTAAGGGGACGACTCCACACATAAAGGTCTTGCCATGCAAGCATGAGGACTGGGATTTAGATCTCTGGCGTACACATAAAAAATGTAAACAACGCAGACAAATGAATGGAACTAAAGACGATCATCCTGAGTGAGGTAACCCAGACCCAGAAAGACACGTATGGTGTAGACTCACTTATAAGTGGATATTAGACTAACATAGATGTCCTCTGAGATACTCCACCCACAGGGGATGGGGACAGATACTGGGACTTGCAGCTGGACTCTGGGGGAAGAGCTGTGAGTTATATGGAAGAGATGGTGGGTGGAAGGACTGGCGGGGGGGGGGGTGAGGTGGGATGGGGGGGTAGCTGTCAGGAGCTCTACAAGATTGGCAGATGTAGACCCAGGGAGGACTTCCCTATTCAGGTGTGGCCAATGGACAACTCATTCTCCACATGGGGAGTAGTGGAGTGGGGGACTGACTCTGACAAGATCTCTAGTGCCCAGGATTTGGTTGCTCCCCATTGTGGGAGAGGTCCTATGGAAACACAAAGGAGGAGGATGCAGACTGTCTGGCAAGCTGCCTTGTTAGAGTAGCTGAATTGGTGAGTTGTAGGTTCAATTAAGCAAGAGTATCTGACATAGTGATCAAGGAAAACACTAAATGTCAACCTCTTGCAGAGAGAGAGAGAGAGAGAGAGAGAGAGAGAGAGAGAGAGAGAGAGAAGAAGAAGAAGAAGAAGAAGAAGAAGAAGAAGAAGAAGAAGAAGAAGAAGAAGAAGAAGAAGAAGAAAAGAAGAAGAAGAAGAAGAAGAAGAAAGAGGAGGAGGCGGAGGAGGAGGGAGGGATAGAGGGAGGGGTGGATGGAGAGAGAGAGGGGACATTTTTGTTTGATCTCTGATTTGAGTCCCACAGAAAGATCATGAAATGAGTTTTGTCTTGGCATTAGGAAAGGGTTTCTAACAACTTCTGAAATGGCCCTTAACATACTTGTGCAACTCTGCTGTATGCATTTATATAAAGCAGAAATATGCAATTTCAAAATTATTAGCACTATTGTTCTTAATCAAAATATTGGTCAACTCTGAAAAATATTGAAAACGGTATGTGATCTGCTGTATCAAATATTCATTTAAGACTTAATTCTTTAGGTAAAAACAAACACATCCATCAAATCAGTATAAAATTTGATTTAATCTTTAATAAATGATTAAGTTAGATGTATACTAAGGATTGGTATTAAGTAAATTTATTTATGATTTATCACCAGTAAATGCTTGATTTTTATACTTATATGCCTATTTACCCAGGGACAAGTTAAAAATTTCTTGGGTTAAAAGTAATCCTTAAGTGGAAAAAATTTAAAAGTCCTTTTCTAATCTGTTGGGGACTTTAAAGCCACCTTACATTGGAGAACACACAAACATTGTGAGAGCCCAGATCTGCTGCTGTGTGATGTTGGGAAGTTCACTTGCTTCTCTGAGCCTGTGGATCATGGAGAGGCTAGGCCTTGACTCAGAGGATCACTGGCAATATCAATTGATGCTGCCTAGGGTGGTCCCATGCTTTCTGCTTCCCCCTTTCCTCTGCTCTGCTCTCCTATTTTTTTTTATTAATTTAATTCGTATTACATCTCGATTGTTAGCCCTTCCCCTGTTTCCTCCCATTCTTCCCTCCCTCCCGCTTGCTTCCCCCCTTCTCCCCTCCCCTATGTCTGTGATTGAGGGAGACTTCCACCCCCTATGTATGCTCTAAGAATATCGAGTCTCTTCTTGGTAACTTGCTAACCTTCCTCTGAGTGCCACCAGGCCTCCCCATCCAGGGGATGTGGTCAGAAAAGGGGCACCAGAGTTTGTGTGAGAGTCAGATCTCACTCTCCACTCACTGGTGGAGAATATCCTGTTCGTCGGCTAGGTCTTGGTAGGGGTTCGAAGTTTACTGCCTATTTCTCCTTGGCTGGTGCCTTAGTTTGAGGAGGCCCCCAGGACCCAGATCTGCCTGTCATAAAGTTCTTCTTGTAGGTTTCCAGGACCCTGTGGGTCCTACTATTTCCCCATTCTTCCATGCTACTCTTGCCTAAAGTCTCAATAGAATGTCCTCTCCTCTGACCCACTTTCCTGGTAAGTAAAGTTTTTCATGGTACGTATCCCTTGGATTAGTGTTTTGATATAAGTGAGTATATACCGTTTGTCTCTTTTTGCTTCTGGGTGAACTCACTCATTATGATAATTTCCAGATCAATCCATTTGTCCACAAATTTCTGCAATTCTTTGTTTTTAATAGCTGAGTAGTATTCCATAGTGTAAATGTACCACAGTTTCTTAGAATCAACATAGTAAAAATGGCCATCTTACCAAAAGCAATCTCCTATTTTTTTTTAAGAAAGTGAAACTTTCTGTGTATATTGCGAGGGGACAGCATGCTGGGCAGCCACAGGAGCGCACTTGCAGCCTTTCCCTTTTCTTTCAGGAGAAGTGGAGGCTACTGGAGCTTGTTCTAATGCCAGCTCACACTTCCCAACTTCCCCCTCAGTGCCAAGCCCTGAATTCTTGGCCACTGTGGTTTTCTTTCTTACTCCCCATGCAGCCTGTGAGGTGGATGCACTGATTACCGAAGGCAGCTGGGAGGCAGCGGGGTCCAAGTTACTTGTCTGATGGCCCAGAAGTATGTGCTGGAATCTCAGGCAAAAGCTACTTGATGTCACGGACAGTTTCTGATTTTAACTGACATCTGGGGCCTATCCCTTCCCTTCTTGTTTAATTGATATGTGCGCTGGGAACCCGCTGATCACTTGTTGCCTTGTTCCTGCGTTCACTCAGCTCACAGACCTCACTGCGCCCCACTGTGCACTCATGCTCGTGTTAGGTGGTAGGGATGTAGTGGTGTTACAGGCCATTTTCCTGCTTCGCCTTCAAGGTGGAGAGACCAGGAGGTTGAGGCCTAGCCAGTGTCCTGATAGTATAATCTTCCAGCAGGTGAGGGCACTGCCTTGTGCCTGTGAGGGCCACCTAGTAGTGGCTATCAGTGTAGGAGGGAGGTGAGGCTTGGCCTCTTCCTCTAGAAGTAAGTGTTTGGGGTGGTCAGGAATCCTGGGCACCTCCCACTTCCTCACCCCTCACCCCATGTCTCTATCAGCAGCAGTGTTTGTAGAAGGATGCCCACCCCCGCCCCTGGATAATAACCTCTGGAGGGACCCTGGAAAGTTCCTGATTAATTTGAGTTGTTAGGCTTCTGTAAAGAAATCTGACTTGTCATGGTGCCATTTTGGTCTCTGGCTTTCTCTGGAGGTTCTGGAGGGTAACCCAGGCCTATGTGGGGAGAGAGTCCTTGTATTGAGGACTGACATGTGACACAGGTCCAGCTGCAGAGAACACAGTTACCAGAGCTAGAGGCAAGGCTTGGGCTGCAGCCTTGGCACACAGGTGCCTTCCTGCCTAGACTTTAAGGTCCTTGTGTGTCTAGCTCCCTTTTTGTTTGTTTGTTTGTTTTTGTTTTTGTTTTTCCTGTGGAGTGGCATGTATCTTGCCTCTCTGAGCCCAAAAGAAGTTGGCTCTCTGATGCCCATGATTTGATCACTGCCCCTCGGAGGGGAGGCCTCGTGGGCACACAGAGGAAGGGGAGGCAGGCTATCCTAAGGAGACCCGATAGGCTAAGGTCTGCTTGTGGGGGGATTGGGACAGATGCGGGGACTTGCTGCTGGATTCCAGCTGTAGTGCTGAGAGTGATATGGACTAGAGGGATGGGAGGACCCAGAGGTTTCAGGAGCCCCACAAGGAGACCATCAAAGCCGGAGGAACTGGATCTAGGGGGACTTATACAAACTGTTGCACCAACCAATGACAGTGCATGCAGTGAACCTAGACCCCCTGTTCAGATCTAGCCAATGGACAGCTCACTCTCCATGGTTGTGGGGAGAGAGGGGACTGCCTCTGACATGAACTCTGGTGCCTCTGATTTGATCACTTCCCCTTGGTGTGGAGGCCCAGTGGCACACAGAGGAAGGGGAAGCAAGCTATCTAGATGAGATCTGATAGGCTGTGGTCATATGATGGGGGAGGAGGTCCCCTTCTGTCAGAGGTCTAGGGGATGGGAATAGGGCGGAAGAGAGAGGGAAGGTGAGAATGGGAAGATAAGAGTGAAGGGATAACAATTGGGATGCAATCTGAAAAATTATAATCAACAACATCAACAACAAAAAAAAACTTAAAAAAGAAGTTGGCTCTTTCCTGAACCTCAGCCAGACTTAGTACCTTTAGTTACCTGAAGCTGTGTTTGTGCTAAATCTTGAAGAGTCCACATTTCCAAGTGTACTTCATGCAAGACCTAGCCAAGGAGGGCACAGGAACCCTGTATTCAGGGTAGAATTGATTTATCCAATGAAGTTCTTTTTCCGGAAGTGAAGTGTGGCTTCTGGGTAAGGAGATACCCTTCCTCTGTGTCTATGAATGGCTGCCAGTTACAACACCCAGGTCTTTTCCTTCCTCCACTTCCTCTCTTTCTATCCTTCCTTCCTTTGAAGGAGGAAGCAGGGCAGACAAAAGGGTGTTGAAGAGGCTGTGCATCTTACCTGCGGAATCCAGGTGTGCTTGAACCCGAAGCGTTCTACAAGCCATGCTGTCCTGTGTGAGGTTGTTTCTACCCCCTAGAAGCTTGCCTTGAGCTTCCCAGCCCATAATACTCTCAGTGCCTGCCCTTCCTCTTTCCTTTGACAGCTTCTATTTTGTTGATTTATCACATCTATTGTAGTATTTTGATAGTTCAGCATATTTTGGACACTAGTGTTGCACTATTTACCTGGGCATGTACACAATGTTTATACAGTCTCACACATGTGCACACAGATGGTTGGTATGTTTATTCTATTGACTGTCCACACACAGCTGTCCTGGGTCTTCCCACCCCACTATGTCTTTTTGTTGCTGTGCTGAGATATAAATACAGCCCATTCTTTCAGACAGTGCTTATCTACCCAGCAATGGGTATCTGATGTAAAGGAAGTCAACAGAGATCTCTTCCTAGGACCAGGGAATTGGGATCCAGCATTAGCACAATACTCTGGTGAGCTGGACCTCTGCTCCGCGTAGGCTACACCCAAGGGGCTGATGAGAGGGGAAGGTGGAAATTTCCTTCAGACTGCAGAAAGCTGGGAGGTGGAGCTAGGCCTTCACCTCTAGCCCTGTGATTGTCCCATCAGAGTCACAGCTGTAGCTTTGTCCTTGAGTCCTATAGGACTCCTTGCCACTATGACCCCCTATGCCCTGCCTCCTCACACTCTGCTTTATGTTGGTCTCTGAGGCTCTTGCCATCTACAGAAAGAGCCTAACTCAAGATGCCTTTGACACCCATCAGTGCGAGGTAGGCCCTTGTGAGGATTCTCAGTCTGACCAGTGGTGACTTTTTATGTGAAATTTTACCAAGTTTGAACATTGAAGTACTCCTGCTTCCAAGCTGCTATGTAGGAACCACCACCATATCAAGTGTGCACTGCTCAGTCAGGCGTTCACAGCCCATGAGACTCTGGCTCTTCACTGGCTTTTGTTTACACTGTCGCTTTTGGTGATATGCTTAAAACAAAAGGGAAGAAAACTAAATCCAAACTTAGTGTCTGTATAGAAATATCCATCAGAGCTGGAGAGAAAGTTAGTGAAAACTGGAAAGTTTAGTAGCTTTGGGATAATTCTTGATAGACTTGTGATTGGTGACACAGCCAGGGGAATACACTTGTTATACTTAAAATCTGTGGACATGCAAGATTCTCACTTGAGAATTGCAAAGTGCTATACTTCTTAGGAATGGCTTATCCAATGCAGTTTGCCTAGCTAGACACGCCTCCAGTACCTTCATTCAATTCATGAACAGGGGCAACCAGGATCTACATTTACACAAAATTTATGTGATGAATTTGTCTGAAGTGGTTCATGAACCACACTGGGAGATGCTTACCCAGGGAACATGGTGTTCTTCTAAGCCATCTGCTTGTCTGTCATCCATCCATCCATCCATCTATCAATCCATCCATCCATCTATCCATCCATCCATCCATCTATCCATCCATCCATCTATCCATCCATCCATCTATCCATTCAACCATCCATCCATCCATCCATCATCTATCTACTTATTTATTATCCATCTATCTGTCATCTATCATCTATCTATCTATCTATCTATCTATCTATCTATCTATCTATTTATCTTCTATGTATTATCTATCTATCTACCTATACATCTACTTATCTCTCTCTCTCATATATCTTCAGTTTCTACCTCTCTCTTTATCTTTCTGACTCTCCTTCACCTCCCCATATTCTCATGTTTGTTTACCTCTCTGAGTAAGCTCTCCTCAGCTCCTTCTTTATGTTTACAGAACCTAATAAGTGTTGGCACATTTTAAATGTCTAGAAGATGCTTGCTGCTTGACTATTCCATCTATAACTTTGGGCTTAATTTCTTCTTGGCATTGAATCACAGCCCATACTACCCACATTAATGCACTAAGTAGTGGACAAGAGGTGTGTCCCACATCCATCACTTTCCCACATGGAGCCTACTCTTTTAAGTCAAAGCTCTAAATGTAGAAGAAAACTACCCCCTGGGATCTGTCAGGTAGGTAGTCAGGAGGGAGAAACTTTGATTGAAAACCCAAAGAGTTCAAGTTTTAGAAGGATGGAGAAACAGGGCGTGAGCTGGGAGCACCACGACCCTCATTGCCAGGGGGCTGAGGTTGCCTAGGCACGTGGTTTCTTGTGTCTTCCTCAAGGGTCATGTTTAGAATAGGATGTTGGCTTGAGTTTGTGTTTGTGATCCTTGAAGATTTTGTAGGGTTTGCTTTGAATTTGTCCTTGAGATTCCAGCTGAAGTTCTTGCATGTACTCCAGCTGCCATGGCAACTTCATAGGTGATGAACTGCGGAGTTAATTGGTACCTTCTAATCAGGAAGGAGGTGGAGTATGAAACCCTGGGAGGAGCCGGTCAGATCGTTTCGAGTAAGACTATGTTATGAGCTGCTACTTACAAATCATGAGACTTTGCTTACTTAACTTTTGAAGGTTCTGCTTTATGCCTGAAGGAAATGGGAATAATGATGTCATGTGTCACCTGACAGCTATGGGGTTAAATGAGGTGACTGAACTAATTGATGACTTCTAGCCTTACTGCCTTACTGTTGTCATTAGCTGGAATATATTAGCAGATGTTTGTAGACATCAGTGTTTATCAGACAAGGTTATATTTGTTTATTTACTCATGACAAGATCAAAACTTCAATCAGGTATCTCAGAGTATCATGAGAACACATACATTTATGTTATAATGCACGAGGAAGTTGTAATGTTAGGATACACTGATTCTCACACAAAGGAGCAAGTGAATCTCTGGCAGAGGTGAGGTGGTATTGTTGGAAGTTGTTTTATTCCAAGGCTTAAAAGGTTGGGAGGAGTGTTTCCAGTGTTACAGGAAAATGAATGGAGAGTGGAGTCTGACTTTTACACGAACTCTGGTGCCCCATATTTGACCACGTCCCCTGGATGGGGAGGCCTGATGGTACTCAGAGGAAGGCTAGCAGGCCACCAAGAAGAGACTTGATACCCTATGAGCATATATAGGGGGAGGAGGTCCCCCTCAGTCACAGTCATAGGGGAGAGGAATAAGGGGAAAATGGGAGGGAGGGAGGAATGGGAGGATACAAGGGATGGGATAATAATTGAGATGTAATATGAATAAATTAATAAAATATATTTAAAAAAAGAATAGGCTGAACTGAAAAGGACAACTTACTAGCTAGTGTGACAGAAAATATTCAAAATTAGTGACTTTAAGTCAAACTAGATTCTGTGACTTAAACAGTAGGATCAAGGGTGTGGCTGCCCTGAGTAACTCCCTCGTGGCTTATATAGTGTTGGCAGCATCCTCTGGTCCTACATTGCATTCCTTCCACATCTTAATGTTCCCCTGTACTCCTTACTGAGGTAGTCACAAAGATGTATCCAGTTTCAAAGGGAAGGATATAAATGCTACCACCAAGTCAAGATATGTCCAGGTCAAGTTTATAAGATAAGGATTTGGGATGGAGGACATCAGGGAATATGATGGGCCACAGATAGAGAGGTGAATGTGGAGTCAGGTATTGAAGGGTGACTTACTGCTGGAAAAGAGGATGGCTGGGTACCAGAAGGCACTGAGTGGCAGGGAGCTGCACTCATATGTACATTTTGAGGTCAAGTGGGGGTAGTGTTCTTTGGTGGATCTTCTACGTGCATGCTGGTAAGGCGAAGACAATTTAGCAGGCAAAGATGACATCTGCTGCCACTGTGCCTCTGTGAAGCACTAAGGTATCAGTTACTCTAAAGCAAGTGGCTTCACTGTAGGTGTGTCCCCTCCCCCCCAAACAGCCAACCTCAGACATGGACCAGGATGGTCAGGCTTCACCAGGCATGGCCAATGCTGTTGACTTATTCCTTTCTTTCATCTTCTGTCTTGGGGTTCTGTTACTGAACCTCAGCATTGGAGGAGCCACTAATGTGTTTTTAGTGCAATAAAAGCCCTTGCTTGTGCAGAAAAGTCAGGGAGTTGGACATTGATGAACCACCTGTCCACCCTCCATACAGAGCAGAGTCTCTGTAAGGAAGAAACCATGTCTAACCTATTGCAGCTTTTGGAGCAGAGCCAGGTACACAGTAGACATGCAAGGTATTTGGGAGACGTAAGCCAAACAGAGATCACGTATTTCCAAGGTGAAGTGAAGTTGTGTTGAATTCTTTGGGAGAGCTGTCAGCCATGGAGAAGGGTCAGATTCACTGGTTCCCTTTGAATTTAGTCCTTTCCTTTATCACAACATCCAACTAGCTTCTTTCTCCACAGCAGGAGGCTGACGTGTCCTCCATTTCTGCTTCTACACCAGGTAGTTCAGCTCTTAGATCTGAGGCTGAGTATTGTAGGATAGAGGCAGTTGGTTTGAACTCCATGTCATCCTACAGGCAGGATTGAAGCCTCCTTTTCCTTCTTTCCCTCCCAAGTTTCACTGGTGTGGACTCTGGCTGTAGCTAAGATACACGAAGGACCTATTTCTACAGAGATACTTGGCAAAAGGCGAATTTCTCAGGACTTTTACCATGAACCAGGGGAGGAAAGGACAGATGGCATGAGCCAATGCATGCTGGTGAATCAATACAAACACACTCTGTGTTCTTCATTGTTGGTCCTAGGCTACAGTACAGAGGGCTCCTAAGCCACGTGCTATAGCTGCTAGAGGTTCCTTCTCTGCTTTAGGAGTCATGGGAAGACTAAGCTCAGGCTCACATTAATTTAAAGGTCCAGATACATTTCCTAACCTGAAGCTAGTAAAATGCTGGCGTCCCCATAGGAGACAGAAAAAGGACAATTCCCCATAAGGTCTGGCACTTGCTCTGATGACACTAAATTCTTCTTCCTCTTATGTAGGGGATTTCAAACACTTCAGTGGTTGAACTATGGTTTTCCTACTGGGGCACGTGGTATCCAAATTCCGGTCCAAGAGTTTAGACAGATAGACATCTGTGCTCCTCTTTGTGTCCTGACTTGAGTGGGATGTCCCTTCATCTGCCTAGTCTTGGGATGGAGACCTCATGGCCGAGATTTCTGCTGTTCTGGCTTGAGATCTAGAACAAAGCCAACGTGGCAAGAACAGGGACTCTGGGCAAGGTGAGACCCAGACTAGAAGAATGTGCAGACCCGTGAAGGCAAAAACAATGTCATTCAAGTAGAGAAGATCCCTGGAAGGCCAGAGAGGAGAGATGTTAACCAGTGAGCCATGCCTGTAGAGACGGCTGACTCACGGTCACCAGCAAGATGGAGTAGAGTGAGAGGCAGGGCCTGGCCGGTTTCCAAGTTAGGGAAGGTGCACAGCTGCAGGAAGTAGCAGGCCATGTGGGTAACTTGGGGCTACAGGGACCCGTGATTGTCCTCTTGTGCATTTTGGAGCTCTAGGTGAAGCCTGCCTCCATGACTATGATGAGGCACTCACTTCTGGAAATCTCAGAGGCATTTCCTCTCGTCTGCTAAGCCCCAGTGGCAATTTTTGACCACTACTTTCCCAGAGAGTTTTCCCCTTCCTCCCTTTTACTTCCCACAGATACTGTTTCAGTTAAGACCTCTTACTTGTTACCGTTAGGCCACTGTAGCTGCCTTCTCAGCGGACTTCATTCTTCCATCCTCAGTGGCCCACGCTCCACACTCCTGATAAACTGGCTTGATGGATGCTGGATCACAGTTGGTGAGGGGTGCTTGCTTTACCTTTCTTTGCAGAGGACCCATGAAAAAAAAAGAAATGTGATGTTTTCCCTGAGCTGTTTTATAATCTGGTTTAGTCCCTGCCTTTGATCTTTTACAAAGCATCCCCGACTAGTGGCTGCCTGTAATCCGGGGAACAGCTACTGGGGCCAGCAGGGCAAGCGATTGGCTGTGTACTCCTGAGACCTGGGAGAGGGACACTGATCTCTTTTAGGGATGGGAGGGAAGGGGAATGGATGCTTGGGGGCGGGATTCATGCAAACAACCCCTGAAATGAAAGAGAAAAATGGCAGGATCAAAGGTCACACACCAGTCTCCGTGGACTTATATGGACCTGTTAACTTCTTACTGTGGAACTCATCACTGCGTGGCCACGCAAAATGAGAATCCTAAGCTTTCATCTCTGCATGAGAGAGAAGCCAGCAACTCTGCTCAGCATTTGGGAGGTCCACGCTGTTATCACTAAAGAAGTGAAATGCTCCTTTTTTGGGACATGGCACCTCCCCCCACCCCCACCCCCCCACATAGATGGCAGTTACCTTTTTGACTTAGAGCAATATAGAGTGTATATGTTACATGCTGGTATGTGTTAGGTCTCAAACCCCAAGATGGATGGATAACTGAGATGCCTATTTGATGTATCAAAGTGGATGCTGCCTACCAGAGGCCCAGCATCACAAGTCCATGTTACAGAGATACCCTACCCCTAACCCAAACTTCTCCAGCCTCCAATCTTCACTTCTCTTCCTCCAGATTTTCTTCCCTATGTAACCCAGCCATTTTGACTAGGCGCCCTCTTGGCTCTTCTCTCTTGGTCTCTTGGCTCGCTTCTAGCCTCCTGACTCCTGTTTCCTCTCTCTTCCTCTCTTGCTCTCCCTACTAACCTTCTCCCCTCTCATATTCCAGTTCATTCTGCTGACCCAGTTCATTCTAGATCCATCCGGATGCCTCTGGCTGTGCTCTCCCTCATATCTACAATAAGCCTTCTCCTTGACCATACCTGGGAGCAGGCATGTCCTCAATTTTTCATTCAGGTTAGAATAAGTTGTGCAGTCTGGGGTTCATAGCAAGATTATCTGGTTTACACCATTTTCTCTCCCCCTAAATGGACAGGCTGCTGTATTCCTCTCCGCATTGTTGGTTGTACATCGACGCTTTACTCTTAAGTCAGCTCTTCCCTTTGCTCACAGAGCCCTTGGCCTTGATCTCAGAACGGTGTGAAAAGTGGTTGCTTGGACAGAGTAGTAGGAGATCAGGAAGGGCAACCTCGGATTGTCAGTTAAGATGTCCCTTTTGAGCTATCTGGCTCAGGTTCTGGAATGCCAGCATCTGTGGGTATAGGAACTGTCAGGGAAATCTGGGATTATTTGGCCCCACCCCTGTTGCTAGGTTGCCTGCTACCTACATCATTTCCAAGGAATGGGCATCTCTCTCATTTTCAAAGCCCCTTGGGGAAATGACAGCGAATGGATTTTTAATTCACTTTTAATGGCTTGTTACACAAAACTGAAACAACCCCCTACCACTCGGCAACCATTTTTCACAAGCTCCTTGTTTCAACACCATTTCCTTAATCCGTCATTCGCCTTCTCCCCAGCTACCAAATTCCATAAATCATTTTCTAAACAATGGCCCTTTTTTAAGGATGACTAATGCTTATTAACATCTATATAGTTCTCATTCCTTTCATATTGGAGACATAGGTTAACCTCTCAAGTGCATGGTGGGGACAGTTTTTACGTGTGGATGGTGCAGACTATGTTGTCCACCACCTACCAGTGGTGTGCAGATTGTGTTCAGTGTGTAAAGAGCACCAAGTACAGCACCTGGAACTTAGTAAGTACTAAGTAAAGGCTGGTGTGCCCCTTCTGTGTTTACACTGCTTGAGTATGGACCATTCTCATCTCTCAGGTGGCACTCTCTTGCTAGAGCACTAGGTTTAATCTGAATCCCATCACGTTCCCGTCCTCTCTATGAGCCCTTAGAGAATAACAGCTTTCTAAAACTAAGTTGCATTTGTTGTTTTCCATTCCCGCCTCTGTATTATTTACCTTCTTGTGACAATTCTGGAAATTCTTTTGCACATCACTTTGATATTTCCTTCTGGCAAGGCCAGGCAGACTAGCATGTCTAAAGAGACTTTTGAAAGGGCATGGAAAATTATAATTGCCTATGTCTTATCACCAGTCAAGCCTCTCGTTCTCCATGAGGATGCTCTGACCATCTCCCTGACATTCTCCATGAGGATGCTCTGACCATCTCCCTGTCATTCTCCATGAGGATGCTCTGACCATCTCCCTGTCATTCTCCATGAGGATGCTCTGACCATCTCCCTGTCATTCTCCATGAGGATGCTTTGACCATCTCAGCCGAGGCTTGTGTTCTCTCTTCAGCACCTGTGGTACCACCTGTACTCCAACACCGAATCTCTCTTGAAGGATGCTGTGCTGGGAATAGTGCTAAGTTTGTCATGTTACAATGATGAAAACTGGGTTCCTGTCCTGGAGGATCACAATCTCTCATGATCATAGTAGAGACTACAAAGAAGTAGAAGATTATAATAGAAAGCAATGGGTACATGTGTGCTGGGGGAATCAAATTCAAGGGGAGGCCATTTCTGTCTTTGGGGACCAATGAGACCTGAAGGAGCTGAGAGTATTCACAGTGAAACTTGAAAGATGAGGAGAGCACCAGGTGGGGAATGGCAGGTGTGCCCCCTGAGGAGGGAGAGAGCATGTGAAAGAGGAAGAGGGGGATGAAACAGAGGAAGGGTCGGTCACTATTCCAGTGTGCTGGAGTTTAGAAATAATTCTGAGAAACTGACTCCAGAAGAGGCTTAAAATGACAGCAGGCCATGTTGGGAAAAACTTTTCTTTTTACCATGCTGAGGAAATCAGCTTTACCTCAAAGACACCTTAGGACTCACGTTTGGCATTAGGGAACAGGAGCTGAGGTCGGCTGTGGATGTCTCATTCTGGTAGAACGATGGATAAAGATGGGGATTAGCAGCTAAGTAAGTAGTCATTTAGCAGGTTTTGCAGTCGTCACATAGCTAGACCTTTTATGTGAGCTCTCTGTGGCACTTGGCATGGCTGATCACCTCGCCTTCTAGAAATGGCCTCCAGAATCTGTACTTACTTATTATCCTTGGATTTTCTAGACTGTATACCTGACAGGAGAGATTAGACACAAGGACTGTTCCTAAGGATGCTGCAAAGTTCAGAAAAGCAAGGACCAGAAGGGTAGCATTGCTTCAAAATCAATAACTATGAGAATCACGGCACACGTACACAGAGTCACAGGAAGAAAGACTGAAAGTTGAGGGTTTCTCCCATGCAGGATCTCCTGATGGAGGCTTCTAATATGCATGCTAAGAGGAAGTTAGGAGCCTCTTCTGTGGCTCTTTTCTCAGGTCTGTGTGTCTCCAGGAACTAGATGCATGGAGGAAGTGGCTCCCAACCTTCAGCCGCACTTGTGCCTTTACAGGACTGCATAAGACTGGAGGTTAGCTTACTGTGCAAGAGCAGGGTGGGGCTGAGAGAAAGCCAAGAGAGAGCACGGTGTGTAATTTGGCTACAGGGAGCATCCTTTTCAGCCTTCTGTTCCAGTGTGCCATTGTGATTCTGCCTGGTGTAATAGAACTGCTTTTTAGACCAGAAGGTTGTTTCGCTGTCTTCTAAGTCTAAGTCTAAGTCTAAGTCTAAGTCTAATGGGACTAATGAAGTCCCATTAGTTGCTGTGGCTTCTCTGGGTGATATTAATTACTTTTGTTGTCCTGTCACAATCCTTTGTGGTTAGTCTGTGCATTAAAATAGTTGTGATGTTAACTACTGCACTCTTTGAATAAAACAAAGACTACATGAAGAAGAGAGAAAAATTTATGGGATCTATCTATGTATCTACGTATCTGTGTATTTATGTATCTATGTATCTGTGTATCTGTGTATGTATCTATGTATCTATCATTTATCTCTACCTATCATCTATCTATCTATCTATCTATCTATCTATCTATCTATCTAACTAACTATTTATCATCCACATCTACTTATCTATTACCTCTCATCTCTATCAATCTATCTATAATCTATCTATCATCACTCACCATCTGTTTATGTATCCACCCATTTTCTCATAAAACAAGGAAAACATACATAGTACCTATACTATTAATTTCTATCACTGGCCATGAAGCCACAGTTGGTGAGCTGGCTCAACTTTTTTCTTTAGCCCATTTCACATTTCCTTTGCCCTTAGCCAGGGCCTTGAGTGTTCAGCATCTCAAGCTGGTAGCACGAGCTTGTAATCCAAACTCTCATTCCTGAAGGGCCTGGGTTCTTAATAGTTTCCCTTTATTACTTCAGTCTTCCATTAACTTTTACTTTAGGACTTGAAAATAATTAGAGGACTTGAAATTTAATTAGAGGATAACAACAATCAGAGGCTTTAAGCATCACTCTCTTTGGGTCCGTTGTAGAATCGCATCTGTTTCTTCTTGGTAACGCGGACAGATCACTTCAGCTAGTAGGTAGCCCCTTCTTTGCCTCAGAGTAACAGGAGATGCTCAGGTCAGATGGATACAGACTGCAGTCTCCGGTATGATGCAACAGATGTTTTGTCTCATGGTGAAGCCCAGAGCTGGAGGACATGAAGAAAATACTGAGTGATAGCTAATAGGGCTGAAAAGTGAGATTAGTAATGCTGTTTTTGACTCTCGACTTTCAGTGCTCTAGAAGATAATATCATAATTTCATGCAGGTCTTGGCTCTTAGCTGTGTTGCTACTGTGTCTTCAGAAGTCCTCAGACTTTGGTGTCAGGCCAGTTGCCTGCTTCTGGGTGGTCAGGACTAGGTATTGCCAGTAAACTCCACAGACATGACCACAGCTCTCCTCCATCTGTGGTGCCATGAGCTATTTGTTGGAAGGCATGCTGTGTAGATCACTGTGACAGTGAAAAGAGCATTAGGGAATAGAAAATTGTAGGTCTGCCGTAGTTGATTAATGAGGGAAGGCAGTTCCTGTGTGAATTGGTTTCCTCTCTGGTTTAGGAAGAGTTATCTGTAGACAGCCTGTTCTTGGGTATTGCATGGAAGCAGGGCTTGGATGGTTTCAAGTGTTGGCAAGTTAAGGTGCAGCAGTTACATAATCTTCCCTCTGCATCATAATGGCCACAGGACAGCCACAGGAGTGTGGATTCATAGCACATAGCTTCAGCAAAGAGGAATCTGTGTACCTCATTTCTAAATCTTCTCACAGTAATCACCTTGTGTTCACTCAGGACAGTCACCCTGTGCCAATTGGAGAGTCCGGTGAAACTGGCTTGTTGATAAAATGCTTTGACGTGTAAACCTCATATCCACAACACAATACCCATGCCTGAGTCTGGTCTCTTCTCTCTTAACACTGTCTGATATCTGAGGTCTCCAAGTGATGTTTCCAGGCAGGCCTTCCTCTCTGAGCTCTGAACTCAAGATATCCAGCTCACTGTTTGATTTTTGCATTTCAGTATCTCTTGGGTGCTTCGAACACACTGCTCAATGCTAACCTGATCTTTTCCCCAAACTCTCCTAGGGGCCTCATCTTACAGCTTAGCTCCCTGCTGTCAGCTTCTCAAATCTAGATGCTGATGTTTTCTCTGACTAAGCTCTCTTAATTATGCCTTGTTATCCCATCTTCAGTGATTTTTTTTGGCTTGTCCTCAAGTATATTTTGTTCCAACCTCTCTCTTCCCATTCTCCTTTCTCCTCCCTCCTGGCTTTTGCTAAGGTTCAGCCCACACAATGTTTCACCTGGGTGGTTACATGTGGCTCCAAATTCACATTTTTTTCCTTTGTCTCTTTGCATACAGCAGCTAGAACATCTTGTTAGAATTGAAATCTCCTCTTTACTTCTCAGGTGTCTTCTGGTTTGACTTAGAGTAAGAGCCAAAGTCCTTATAGTGACTCGCCAGGCTTACTGAGACCTGGACCTCTCAGTCCTTTCCTTCCCATGACTTTCCCCTGGCACCTACGCAGTTTCCATAATTTTCATACCATCCCTTGAATTTTCCGAGCAGACACCTGCCCCAGGACCTTTGCAGTGACTTGTTCCCCTGCCTTGGTGTTTCTCATCAGAGATATACGCAAGTAGCACAATCTCTCACCTCATTGAGAAGTTTGTGCGAATGCCAGCTCGCTATCAAACTCTTGCCTGGACTGCTATTTGCTTTTTCTGTTTGGTGCCCCTAGGAACAGCCTGTACATCACCAGTGTCTCACATCCTCCTTGTGTGTTCCTGCCTCCTCCTTGGTATTCTTCACCATCGGGCTGTTGCCACTTGCTACTTATCTCCTCAAGTTAGAATATAAACTTCACGAGGGCAGTGAAGCTACCTCACTTTCTTCTTTGCTGAATGCTGAACCCCGTATGAAGTAGGGTCACGAATAGACGACAAATTACATAGATGAGAAATGGGGCATGTCAGGGGACTGTGGCACACTTCAGAAAACTCAGCGTTCTTCTTGCAATGTGTAGGATGAGAAGGTTCTGAGGATCACGTGGAGCTTTCCTCTTAAGCCCCAGCATTGGTACCACCTGAATGAACTAGGGAGAAGGCCTCACAGTTTTCCAAAACATCACACACCATACATGTAGTGATGACATTGCAGTCTCTTTGTGGTAATTAACTCTGTCCTCTCAGCTACACTCGAAACTCACGGTAGGCAGCATCACCATTTATTTTTTTTTTTTCTGCACATGAAACCAGTACCCTGACAGCCTTGTACTGTGAAGTCAGTTTGGATCTGGCTGAAGATGTGTTTCTGTTCCCTGGAGGTTGGGGCTCCCCCTTGTGGAAGGAGATGCTGAGATTCACAGTTATGCTGGGACTTAAAAAGTACAGGCTGGTGGGCTTATAGGCGTTCCTGAAGAAGTGTATTCCCAGCATCTCATCTGCATTTCATTGTTAATTGCTCTTGGTAAAGAAAACCAGCAGGTCCCTGTTCCAATTAGCAAGGAGAGAAGAACACTCTAGTTAGAGCAAGGACAGGGCAGTACAGTTTATACCCTGTTCCCTTTGGTACTACAAATTGAACTAAGGGCCTCTGAAGTGTTCTTCCAATGAGCCATAGATCCAGCCGCCCCTTTTAAAGTTCTTTATTTTAAGACAGTACCCAACGAGGCTTTCTAGGCTGCTCTGTACCCACCATGAAGCCCAAAATTGACCCTGAGCTTGTGATTCTCCATCTCAGCCTCCCAAGCAGTTGTCATTACAGATTCATGACACTGCTCCTAGCTGTCCTGTACCATCACTTCTGAGCACCTTGTTCTTGCTCTGAGCCAATAGCTCCTTTAGTTAAAAGGCTCCAAGCACAAAGAAATGTAAAGAGATGAAAATGTTCATTACCTGGATTGATCAGCACATGGTGCGCGAAAGCATTCAGAACCATCCATGCTGTGCCCTGTAAGGATGTGCAGGTAGTACATTCAATCAAGAAGGAAGGGAAGGACCAGAATGACATGAAGGAAGGAGGAGAGGGAGAAGGAAGGAGAGAAGGAAAAAAGGAAGATGGGAGGGAGGGGAAAGAGGAGGACAAGAGTCCCTTGGATGGAAAGGAATCAAGCTTTCAGAAAGGCTTTAATGAACTAAAGTAATTTTCCTTCCGAGTAAAATTTTACAGGCATTAAATGTTCTCACTCCACTGACTGTGCTCACAGGCGGGAACATGTTGGTGATTTATGAATTTGCAGATTATGCGTTATCCTTTCAGAGGACAGGAATCCCCTGGGGCTTCCTGCCCACTGCCTTCCGGAGCTGAGCTGACTGGAGTGGCCAGGTGAAGGCAAATGGCTCTGATCTGCAGTCTTCTCTATGTGTACTAGGCTCTGGAGCAACGGGCAGTTTTTAAAGGTGTCTGGCCACTCTGCATTCTGAATGGTGCCCCACTAAGTAAGATGTATCATTATCTGTTGCTCTGTCCATCAGATCACGTTGCCAATGCTGCTGTAAGCCTCTTCCACAGAGCAAGCATGGGACAAAGGGAGATATAGAGTTTAGACATGGGAAAAGGTAAAGAGGATTCTTGGATGCCAAGAGGCTGCAGTTTCTGAGCTTGTGTGCTTCCTCTCATACAGAGTAAGATGTGTGAACAGGGTAGAAAGCCCCACACTACAGAATCCTCTGGCAACCTTGTTGAGGGTCTGGACTCAGTTCCAGTACGGATGATCTCAGAAGGCAGCAGATAAAGCAAGCTCTAAAATTTCATGCCAATAGGAACCATTTCTATTTTAATCACTTCATCTCACATGGTACCTGGCAGAGGGCAGGAATGGATGAATGAGAGAGAGAGAGAGAGAGAGAGAGAGAGAGAGAGAGAGAGAGAGAGAGAGAGAGAGAGAGAGAGAGAGAAGGGAGAGTGAGAAACAGCAACATCAATTGCTAGTGTTGCATGCTTGTAGCTTGGTTGAACATCTGGGAGCATCCGAAGACATGGAAGCCTGAGAATGAGGTGAGTAGGTGTGAGAACCAAGAACCGAGAAAGCACCAGGGCCAGATACACCCGGTATTGCTCTTTCTCCATACCGCAAGTGGCAGATTGGTATTCTCCATTACTGTGTATTTTACATACAATGCACTGCCACTTTCTTCTTATAAAACTTCCACTCACTGGACCACACCATGGTTACCCTCTTCTTGTTCTTCTAGTGTCTCCCATGCCTTATTTCCTTCTCCAAGAAGGACCCCAGTGCATAGCATCCAATGCATGGCTGCCCCCAGCCCACCCCTGCACCACTCCACAACCTGTGCAGCCTGCCTCAGCTGTTTGTCAACTCCTGGGACTTCTCCTCCTGCCCAGTTCTCTATTCTTTCTACCCATTATGGGCAATAGGCAGGCAGGCAGGCAAGCAAGCAAGCAAGCAAGCAAGCAAGCAAGCAAGCAAGCAAGCAAAGGCCAGTAGTAGAACCAGATTCTCACCACGTGCTAAGCCTAGCATTCACCGCCCTTTCTTCATGCTGAGGTTTTGCTAATTACAACCTCTGGGTGTAACTTCTTCCTTGTCTCATGCTATCCATGTGTCCCTCCTGGGCTTGTCATCTCATCTCTTTTCTGTTGTCATACGTTTGTCATCCATCCGTAGGTCCTTGGGTAGTACCAGCCATGCGTCGGGCTGTGTGCTTGGCACTGGGTATGCAGCATGGCGTGAGCTGGGATTTTTCACCCCAGAAATGTCACATTCTTACAGAAAGGATGGGCATACACTGAAGTCACACGGACCCAAACAGGGATGAAGGAACAGGGGTGTAGGGAGTCTAAGGATGCCAGGAGCCGCCTTAGATAAGATTCCTGTGCTGACATCTTCATAAATGGGATTCTTTGTTAATTTTAGACACACTTACATCAATTTCACTCATATTCTACTATGTGTGTATGGACGCATGCCACTTACGAGAAGGGAAGAGTGCTATTTATTCACGAATTATTCCAATTTGTTTTCATTTACTCTAGTATCTAAAATCCTCCAAGGATTTTAGCCAGTTAGGCCAAAAAGATACTTATTTGACAGCCTGCAAGGAGCCTTGTCACCTAACAGTTTGTTGAGTTATTTTCTCCGCACACACCTCCGTTTCCTGTCCCTTGCTACAAAAGCAAAGAGAACCAAAGTTGCTGTGACTCTGGGCCTTGAGCTCCAGCTTCTCTGGCTTTCGGAATTTAGCTGTTGTTGTCTTCTGGTTCTTCCAAAAGGTGTTCAGGATACATTTATAGAGCTCCTGAATGGATGATAAATTCTCTGAGGGGGTGAGGATTTGCTTGTGGTTGCTCTTTCTGTTTTTTTTTTTGTTGTTGTTGTTTTCTTTTGTTTTGCTTTTGTTTTTACAACCTCGTTCTTGAGCTGTATAACACTGATCATGAAATATCAGAGTAGAACTAACAAGGCTGGCTTGGGCCTGGTGGGACCTTGTCTCTGGTTTGCCAAGGGACAGGGGTTGTTTGTTTCATCCCCGATGTCTGTTTTCTCATCTGCAAAATGGAGATATAATTCCTGCCCTCGTCCCAAGGGTTTGGTGTGAGTGTGAGAATCCCAGAGTTGGGCCTTCATTTAATACTTATCCCTGCTTTTCCTTGTTTGTACTTAGCAGCCGTGCCTACTCCTCTGGAGCAGTCCTGGAGGCATTGCTCTGGCTCTGTAGTTTATGCAGTGTGGATCCAGTGTGTTCCATACTGTGTTCTGGGCATGTTTCTCTCTCTCTCTCTCTCTCTGATCTGAACGCTTGCTCAGCAGTCTGGATCTTATTAGGTGGTTTGTTGTGTTGATGTGCAGTCTTCTCTGGTAATTTCCTCTTTCCCGGAGGCTGTTGAAAGGCTCTGAATGATAAGAGTTGCCAAGGACAAGAAGGGTTGTTTTCCTTTGCTCTTGATTTTGTTTGCTCATTGCAGATGTTATAAGCCCGAAGGCTATATTCTCATCTCTTCATAGCTCTGTTGTGGTCATCTGTGCTGGGTTCCAGGGGAAAGGGAACTTTTAGGCCTTGATATCGTGTTTTGACTTTTCCTTGGAGGACACAGGTAGGACCACACTTCCTGCTTGGTTTATTAAATTACATCTGTACAAGTTAAAGGACAGACTGCGTGTCCAGATTGGGGTCTCACTGTGCTGGAATGGGTGGCAGCACTATAGGAGAGAACCGGCAGAAGGCTTGTGTGTGATGGAGGCTTTCTCAAAGTTTGAGCCTCTGGGGGCCCTAGGGAGCTCTCTGGCTCTGGCTCCCAGGCTCTGTGGAACCAAACTCTATGAGAGTGGATGCAGCAAGTATACATTTACCAAGCCTCCTTGCTCTCTGCATAACTTTGGGCTGCAGCATTACCAGCACCACCTTGGGGCACTCAGTCAAGTGTAGTCATTGTAAAGTACCCCCTGAGTCTCTGTCCCTCTGGGCAGGCAGAATTCTGTGAATTCCCACCCAAACATGCATAGTAGTCATTATCTCAACAGCTCTTACTGCCTAAGAGACTTAAAATGCTGGGCCTGCTTGTGAAGCAGACAGAGAGGCAAACATCCACCTTCAACTTGTTCAGAGTCTATTGGAGAGGGCAACTCAGCTGACACCCAGAGACTGGGGAAAGCATGTTAACCAGAAACAATGCGACTCAGTTGGAAACAAAACAGAACTTAGGAGGAAGAAAGCTAACAGCATAGCTTGGAGAGGCCTGCAAAGCTACCATTCCTCAGGAGGGGAGCACTGTTGACTGAAGACCCCAGTGGTGGTGCTGCAGCACCCACTGCTCCCTGCTTGCCAGGTCTGTATCTCTCAAGGGCTGTTTCCAGGCAATGACCAAGTGCAACAGGGACACCAGGCCATACTCCTTTCCTAATGACATGAGACTAGGGAGAAATGGGGTGATATGCCTTGTTCCTGCAAATCCCAAGATGGTGACACTGACTTCTTCCTGGTTACATCGGTGACCTTTTTTTCCCCAAACTTGTCATGGGTGCTCTCAGCTGTTTATGCCTTTACATGGTGGCCTTGATAATGGCTACATTGATAAAAGAAGAGTCAAAGAAAGGATAGAAGATGCTCTGTGTGTGTGTGTGTGTGTGTGTGTGTGTGTGTGTGTGTGTGTGTGTACGCGTGCGCGCACGTGCACGCATGCTCAACAGACAGAGATTCTATGGCTCATGCTGGGCATTTGGTTGAACAGACTAGGGAAAATCCTAGGACTTCCTCAGTCACTAAATATAACAAAGAGGAAACCAGCTGTAAATGAGAGAAGCCAGGGCCACTGCATGACCCCAGAGTAGTATGTATTGTATATGTTACATACTTCTTGATCTTGTGCTGCAGCGACACCTCAGGTGGCTTGGAAGATTCCACAGTTTTACACATATCCATGCTGTTTCTATAATTGAACACCACTTGTGAGAAACCTGAGGCCTCCAGTGATAGCTTTATAGATAAACTGAAGGTCCCAAGTCAACTCTGCATGGTCTCCTTCTGGCCCATAATGGACCATGATCTCCTTCCTTCAATTTTGTTCTCTATGTGGAAGAAATGGAGGCAGGGCTGACTGACCCCATGGAGTGCTGGATGAGAATAAATCTCCAAATGAGCACTTTGTTGTGAGTTAAATGCCATAAAATGTTCAATATAATGCCTGATTATTTTTCTTTAATCTTAAACAGATACCTAGAATGGGAAAGCCCCATCCTGGAAGAAGAAATTAATTATCTCAGAGAGAGTTTAATGGCTGCTGTGCAAATGAGTTGGAGGGAATTAAACCATGGAATGGGAGGGATTGGAGAAAAGTGAAATGAGATGTGTATTAAATTTAGATAAACACAATTATATGCAACAGGATACTCGAATTACCCACCTGCATGTTGCTGCATGTAATACAAGCGATGTGGGCAGTTGGCATTCTTGTAGGCAGAAGAGATTGCTTAAGCCTCTGTCCAGGCACACAGTGGGTCAGACATGGGATTGTCCTATACTCAGATTCTCAGCTTCAGAAGTGGAAGGAGCCCAAGGCCAGTTCTGGTCCTACATTAACCACATCTCAGCTAACTCTAGCATTCTGGGTTTCCTAACTTCAGTTGGAATCAGGACGGGAGTCCCAGAGTCTGGTGTAGCCCTTGACCTGCTTACTGTGAGGTGGGGGCAGTTGCCACATGACCACTGGCAGGCAGTATCAGGGAACATTAGGGACGGAGCCTGCTGCCATTCAGGTATTTGTGTCTGATGAAAACAAAATCTCTTTGAACTCCTTCTGTAGACGGAAGGAGTTGATCCAGTTCTCTCTTAGTCTTTTAGATCCTATTCTGAAAAATATCAGAGTCTTCTTGAGAACAAATGCAAGGGGTGTGTGTGTGTGTGTGTGTGTGTGTGTGTGTGTGTGTGTGTGTGTGTCTGATCTCTAGGTGGCCTTGGTAGTGCACAGAACCAGCTGGCCTGGGCCTGACCTTGCAGAAGGACAGATGTGTAGAGACCACTGTTAATGCCCAATTAATTCCTGTTGGCATGTTTTATTTCAAATGCAAAGCACTGTCAGGATTAAAATAAATGCTAGCAGTTACCGGGGTGCATTAAATTAATAATTTCTTCCCCCTTGCTTGATCCTATAATATTCCTCAAACTCAGCGGTTAAACACTAAGCCCTCCTCTGGGTGATAGTAGATGCAATGTATTCTGCTGCACAAACTAAAGGAAGCTTCCTTTTCCCCCTTGTCCCTCTTCTCTTTGCCCCTTGCAGGTCATACTGATCCTGACGAAGCTGTATGACTTCAACCTGGGGAGTGTGACTGAGAGTTCTCTGTGGAGGTAAGTGGATCAGACCCCCTTAAAGCTGCCCTGGCTGCTTTGGCTGGGCACAGAGTAAGCTAAACAATGGAGAAGCCTGTTTCAGAAGGAATGCAGGACCTGTGTCTCTGGTGCCCCAGGTGGAACCAAACAGGGGTGGGATTGTGGGGGTTGGGGAGGTCTGAAGAGGGCCTGTCGCTCCTTAGGACTTGCCTCTTGTGCTGCTGCCTCAGTGCTGGCCAGTGGTGTCTGATGCTACTCAGTGAAGCTGGGCTGGTCAGAGACAGAGGAGGAAGATTCCTTAAGAAGCAGAGACCCTTTGCTTGGAGACTGCTGCTGGAACAGAGGAATGTGTGTGGCACTGGCTGTCATGCTGGCTCAGGGCCATCTCTAACACTTGCAAGGTGCTATGTATGGTGCTCAGGAAGCCAGCGGCCATGGCGAAAGAACAGACTCACATCTGCGCAGTGGCTTTCATGGTACCTACACAGTGTTGCCTTTGGGAGCCTTTCTTCCCAATCAATGATACTAATTTTATTTTGTATTGCATCATAACATAAAATATTATGAGTATAAGACCAATATCTTTCTCTCATACAATACGTCCCAAACTCAGCCTCCCCTTCCTCCATTACTCTAAGCCCCACCCCCAGCCTCTCTTCCCTCCACTCCTCCTGGTTACCCCACCCCACTTCCCTTTCCCCCTACATCAGCTGCACCTCAATTTTCCTTCAGGCAAGAGCAGACCTCCAGGAATATCAACTGAACACAGCATATCCAGGTGCAACAAGACTGGGCACAAACCCTCCTTTCAAGGCTGGACAAGGCAACCCAGTAGGAGGGGAAAGGTCCCAAGAGTAAGCAAAAGAGTCAGAGACACCTTCACTCCCACCCTTAGGAGTCCCACAAAAAAACCCCAAGCTAAACACCCACACAATGTATAAAGAGGGCCTGGTGCAGACCCATCAGGCTCTGTGATTGGCAGCTCCAATCTCTGTGAGCCTGTGTGAGTCTTGCTTAGTTGATTCTGTGGGCTGTGTTTACCTGGTGTCCTTGATCCCTCTGGCTTCTACAATCCTTCTTAACGGCCCATATTAAAACATCTCTGTTTTTTTTTTTAGCTTAAAAGTTGATTTGCTTATTTTTATTTTTTTAACTAAGCTAAACCACTGGGCCCTAGAATGTTCTGTGAATTGTATGTATTGTATCTCTTGTGCCTGGAAGGGTGAGAAGGCAAGCTCATGACAATCTTGGGGGCACACGGGACGTGATGGAGAAGGGGCAGAGAGGGTAAGAGGACTGTGGTTTGGCTTTGATGCTAGGAGTCCCTCTGGACAGAAAGCACCTGTGTACAGCCCCCTGGGCTCCCTTTCACACTCACAAGCACACTGGGATGCAGTCATACACTGGGCAGTAGCAAGCATCACCAGCTGTGGTGATTTGGTACCTTGTGCTGTGTGCTTACTGCTACAGACCAGGAGGGCTTGTCCATTTCCTTTTATTTTCTCTGCAACCTGTCAACATTGGGGAGACATTCACCCCCCCAAAAAAAAGCAGGGAGGGGGAGACTTACTAGATGCAGCACCACCAAGTACCCTTTTCTGAGGGTTTCCTGGAGACCTTGTTGCAGGGATTCTGGGGTATGAGATGCCTCATTATCTGCCCGTGTTGAGGGATGGTCAGAGCAGATCTCACTGGAAAAGGGAGTGGTCTAAATTAAAGTTTTGGGGCCTAACTTATCAGATGGCAGAGGCCTGCCTCCTTTGGTATAAGTGGTAACAAATTCTGCTGTTCAATAAAAGTTGGGGGAAAGTGTAAGTTATCTCTCTACCTGTAGCAGACGAGAGCTGGGCAGATTCTACTCACGCAGTTCTGCCTGAGAATTAGAGCTCGGAAGCCTTTCCTAAAGCCCCCAAACAGACATGCTGCATGATACTCTAAGCCTCACTCTTGTGCAGTCAGTTTGGACCAATCACAAAAGCAGTCAGTAAATCCCGGTCTTATGTTTGGAAACACCTATGCCTGCCACTCCGTGTTTTAGAAAGGGTATGGCTAGTTCCACAAACGGCCCAGGCAAATCCAGAGAACGTGGCCCAGCTGCTTGATGACACAGTCTCTGAAGTAACAAAGCATGTTCCCTGAGGTGAAAGCTGCTAAGTGCTACACAGTGGGTGCATCATATAAGCCAGTCACTCCCAGCACCCCGACATCCAGCTGCTAGAGTTCAAGTGTGGGTTTGAGCACCGAGTGAACTCTGTAACTCAACCTTTGGATACTTAGCCTCTGTGTATTCGCTTCCTGGGCCTGTCACAACAAATGACCCTGCATGGGTGGCTTAAAACAGCAGACACACTTATTATTTCAGTTTTGTACTGCAGAAGCCTGAGTTTAAGGTAGTATTAGGGCTTGGCTCTCCCCTGGAAGCTTTAGGGAGAAAAACTTCCTCACTTCTTTCAGTGTTTGGAGGTGCTCACAGACCTCATAATGCTCCCTTCCCACCCCATGACCATGAGGTTGCCCTTAGATCAAGGGCCCCCGACTTGGATAATCTGGGGTGACTTTATTTCAGGATCCATAGTGGCACTAGCAAAGATGCTTTGAGAAGTATATTCCTGGGGTAAAGTGTGAGGTTTAGGACTGGTATGTGCTTTGTCATCATCTGTCATTCGGTACCACAGCAATCTCTAAGAGCTGGTCTTTCTTCATAGAAGCCGGGGGCAGGACGGAACACACCTGTGCCGGTGCTATGCTTTCCTTGTCGTTCTCCCAACACAAGCTCCACAGTTCCCTGCATGTTCATGTGCATCTTCTTGGTTTAGAATCCCAAGGGTCAGGGAGTCCCTCCTTCCCTTCCCTCTCTGCATCCAAGGCTCCATCAGTGAGTCCTCCCTCTAGAATCTCACGTTTCACTGCCTGTCTACCTTCTCCTTTCCAGCATTTAATCACTGTTTGGCATGTTAAATATTTACTTATTGATTTATTTATTGCCTACAGACAACCACTAATGTCTAAGCTTTCAAGAGAGGAAGGCATGCTTAGTCTTTCATTTTTCACTTAATGCTGTGCCCCCAGCACCTACAGGAGGATATGGCACTTAAGAGGTGTTTAATACATGTTTGCTCAAGGAATGAATTAGTGAGTGACTTGTAAGGATTAAATAATAAATGCAAAACCACTTAGGACAGTAACGTGTAGGAAGCGCTTACTTTGTTGTAGTTATTAATGATTATTAGAACCCTGTATGTTTGCATAGGGTTTTCATTTTCATTATTGAGTTTGCTTTCCGGATCCATTGCTCTAGGGGCTTGTGTAAGGAAACTTCTAGGCCATTGGGGGCAGAGGTGTGTGTCTGGGTCTTTGAGTAATTGGTGGTGGCTTTAAGGATAAAGGCAGGAGTTAAGGAAGGAAGAACCGTGCCCCAAAATGTTGTGCCTTGGGCTATCTGGGAGAAATCAGAATATTGATGTCTACCTTGTTGAAGAGAATTGTTTATGGGATAGCTTCTCAGAGCTGGTCTATAGCTGAGGAGGGGGCCAAGCAAGAGACAAAGAGCCAGATGCGAGGGTATGGAGACCCAACCAGTTGTCCAAAGGGGTCCAATTCTAGTGCAGTGAACAGAATGCATACTCCATATGCTTACGGCATTCTGAGGATTTGTAGAGATTTATGGGCATTGCCTGTGGAAAATGTCCAACAAAGATACAGTTCTGTGTAAGATTTCAGGATTTTCATGTGTTGATAAAACCCACCTCAGAAAATCAGTGCTAGAACATGAGTGAAGATGACATCACTCCTACATTTTTCAGGCTTTCCTAGTTTGCTGGGGCTACTTACTGGGAGACATAACATTTCAGTGTCTTCTCCATTTGTCCTGGCTTCCTTATCTCTCATTTTCTTCATGTATTGATAACGATGATAGAGTTTACAGTTAGAGCATAAAGCACTCTGATTTCCCTCCCTAACACAGTGGGCTGATGAAAAGAAACTAAACTAAACATGCACCCTTTCAGCTTCCTGCTTTGGATTAATATGCTTAGCCATGTTGAAACGGAATTTAGTGATTTTGGGGGCAACAGGAAAACCCTGGAGCAGCAGATATCTTGACAAGATGACACCCCTTGCCAGATTTCATCGAGATGGGATTGTTTGCCCCTACTGGGTTAACAGTTCAGATGACCTCCACTTTTAAACAAACAAAATATGTAAAGCATCACTGTTTCATGCCCTCATAGTTTTCCTTCTGCAGTTCTTTGGTCTTGTTAAGCTAGAGGTGGCCATGGTTTTTCTCCACTAACACTGAGATGGCTGTGTAAAGTTGTTATTTAGTACAAATGTCTGGTGGTCTCGGTCAAAGGACATATCACATATTGGAGTTCAAGTGCAAAGAATCGATGACTCAGGATTGATTTTTTTGAGGCACAGTGCTCCTCCTGAAAAAAATCTTGAGTGTGAGACTGAAATGAGGAGCTTCCCTGGGCTGTGCTGTGCTATGAGATTTCTTCTTCAGTGTTTGTTGTCCCAAGTGGAAACTTCCACTAGAGACAATTGTCCTATTTCTGTCCTTCACGTTCCTAACTCATTTGGTATGTAGATGCTGTAGACTGACAAGAAGAGACTTTCCGTGCAGTCCTCATGTGACAATGCTTCTGTGACATCTTTATGTACCTCTGCACACATGGGTACACTTGCCTCATTTGGAGGCACTTTAAGTCCTTGTTTAGAGAAGTGAAACTCTCATAAGGCCGACCAATTAATCCACTGCTACAGCCTGGAGTATTTGGTTCTAAATGTATTTGTCAGGCTCAAGAGTTCTGTTTTGATTGACAGGTAGCCTGTTGGCCTTGCTGGTTCCAAGTGCAGACTTTGACAAATGGTTCATGAGGGCTTAGCCTCAGATAAAAATACACTGTATGAATGTGAGTGAGGTCATCACACATGTGAAATCTCCACAGGTCCAGGTTTCCACAACTGTGGTTTATCCATAGAAATTTTTTTTCTAGGTCTTGGATCTGGCTTCTCAGAGAGTGTACATGAATCTGTGGTTTTCTGGGCATAAAAATAGCCAAGAGTAATAAACAAACACAAACAAGCAAGCAAATAAATATCCATTGAACATTTGATGGACATATGATCTTCATCTTTCTCCTCTCTTGCTTTATTTCGATTACTCCATTGCAGAATGGGGCACGTACTCTTCATAGAAAAGCTAGTAGGCTACAGTCTTTCCTCCTGGATGCCTGCTTTCTGAATACCCAGAACAGTGTGTGAGAGTACTCCTGGCTAGGATGTTTAGGGATGAAGACTGATTAGTGAGCACATCTTGCTGGAGACTCTTACATCCCTGGGTTGGATGCTCCTTCTCTGCTCATGGTCAGCTTTGCCTTCTTATACTTCACTGATAATTTGTGCTCAGACTATGAAGAATCTCTGGTCAGGGACCATGTGTCTTAGGTGTTTCTGATTTGCTGTGCATAAATATTTGAATTGCATCTTAGGAATCCAAATGGAGCTTCTAGGAGTCTCTAGCCAAGCCTCACCCCAACTCCTCCTCTCCGTGCCTTTCTCTGTATTGAGTTGTCTTATTCTCTTGCCTCTTGGGAATCTGTGGCTTTTCATCTGCTTCACAAGCAGTTGTCTGAACCATTTATTTCCTCTCTAATTGTTCTGTCAGTGACCTTTCTCAGGGATGCTGCTTTTTAAATATAAAATGGAGACCTTTTGGATTTATTAATTTTCTGTTTGCCAAGAAAACCCTGACGATAATTGCTAAGACTTCCCAGAAGTTATTAGTTTACAAATTTTAATGACACTCATGATTTATTTATATGCTTCCTTCTACAGCTGCTCACCCCAATTCCTTAGTGGAATTCCTGCTGAATCTCGGTGAATTAATGGAAACAAAACTGCAGATTGGAATGACATATTTTTTTTTCACCAGGCTGTTAATTAAAAGCTTTCTGTCTTATTGGTTAGGCTCTTCACATGTGAGGCGCCAAAGGCTGGGCTGATGTAGATGTGAAATCCTCGCTATAGAACTGGGACCTTTTCCTATTTGCTTTCAGTGGCAATGAAAGGTCTTGAATGAGTCACAGAGCGTGCAATTGAACAGGTACTAATTGAGCATACATTGTATAAGCAACCCATGCACATTGCTGGGAGTTGCAGGATATAGATGTAATGATTCCTATCCTCAGGAATGTGTAGTTTGATTGGAAGATAAGATGTTAGTACCGAAGAAACTGAAGCAGGTGTATGTGAGAACCATGTGCGTATACATGAAATACAACGCCTTCTTCAATGTGAGTTGCTAGGCTCCAGAAACACTTAGGTTTTACCCAACTCTTCCCACACACAATGTAGAACAACTATAGGGATGAATTGAAGAAAAGACTGACATGACACATATATGTTATTTTGCTAGATTTAATTCAAAAAGTATGTTTATATGTTTGTGTGATATGTGCATATGTATTCATATGCACACATGTGTGTGTGTAGGGGGGAGATGCAGACTCCTATGGAGACTAGGAGTTGATGTCACGATATCGTCTGTAATTGTTTCTCCTTTGTTTTTAAGTCAGAATCTCTTACTGAATCTGGAACTTGCTATTTGGGAGAGACTGGCTAGCCACTGGGGCCCTGAGATATGAATTTTTTGTTCTGCAGTACTAGAGTTATAGGCCATAGCACCATGTCAGCCTTTTACATATGTGTGCTGGAGACCTAGACACAGGTGCCCTTTACCCTCAAAGCTATCTTCTCAGCCTCTTAGTGTTTTAAGTGATGTGTCTCATTATGGCATTTGCATATGTAGGTAGTATAATCATATATATACTAAGTTCTATGGTGCTCCCTGGTCCCCTCTTGATGCGGCTCTTTCTTCCTGACAATAATCCTCCATTCCTCTTTCATGGCCCTTTAATTCGTTTACTTCCCCCCACCACTGAAATCTCTTCCTCCCTTGTATTTTCCCTGTTCTACATTCGTGACCTCTATGGACACCCCCACCTCCACACCTCCACACATGCATACACATATTTGTTTGTGTGCATATGCATATACTTACACACACACACACTTAAATCTGGATTCACACATGAAAGAAAAGAGGCAGTTTTTATCTTTATGTGTTCAGCTTACTTCATTCGGCATAACAGTCTTCATCAACTTTCTTCTTAAAGTCAGGTTTTCATATTTTTTATGGCTAACTAAAATTCCATTATGAATATATACCACATTTTAAATCAGTTCATAATATCTGTTCATGAACATCTAGATTGCTTTCATTTCTTCATTATTGTGAACAGCAATAAACATGCACGTGTGAATATCTCCGTAGTGTGTTGACCTACAGTCCTTCAGATATATACTCAGCAGTGGTACGGTTGAGTCACACCCTAGTTCTATTTTTCAGTGCGTTTGAGGAACTTCTGAACTGGCTTCCATAGTGGCTGCACCAGTTTGCGTTCTCACCAATGGTGTGTAAGCGTTCTGTATTCCCCAGATCCTTGGCAGCACCACTTTCCTGTTGAATAAAAGTACAACTTACTGTTCTGGTAACATTAAGCCTCTTTTGAGAAAAATATATCCCTTCCTTGTTGTCGGTAGAGGATCAGATCCAGGATTTTCAGGATTTTCAATGGATACCAAATTTGGGGATTCTCAGATAACCTATATAAAAAATACACAAAAGATAGTAGCAGAAAAAATATTTGCCTATAGCTTATGTAACCCTCCTATGTATTTTAAAAATACCTTCAGATAGCTTATGGTAGCTCATATGAAGTAAATTCCATGCCAGTATTTTTGCTATATGATGGTAATAAGTTGGTTGGTATTTACTCTCTCTCTCTCTCTCTCTCTCTCTCTCTCTCTCTCTCTCTCTCTCTCTCAATATTTTTGTTTTGTGGTTGGGTTAAACCTTGGGTGCAAACCTGCAGGTGTGGAGGTGGATTTTGTTTCCTATAGCTTTGCCTGGAACTACTTGGAACAGATGGCCTTAATGCAAAACTCTGACAATACGGTCAATACTTGATGAAACGGTTATTATTTGTTCATGTGCTCTAAGCCCAGATGCTGCCACTAAGATCCAGGTGACAACTGTGCTGAGATGTTTAAGAGGAAAACTCCAGACTTTCAGAGACACAATGCATTGTCACTTGGCAGCGGATTTCCTGAATCTTCTTTAGGTACTTGAGTGTTGGGGATGTGCAGTGAGGGCTACTGTGTTTCTTGACTTGGATGTGCCATGCCAGATGGTGGCAGTGACTGTACCGATGGCAATGTCAAGGGCCATGATGACCTTGGGTTCAAGATGCAAGGAATGACTTCCAGTCCCCCCAACAAGCGCCTCTTAGGCATCTTTTTAAATGTAACTTTTGGGGGAAGCTACACTCATCAAAGAGGTTTGCAATTCCTCACATAGGTAACATGGGAGGCAGAGAGGGGCCATGCAGCATTCTCTAATGTGGTGTAGAATGTGTTGACAAAAATAAGGTGAGCTTCCTGCCCCACACCTGGGATTGCAGTTTAGTAAGCGCGAGTCCCCCTCATTCATTCTGATTTCCAGGTAGCGTTGGAAACTGTCTCTGCTACTCTGAAATACTCACACTGTCCTTTTGTTACCTCCTAAGTAAGCGCAATCTTCTTCGACTCTGAGTCTACAGGAACTACCATCCTGGGGTCAAACAGACAACACTTACAATGCTGGTTGCATCCGTTTCTGAGCTAGCAACATTAGTCTTGAGTGCAGCCATCCTTCTTTCCTTAAGATACCTAGCCAGTTAAGTTTAATCTGAGTGTCCACAGCCTGATGAATCCTTGCTTCTCACTTGTGGATACCTCCAGTTGGCAGGCAGCAGAACACCTGTCCAAACTGTTTAGCTTAGATTCATAAAACAAAGAGGCCACCATTCGGTTCAGGGATGCATTCGCTCTGACCCTTATGCCATTAGACAGCTTACTCTCCTGGGGGAAGTGAGACCCCAAAACACTGGGAAGGCAGGTCTGGACTGCGGGATTTAATGTTCTTTCATTTATTATGAGAAAAAAAAATCACTCTTTTATGGCCTGGTCTGTTTTCTTCCACTAGGCAGGAGCCTGGCATGCATAAATCTTGATTTTGGTCCAGTGGCTGAATGTATGGAAGGTGTCTGCTGATTGTTATTTTATGTTGTCTTCCCTTCTCTGCAAGCGCAGAGCTGGTTTATCACAGCCACAAATCACCCAGCATTAGGAGAAGGGGTGTGGAATTCTTCTCATCACATTCCCCAGCCCGAGCTCCTGCTCATTTTCTCAGCAGTAGATTCATTAGCCTTCTAATGAAGTTAATAAGTGAGCAGACCAGACAGTCCCTTCTAAAATAACATTTATAGATGGATGCTTTCCTTATTCTCAAAGGTAGGCTTTAATTTATTTCCTTGCCACATGTCCACATGTGTAAAACTATGATAGGTGGGCTCTTGGAAAGTGGTTTGAAGCCAAGAATGGGGAAAAAGTTAAATTCTCAGAGAGCCTATTTTCACATTTATAGGATAGTAGTTTTTACACACCCCATTCCTGTATCCTGTATGTGTGTGTGTGTGTGTATGTATGTATGTATATATATATATATATATATATATATATATATATATATATATATATATATAAAATGACTATAAAGATTAGATAGTCAAGCTTTCATTGTTACCTTTCCATCATTTGGTGGCCAATTACTTTATTGGACATAGATGGTTCATGCCATTAGAGGCTTCTGGCAGCTTCACCATAAAGATCAATGCCCTAATGTAATAAATTGATAAATGGCAGCTCCTCTCGGTCACATGTCAGTGAGATTTCTTTATAGGAATCACTCAGCTTTCAGAGGAAGCATTTCTTATCTTTCTGTTATGTCCAAGCATAATGTTCAAGTTCAAGCTAAAGTTAAGTCTTAAAGTGCAAGCAATGGAACTATCTTTTAAAATGTTCTCTCTTTCAATGAGTCTCTTGAATTTGAAAATCTTGTCACACTTATGGGGGGAAATGTGAGATAATATAATTGAATATTCCATTTCACAGATGGGTACACCAAGGCTGTGAGGGGATTGGCAGACAGTGACTTCAGATCTGGGACCCAAGTCTAAGCCTTCCAATTCTCAGTGGCTGCTCACTCTCACTGTTGTATTAGCAACCACACCTGGCCCTTCCTGCCTGCTACTGTGTTTTGTAAGGCATCTTTGGATAAGGGATTCTTTGGGGACTAGAAACTGGTTTCCTTGGATATTTGTCTAAATGATTTTCACTTTAGTAAATCATGAGCTTCACCTGGGAAATTTAAGAAAAGCCAGTTTCCTGGGCCTCTTTCCAAACCCACTGAATCGATTTCTGGGGCCAAGGTCCAGGAGCCCACAGTTTCAAAGAGCTCTCTTCTTAATTAGTCACTGACCCGAGAGACTTCATGACCGTCTTGTCATCTAGAAGATTCATGGGAACTTGTTCTGGGGATCCTCTCCCTGGCTCGTCAGCCTCCCTGTGCCCATTTTCCATATGTCTGGCTCTGAGTGACGAGCACAGAGACTTATAGGAGCCCACAGTCGCACCTTCATCATTATAAATGACAGCCATTAATAATTGCAATGAGCTCTGGCACTTACTAATTAGCTCCCACTCTGTCAGCATCAGTCCTGTCTGATTGAACAATTAACACTGATCTTGGAGAGCGTTGACATAAGAGACTGGTCCCAGGCCCTGACTCCCACTTTGAGGTAAATCTGAGGAGGGTAAGTTGGCAGCTGGGAGTCCAGTCTCTATGGGGCATCAGGTGACATTGAAAAGGCTTTCTTGTCACAAGCAGAAAAAAAATCAGCCCCAACCTAAGCTAGATACTGTATTTGCTGAAAGGAATCTAAGACAGCTCAACATTTGGAGGGAGAAATAAAAACAGTGCCTCACAAATAACAAAGCCTTAGGTTTCTCGAAGTGCCACAGCTGCCGGGTGTCCTCTCTCTGCTCTCCTTTGAACTGCTATCAGGTGACACCTACCTTCTCTGTGGTTTACGTTCTTGCAGATACCTGAAGGGACCAGTTGGGCTAAGTAGTCAAAGCTGAGACAGTCTAGGGGGTGAGAATTTTCCAACCTGCCCTGGCTCTCTTGTCCATCTCTGCATAGCAAAAGGGAAACCACCAGGATGAAAGAGCTCTGAAAAAGCTGGGCGTGGTAGCACATGCCTTTAATCCTAGCACTTGGGAGGCAGAGGCAGGCAGATCTCTGTGAGTTCGAGGCCAGCCTGGACTACAAAATGAGTCCAGGACAGCCAAGGCTACACAGAGAAACCCTATCTTGAAAAACCAAAAAAAAAAAACAAAAAACAAAAAAAACAAAAAAAACCCCAAACAAACAAACAAACAAAAAACCAAAAAACCAAAAACAAAACCAAAACCAAAACCAAAAACAAAAACAAAAAAAACCAAAACCAAAACAAAACCAACCAACCAACCAAACAAACAAACAAAAGACACAGGCCCAAGAGTTATCACATATTTTCTCCTGGATTCTTGTGTGGAAGTGGCTTAAAATATACACAACATGAAAGAATATCTCTTCAATGACACGATTGATTTAAAAGGCTCTCAGGTATCCAGTGTCAGGGATTATGCTGAATACACACTGACAGCCTTGCCAGGGTTTCATCCTGAGGTTCTGACAGCTGGAGGTCATCAACAAAGCTTGCTCTCAGTTCTATAAACCCCCACAGTTGTGACATTTGTTCCTTGTTGTTTCCCCATGTAGCTACTGGTTGGCTTTAGATAATACTTTGGTTTTGGTAAGTTTCTTCTAAAGGTCAAGGAGTTAAAGCCTTGGTCTTTAGTCTGCAGCATTCTAAGGGGGCAATGGAACCTCTAAGAGGTAGAGTCTGTAGGCTCTAGTGGGCAGGCCTTTAGGTCACTGGCTATATGCCTAAGGCCACGGAGGGACTCAGCTGCCATCCCTCCTCCCCCTCCTCCTCCCCCTCTTCTCCTTTGCTCTCTAGACGAGAGTTCTGCTTCACCACTTGTTTCTTGCCTTGAGTCTGAAAACATCATCCCCAATTAGTCTTGTAGTAGAAATTTAAAACTATGAGCCCAAATTAAGCCCTTCTCTTTGTAAGTTAATCATCTCAGGGTTTTTTTTTTTTGTTGTTTGTTTTGTTTTGTTTTTTGTTTTGTCACAGCAATGGAAAACTGACTAATGCAGCTAGTGAAAAATTTCCCGGTCTTGGTACTGAGTCTTCACATCTGTTCTTCGAAACCTTAGTCAATCCATTATAGGTGACAAGATGGGCCAGATTTATCATTTGAAAAATTTTTTTTGTATTTGTAATATTTTCCTTCTATCTTGCACTCACTCAGAGATTTAAGGATGCTCTTAAGCACCCACAGAATCTCTATGTCCCTTATGATTGATAAAAGTAGATAATTACATATTATTTAGGTCTGGTGTGCCATTTCACATACATCATGCATTTTATATGTGTTTGTATTTGTGTGTGTGTGTGTGTGTGTGTGTGTGTGTATTTATGTGCGTACATGTATGTGAGCACAGATGTGGAGGAGTAGGTCTGTTTCTCTACCCCCACAGGCAAGATACATAGCTATTCCCTAACTGTAAGGTTCTCTCTTATTGCATATATTTTAAAAATGTGTCTGCGCTTGTGTGTGTTTATGCATGTGTACATGTGCGTACAGAGTCTGAGAATAAATTGGAAGAGTCAGATTTTCATTACTGAATCCTGGAAACCATTCCTCTGGGTTGAATTTCTGTAATGTTGCTTCATAAAAGCTGCAAAACGTGGAACAAGATAAACATGCAACACTTCAGAATTGGCTCCCCCACCCCCACCCCCACTTACCATGGATCCTTGAGGGCCTATGCAGGGTGTGTGCATGTTAACGGTTCCCCCCCTTTGCACACATTTACTCGTAATGACTTTCTAGTCACTAGAAATATTGATGTGACTGTTTTGTGTGTTGATTTTTTTTGTCCTGTGATGTTCTTTGGGTTAGTTGGTATTTGTTTTTAAATGCTTACATTCAGCAGGTGTTAAGGGCATTCTTATTTCATCATGAAGCACAGGGATGCTCCTGAGTGAGGGCTAAACCTGGTCTGAACTTGGTCATGCATTTGTTAAGTGCATTTACTTAGATCTACCATATAAATAAAGAAAAAATGATCTAATATCCTCTAATTAAAAGAGAGATGACTGTATGGATAGAGATAGGAAGGCAGATTTTTCAAAGGATAAGCAAAAGAATGTGAAACAAGGAGAGAGAAAGAGTAAACAAAACTTTCACATTCCATTCTTTAAGAAAAAATTGTGTTTTGTGTGTGTGAGATACATCTATATGGGTGCATGTACCTCTCTCTCTCTCTCTCTCTCTCTCTCTCTCTCTCTCTCTCTCTCTCTCTGTGTGTGTGTGTGTGTGTGTGTGTGTGTGTACCTGAGCATGAAGATCAACATGGAATGCTGTTTTCTGGGCACCATCCACCTTATTTGTTCTCTCGCATTGTTCTCGTGATGGTTTGGAGCTTGCTGGATATTGCAGACTGGTTGGCTAGCAGGCATCATGAATCCTCCTGTCTGCATTTCTACGCATTGGAGTAGGGCTGTAAATGCATTCTACCATGGTGTCTTGTCTTTCCAAGCATGGTCTGGAGATCAAACTCAGGTCATCTGGCCTACACAGCAAGCCATTTACCAACCGAGCTGTCTCCCCAGCCAAATGATTACGCCGTAAACGGATTCTAACTTGGGGAGATCAGAGGGTGATAAGTCAGGGAGCCATATGTGAAGTGAGCTTTGAAATGAAAGTCAGACTTTGGTGGGTGAAATGAAGGATGAACATTCTAGATAAATGCTTGTTAAATTCAGGAGGAGAGAAAGACCAGAGAGCCTTATTCACAAAATGGTCAGAAGGCCAGTACAGTTGACAAATGGATGCAGTTTGGGGAATGGTGACCATGACAGAAGTTGGACAGGAAGTGAAACTCACATAGTGGCAATGCTGACACCTGACTGAGGAGGTTAGACATTTTTCTGTGTGTAGAGTGGAAGAAGCAAAGCTTCACGAACTAAGACTACAGAAGAATAACCAAGTTAGGATGATGCCCTTGGCAAGTGATTAGGCACAGAGAAAAGCTGTCCACTAGAGGGAACAATCCAGAGACTTATGCTGTTCCTACCTCATTCGTTGACTGAATCCTTTTCTCACGCGATTGCTTATTTATTTGTCAACCCCTCTAGTGTATGCAGTGATCTGCTGTGATACACAAGGAATGAGAAGGCAAGGAGATGAAGTTCGAAGCCTCTTGCTTGAGAACAACTAGAAACTTCATTTTTTTTCCCACTAGACCCTGTGGGTGTCCATTGTATAAGTGCAGACCCTAAATGTCTGAGCCCAGATGAGCTGACTGGCCTCAGCGAGTCTCACCTGGCGCAAGGCCACTGGACACGAGCCTTCACTGGCTTCTTGTTCTTAGGTAAAGGTTGGATATGAAGGCTCTGAAAGCACCAAGTGTGGGTTCTCTGGAGGATAGTGGGTCTCTGTTAGTACAGGACACAGAAAGTGCGGAAGTAGCCTGGATCCTTACATTTCAGTCCATTTTCTTCCTCAAGTGTGCTTCCTGTGGGGATATGGACAGTGGGCGTGGGAGTGGTGGTGCTGATGCTAGAGGCCATGAGGCGCTTGAGTCAGACCTGATTCTGATTTGTTCTGATGCTTTGGTGTTCCATCTTTTTATTTTCTTGGAGTACATCTGCCCTAATTCCTGCAGTCTTGAGAACCGAGAATGCTGTAAAAGATTAATTTTTGTCAAAAAGGAAGAAACAATGAATTTCTTAAACTCTCCTTTTCCCCCTGTTCTTGCATATTTAAATTTTATATAATTTTACTGATAGCCATAATTTCCCAAAGCTTGATAAATGAATAATACTCTTAAGAATACTTGCTATGCAAATCCTGTTCACTTTGTAGAGCAGTTTTGGCATATGCATAACTATGTATGTATTTACCCATATACTTTCACATAATTGAGATCATCTTGTAAAAACAGTTTCTTTTCTATTTTTATATAAAGTTTGACTAAGCATTATTCTGTGTTATTCAAAGTGTTTTCCAAACACACATTTAATGTTTGTAGAACAGTGTATTATATTGCTGTTCCATAATTTACTTAACTGTTTATTCTTCTATTTTTGGAGATTTAGTTTGTTTTCATTTTTCTCTATTTAAAAAGCATTCTAGTGTTCTACTGCATACCTTGGTTCATAAATATTTGTTTGTACCTGCATTTTATATTATTTTTTCAAGATAGCCTTCTGGAGGAGAAACATTAAGACTCAGCACATGCTGTCAAACTGATTTTGAGCAAGGTACATTTGGAAACGCTTTGGCTGGAAAAGCCAAACTCTGAGATTCAGAGATAAACACTGCAGCAGTTTTCAGGGTGTGCAGGCATGAGGGAGGTGTCTATCTATTACATGATTAACAGTAATTTGTGTGCTTAAAGTCTCATGAGATTATTGGCAAAAGTCTTAACATAATCATATCTTTCAAAGGATTTCTTTCCATGTTCACAGGATATGCATACCTCTGCCAACTGTGAGCATATCCCAGTTCATCTGCCTTGAAAGATGAAAACAACAATGACATCATCATAAACAACAACAACAATAATAATACTTGTTATAATTATTGAGCATTATGTGTCAAATGGTTATTGGAATGCAATCTATATGCTTAGTTGATCCTTACTGTAAACCAGTGGGGGAAATACTAGTACCACCCAAATTCTACAGCAGAACAGTCTAATGGCTGACAAGTTGAACTAATTTTTCTGCAGAAGAGGTTGTAGAGTTAATTCTGCAGTCTATGTATTTAAAGATACTCTAAATAGTCCTGCTTGGTTGAAAGTTGTTGTTTGTACTCCCAGAAGCCTAAGAGATATGGTTTTCGTAGTATAAGGATCTGATATCTGGGCTCATGTGAAGGGTCAAGATGTCAATAACATTTTTCTTGAGTTGGATCTATGAGTTCTTCACTTCAAAGCACTAGCTGTTACAGTATCATCAAAAGAGCAATGCAAGTGTCTGGTCTGTGTGCTTTCTTAAAGAGTTAGAAAAGATCTCAACTCCTTAACTTTCTCAGCATCCATTGAGCTACCTATGGAAAAGGAAGATATGTATTTTGAGACTGTTCTCTGTGTTATTTGTACTCTTAAGAGCCACTGTTAGGTAAAAGCATGCATTCTGATGCATATTACCTGGGTTCAAATCCAAGCTCTGCCACTTGCTACCTTTGGGCAGGAAAGCTTCTCTTTCTTTTATTTTCTTATCACTGGAGTGTACTCAATGGTAGTACTTAGCTGGGCAACTGAGAGGATGCTCTGGAAGGTGGATAAAGTGTTTGGAGTAGTGCTTGATCACAAAAGCAATGCTCTGTGAGTGTTTGCTTCAGCATCTGTCAGAATTTCTCAGCCTGTCCTAATTCCTATGTTGAAGTTTCATGTCTTCCAGGGTTTAATTCACATTTCCTTAGTGTAAGTATAAAAACATATGAAACTGCTCTTTTGATGCCTCCCTTTAATATAGGGGTGGCACAGAATAAATGAATAAAGGATAGGCTCTTCAAAACAGTGTGTACAGAATTTTAGCAGAAATCTTGTTTATGGCATGACTTTTAGAGTGATGTCACCTAGGCTTTAAAGTAGCCCTTTGTCAGTGATTGTGATCTGAGATTTTATGGGACTGTTATTTTGACAGATTCTCAGAGCATTTACATAATTTAGTCTGGAGAAAGGGTTGGCAAACCAGGAAGTCTTCTCTAGCTGAGAACTGCTTATGATGGGATGGGACTTTTAAGACAATGCCTAGATCAGATAAGAGGTTTGAGTATGCTGAAATTGGCTTGCTAAAAGTACCTATCGTGTAACAATAAAAAGAATTTCTAGGAAGTTGTCAGTGTTCAGTCCTCGAGAGGCTGATCCCCCTGCTTTTCTCAGAAGCCTAAGTTCATCTTGCAGTATCTCTTTTGTTTGTCAATTAATTGTAACCAAGTATACCAACAATTGGTGCCCAACGTGGGGCTCAGAGGAAAGAGAGCTCCAGATACTACAGTACTGAAGGTAGCCTATGCTCAGAGTAAAGGAGACTCCAAGATTTGGCAGGGTCATATAAATCCCCCATTTCAGGAGAGGCAATATATATGAATAGGTAGACTTTTGGGACAAAGAACAACAAAAGGAAAAGGATCTTCCAGTTGGGAAAAGGGAAGGAAAAGGAATCTTCCCAGTGGAAATTGGAAAGGTGTTTAATCAAGGAAAAAGTATTTTAGGACTTTATGCACATTTATTTTTTAATTTATTAAAACTTATTTATTTTTGAGACTGTAACATACTTTCTTGTTTTCTTATCTACTTTAATGTATTTCTATGAATTCTACATAGCTATCTATTTATGACTTTTCCCCTTAGCAAAATATGTATGCTTTAAATATGATATGTAAGCTGAAAGTCTTACTGAATTGGATGCCAATATTCTCTCACTTTTTTTTATGTCTGTTACTATAGTTTTATTTTTCATAAAGTAGATGTTTTGCAGTTTGCAAATAACCAAGTCAACTAAATCTTTGCTTATAGGGCTACGTTCTCAATCTTAAATTTCTGTGACTAGAGAGTTCTCACCTTTTAAACTTGCTCTTGTCACAGCACATCCTGACAGTAGATGGGAAATGCGTGCTGAAATTGATGAATAAGCTGTGAGATTCATTTGGGGGAAACACCTGCTTGTTTTGTGCTTAGTTGTCTTATCCAATCTTCCCCTAAACTTTCTGAAGTAGGATTTATTGCACCTTTACATTTCCTGCACAGGAAAGCTGAGATTCCAAGAGAGGGATTGTTCTGGTTATATGTAAGGCATATAGGTTGGTCTTGGGCTCTTAGCCAAGATGGCAGAACCATGGCATACTCATAACCAAAGAGTTCCTCAACTAGCAACTTTGGTTGATTTCTTCCTCTTCGCCCCCCCCCCCCCCCCCGTTTGCTTGATTTCTTTGAAGGTTTTCAACTCCAAGCTGTTGCTTCAGCTCCGGGTACCAACTCTCTGATGGCAACTATGTGTTTCCAGGGAGAACACATCCTTGTGCAGAAATTTCTGCCTCACTGTTTATTCTCTCCTCCTTTGTTGATGCCCCAACCTGTATGGGAATTTCTTCTCTTCTTTGAGCCATTTTAGCACCTACATGTGCTCCTTTCTTCCATGTACTGCCTTGAAAACTTCATTCCAACACTTGCTGTCCTTTGTGTTTTTTTTTTCTCATTCACTTGCTACTTGGCCCGACTCATGCAGTCTATTATTAAGGCCACTCCTATAATCTGCTGTATACTTGGCACGTCATCGGTGTGTGGAAAGTCTCTTGGGACAGTCAGAGGAGGAGGATGCATTTGAATCTCCTTGGCCTTGATGTTAAGCGTCTGCTGAAAGCCTGCTTGAGCCTGAAAGCTGTTGTAATGCAGGTGGTCCTAAGAATGCCTCTATCTGGCGACCTCCTGTGCATGCTTGGTTCTTGGTGACCTCTCTGTTCTTGCCACCAACCTTGTAGTGGCGATGATTCCACTAATCTTCTGTCATAGCTACATGGTGTGGAATCGGATAGTGGATATTTTGGAGTGATGGCATATTTTGGAAGTCATCCAGCTAAAATCTGACAGTGGCACGTCAAGAATGACACAGTTTTCAAAATTCACTAGATGCCTAGTGGCAGTTGCCAGACTGCTTATCAGACGGAGTTGACAAAAGGTACATTTTCAAGAGATTGGAGTATAAGTGGAGGCAATATGTTGGGGGCATTTATCATAATTGCTAGCGTGCATTGAATGGTGACAAGTGTGCCAGAAATAGGTACTTTCCAATATTGTCTGATATAACCATTCCAATGGCAAGATGTTTAAATAAAGCACCAGGTCTGGTGTGACGTGACACTGTGAGACTAGAGGACCGTTTTGCAGATTTCTAGTTTTGTTCTTTTGTCTAGAGATATGAAGAATTATTACATGATTATCAAAGCCTTCAGTTAATAAAAAAAAACAGGCTTGACTAGATTCTTCTCTTCCAGTAATGCCTAATGGCAAGCTTAGTGGTACAGCTACCACAGCCCCAGGTCGCAGGGAATGCAGCCTTTCTGGTATTGCTGGACGAATGCAGCCACAACAGGATCCATCTAGTTGTAGGCAGGTTAGGAAAATTTCAGTGACCTCTGTGACACAACGGGACCAAAGCCGTATCTAAGTTCCTTCAGGGATTAGTGCTCCCATTGCCAGCACCACACCTGGGACAAAAGCCTGGTAAGAAGGTTCCAAGTGCTTGTTCACAAAGGACTCACTGGACGCTATTACCTCTCTTTCTTGGCTCTTTAGTATGTTGTTGTTGGCAGCACCACCCAGTGAGCGCTGAACCACGGAGTTCTGAATTTATATCAGAGAAACCATTGGACTTTTTATCTGCTCTTCCTTGTCTATTATTAAAGCAGTAGACTTAAGGATATGTCACCTGTTTATGCAGAGTCAAAAGAACCTACATTGATAGAGGGTAAGAATGTGTGATACTAGGGAGTCCAAATTGTGGTGCTTTCAATTAATTTTGAACAAACCTATTTTTCCTCACTGAAGGCTTTATACCAGTCCAGAATATTCTTATTTTCTCCTGCCCCCATCTTCCCCTCTGCTCCCTATCATATTTTTTTCATGTACCCAATTCCCTTTTACCTTGGTACATTTTCAACCCAAGGGTCTCTTTTCCAGTGAAATATCATTTGAACATCTAGTTAGATGTCTTGACTGGCCAACCTTTCAGTCCCTTGCTGGACAATTATTATTATTATGTAGCTTGAAATCCCTTTATGGCTGATATACAGGTTATTTATTTCACCAGTCTTTTGCCTTCCCCACTGCACATTGCTTCATTGAGATTGGGGGCCACATTCATCTCACACGGCATGACTCTTCACTGTGAAGCACTAGGTTGACACCTGGCAACATTCATGTGCTGGAATGGAAGAAGAAAAAGAATTTAGGAAGGCAAGCATGGCTCCCTAGATGGAAGCCAAGGGTGATGGGAAGGCGGTAGATGGTAAGTCTTGACCTAGCCCCTGTGAAGGCTGTGCTCTGCTCTTGTGCTTGTGATTGGTTACCAGGCTGTGCTGTGCTCCTGTGATTGGTTACCAGGCTGTGCTGTGCTCCTGTGGTTGTAATTGTTTACCAGACTGTGCTGTGCTCTTGTGATTGATTACCAGGTTCTGCTGTGCTTCTGTGATTGTGATTGGTTACCAGGCTGTGCTGTGTTCCTTTGGTTGTAAATCACTACCAAACTGTGCTGGGGTCCTGAGGTACTGTGCTCCTAAGGTTGTAATTGGTTACCAGGCTGTGCTGTGCTCCTGTGGTTGTGATTGGTTACCAGGCTGTGCTATGCTCCTGTGGTTGTGATTGGTTACCAGGCTGTGCTGTGCACCTGTGATTGGTTATCAGGCTGTGCTGTGCTCCTGTGGTTGTGATTGGTTACCAGGCTGTGCTGTGCTCCTGAAGTGCTGTGCTCCTAAGGTTGTGATTGGTTACCAGGCTGTGCTATGCTCCTAAGGTTGTGATTGGTTACCAGGCTGTGCTATGCTCCTATGGTTGTGACTGGTTATCAGGCTGTGCTATGCTCCTATGGTTGTGACTGGTTATCAGGCTGTGCTATGCTCCTATGGTTGTGACTGGTTATCAGGCTGTGCTGTGCTCCTGTGGTTGTGACTGGTTACCAGGCTGTGCTGTGCACCTGTGATTGGTTATCAGGCTGTGGTGTACTTCTGTGATTGTGATTGGTTACTAGGCTTCATGGGACAGAGACAATAGGGGTCAGAACTGTTCTTTGTACATCTGCATGTACATCACCTTCTGGATGACACCTTGAGTTGACTGATATTTGGCAAGGGAATAGAAGGTGAGAACATACTCTGGACAGAGCCTAGAAATGTAAGCCCAAGAGAAACGAAGTCACGGGGAATGGGGACATGTGTGGAGTGGCTTCTGAAGATGAAAGGAATGAAAGTTTGACTTAATTTTTACTCAATTATTTCTAAGCAAAAGAAATAAACACTGATCAATCAAGGACATAAAGGGCTTATGTTACAGAAGTTACATTATTATGATGAAAAACAGAAGGTTGGATATATAAAAGGGTGAGTATTTCGGAAAGAACAATTTATATAATTAGTGTCTTGAGGAATAAGCTTACCAGGTTTGTTGACCGAAGAATTCTTTATATTTGCAGAGTTGGGAGGATTAGTCAGGACCATCACTAATTGCTTATACAGTGAGATAAGCTACTAAATCTGTTAGGTCATGTAAAGAAATAATTTTAGTGCCTGAAGAAACATGAGTTTGAACACTAGACGGCTCAGTTATTAGTTATAAATTGATGGACAAATTATGTAACCTCCTTAATCCTCACATTAATGTCTTCATATGAGAAGTAGTGACAAACGTTGCTTAGAGGGATAACACAGGATTTAACTTTCATCGGATTATCTGGAGGCACTGTTAAGTTTATTTGTGCTTTATTCTTTTCCATTTTCTCTCTGGATTTTTTTTTAAAGGTGACCCTAGTATTTGTGGAGTTCATGAGTTTTGACTTAATCCTTACTAACTCAGATACTTTGTTTTTGCCACAAGTCTCTTTGAGGATGGCTACGTTTTGAGCGTGTCTCCACAGTGACCATTCGTTCTCTGTACTTTAATTTGAGCAGGAAGGATGAGTGTCTTGGAGTATTTTCTGCGGTACTCTAGGACCGCTGAATTCCCAGTTCACAGCAGGCTTTCCTGCTTTTATTGCTTTTATTTCCACCCAACAGACACATTCTTAGAAGCTTAGTTTGTTCTGAGCACCATCCCAGCCCCTATGGACTCTAAGCATGGGGCAGGGTAGACTGTGTTTATACACTTACATAGTGAGCCAGCCCATAAGGGGAGACGGCAAGAGATAAATATACAATAAGCCTGGTACTAACTGAATGTGTTGAGTGGCAAATAGTGGTATGGCAAGAGGTATATGTGTATGGGAAAGAAGAGACAGAAGATGGGAGAAGGGGCAGGGGAGGCAGATCTGGGACTACACTGAGGCAAGTGAGATGCAGTTTATAATATGTAAGGAGGCTATCACTTTTAAGGTCCTGTAAGCCCTTCCTTAAAATTTCCATCATAGGTGCAAATTGCATCATAGGTGCAAATTGCATCATAGGTGCAAATTGCATCATAGGTACATTATACCCTGCTTTCTCCTGCTAGTGTAGCCATGACTAGAAGGTGACATTAGAGCCAAGGCCTCAGAGATAATGAGGAGAAATTCCTTTAAAGAGCTGCTTGGTCATCAACTAAACAAGCAGAGATTGTGTTTGCTGTGGCTCATTTCAATGTGGTACAAAGATATTTGCGTAAGTCCTCTAATTGCCAAAATTGACCCATCAATGTTAAAGACCCCTTTTAAGTGGATCATTTTCTTCCTTTTACACAGCCATCAAATGCAGCACTAATGAGGGGTGGTATTCATCTTGTTTTACAACCCTGAGCCTCTCTGTATTCATTATCACACAGGAATTTGACTCTGTGCGGTTCTGAGAAAGAGGAGCCCTCCCCCCCATTTTTCCTTCATATTCTCACACACAATTGTTTTTTAATCACTAAGGAGCCTTGTAGCTCAGTCCAGGTAGTTCTTTTTCCTTTACTCTGATTGTGGAACACTGCAGAGGTCTGTTCTCCAACAGAAGGATATGGTGGCCTTCCTGGGGGTAAGGCCTGTAAATAACATGAACTGAACTAATGAACTGATATAAATGATTTTAGAATGTCAATGCAAGACAACACATTGCAAAAGTCCTCATACTTCGAGCAAAAATTTAACTCCTGAGCAACATGGCGTGTTGCCTTCTCTAATACACTTGGCTGGAGAGCCTCCCCGGTGGAGCCCTGTAGTATGACAAAGTGGTCTTCTCAGGGCCTGCCCAACTCCTGTAACTTATATAGTCTACAGGTACTCAAATCTGCAACTCAGGACAGAGCTCTTTTAAATAAAGCTACTCCATCATCTTAGCTTTCAGTTTGGACCTAGTCCAAGCAGCCCAGTATTGGGTTTATTTTCATGATATAGACCTTGATCATTGCAAGATGAGATTTTTGCATAGAATTTTCAGCAAGCTTAATCCTATGGCATCAGAATATAAAAATTTCCTTCATCCCACACATAGATTCTCTCAGGTCAAGTTTCCTTTGAGGTGGGAATTCAAATTCCTGAGCTCATCCTCTCACTGCCTTGTCTGAGGACATCAGGAGCAACCAACAAGCTTATCACATTCATTGTTTTCCTAAGGTATTTACAAGCATCTCAAAGGTCCCTGATTGTTATAAGTGATAGATTAGGCATATACAATGCAGAAAAAATATTTTGTTTGTCCCTATCATAAATTCGTGTCATGGAGTGACTTTGTTCTCTTCACTGCTGGAAACCGTTATTAGAATCTTTAAATGTGATTACATAAAGTGCTAATTCCAGAAAATTTAGACCCAGTTCAGAAAACTTGTTCTGAAGATTTCTAAACTCACTTTTAAAATTCAGATATACTTATCATATGCACAGACACATCTACATAGATACACACATGAGTGCATATAATGTGCTAGTCAGCTTTCTACCCACCCAATAAATAGAAGAGGGTTATTTTGGTTGAGAGGTTTGGTGCCTACTATCTCATGATCAGTTGATCCCATCCCTTTTGTCCATGTGGAGAGGCAGCATGCTAGGAAGACACTGGAGAAAAACACTTACTTCATGGCCAGGAAGAAAGTGAGAGTGCAGAGTGAAAAGGCTCAGCGCCTACTCAAGGCCACATGGTGACCTAAGGCTATCTCACTGGGCTCCATCTCTTAAAAGCACTACCATATTCCTGTAGTGCATGATGTTTACAACATTAGCTTTGGGGAGGATATTTAATATCTACGCTATAGCGATATCTCATAAGTAATTGGCACATATGTAGCTGTGGAAGCTAAGAAGTTCCATATGTGAGTTTTAGTTCAAGTGTGTGTACCCGAGAACCAATTGCTGGTTGCATCTGTCTCATCCCCTAGGCTGGTACATAAAGTCAACCACCATGCATCTCTTAGAGAGATCCTCCAGTCCCTGCCATCAACCATTTCTCATCAAGTCAGAGGCAGACCACGCTATGCACTATGTTGAAAGTGTGCTAAGTTAAATGTTTGAAACTGGGGTTCAGTAGGAACAAGAGGATGCATGTAGCTGTACATACTGCCAGGTGCTTGCTCCCTGGATTCTCTTGCTGGCTTCTTATGTTAGCTGTGTTAAGTAATTTACCATCACTGCACTGATTTTCTCATCTTCATAATGGGTGTAATAGTAATTTCAACCACAAAGAGTTACTATAACAAGCAAAGGAGGCTTGTGTATTAAGGTTTTTAAAAAATTATTCCCTCCCATTCAGCAAGAGTTCTAGAAATACTCTCTATTACTATAATATCATCATACCCATTTTCTTAGAAATTAATACACGAGTGTTAACCGTCAGGTGAGATGACACACATTTCGATGTGTTTCCAGGGAGATAAGCTGTATGTTAACAAAACCACACGTTTTAATTAATAATTATATCTCCATTCTTGCTTATGTACATCATTACTGCACTGACTAATCTAAGCCTCAAGACCCAAATTTGATCCTTATGTCTTGCGTAAAGGTAGAGAGAACAGACTTAAAGTTATCCTCTGACCTCCATATATGCTATTGAATGTGAGACTGTGTCCTCTTTGTCTCATACAACACACACACACTCACACACACACACACACACACACACACACACACACACACACACGCACACATGCACACACACATGGACGTATACACACCATATGTGTTGTCTATCAAATAGCAATATCCCAAACTATTTTCAGCTCTTGGCACCTTGATATGAGACGCTATGAGAGATAGTTTTTGAGAGAAGGCTGGGAAGAATAAGGGTTCATGCTGTCTTGAACCTATAGACTGCAAAGAGCAAAGGATAAGTGGTGAGAGAGTCACCACAGTGTGACCAGAGGAGGACAAGAATGAAGCATATGCCCATCCCAGCAGAAGGGAGGCTGCCACGGCGAGCACATTTTCCCACATTGAAGGTGACCACGAAGTCCTGAACTCACACGGATTCTGATGAGCTGAGCCTATCCTCCACTTTGCTGTCCTCCTCCTACTCTGCTTTGCACCTCAGTGTTCTTCTTGGAAGGAATCATGCGCTGAACATCTCTGAGGAATGCTGCATCTGATCTACCAGTGTCTACAATATCAAAAGATGTGAGGTCATCAGTCCTGCAGGAGCCTAGAGACCTGGGTAACACAAGACAGGGGAGAGAACGGAAAGCCCAGTGGACAGAATAGTCTTCTATGTTTATGGGGAGCAGGGGTGTCCCACTGTGCCCAAGTATATGGCCAATTGGAGAGAAAGCAATCCAGCCGGAGGACAGCCAGTCAGAATAATTATTCATATCTCTTGAGAGGATATTATGCACCATTCCCAGGAGACTGCTCATGACTTAACTTGGTAACACACAAAACACAGCCTCAAGGAGCTGGCTACCCTGGTGACCTGTAGTTTGCTGATGAGCAAATCAAGGCACAGAGAAGCTTCACTGAGGACTTTAATGTGAATTCAGCCTTAAAGGCTATGCATGGGTTGGCATGTCAGGAAAAGGAGAGCTTTCTACAAGGGGATGAAGAAACTCTCATGACCCCTTTCCAACTCAGAGCAAGGCAACTTTGGTTGTCGGGACTCTGCAGGAGAGCGGCGTCTTGGAGTTCTGCTCCTGTAGAAATTGTGACTCCCGGCTCACAGCCCCCTGTGTGTATCCGCTCTGGGCCTTTGGCAATCCAGGTGGAGCCTCAAATGTGAATTGCCAGAAAGATAAATGAGAATTGGCAGCTGTATTTAATTATGCAGCCTTCTGCAGTGTGTCTCCGCCAGACGCGTTTCTTATGGAGGGTAATTATTCTTAGCATGGCCATCTGAGCGAGGCTAAGCTTTGGTAATTGGTGCGGGATTCTTGATCCATTTTGGTTTGAGGAGGTGCCTTGCTGGGATTCCTTTTCCTATATGTGAACCGAGTGTGAGGAATAACCGCCAGAGGGACACCTTTTAGAGAGAGATTGATTCTGTCTGCCCTTTCTGGAAACCTGCTGAGGTGAAAGCAGAGAGGTCCTAAAGTGAGGGGCTTGGAATGTGGGCTGTCCTTGTTTAGCATTCCCAAATCTCTCCGGGAGGTCATGTGTTTCTACCCCCTTGGACCTTTGTAGAGTCCTGAGTAGAACATAGCTATACTTTAGATGAGGCAGTACCTTCTCTGTACCCTTTTCTTACTATGCCCATGGATGCCAAATGTAACTTAGTAGTTATTGGCTTGGCTGGGTGAAGCACTCAGACTTTACAGGCTGTCCCCCAAATCACAATAATATTCACAAGGCAGTAACTATGGCATGAAGCTTCTAATACAGTTGTCTCATGATATCTATGAGGGATTGGACCCAGTACCTTCTAAATGTACCAAAATTCATCAGCAAAGGTACCATCACTCTCTCCTGTGACCTGTGGCTGTTGTTCTTTCTTTGTGGGCTTTGGCTCATTGTCAGGTCCCGGAGGGACTGGTTTGAGGATGTTCCCAGTGAGGTGGCACTCAAGAATCTGTCTGCTGGGATCTTAGGGGGAAGGGAATGAGTAAGAGGTTTCAGTGTTAGTTTGACTGTGTGTCAGGATTACCTGACTTCTGTGGATGTCATCCTAAATGGTCATTCTGAGTTGCATCCTCCAACTCCCCAGGGACTCTGGTTCTAGAAGTCAAGAGCAGGGAGCAGGGTTTCATGAAGGTCTCCCATCTGACACACAACCTCTTTCATCTCCTTCTGCTGCTCCTCCTCTTGCAAATATTCTAAGAGATTTCGATGTAATTGTTCCGAAGTCATAATGTAGGAAACCCTGAAGCAGATGCACATAACAAGTATGGGAGGGAGCTATTTGAGATGACACTCTCAGGTTATGATGGTTACTGTTAATTGATGACAGAGTCTAGAACCACCCAGGAGCTGAGGCCTCTAGGCATGCCTGTGTGTGTGTGTGTGGGGGGATTCTCTTCATTACATTAATACAGGTGAGCAGAACTGCCTGCTGTTTATGGCATCACTATCTGCCCGGGATCTGGGACTGCAAGGAGGGAGGGAGGGAGCTGAGAGCAGTGTGTATACACAGCTTTCTGCCTTTTCATGCAACCGGCTGCTTCAGGGTCCCACTACTTTAACTTCCCTATCAGGATGGGCAGAGCTCTTGAGCTGTGAGCCAGAATAGACCCTTTGGCTGGCCATTAAGTTGCTTTTGTTGGAGCAGCTTCTCACAGTAACAGGGAAGAGAATGGGAGACATAAGGTGTCTGGGCTCTGATGAGCCTCTCCTCCTCTGGCTTCATTTCCTCATGTATGTGTGCTTGCCCAAATGTGCGTGCACATGCACACTCCCACGCACCATTTCAAACAATATGGGTTGAAAAGTTTGTTTTCTGAAAAGTACAATATGCTGAAATCCTGGCAGAAGGGAAATTGTGTTATGTGCTGAAAGCAGCATCGTTTGCTATGCACGAAAGCTTATGGCTGGAAGGACTGATACTCCATTTGCAGAACATGATCTATAATTGTGTGCGTGCATGTGTGTGTGTGTGTGTGTGTGTGTGTGTGTGTGTGTGCGCGCGCACGCGCACATGCGCGTACTTGTTTATTAAAAAGTGTGATAAGAAAGGGAGAAAGAAAGATATAAAGAAGGTCTTCCCTGTTCTGCAGCAGAAAACAGGGCATGGCAAAGTGTCAGCCATTTTCACACAAAGGACTTTTGTTTCCCATCTGCAAAAGCTAGCAGAAAAACACAGCAAAGGCTCCAGATGCAGGAGGCAGGAGGAGGTGCAGACTGCACGTTTCCTCATTGAGGATTTGTTCCCTTTGCATCAGTGGGTGGGATAAAAGCCTTGGCTTGTCACTGTTCCCTAGTAGCTGATGAAATGTCTCCTGGTTGGAACCCTTTCATTCCTGAATGGCTTGCTAGCCTCTATGCACTGAAGCACTCCCCTTAGGGATGAAGAGCAGCTCTTGAGCTCCAGAGTCCATTCTGGTGCTGCACAGGCAGTCAAGAGCTCGATTTAGCTTTCAGAACTGTCTTCTGAAGTGCTATTCTATCTGCTGACGGAATGTGTGTATGGCAGGCAATTTCCTCCCTCTTTTTTATGGTGGAAACAATTGCCTTTGGTAGGTAGAGCACCGGCTCCTTCAAATGCTATAGCCACACAATCACTGTCTGGAGATGTGCAGTCTCTCATTTTTATTATAATTGTGGCATATTTTAATTTGCTTGGCATAATGCACTTAATCCATAATTATAAAATATGCAAGTAGCCTTTGGCCTCACTCTCCTCTCTCACCACAGAGGCAGCTTGGTGCTTTTTATTAATTTAACTTTCTACAAGCTAACAGATTGCCATAAAGGAAAACAGAATTTCTCAACCAGTTCGGCTAATAGCTGTGCTTCCACGAAGGGCCCTGTGGTATGTGTTGAGCAATAACTACCTCTCTCCACACTACTTGCAGGTTTTAATTGAATTTCTGTCCCCTGGATATCATGCTGAAACTATTCATCTGTCCCAGTAAGTCTGCCGATATTAAACAAGTTCGTCGGGTTATTATCGTAGTGTAAATACAGTTAGACAGTTGATTTCCATTAAAATATGAATGCGCTGCGCAGGAGAAGTTCACAGAGTTAAGGGAGCTTATCCTGAATATGGCAAGCAAAGACATCCCATTACTCTGGGGTAGAAATCCACTATGTGCATCTTTGTTTTATCCATATTCTCCTCTCTTTTTTTTGACAGAGAGGACTTTTGCCTTTGTAACAAATTTTGGTGGATGACACAGTAAGGTGCATTTTTTTTTTTTACATTTTCAAGCCTTTTATTTCCATGTTGATATGCCTAATTGATGTGACTTTATTGAATATGCCTATCTAAGTTACAGTTAATGGGACTCCCATGACCAAAAACCAAATTAGGGAGGAAAGGGTTATTTGGCTTATATTTCCATACTGCTGTTAATCATCAAAGGATGTTAGGATAGGACTGCAAACAGGGCATAAACCTGGAGGCAGGAGCTCATGCAGAGGCCATTGAGGGGTCCTGTTTACTGACTTGCTCCCCATGACTTGCTCAGTGTAAGGTGCATTTTTAAATAGTCCTTATTGGGTTTTGATATTCAGCCTTTAGATCTTCCAATAAAAGGCGTGTCCATTCAGCACAGTTTCTCTCCTGTTTTCCATTTGCTATCTCATCTTTAGTACAAATTGGCATTCTTTTTCATTATATTTTTTATTATTTAAAACAAGTCTTAAACTTAAATGTATTTTGAACACATTCTTTCCTTTTTGCAAGTCCTCCCAGATCCTTTCCCTCTCCCTACCCACCGAACTTTAAGTTCTTTATAAAACCAAACCAAACCAAAATAAGCTGAGTGATGGTGGAGTAGGGCCCGTAATCCCAGCACTGGGTAGACAGAGGTAGGCAGATCTCTGAGTTCAAGGCCAACCTGACCTACAGAGCCATAGCAAAAGATGCACAGAGAAACCCTGTCTAGGAAAACAAACAAACAAACAAACAAGATCAATCAAACAAACAAACAAACAAAAAAGCAAACGAATAACCAAAACACCATACCACCACAACAACAGAAAACAAAACCAAATAAAAGCACACACACAAAACTGGGAGTCCATTACATGTTGGTCAACTACATCCAAACAAAGCCTGCTCTGGGGTGGTTGATATGCCTACTGTCACTTCATTGGAGAAAACTGATTTTCTCTCTCACAGCAGGTATAAGTGACAGTTCATTTGTCAACCTTTACCCTAGTAGCTAGGTTTTTGTACATTTATTTATGCATTTATTTATCTGTCCATCCATCCATCCTTTCATCCATCATCCATCCATTTATTTCTAAATATAACAAAATAAAATACAATAAGATAAATCCAAAATTCTCATATTAAAGTTGGACAAGACAAACCAACAGAAATAAAAGAACTCAAGAAAAGGCACAAGAACCCACTTGTTTGCACACTCAGGAACCCCACAAAAACATTAAGCTGAAAGCCATAGTACCTAAGCAGAGGAGCTGGTGCAGACCTATGCAGGCCCTGCACATGCTGCCTCAGACCTGTGAGTTCACAGGAGATTTGCTCATGTTGATTTAAAGTGCCCCTTTTCTTGGTGTCTTCCTTCCCCTCTGGCTCTTATACCTTTTCTGTCTTCTCTTCAGAGGGGTTACTTGAGCTCTGAAGGGAAGAATTTGATGGAGACACTCCATTAAAGATGAGTGGTCCAAAGTTTCTCACTCTCTGTGTAATGTCTGGCTGTTGGTCTCTTTGTTTCCATCTGCTGCAGGAGGAAGCTTCTCTGATAACGGCTGAGCAAGACACTGATGTATGAGTATATATGACCCGAATATCATTAGGAGTCGTTTTATCACTACATTTTTTTTCCATTTTTGAGACTAGTATTGTTTGATTTTAGCCTAGGGCCCTGGGCTAGCTACTCACAGGTCTTTGGTTACAGTTGGGTATGGGTTTCATCTCACAGAGTGGGACTTAGGTCAAACTGGTTGGTCACTCCTACAAGCTTTGTACCACCATTACCCTAGCTCATCTGTCAGTCAGGACAACATGGTAGATTAAAAGTTTTGTGGCTGGCTTGATGTTTACATTTCTATTTTGGGTAGCATACAGAGAACATCCCTGTACCAAAGACGCTGGAACTTAGGAGGCTCTATGCATGGGACCATGACAGCTCCATATTCAGTAAGCTGTGTAGGCATTGTCTTCAGCAATGGGGTCTTGCAGTCAGTTTGGGAGAACAAATTGTATTGTCAACATCCTGGGTTACTTGGTAATTTCTATGGGGGCCCTTTTGGCCAACAACTCAATCAGATGTAGCTCAATCCTGATACTGGAAGCTTCATTTGGTGACAAGAGATGGCCAGTTGGGACTTTTGTCTCCCATTATTTGATGACTTCAATTAGATGATCTTCATATATGTATATATGGATGTTTCTATTTTGTTACGTGTCCATACTACTACCCATATTCTCCTTAATTTTATATTTTTCCCTATTTTCCCTCCCACTACCTTCTTGTTCCCTTCTCCACTTGATCCTTCCATTAATCCACCTCCACTCCATTCATAATTCCCCTTTCCTAATGAGATCTATCTGTGTCCTCTAGTCTCTTGCTCTATAATTACCCTCTTTGATCCTATGGATCACAGGTAGCTTGATTATCATTGACTCAACAGCTAAAATACATATGTAAGTGAATACATACCATATTTGTCCTTCTGGGTTTGGGATGCCTCACTTAGGATGAATACTTTTAGTTCCATCCATCTGCTTGCAAATTTCAATGATGTAATTTTTTTGATGTCTGAGTAATACTCCATTGTATAAATGTACCACACTCTCTTTATCCATTCTTCTGATGAAGGTTCTATCAAGGTTGTTTCCAATTCTGGGTATTATGAATAGATCAAGAGAGGACAGGGTTAAGTAAGTGTCTGTGCGGTAAGATGAAACATCCTTTGAGTATATTCCCAGGAGTGATATAGCTGGATCTTGAAGTAGATTGATTCCTTTCTTCCTGAGGAACCGCCCCACTGATTTCCATAGTGGCTGTGAAAATTATCACCCCATCCACAATGTATGAGTCTTCCTTTTCTTCTACATCCTTACCAGCATGAGCTGTCACTAGTTTTCCTGTTCTTTGATACGTTGTTACGTGTAAAATGCAATCTCAAAGTAGTTGCATTTATCTGATGGATAAGGATGTTAAATATATCTTTATGCGTTTCTCATCCATTTGAATTTCCTTTATTGAAAATTCTGTTTCAATCTATAACCTGTCTTTAAAACCTGTAATCTGTCTTTAAAATTGGGTTATTTGTTTTCTTTATATCTAGTTTCTTGAGTTCTTTAGATATTTTGGATAGTAGCACTCTTTTGAATGTGAAGTTGTAAAAAAAAAAATGTCTTTTCCCATTTTGAAGACTGCCCCTCTGTTTGATAATGGTGTCCTTTGCCATCCAGAAGCTTCTCAGTTTCATGAGGTCCCTTTTATTTTATTTTATTCTCATGTTACTCCTAGTGTATGTTTATTCTTTAAATGTACTGAAACATTTATTTACTTACTTATTTGTTTATTTAATATAGCTTCTTCTCTTACAAATACATTCCAACCACAGTTTCTCCTCCTTCTACTCCTGCCCAAACCCCTCAACCTCTCCACTCACCCAGGTTCACTTTCCCTCCATTTCTTCTTCAGAAAAGTTTAGGCCTCTAAGAGACGATATTGTTGATCTTGGTGCCTGTGTTAATTTTGTCCTTCTCCTGTGCCAATAAGTTCAAGGCTATTCCAAACTTTTTCTTCTGTCATGTTCCTTGTATTTGATTTTATGTTCAGGTCTTTGATTTATTTGAAGCTGAGTTTTTTGCAGGGTGATAAGTATGGATTTATTTGTATTCTTCTGCATGCGTGTATTTACATATGAAGCTGAAAATTGTCTTTTCAAGATCTGTGAGGAATTGTGTTGGAATTTTGATGGGGATTGCTTTGGTAGGATGTCCATTTTTACTGTTAATCCTACTGATCTGTTAGCATGGGAGAGATTTCCATCTCCTTTCTTCAGTGACTTGAAGTTTTTATTTTTACATACATGTTTATATTATTACACATAAATACAAGAAACTACATTCAGCAAGAGGAACCACAAAACATTCAGGAATTATAAAAATGTTACAGTCATAATGTTTTGGCTATTTGAATTTGACAACCTTGAAGAAAACATCTTTCCTATCTTGGTGATTCTCAAATTCTGAATCTACATCAATATCTATCATATACTATTCATGGATGGCATGATAGTATACAAAAATGACCCTAAAAATTCAACCAAGCGACTCCTACAGATGATAAACACCTTCAGCAAAGTGACTGGATATAAAACCAACTCAAAAAAATCAGTAGCCCTACTGTATACAAATGACAAACGGGCTGAGAAAGAAATTAGGGAAACTACACTCTTCACAATAGCCACAAATAACATAAAGTATCTTGATATAACTCTAACCAAGCAAGTGAAAGACTTGCATGAAAAACTTCAAGTCTCGAAATAAAGAAATTGTTTTTAATAGCTGAGTAGTATTTCATAGAGTATATGTACCACAGTTTCTTTATCCATTCTTCTATTGAGGGACACTTAGGCTGTTTCCATGTTCTGACTATTATGAATAAGGCTGCTATGAACATGGTTGAGCAATTTTCTTGTTGTGTGCTGGAGCATCTTCTGGGTATATTCCAAGGTGTGGAATAGCTGGGTCTTGAGGAAGCCCTATTCCCTTTTTCTGAGATAGCACCAGATAGATTTCCAAAGTGGTTGTAGTAGTTTGCATTCCCACCAGCAATGAAGGAGTGTTCCTCTCTCTCCACATCCTCGCCAGCATGTGGTATCGTTTGAATTTTTGATCTTAGCCATTCTGATGGGTGTAAGATGGAATCTCAGAGTTGTTTTGATTTGCATTTCCCTGAAACTGAAGAAGATATCAGAAGATGGAAAGACCTCCCATGCTTGTGAATCAGGAGAATCAACATAGTAAAAATGGCCATCTCACCAAAAGCAGTTTACAGATTCAATGCAATTCCCATCAAAATTCCAACACAATTCTTTACAGACATTGAAAGATCACTTCTCAACTTTATATGAAAAAAAAACCCAGAATATACTGTACAATAAAAGATCTTCTGGAGGAATCTCCGTCTCAGATCTCAAGCATGGTAGTGCCATGGAAATAGGCTGGCTGACCAGTGGAGTCAAAGAGAAGACCCAGAAATAAACCTACACACCTATGGGCACTTTTGATCAAGAAGCCAAATTCATACATATATTTTATCAGAAAAATATTAACTTTCTTACTTAGAGATACCCCAAGAGATTTTATATTACTTGAGGCTATTGTGAAAGGTGTTTCTTCCTTGATTTCCTTCTCAGACCATTAGCCATTTATACATAAGAGGGCTACTGAATTTTGTGTGAGTTCATTCTATATCCAGATATTTTGCTGAAAGATTTTTGTCAGCTGTAAGAGTCTACTGATGGAATTTTTCAGGTCACTCATATATACTATCAAATCTTCTGCAAATAAGGATACTTTGACTTTTTACTTTCCAATTTGTATCCCCTTGATCTTCAGTTGTTTTATTACTCTAACTAAGAATCAAAGTACTACACTGAATAGGTATGGAGAGAGTGACAATCATGGCTTGTTTCTGCTTTCACTGGAATTAATTTGAGTTTCTCTCCATTTAAATTGATGCTGGTTATGGGCTTGCTTCAAATTGTCTTTGTTATAGAAAGGTATGTCCTTGTATCCCTAATCTCTGTGGAACTTTTATCATGAAAGAGTGTTGATTTTTTTTCAAATGCCTTTTCTGCATCTAATTATATTGATCTTTTACTTACAGTTGGTATTGGTGGATTATACTTATCATATGTTGAACCATCTCTACATCTCTGGAATGAAACCTTCCTGGGCATGGTGGTTGTTCTTTTGATGTGCTCTTTGATTCATTTTGCAAGTTTTTTATTGAATATGTTTGCATTTATGTTCATAAGGGAAATTGGTTTCTAATTCTCTTTTTGTTGGGCCTTTTTGTGGTTTGGGTATCAGGCCTTTGGTTGTTTCTCTTGTTATTGATATCCAGTTTTAATCCATGGTGGTCAGATAGGATGCAGGCTATTATTTTTATTTTTTTGTGTCTGGGGAAACTTACTTTGTCTCTGAGTATGTGATTGAATTTGGAGGACTTTCCATGAAATGCTGAGAAGAGGGTATATACTTTTGCATTAGGATGAAATGCTTTGTAAATTTCTGTTAGGCCCACTTGGTTCTCAACTTCCTTTATCTCCAGTGTTTCTCTGTTTAGCTTTTGTCTTCATGATCTGTTTATTGGTGAGAGTGAGGTATTTAAATCTCGTACTATCAGTGTGTGAGGGTCAATATGTAATTTAGACTGTAGAAGTGTTTCTTTTACAGATTTTGGTGCCCTTGTGTTTGGGACATAAATGTTAAGAACTGAAATGTTCTTCTGTTGCTAGTATGAGATCTCTCCATTTTTTCCCCTTTGATGAGCATGCAGTGTTCTTTGCTACCCCTTCGGATTTGTTCTGGTTTAAAGTCTATTTTGTCAGTTATTAAAATGGTTGCACCACCGTGTTTCTTAGGTCCATTTGCTTGAATATCTTTTACCACCCATTTCCATATGGTGATGCCTTTTCTTGATATTAAGGTGTGTTTCTTGTATGGAGCAGAAGGATGAATCCTATTTTAACATCTACTCTGTTAGTATGTTCCTTTTTAATTGGAGAGTTGAGACCACTAATGCTGAGATATATCAATGACCAGTGATGATGCATTCAGTTCTGGTGTGTGTGTGTGTGTGTGTGTGTGTGTGTGTGTGTGTGTGTGTTTCCTGTCCCTTCTTTTGATTTTGTTAGTCTAGGATTATTCATTTCCTGTGTTTTCTTGCATGTAGTTAATCTCTTTATGTTTGAATTTATCTTCTAGCATCTTCTGCAGGGCTGGATTTGTAGGTAGATATTGCATAATTTCGGTTTTTATCAAGGGATGATTTATCTTACTGTCTATGTTGGTTGAAAGTTTTGCTGAGTATAGTTGTGTGGTCTGGCATCTGCGGTCTCTTAGAGTCTTCAGTTTATATGTCCAGGCCCTTCTGGCTTTTAGTGTTTCTACTAAGAAGTAAGATGGAATCTAAATAGTTCTGCCTTTATCTTTTACATGGTCTTTTTTCTTTCAGCTTTCAACATTATTTCCTTGTTCTATACATTAAATGTTTTGATTATTTTGTGCAGAGGGAACTTTCTTTTCTGCTCCAGCCTATTTGGTGTTCTCTATGATTCCTGTACTTTGTTAGACATTTCCGTTTTTAGATTAGGACAATTTTCTTCTATGACTTTGATGAAAATATTTTCTTTGGCAGACATATTCCTTTTTCTATCGTGCACTTAATTTCTTCTATCTCTTGCGTTCTGTTCATAAAACTTGCCTCTGTGCTTCCTGTTTAAGTTCCTAAAATTTTCATTTTCAGATTTCCCTCACTTTGTACTTTCTGTGTTGGTGCTATTTTCACTTTCATGACTTGAATGGTTTTATTCATTTCCTTGTATTCTTGTTTGTTGCTTGTAGTTTCATAGATTTCTTTAAGGGATTCATTAATTTCCTATAAGGACCTCTATCACATTCATAAAGTCCTTTAAAGTCTTTTTTTCTTGTGCTTCAGCTATGCTGGACTACTCAGGGATTGATGTGGTAGGGTTGCTGGGCTCTAGTGGAGATACATGGTCCTGGCTTTTATTGATTGTGTTTTTGTTCTGATGCCTAGATCGTTCTGATATCTATGTGCTGATATTTGGTCTTGTCTTTGTTGGGTGTTTATTGTGTCTTTTGGTTTCTATTTTCTCTCTGGTTCCCATGGGAGTGTGGTGGCTGTGTGTTGCCTGATAGCAAAATCTTCTGTGATACTGAAAAGGTGTGGGCACTGGGAGTTCCAAGTAAAATGAATGTCAGGGTATTGGATCTGGTTACTTATGATTGGGGGTGGGTGGGCTGGGGCAGTGGAGGAGCTTCACAAAAGGGAGGGAATCAGGGTGTAGAACCAGGATCTCCTTAAGTTAGTCCCCTGGGAATGGGGCCAGAGAGTGAGGAGAGAACACAGTAGAAGTGAGCTGGGAATGAGCCTGAGGGATTGGATTTGGAGGAAAGGTGGAGACCTATAATTGCCCAATGTGGCCTGTAGATTCCCATGGAGTGTCTGCTGGATGAGTCAGTGGAGGGAGCTTAGGAGAGGTGGCTCTGTGGGATCCACTAGAGATGAAGTCAGGTGGAGCCTGCAGCAAGTGTTGTGTTGCAGTTCTGGAGATGAATGTAGCGGATTTTGTTTGGAGGAGCACAAGGTGAAGGACTGCAGTTAGCCCACCTTCTTCCCTGGCTTATGTGGCCTGTGTGGTTGCATGGAGTCTACACTGCCATTCCTATCAACAGTTGGAATATCTGTTAACTGGGTCTATGTTTATGTTGAAAAGAAAATCTCACCGGTACTATTGCCCAACCATATATACTAAGGCCTTGCTTCCACATACTTATCTTGGTAGGATGGACAGTGCATCAGATGACATATCAAAACTGTGGGGAATCTGGCTTTGTTTACTAAGTGGATGAAAGCAAGGCATATAATTGGGAGGTGAAGAATTAGAGATGACACCTACATCCTGGTTCCATGAAGGTGACACAATGGAGGACAAATATCCTTTGCAATTCCTTGAGGTTTGTAGCATCTTCCTTCCAGTGCACTTTGCTAAGCTTCCTGCTCTCTCCCAGGCTTACAGTTCTCTTTTGATCATGTTCTCTGACATACTGCTTGAGACTTCTCCATCAGCACCAGAAGGCATCCTCAGCACCTCAGTCTTCAACTCCCCTTTGTGACCATTTACCATCATTACTAAGCCTTAGGCTCCATCATCATTTGGAGCTGCCTGGCCTGTGCTAGATCGGCGGACTTTGGAATTCTCCTGCCAAATTGCAGTCTCATAGGTTACCAAATGTTCTCATATTTTTTAGCTTACTAAAATTTTTGTTTCTGAGTACATACTTCATTCCATTTTCTCAGTCTGGCCTTGCTCTCAAGTTAAGTCCACAATTTATCTCCCTTAAAACAAACAAGCAAACAGGCACACAAATAAAAGCCCCAACTACGTGTTCTTCAAACGCAAGAGTCAAACAGTGCTCTGTGTGGAAGAGGGGCTGAGTATACACGGACGTGAGCCCACGGGAATAGGTCGCCAAGTCAAGAACTTTGGGACAACAGAGAGAAGTTACACCCTGCCTTCTGTCTTGTAGAAGTTACACCCTGCCTTCTGTCTTGTAAGAGGCATCGGGCCTATGTTGCCATTCTGGAGCACACACTGTTATTTTTACAATACTGGGTTACAACCTCAGGATGTTCCACTACCAGCTATATGATTTGGAACAACTTCACTTAGCTTAAATTTTCTTATCTGTAGCATAGGACATAATGATTGCATCTGCCATTGTTAAATATTGACGTTAATTTAATCGGTTAACATTTATGAAATAATCAGCATCATATCTGGTACTTAATGAGCCCTTAAAATGATTGGTAATTAATTAAAGCTTTCATTTTATATGAATGAGTGTTTTGCCTTTTGACTGTATATATATCTATCCACAGAATACATACTTGTTGCCTGTGGAGGTTAGTAGAAGGCACTGGGTTCATTGGAACTAGAGTTACAGATAATATGAGCCTCCATGTGAATGCTGGGAATCAAATCCAGGTTTTCTGCAAGAGCAATAAGTAGTTTTAAACCACTGAGCCATCTCTCCAGCTCCGTAGTTGGCAATTATTAATACTTAGAGCCATTGACCTGCTCAAGTTTCTCACTGGTTTTTTTTTTTCTTCAGATGTGAACCTTTGAAATTTTGCTTTAAAGCACTGAACATATTGAGTCTGTAAATGGTAGGTAAGACCTAGTTGCTCTGCTGAAATTTCTAGTTCGCTTGCTCATGTCTATGAATGATAAGAGAGAGAGAGAAAAAGAGATAACTTCACAGCCTCAATGGAACATATTGGAAATATTTCTAAATTGAAAACCCAGCATGCCTGTCTGGTAAGTGCTAGGCTGATAGCCAATGCAGAGACTTACAGTGGGTGTATTTATTTGTGTTTTTGAATCTCCTGACACTGTAGCACCAATGGGGAAACCTTACAGGGACTAAATAGACTTTCAAAACAAATGGAAAGTGACTGTTTTTGACACAAACATAAACCCACTGGCTCTTAACATTTACTTGAGAGTTTCTGACCATATCCCTTCTCTCTAGTTACTATTACTCCATAGGTTAAGGTCAAATACCAATTACTAGAAAATGCTATTTCTCACCTTGGTATGTTTGTTAGGTCTGACATTCCCTGTGCCCGCCCCCCCCCCCCCGCCCCAGTTTTGAGGAAAACCAGAAAAGCCTGCTGACAAAACGGGGCCATGCATCTAACTGTTGTAAGTCACGACAGTTGGCCGATAAATTTGCCTGAAAGTGATTGTATTCAAAGGATCATAATTACATCTTAGTGTTCTAGGAGCCTGTGTTGGATAAACATGCCATCAGAAGCCAATTAATTACCTGCCTTGATCTTTTAGGCTGTTAGAAGGTGCTGCTTATTCTAATGCTAACAGACTGCTCTTTGGGTTTCTTCTGACTTTTAACTACTAACACAACTGAGGCATGTTCTAAAACATTTAATATCTATACTACATTCAAGTTAATTATGAGATCCATGGAGACTGTGTATCTGGGCTGCAGTGATCTATTTCCACACAGTGCTAGAGACCTTTCTAGAATATATTGGCATCTCAGCATACTTACAGATGAAAGAATCCAGGTTGGAAGTTGGGGATCTGGGACGGGGTTCACACATCTCTGGCCTGCTGACTGGGGGGCTTATTTGCACATCTCCACACAGGGTTCCACACTTGTCCTAGCACAGCACATCTCCTTGTCACTAAGGCTCGTTTCCTGTCCTTCTCCAGCTACCATCCAGCATGCCCACGACCTACCTACCCAGTTTATTGTTTTCTCTCAAACAGTTCTCATCATTTCTTGACCTTTGCACTTTTGACCTTTTCAATACCCAGCCCTCATTCCTTTCAGATCTTATGTAGTCCCCAGAACCAGATTTCCTTTTCTTTTCCTTTTTTTTTTTTAAGTCTGCAACATGAACACAAAGACAGGATCTCACCCAAGAACCTAAGAATGAAATAAATCAGTGCAAAGGTGTTTAACTCATAAAAGCCATTCAACGTATATAATTTCCCATCACTATTAACATAGTTCATTGTCTGCTCCTCCAAGCCCTGTGACTCTTGGCACTGGCTATATCCTCCAGAGGCTCAGAATCAAAATAAAAGTGTATACAAATCATTTCGGTGCAAAGTCATGGAAGGAATGACAGACAGACAGTCTCAGAGAGGGAAGGAGAAGGGATTGTATAGAAATCAGTGAAAGGCCTCCTGAGAAGGAATCGGCTTCCATGCCGCAATGCCTTGTCTGATATTATCTGCAATTTCTCCTACTCCCAAATCATAGAAAATTGTGTCTGGAACATCATGGCTTAGCTATTTCCCCTCCATTCTCTGCATTATAAAATTAGTTTTATTGTGAGTTCACTTTGGGAATAGAACGAAGCACTTATGTTTGAGACTTTAAAAGAACTTATTTGTTCATACACACCACTTTCCTATTTTCCAGAGGCATTTTTGAAAGACTGCTCTGAGCATTTTGACTGTTGCCTTGCTGCCTATGCTGGATCTGGAATTCAAGAAATAATGGTTCCTTTGCATTAAGCATTGGCTCAGGCGTGAGGATACAGCCATGGAAGTTTTCATAGAGAACTGTATTAATTTACTCAGCCTGCAGACATTTGCTGAGCTCATACTTGAGACTGAGAACTGTGCTGTATCTGTGGGATTGTTCATAGGAACCAGGTATGCACAGGCCTCATCCTTTCTGTGCTTGCCTGCTAGTGGGAAAGCCAATAACAAATTATCACCCAGCTTTATAAACAGTCTAATTAGAGCTTGCAATAAATGCTATGGTGGAAACAGAAAAGGGCTGTGATAGGAAAAGCAGGGTAGAGAATTCTGCATTTGGGAAAAGGACTGGTTTATTACAGATACATACTAGTCAAGATTTACTTAAAACTGCAGGTAATTTGAGTGTTTGCCTCTTTTTTTACCCTCCTTTAACTGTGTGTGTATTTGCACACAGACGAGAAGATATATGTATTATTCATTAAACTTGTAAGAAGGCATTTCCAAGTAGGGTTAAGTAATTCATTTTGTGTGATGACATATGTGACCAGTTACATGGCTTTGCAACATGGATAATAAACAGTGCACAATCTAATACTTGCATGAAAACAAAGAATAGAATTATGTAGTTGAAATGTTAAGACAGAAGCTTACAGCATTAGCATCGATGTTGGTAGGCTCCAGGGAATGTACTGTGTGTTGCTAAACATGAAAGGTTTTATTGTAGTGAGTTAGAGGACTGACATACCCCATTAGGCATGCTCGGGAGCCAGGGTCCCACATGCTCCCACCATGGGCCACATCCTAGTGCGTTTCTCAGAGGAGCTTACCCTGCGCTATGGTGGCTGTCTCGGAACCTTGTAAGACACACTGTCCACTTATTGTCTGCACCATCCAAGCTTGTTCTTCTAAAGGAAAGATCAGTTCTAGAAAGGACTGACTTGGGCTCTCTGAGCCTTCCTATACTTTAGGAAGCATTTTTATATCAATGTAGGAGATGTGGGCTAGGACCCATCATACGTATTTCAGTTTTCAACCAATTCTCTGAAAAATTAGCCCAAATTTAGTGGCTTAACAAAACACTGGTTTGTTATACTTTAGTTCCGTGGGGTCAGAACTTAAGTATGATTGAAAAAAAGAAGAAGCTCTAAGGGACATTTTTTCTCTCTTCTGGAGCTCTTGGATCTTGGTCCCTTTCTCCCCTTGTTTTCACATTGTATCTCTCTGACTTCTTGCATCAGAGTTAAGCACTCCGCTTTCAAGGATTCTGGATTATATAGACTATGTATAATTCAATGAGGGACTGATGACCCAATACAATGTCCCTATCTTAGAATCCATACCCTGAACTACACCTTCTAATGGTGACTTATTCACAGGTCCCAGAGATTTGTATGTGGGCATCCTAAATATAACCTGTTCAGTATGTATAATTTTGCTCGTATATATGTTTCAGGGCTGCTTATTTGGTATTGAATAACCAATTGGTGTGCTCTTCCTTAAAGAAGACTATTTCTCTCACTCAGCTTTCAGTGATTGCCTGCGGCTCTTTAGATAGGGTTGGGGCCACATGCTCTTTCTCCCTATCCACTTTAGCATGTCGTTTGTGTTTGTCCTTGTTCGGCTCATGTTTAGGTGGCCATGTTGGTGAGACTTTATGGGTGTAGCTTCTGAACTTACTGAAGAGACAGTCTCACAGCGAACTCCCAGATCCTCTGCCTCTTTTTGCCCTCTCTTCCTCACTGTTCCCTGAGATTTAGGTGAGGGGTTCTTTTAGAGATGCATTTACTGGAACTGGGCGCCACAGCTCTTTATTTTTGGTTGTTGTGGTTTCTGTAATGGTCTTTCTCTGTTGCAAGAGCAGTTTTCCTTGATGAGAGGTGAGGACTATGCTTATCTGTAGGTATAAAGGCACAAATATTTAGAATATACTTCGGATGTATGCTGGTTTAGTAAGGTGATATTTGTAGGTACTCCTTTACGATCCATTACTTCCCTGTTTCTGAGTTAGGTTTCAAGCAGCAGGCATGCTTTCTGTCTTGTTGAGCAGGTCTTAAGTCTAACTAGTGAACCATTGGCTGTTGCCAAGGTATGTGTGCCACGCCTGCACCCATAGGCGTATCATGCCATGTCGGTCATAGCTGTGGTTCATAGAGGTCATAGCTGGGTAGAACTGCTGGTTGTTTTCTTCCTTTAGAAGCCTTTAGGGTGCCTCTGATATCATGAAAGCTAGTCCTCAGGTCTGGGGACTTTCTGATCAGCTATAGCTCAGGGTTCTCTGGGTCCTGTTTCTGAAGTGCATGGTGTCTTCAGCAGTAGAGGCTTACCTTCTACCTGGGTGAACCTAAGTTTTGATACTTAATGGCATGTGAGGCATAAACGGACCAGTGACTAAAAGAACATGTGATGGGATCTTCAAAAGACCTTTAAGATTTAACAATGCAAGACTCCATTGTATTTTCCTATAGCAACACAAAAACACTGCCAGGCAGCAGAATTTATCTTCCTTCTTATTTCTCTGTTCTTGACCATACAGAACTCTCCCTTTTCCATGTGGCTGTCCTGTACTCTCCATCTTGCTTTTCCTTTAAACTCTTCGAGTCATGGGCCTGTAGCTCAGTGGTAGAGAACTTGCTGGATTCTGTCTTAAGCGTGCAAGATCAGGAAGTCAGTCAATCAGTCTGTCAGTCAACCTGCCAGTAATTGACAGCCGTGTGTGGCTGAGTGTATCATATCTCAGTGCTCTGCATTTAATTTCTAATTGTAGCATCACAGGTCTTTGCTTTCCTTTAAAAAAACAATCATCAGAGATGACACGAGGAGCATCTTTGCATCAGAGGTTTCCTAGGGAGTTCTAGCATCGTATTGAATAGTCACTGCCACCTACACTAGTGCAGCTGGTATCCTTCCCCACAGGGAAGTGGCATTTGTGAGAGCATTCTAAGCAGCCTCATCTTAGAAGTCTGTTTCTTCCAGCCTGGGCCACTTTGCTCTGTAGTGTTAGAATGCAGAGAGGCAGTGGTGGAGTGTGCTGATGGGGTCATTACCGAGTTGATCCCGCTTCACAAGCTATCCATTTTGCAGTGAGAATGTTATGATGTGAGTCACAATTGGATTTCAAAACCGCATGTTTGTCACTCCATATCCAGGGGAGACAGATTAATATTTCAAAATTCCTGAGATGGCTCGGTGTATCTGCCTTGTTAAAATACATAATCTCGGAAGCCTGCAAGATAATGCCTTGAAGTTGAAACTATGATTATTTATTTGCCACAATTTCAGCATCATTTATGCAGCAAAGGATGAAAAAAGAATGACACTCCTCAACACCACTAAAACCACATTTAATATAGATTTAAACAGACAGCTGCTGGTTTACTGGCTCCCAGGCTTATTGCAGACACACAGGGTTTAGCTGCCGTGCAAGGGTTCTATGCACAATACAATAAGACAAATAGGAGTGGGTGCATTTAGAGTGTAGCTTATCTCCTGAAATATTACTATGATCAATTACTGTAGCATCATGGTACACAAATGTCCTCTTTAAATCAAAGCAACCTGCCCACTCGTGAATACCAGTTCAGTGCTTTGCTTCAGGGAAAATCTGTGGGAAGGAAACTAATGCGTAGAGAAATTCTTTGTAATCAGAATATTAACATTTTGATTGAATTGATGGAACATTTAGATGGAAATATTCACTTGTAAAGATCATGCTTGGGAGAGATGCTATATCACACACACGGAACTGAGCCCTTTCCCTTGATTAGAGAGAATTGTTTTTTTTTTTAATAGATGAAAAAGTAACAGACTAAAGGATTTCATGTCAAGCGTGGAAGGGTGGGCAGTGCTCATTCCCCCCATATATACATATTGGCAGCTATAAAGATGGAGGTTTGGTTCTACTGACAACTGATGGAGTGTATACTAGTTTGCCTCAAATACTAAGTGGAGACAGCAGAGAAGAAAAGAAAGGCCCTGGGATGTGGCACAGAATCAGCTGTGGGTGAAATAGCCAGATCCATCTCCAACCAGCCATGCGACCATAGCTAAGGCACTTTATACTCGGCTCAGATTTTCATACTAGTCAAATAAAGGCCATGGTACTTACCTTTAAGAACTCACCTGAGGGGCTGTAGATGGGGCAGGGGGTGAGTCTTACTGTCTTTTTTTTCCGAGGGCCTTCATTTGATTCACCACACCTGAATTTTACAACCTACAACCACCTGTATATTCAGTTCCAGAAGCATCTATCTTATGGCCCCTGGCATCTGAGGGACAACAGCACTCGCATGCACATATGACCACGCAAACATACATAGTTTTAAAACATCTTTAAAAAAATTAAATGAATTTTATGAGATGGACAAGGAAGATGGCTCAGTGAGGACTGGAGTTTGGATCACAGGAATCCACATATAAAATCTGGATGGGCATGGCGGTCCACCTGTAATCCCTGTGATTAGGAGGCAGAGCAGCCCAGAGAGAGAGAATCCTCACAGTAGCTGCGTTATTCTGACCCAGTAAATAAAGTGAAGAGCAATCTAGGAAGACACCTGTGTGGTGGCTGCTACACACCGGCACACAACTGCGTGCATACCTGCACATAGGCAGCTAAAAAAATGCATAAAAACACCACACACATCATCACACCATCACACTATCACAAAAATACACCTGGTTTGAAGTGAATTGAATTTTGCTGTGGAAGCTGCAGTGTATTTTTGTATACTCTTTTGTCTAAACTTTTTGGCTTGCAAATGTTCATTGCAATGACTCCTTGGTCTGGTTTGAAGCCTCTGGTTTCTGCTACTCTATTAATACTAGACTCTCTCTGGGATTCCTCTTGGATATCCTGTTGTTGCCCTGTGTCATGGAGATCCTGAAGTTTTGGATCTGTAGGACTGTGCCCGTCCTGTACTCCAGCAGTTCACTGATGGGGTAAATGTTGGGATGGGACAACTGAAAGCCCCGGATCTGAGCCTGAGAGGTATCTGCACTGGTCAGCATTCCTGCTTCTCCCACTCTCATACCCTCAGGGATGCCTAACCTGTAAACCTTCAAATCAGGGCCAGCTCTATCCTGCTGCTCTGGTGAGGTATAGGGCTCTCTCAAGTGTTGCAGATAGTGAGGGACAAGGCCAGTTCTTCCACTTTCATGATCCAGGGCCTAGCTATCTCACTTGTCATAGATGGCGTGGGATGAGGGAGGGGAAGAGGGCATATCTTTCTTGTCCACATTGCCTCAAGGCATACACATTGTGGGGCCAGCTCTCACATGCTTACACCTGTAGGGATATCCCACCCACATTCCAGCCATCAGGATCAGCTCAACTAGGCTGCCCAGTTGAGGTGAAGTGTCTGATCTCTTGAGTTCTGTGGAAGGTAAAGGGCAGGGCCAGCTCTCCTGCTCTAATGAACTTGGGTCAAGCTCTTCTGCCTACTGTAGGTGGCAAGACATGAGGGAGGCATCTCCCCCTTGCCCATGCCACTGCTCAGCAGCCAATAGATGGGGCCAGCTCTCTCATGCTCACATCCTTGAAGGCCACCAGGATCAGCTCTACTGTGCTGCCCCAGGGCCTGCTCTCCTGAGTGTTGCACCTGGTTGAGGGGTAGGGACAGATCTCCTGCTTGCTACAGGTGTTAGGGGGTGAGGGGAGAGGAGGATATCTCTCCTCATCCACATCAATGCACAGGAGGCAAGTGGTAGGACCAGCTCTCCCATACTCATCCTCGGGGATGGCTCACTTGCAACTCCCAAAATGTATGTAGCAGCTCTCCCAAGTACTGTAGCTGACTAGGGCAGGGTCAGCTCTCTTGCTTTCATGCCACCAGATCTAGCTTTCCCAGGATGCCCAGGATGCGGGTGGAGCCAATTCTGCACAGCTCTTAGACATTGATATGTCCCTGGGCAGCAGACCAGCCCAGGAACATCCACCTGGCCTTTGGTGGTAACAGACCCCTGCTACTGCAGGGCCATGGACCCAGATGTGGCCCCTTGTGGTAGTACAGATCAGGCTCCCCACCATGGTCTCAAATGGCATCACTGGCTACTCACATCAGGCTGTTCCTCACTACCCTCAAGTCTCCAGTTCTGCCTCTCTTCATTGTGCCCCATCCATTAGCTTCTCTTTCTTTTTTATTTCTCCATCATTAACTTACTCCTCTTAGTGGTGCCCAGTGTCTATGAGTGTCTGAACTCATCTCAAGAGTAGTTGCAGGGGTGCTATGCCCCACTCATGCACTATGGTGTCCAGTATGGATCATCGTGAGCATGATTTGCCCCACCAAGACCTGCATGTCACTGGACTGGTGGTCCTCTCAGGATAGCTTCCTGTCCTGGGCTCATGGTGTCAGTCTGGTGGCCATCTCATGCTTGCTCCTAGGCTGGCCCAGCCGAATGTCCCCCTGAGCGGGTTATCTGTCTCAGACTTACTCCAGCCTAGGGATCAAGGTCCTAGTCTAGGTTCTTCTAGTCTCTGGCTTGTTCCAGTCCTGGCTTGATTGGTGCCAGACTGGTAGTCACTTCAGGTTCATTTTTTTTCCCCCAGAAAGTGTTAGTCTATTAATCATTCAGTTGGTCATAGGTTAGAACACTGAGGGTAGACACAGGCTCTCTCCTCTCTGCCACCTACTGACACACATGGAGCACAGCAGCCATGCTTGCAATGCCTTAGGGGCAGAAAAAGTAAATTCTTTTTTTCCTATTTATTTATTTATTTTAGTTAAAACATTATTTATTTATTGTTTGTACAGTATTCTGCCTGAATGTGTGCCTTCATGCCAGAAGAGGGCACCAAATCTCATTATAGATGGTTGTGAGGCACCACGTGGTTTCTGGGAATTGAACTCAGGCCCTCTGGAAGAACAGACAGTGCTCTTAACCTCTGAGCAATCTCTTCAGCCCAATTAAACAGTATTTTTTTTGGAAAATTAATTTTAAAATATTATCAGTTGGGTGTGGTGGCAGATGCCTGTAACTCCAGCACTCAGGGAGGCAGAGACAGGCGGATACATTCTTAAGTGGGATTTGAAGTCAGGGATGATGAACTACTCATTGAGTACATAGTGATCTTTCAGCAGGTAGTTTTTCTTAAAGAAAACGTCCCTGTTTTCACATCTATCCTGTTAGTCTGTATCTTTGTATTGGGGAATTGAGTCCACTGATATTGAGAGGTAATAGTGACGAATAACTCTTAATTTGATGGTGGTGGTGGTGGTGGTGGTGGTTGTGGAGTGTGTGCTCACGCTTCCCTTGGAGCCGGAGGGGTCAAGGACATCACAAGAAGACACACAGAGTAAACTAACCTGGGCCCATGAAGGCTCACAGAGACTGAATCACCAACCAAAGAGCATGCATGCACTGGATCTAGACCCCTTACACATATGTAGCAGATGTGCATCTTGGTTATCATGTGGGTCCCCTTACGATGGGAGTAGGGACTCTCTGTTGCCTGCCTTTGGATCCCTTTCCCCTCACTGGTCTGCCTTGTCTGGCCTCAGTGGGAGAGGATGCACTTAGTCCTGCTGTGACTTGAGGTACCAGGGTGGGTTGGTACCCATGGGGAGCCTCCGCTTCTCTGAGAAGAAGGGGAGAGGGGAAAGGGGTATGGCCGTGTGAGGGCTGGACTGTGAGGAGCCAGAGGCCTTGGATCAGGCTGTAAAGTGATTACAGAAATAAATAAATAAATAAATAAATAAATAAACAGAAAAAATTGCCGTGTGACTCAATCATAATGAATATCAGACCATATCCCCCAAAGACTTTTTTTGTGTGGAGTCTGCTATTGAGCATATGTTTGTCATGGTGGACTATGAACATATTCAGGACAAGAGTTTAAATACAGGATGAGGGTGGCTGCACAAGTTGGTTTGAAACAATTATTTTTTGGTTGTACGGATCAATAGAAACGCATGATGCTTCCATTTTGTGATTTTAATAGTCTTTTGTGATAAGATGAATATATATGGCCTCCTTCCTATGTCCACAATGATCTTAGCCTCCTTGCTACTTTTGTTTGTATTTAGCATAAATGACTTGATTTGTTGATGGCTTTTTTTTTTTAGACTCTTCTGCCACACTGTGTAGAATAGGGGAAACAACTGGGTTTCCCTCAGACAAGAGAGTTTGAATAAAGGCCTCCTTGATTCACTGATATTCTGTTATTTCTTTCAACCTATTTGAAGATGAATTCTTTTTAATGCTTGGCTTTTTTTTTCTCTCTAAAGGGAATGTCTAGGCCACTCTTGTTTTGTTGTGGGATTGAGGGTTTGACTTTGACACGTGATTAGAAGTGTGACTATTTCCTTGTTCAAAAGAAATACTCTTACTAGCCACTTATCAAGCAGAGGTTAATATATGGGATGGACAAGGCCCACATGACTATCCGATCACATGCTTAGGCAGCAAGCGTCTTTGCAGTGTTTAAAGGCTCCTTCGCAGTGTTTAAGGAGCTAGTTTGAAGAGCTAGCTCTGAGCTCGTGGAGAAACCCTGCCTCAGTATTGTAAAGAGGAAAGCAATGCTTTCCTGTTGGTGATGGGGAAGGAACAAGACGGACTAGGATGAGAAAACTACAGCCTCGCTTCACAAATGAAGAAACTGGGGCGGAAGAGAGGGAGGTGAGAATGGATGACAATGATCTGAGAAATATGCCCATGGATTTGACGCAACACTGATTTAAAGCATATCACTTCCACTTCCAAAGTGTACACTGAGGTTTCTTCTGTGCTTGAAAAATGTCCCAAGTTTGTGCCACCACGGTCCCTTCTCCTATCCTAATCTCACCGAGCACCATCCACTCCTCAGACGTCACATAAGCTAGTGAGCATTTTCACAGGGCAAGGAAACACTGAACTGAACTGAAACCATGAACTGAAGAAGAAAGCACCCAATCCTCAGGAGGACGGCCTCACAGAATCATGGTGAGGAAGGACACACGCTCTAAGCTTATGGATAATGGTACCCATTTTCTAGTCAACCCTCCATATGGAGGGTTTGAGTGTCACCTTTTAAAATACCAGATGAAAGCAACAGGGCACGGGAAGGCTCCTGAACTCATTCATGTGTGTTGTCATAGGGTCTAGGAGTCTTGGCGTTGGGGTGAGTGGGTTTGACAGCAGAAGCAGAAAGAGTCTCCAGGAAGGAGCTGCCTAATTAATCACAGGCCATCAGACGCCTTTAGCAGGACAAGTCTGAGAGGCCTTAACGACCCCCCTCAGCAATGTTAAAACCCAGCTTGGTATGACTTCATTTTCTTAGCGACACATGATTGATCTGGCTATTGGTGAATGGAGACACTGAGGCTTCCTTCCATAGATGGTGTCATTAAATGGGAAGATTAAGTGCCTTTGCGTAAAGGCGCTGAGAAGACTGAGTGATTCACCCGGAATGGAAGAAAGATAAAGAAAACTCTGAAATATGGATTTTTAAAGGCGAAACCTTAGACTTTACCTCATTTATTTGCATCATAAAAGGCTTAGTGGGGAATCTGAGTTAAGAAAAATGGCTCTCTTTGGTTGACTCTTTAGGGATATGGAATAGAGAAGCCACATAAATCTGGTGTCCCTGAGGGATGGTTTGTTTCTCACTGGTGAGCCTATTTTGTGCCCCTTTAAGCTTTTCAACACTCTGACAGGAAGGGGGGGGATTTTTAAAATTAGGAAATCAGATTGGGCTAACTCAACCATTTTCCTTCGCAGAGCCTAGAGGTAGGTTTGTCAAATGGGTTCTATTTGAATATTCCTTTCTCAAGTCCCCATGGCCCTTTATGGAAGGTACCCAGTATGGGCCTCCAGTCCACACCCACTGTAAGCCAGAGGGAGCTGACTTCTCTTTGTGCAGACAGGGTTATGTGACACATATGGTCTCACTGTTGGGGATAGTTACCTTCCTCTGAACTAAACGAAACCACAGCATAACACCCACCCTGACTGGGAGCTGGACAAATGTGACGTGGACTAGTGCATACTAATTAACTGGAACAATTAATAAAGCCAGTTATTAAGATTCAAATGTATATAGATTTGACTATAGGACTTAGGGAATCAATTCTGCTGAGAACTGGGCGTGGATAAAGCACGGTTGGAGAAGGAGAGAGATAGGGCCTGAGCTAGGAGAAGTATCTGGATCTCCTTTAAAGTCATTCAAATTCAGAATCTTTAATGTCCCTGGCAGGATGAATAGAACATTGTTTTGGGAGGACTTGGCCCAGGAATCGCCCAGTTTGCAGTCCTATAAGTGTTCTAGAGCCAGCCATCGAAGGGCATGGTGCTTAACATATGCTTTTGGCAGCCCATTCAGTCCTCAGTCTGTTCTCAGAGTCAAAGGAGTATCTCTTTCTGAGTTACTCTGGAGGAGACAAAAGAAAACTAAGATCTAACTAGTGATGCGATGCGACACAATCCAACATCTAAGATTTGTGATAGAAAAATCAATACATCCTCTGAGGCCTTTAAACATAGCTAGTTCAGGGAGAAGTCAGTGAGTGTTATGGGACTTAGCTAAAGGGGAAAAGAAAGAACCAGCACAAGGCAGCAAGCTACCGAAGACTTTGAGATGGGTGCGTGAGATTCCAAATTAAATTTGGGCTGGGCAGTCAGGTTTTGGTGCGTGAGATGCCTGCAAAGGTTTGGTCTTAGGGAAGGAGGGGCAATGTCCTGTTGTGTGTAGATGTGAGATGATCTCCCTGTGAGCTAACGTGGATTTTTATTACACATACTGTAACACTTGGTAGAACGGGAGGCAAAGACGTTTCCCAAATGAGGCTCTGGGTAACTGGGCACAGAAGTGTAGTTCCCCATAGTCGGGTCCCACATAGCTCCCTCAGTTTCCTCCACTTTATATCCCTCCAAGGATGCTCGCTACCAGCCCTAGTCACTCTGACGTTGCTTCTCTTGCCTTTCATGACTCTGTATTGTTTCGTATATTGTTGCTTCGGCTGCAATGAAATTAATTGGGGGTCAGATGAACTAGAAATAAATTCCCACGTGAGTGGTTTGACAGAGTGCCTGAGAATAGAAATATCAGATGCCATAGAAATACAGCTACAGGTAGAGAGGATAGTCTGACTTTGCCCAGAAATCAGGCTGGTATAAAGGATGTTGCAATGTTTTCAGCCATATTGCGGGGATTGTCTCATGCACCCCTTGAGAACACTCGTGGCCATAGCAAAGTAGAACACGGCCTCTTGTGTTGACAGTTTCTTTTTCTGGGCATCTTGGAACTGTACGGCTTGTCTCCATCAGATTACGGTCCACAGAGGTCTCAATGACAGCTGGGTTCAGTTTGTACTCTCAGAGCCTCCGCACTTGTATCTCAAGTGGCTGGGGAGCGCTTTAAGTTCAGAGTGTTTCTGAGTATCCCAGAGACCCTGAGGGCAGGAGGTCTTGCTAAGTACTCGATGGGACCCCGAAAGCATATCTTAGATGCTTCGGTCTTATTAGGATTAGAGTACATTCTTAGACATTTATCTTTTCAAATGCCTGCCAGGTGGGAAGGCTTAGGACATAAGAGTTACCCCGCAAATATAGAGTGAATCACCAACAAAATATTTTTAATTTATTTCCACTTCTCTTTGCGTTCGCCATGTGGCTTGTGTGAGGTGCATGGAATAAAGCAGATGGCTGCATCCAAGTAGCAGAACACACATATGATGAGCAGCTCCCTGTCCTGGAAAAGGTTTCAGTGCATCTTTGCACTACATGAGCACTTTGGATTTCCATTTTTTTCCTCAGTTTTCTTTAGCTATCTAATAAAGGCAGCAGTCACATGGTCTATAGCTACATAGTAAAGGCACCAGTGGCAGAGTAATAGATGTGGGGAGATGGGGGACATTACATATATTCTCTATGACTGATGGGTTGATTCTATGCAAGGTTCATCAGGGATATCAGATCTAGGAAAGACATCTTAGCTGGTCTTCCTACTTCATAGATTTGAAGATGAAGGGACCTAAAATGCCAGGGAATAGACACATAGTGAGTCCATAGCCATGAAAAGGTTGGAATGTGTTATCTTTTGGTTTTAAATACGGCTTTAATGTGTTAAAGTTTTTTTCTTTTTTAAAAATTTTATTTAATTACTTTATTCAAATTACAACTCAACTGTTATCCCATCACTTGTACCCTCCCATTCCTCCCTCCCTCCCTTCCTCCCTCCCTCCCTCCCTCCTGCTTTCACTCTATTCCTCTCCCCTAGGTCTATGAAGTTTTTTTCTTTTAAAAAGGCTAGCCTGGCTTTTGGTTTTATATAGTTGAATAAATGCAGAGGCTTTCATTTTGGGGTGTTAGGATACTTAATGACTGGGCATCCCTATACAAAGGCATCTAAGTCTACTTGGCAGACTTTACTCTTGGCAGAAATTCTAAAATCTTATTAAGTCAGGCTTCTTTATTTATACTAATTCTGAAAATGCTTTTGAATATCTTTATCACCAGGATAATAATGCATCACTCTGTTTCTATGGGTATATACATAATACAAATTCTATACATATAAGTTCTATATAATATTACATAGATTATTGTGCAACATTGTAAATGGTAATATAATACCAAATGAAAATATAATCATACAATTGTGTGTATGTATGCATATATACATATATGTATAGACAGTATTACATATATATTCCTAAATGTAGATTTGGAATACATCCTGTGTTAGAGTCTCAATGAGCTAGCCATGAGCGCTAAATGGCTTTTAAGGTGGAACCTACTTGCAATTGTATTGTTTATTTAAATTAACATGTAGAACTTATAAGAGGGTGGGGCAATGTTTATCTATTGGCTTCCTGAGCACAGTATTCTTCTTGTATCTCTGGTGGCCACTTTCCGGCTCCTTGTTCTTCCTTCACAGTTTAGCTACCCCCTTCATAGTCTAAGTCTCTGTAATCTGATAGCAACATATGCTGGCTCCACTCTTGCCTTCATGTGAGCTCAGCTGCACTGCTGGGCAAGGAAAGTTTTCCAGGAGGAATATATTTATGTGGGAGTGTTTTGTTCAACTCAGTGATTCAGATTTCTCCATTCAGCAAGTCACACAGTGACTACCTCCCCAAGCACAGTAGCAAAATTAGTTCAGTTTTAGATTCCTGCCTTTGCACAAAGGCATGGTTTAGTTGGGGAGACAAAGGAGGCATGTAAGGAGTGACTGGATGAAAATGCAAGCCACGTGAAGAAATGGCATGACACCTCATAGGTTGTAACTGCTAACGGATATCAGAATATGGTGTGAAAATAGTGTATGTGAGCACTGGGAAAGGGGCTTTAGGGGTGGGCAATTTAAGCTAAAGAAGAAAGATGGGGTAGGAAAGAGTTAGGCAGAGCAGGTGGAGAATATTCTAGAAGGAGAAGTGGCTGAGCAAAGGCTTCTGGTCACAAAGCTCTGGGGACTAGAGAGGAGTGAGCAGATAAGTTATTGATGTGGGGCCTGGAAGATGGAGATGCTGGAAGGCTCTTCCGGCTTTCTTTCTGGCCTGCTTATATGCTTCAAAGAAGAACAGTGATGGGAAGTAGTGGACTTGTCACTCTGTGTCACATAGATGGGTTCTCACTTGGCCATCCTCTCTGCCTCAAGGTCCTAAATGAGTGATTTTGGCATTTATAGTTCTCATCCCAAAGTTTAACTCATGGACCTCCTGAGAATGGGCTATCGTCAGCTTGTATTCACTCCTGTCTCAGCTCCATTACCTGTTTTTGTTGTTGTTGTTACACTTCTGTGATCATCGGAGCTCTACTGCAGCTCTCATGAATTGTAGTAGCCAGATCTTTACAAACTGTCCAAGCAGAGATGACGGTGGGCATCCAATGCTACAGCCAGGTATTTTCCTTAACTCCTTTTCCTTTCCAGGAGTAGGGGGCTGGGCAGGTTAGCAGAGACAGACAGAGCGCTTCAGACACTGTCTGTGCAGGCCTGATGTTTTAGAGGCAGGAGGTACAGTGTGCGTGCCCTCATGAATTTTCTGGCCCCTGCCTGAGACATTGAGACATTACAGATTTCTTTTAGTGAGCACTGTAAAAGCTGTCCCCCTTACGTTCACTTTTTAGGGTTGCGTAGAATTGTAACAGTTAACCTCTTTTAAATGGTTTTACACTGGCTTTTATTTCCCTGCTACTGAGAATAAAACTGAAAATTAAACCCTGAAATCAAATCCATAAATTCAAAGCTACTACAAAAGCAAAGTTGAGCAGCCGAGTAGTTAGTCCAAGAGAGTCATAAGCTGTTTGATCCCAAGAACTCAGCCTTATCCTACTTTTGTTTTATACACCAGACTTTATAATGGAGAGTGGGAATTCAAAGTGGACCAGGGCAAGAAATCTCAGTTCTTCATGCTCCTGAAAACGTGAAGATACCAGCCATTTATTGGGTGTGTGTGGGGTGGGGATTTACTGTGGATTGAAGCTGTAACCACGACCATATTAAGCAAGCATTCTAATTCTGAAATATATTCCTATTTCTTTTTGGATTAGTTTATTTTAAGACTACAGGGTTCAGTAAGTTACCCTGGCAGGCTTTGAACTTGTAACTCCCCTTCAGCCTACTACGGATTTGGAATTAAAATCCTATGCCAACCATCCTGACAAGATGCTACCCATTCTTGCTCTCTGGTTTTTGTCACTCAGCCTTTATGTCCAACTCATATCCTCTACATTGAACCAAATTGAATGAACTTAATGCTAAAGCCTTGGAAATAGACATTTGGATATTACCTTCATTAATTCAACCCCAGAGGTTCTATTTACTTTTGCTTGTTTGTTTTTGTTTTCCAAGACAGGGCTTCTCTATATGCCTTGGCTATCCTGAAATCCATTTTGTAAACCAGGCTGGCCTCAAACTCACAGAGATTCCCCCCTTAACTTCTCAGAGGGTCAATTTGAAACTACTTAAAATTAATTGGTGTAGCAGGGCACCAATAAGTCAGACCAAAGCAAGCTAGAAGGACTAGACTGGCCAAGAGACTCGGTATTTGTTTTGGGGTTGAAGGAAGATTTTAATGCAACCATGGAAATTATGAGGGAGACATTTGGGTACCTTAGGAAACAGTCACTTAGCAATTTAAAAAAAATCATGGCTTTGTCTCTACCTTATTCTACTTCATATGTTTTAAAAATTTGTTGAGAGATTCATAAAATTAGAACTATAGTGTCCTTTGTACCGATTGACTACTTTATCACTAGAATATGTTTTTTAAATCCACGGTTAGTATTTTTTGTTGTTTGAAAATAGACTTTTTTTTTTTGACATTTTAGAGTCAGTCTGCACTATGCTGTTCTTGGATTAGTAAAAACTTTTCTATCTATTTGCTTTTTGATATTTGGACTTGATATTTGTGTCTTGATATTTCAAGTGCATCTCTTATAGACACCATAATGTTGAGTCTTGCTATTTTATCCAATCTGAAAATATTTGCTTTTTAATTGGAATGTTTAGAGCATTTATACTTAATGTGATTGTTTCTGTGTGTAGACAAAAGTCCATTATATTATTATTTATTTTCTGTTTGATCAAGTTTTCTTTGTTTGATATTTATTCTTTTTTATCATCCTTTGAATGGATTACTTTTTTATATTCTATCTTTTTTGCTGCATTATTGGATAAAACTCATTATCATATTAGTTTAGAGATTGATTGATGGTCTACACTATGTATTTTAATCTTATAGTAAGGTTATATTCAAGTATCATTATTTCTTCTATGGTTCAGCAGGCTTATAAAAGTATATTTTTATTTTGCTTCTTATTGTCACTGTAGAATTATAGCTATGCACTTTTCTATGTATTATAAAATTTTCACATACAGTGGAATTTTTATGTAAAGTTCAACTTGTATAGTAAAAAGAGTAAATAATCAGAAACACATATTCGTCTATGTAATTACTGTGTCAGGTCCCTATTCCTTTGTGTAGATTCAGATTTTCATTGGATATAATTCTATTGGTTCAGTAATTTTTTTTTCTGTACTGTGGATATTCAGTCCATACCAATTGACCTACATGGATATGATTTCAGGGCTGACCATTTGGTATTTGGTAACAAATTGGTGACCTCGTATTCCCAGTATTCTTTAGTTGTCTGTAGTTCTTTACCTAGGGTTGGAGCCCCATACGATTTCTCCCTTCCTTGTTAGCATGGTAGCATCTATGTTCAGGTCTTGTTCAGGAACATTTGTTATTGGAACTTCATGGGTATAGCTTTGCTGACATTTCTAAGAGATGTAATCTCGCAGCAAACATCCTCTGGCTTTTGCAATCTTTCTGCCCCCTCTTCCTCAATGTTACTGGAGCCTTAGGTGTAGGAGTTGTGTTGTAGATGGGTCAGTTGGGGCTGGGCACCTCACAGTCACTTGTTCTTTGTTTTCTTATCGGTTGTGGTTTTCTGTTATGGTCTCTTTCTGTTGCAAATTTTTTGACGAGGGGTGAGAGCTCTATTTATGTGTGCATATAAGGATAAATATTTAGAGTGCAACTAGGTGTTATGCTGCTTTAGTAAAGTGGCAGTTGTAGGTTCTTCTCCTAGATTCATGACCTCACTAGCCCTGGGTCGTTGCTGGTTTTTTAGGCATGATTTTCCTTTCGCTGGGCAGGCCTTAAGTCCAATTAGAGAGCTGTTGGTCACAATGAAGATATTAGGGTTCACTACTGAACTCTTAGGGTTCTTGGTCCATGCTGGCCGTTGTTGTGGATTTTCGGTGGCATAGCTTTCATGGTACCAACAGAGTGTGCCATGCAAGCTTCCAAGGGAGGGGAGATTTTAGCTATTTTTATTTATTATACTGTAAATGTCATATCAGACACTTGCAAAAAATAAGAACATCACACATAGTTATTTTTCATAAAGACTTAATGCCTGTTTACCAAAGAGGTTTTTGCTAGGTAAAATTTTGATTGACAGGTTTAGTGTTTTTCGTTTGTGACCTCCCACCCGTGCACACATATGGGCAACATTACCTGAACTCACTGGGTTTAAGAAAAAAAAAAAAAAAGGATGTGAAATTTGCTTGGGGAAGTTTGAGAAAGGATTAGGGAGGGATAGATATAATCAAAGTGCATTATATAAATGTATGACATTTTTAATAATAACACATCTGAAAGTGGACTTTCTTTTATTTGCACTATTTCTAGAGAAACAACTCAAAACAAACAAGACCCCAGCACCTGCCATTTATTGTACCATGCACTTTTGTTTGTTTTGTGTTCTTAAAGCCAATGCTGGTAATGATCTATTTGACTATAATGTGCTTTGCTTTTTTTTTTTTAAGCCATGGTTATACTTTTGGAATGTTTGTTTCCTGGACATGAATTTATAGTATTTTTTTTTTTTTTTACAGATTTTGAAAATAGCCAGCCATTATTTTATTAAAATCTTTTTTTCTGCCTCCCTTTCTTCTACTTCTGAAGACTGCATCAGACATCTAGTTTAGTTTCTCCTTCATTATATGTTTTGTAAAGCTGTATGTTCATTTCATACTCTTTCTTCAGCAGCATCTAATTTGCCATGAACCTCATGTGGTGGCTTCTCACCAAATGCATTGTAGGGCGTGCCTTTGGACTTTTATTTGTGTGATTGTCATAGCTTTGACCTCTCTCCTAAGTATGTACATCTTTTCTCTAATTTATTTAAAGTAAGTAATAAAAGTCTCAGTGTCCTTCTTGACTAATGACTTCTGTCATTTCTTCACTGGTTTAGAACAAGGTTGCTCAGCAGTGGCAATATGGGTATTGGCTAGTTTCTGTTGTGTAGAATTTCCTTCATATTGTTGGATTTTTAGTATTATTTCTGTCTTCCACTCAATAGATGCAATATCTTCTTAGTCATTATAATTAAACATTTTCTCCAGACAATGACCAACGTTCTTAGGTGGCTGACAGCGGGAAATTACCTGCAATTGATAATAGATGGTTTAGACTTACTGATTTTTCTCCTTATTCAGCCCTGTGTGCTTTTTTATTTTTATATACCATTAAAAAAAATCAAATAGCACATATTGTGGCTTCCTTTCTGGTTACTAAGGATCTTTTAATTCTAATACATTTGTTAAGCTTTGTTCTCAATATCATCGAGTTACTATGAATAACTGAATTTGTTTTTAGATCCTGTTTTTCATCTATGTTAGATGTGATCAAAAAAGTATTTGTCCTAAGGTTGAAGTTCACTTCATTAACAAGGTAACCCTTTACTGAGGTGTTTCACCTGACACCCCACTGTTTCTAAGGGGAACCACCACTGTGACAGATGTAACAGTATTATTATTGGCCCACTTTGAATTTCTGGAATTAAGTTGTTATTTCGGTGGTTTCTCCCATGCTGATCGGTGCTCAGCTGGGGACATGACAGGATGGTCCTCACACTTTCGGGATTCGCCCTGTATTTACAGCATCTCCAGGACAGTTTTAGTGGGGTATAGATATTATAAAACCTAGCTATGCTTGCCTGCTAGATTTCCCCTGTTGCATTTGCTGCACTCTGAAAAACAGTGGCTTCACCTCAGCTTCTTTTCCACGCACGAGTCCTAGACACTTCTAGAGGACAATTGTGAACCCTACTTAATTTCTCTCCTTTCGGGACCCACTTCTTTATTGTATGCTGCTCAATGAAAAAAATTAGTTTTATCTGTCTTATTTGTCCTAGAACTTTTTCCTTGTCCCGTCTTAATATCTATAATCAGAAGTGCTTATGTCTTATTTAATACCCAATTAAACTGATGTCCAGAAAGGCGAATGTTACCCAAGGCTTGTGCTCGAGACACAGAATGGACTTTGTACATGCCAGCTTCTGCCTCTGCCTGGTGACTTCCTAGTGGTGTTTGTGGGATAGTCTCATTGCTTATCTCTCTTCTTGCTCTTGTACTTGAGCCTTCCAAGGACTACAAACTTCTTTACATCTCCTTCTTGCCTCAGAACCCTCCTACAATTGATTCTCACTGCGGAACTCACTTCTTTTATTTGAAATTAATAATTTCAATGTTTTACTTTCGCCATCACTGTACTAGTTCAATGTTTACTGGCCACTTTTCACTGGGAACCTCACTGGGTCCTAGACTTTGTTCTTTTACAGCTGGAGGACTGGCTGATTTTTGCCTCAAGGGCATGGAACACATGTTTATAAAGTAGTGTCATAATGTGACAGTGATGTGGGTCCTCAGCAGGGACTTGCAGAGTTGAACTCCCAAGGGCAGCAACCAGTCCCCAGAATATCACTGTCTGAAGCATAACCCCATTTCTAGACTAAAAGGACTTAGAACAATTCTCGCACTCTTTACTATGTTGGTCTGGCATTTACATCTCTACCTAGAGTACAGTTCACTCCAGTTTGACATCATTTGTGAATGACTCTCTGGCTTTGGGACGCCACCTGTAGCATGTGGTATGGTTTTCATGGCTCTGAGAGGTGACAAGCCTTTGTCTCGCCTACTCTCTTTTGTGTCAGGACTGACTTTGTCCCTCTGGTCCTTTGATGTGAAACTTTTTCTTGGTGGGTGTTCTTGGTGAGTCTGTTTCTCTGTGGCTGGGGGCACTTTTCTTCTAGGCTCCAGAGGCTCCTTGCTGTACTCTCTCTGTGTATCGAAAAGGGATCTCCACGGTAGGGTGAGCAGCACCTTGGTTTGCCAGCTGTTCCCAACTCTGGAAAAGGCTGGCTTCACATAGTGGGCTTGGAAGACATCTGCAATTCTGAGATTTCCCCTTCACCCCTCCCCATAAGGACCCCAGTGTTTCTCCTATGGCAAGTTTATGCGTCTTGTCATCTCCTGCTCCCTCCTCCCTTCCTACCACACTCCTCACTGATAGAGTCATTTCATTTAGCTTTGTACACTTCCTGCCCACAAATTACTTTTACCTGGCATTCTCAGGGCCTTCTGTTTTATTCACAGATTTCTTTAGAAGAAACAGGGAGTCTTCTCAATTGTTCTGGCTGTGGGCTGACTGTGCCTCATCTCTGTTTCTTGTTCTGAGCTTCGGCGTCCACTTCTTTCTTCCCCCTACCTTGTGCTTTCTTATCACTGTTTCACACACTCATAACTGTCAAATCTACTCAGCGTTATAAGCCCACCAGTCCTGTCTACCACCACAGAGCTTTGCAGAGAGAGAGAGGTGGGAAGGAGACATTTCTCTTCTCAGTGTTTTTCATCTGCCATTCCTTTAATCATTGAATATTGTGGGGTTCAACTGCATATAATGTTCTGGACGAGGGACAAGCAATGGTGATGATGAAGGCGAATAAAGGCATGCTATTGAATTACAGGTATATACTATTATACAGGAAATGTGCAACCATGAACGTCCAGTTCGCGAGCTTGGAAATGTCTCTGTGCTCCCCACTGAGCATTAGGAGGGCATATGCAATGCTACTGAGGAGAACCTTGCTGTGGTAAGGGAATACTGGAGCACCCCAGGCAGCCTGTCAGGCTTGTACCTTGTTGGGTTGTGCAGAAGGAGAGAAGAGAAGGGTCAATGAATGAGATATTTCTGCAGCACAGCTAATTGAACTTGGCAGCGATTAGAGATGGGGGCGAGGGGGAAAACCTGGGAGGATTGTAGGATTTGGCATCATCAATAAAGTGAGAAGGGAAGAGAAGCGGGGAAGAGGTAGTGAAACAGAAGACATTCTAGGAAAATGATGATCAGAGAAGCGATAAGGCCCATTTCAGTGTCCTGGGACTCAAAGAGCAATTGTTCATTGTATAACATTTGGAAGTGTGGGGCGGTAGCTCACAGACAAGGTTGTAGCTGGGTACGTTTTGGGGAGCTATGCAATATTTTGGGAGGCGCACCAGAGGAGCAACCACATGGATATGAAAAAGGAAGTGGGAGTGCATGGAGCAGTGCAGGACCCATGTCTGCTAAGGACAGTCCCATTGGCCTCTAGACAGGCAGAGAGTTATTGTTTTCTATGGAGGTTGCAAGAAGTGATGGACCCGAGGTTTCCCTCTGCCATGGCCCAACAAGTCGTTTTCCTTCAGTATTGTTCTGGGAGCTAAACCTCGGGCCCTGTACATGCTATGTAAGTGCTCTACCACTGAGTTACAACCCTCCTCAACCCCGTCAGATCCATATTTAATTGTCCCCGTTTACAATTCCTTCCCCCCATCCAAGCACTGTCGTAATTTGAACTTCAAGTCTTTAGTGTCAGAGTTTTCCTTTCTCCCCACTTGTCATGAATTTGAAATCGTTATGTTGAGAGCACTGGAAAGAGAGCATCAGGGCAGAGTTTTGTCTTCCTCCTCAGTTCTCTCAGTAAAGGACGCTGAGCAACTGAGATTGATCAGGAAGTTCTTTCCCAGTTCTCTTTGGCTCCAGGAGAAAACAAGTGAAGCAAAAATAGTGTAGAGGCCCATGTGCACTTTCCCTTCCTGAGAAAGTTCAACACCATTCACATTCTTTACTGTCAGATCACCAGCTTCTCCGTCATCCCTCACTCTCACTCTCTGCTCCTCCCCCATGGTCTCTGCATCTCTATCAAGTGTAAGGGGCTGGAACTGAGTGCAGTTTCTTAGCTGATCTACTGCACTGAGCTGTGGTTACACTGGTGAGACAAAGGCTCCCTCTGCTTCCCTGCATGCATGGCTCCATGCCTTACATGCTGACACATGTGTTGGAGGATGCCTTCGGGATGCTCTCCCGGCTTGCTAGCTTTGCCAGAGCCATTGAATTAAGCAGGCAATTTCCTCCCACTTTGTCTCTCTGTAAATTTCACAGCCATATGGTATGAGGAGAGTTCTTGGATTATAAATAAACAACACTGCTCATAAATCTCAGGGTTTTTGTTTTCCTTCTAACAGCAATAGTGAGAAACCATAGATTTGTAACTTGAAAGAAATGTGTTGGAGAAGAAGATAATGTCTTTTTATATGTGTGTATAAATATTTTTTTCTATTTTCTCTTAGTTTAGATCCTCTTTTTGCTGGGATTTGTCTATCTGGCTGGATCCCATTTATCTTTTATTGCTGCCATTTTCCAACCTGGAGATAAACTGTTGCTTTAGGCATCATGATAATAACCACGAGGGTCTGGCCAGACTACACTATCCAGTTGGATTTGGTGCATCTTTCCACTGCTGGGGCTTTCACTTTCTTCTTTGTAGGACATGTGCTTCCTCACTGATGTTGTGATGGAGCACTAAAGCCAAAGTCTTCCTTGCCCTGTCTGGAAGAAGCCCAGCTTGGGCACCATGCACATAAGAAGGATGCTCAGCCTCTTGCTAAGTTTGGCTTGCCAGTCTAAACTGCAATCTCTTAAGGCACACAGAATCATGCTAGTTGGTATCCCCTTTAGTTTGATGTACTGTCACTGCAGCCACTGTGAGTCCGAGAAGCATTCTAGCCATCAAAGACAAAGTGCCAGGCAGAATGCAGTCCCTGGGCTTGGGATGGTTAAGATAGGAGGAAGCTCAAAAAAAGGTGAGGTCCTATTCAAGTATTTGGGTGTAGATTTTCTTCTAAGAAGTCAGTTGCGTTTCAATGACTGTAAAGGGTAAGAGAGGTTGTGTGGTCCAATAGGAAGTGGAAGCTTGCTGTGGGGATGATGCATGTTGGCAATGGCTAAAGGTAAGGGTCAGCAGGTTGGCCTTTCCAAAATAATGACAATGTAAGTGCTTGAAAAATTCTAACAAATACAAACTGTAATATCTTAAGATGAACTGTCTATAGAGAAAGTAGAACTTGATCACCCTCATTTATTGGTTTATCACCTATGCCTCCATCTTGCCTATGAGGGCAGATTTGGGTCACCTCGCAAAGCCTACAACATTTACTAGCTGGCTTGGAGCAGCAAATGCTACTGGTGTGGCAAACCAGAAATGCAACTAAAACTGTGGAGAGCCATCTTAGGGTGGGTGCTGTGTTCAACACTGGACTCACCTTCCTGGATCCTGCCTAGAATCTGTCAGAATGCATTGTAGCCTCAGTCCCTAACCACTGGGGCCTAGTGTTGTATAAAACAGTGGTCCACTAAAATAACCCACATGCAACCATTACGCCTTTAACACATATGCCACAGTTGGGCACTAAGTGGTCAGTGATTCCAAGGAATGCCAATTGTTTATTCCAAAGACATGAATATCTAAACATGGGTTTGGCTTTGATGTTGGAGATCATTTCTCAGAAAAGAGACATTTTATATTTTAGCATTCCCAGTTATTAAGAACACCTGTGGGAGAATGTATAAAATACTTCCAAAAGCAATGTTATCAAAACATTTTTAGTTTAAATGGTTTACTATTATTTTACTATTTATTATTATTATTATTATTATTATTATTATTATTATTATTATTTAATATATGTGTGTGTACAAGTCTGTGTGTGTGCATCTGTGCATGCAATGACATAGATATGAGGTTCCATGGCAACCTGGTAGAGGTTGAGTCTTCCCTTCCACCATTTTAGTTGTGAGGATGAAAGTCAGGTGGTCAGGCATGACATGCACCTTTACCCAGGTAGTCACCTCTTTGTCCCTCAGTGTATTTTTCTTCAAGGATAGGTAATTTTCACATTGCAAAGATTTATTTCCATACAAGATTCTGGTTTCTTTGGTATCATTCTCTTCCTTCTAACTTACCACCTGGAAAACTGTAGCACGGTTTGTGTGATTTTTAGAAGTCAGTGTAAACGGTAGAGAGAAAACTGTATTTCGGCTTCCTTTCATTGGTATGGAACCACTCTTGCCAGCCAATGAGCCTTGGAGAACACATGCTCGGATGTCTGTGGCACATCTTGACTTCACGTGCTAACTCTAGCACAGGTGGAGCACAGAGGTGGCAATCCACGCCCTGGGCTGCTGCCTGCTGCTTAGCACCGTCAGGAGGCTACCTTATCTTCCAGGTACCATGTCTCACTGGTTCTATGAAATGGTTTTGAGGAGCCAGTCTGGTACTTGGAGAAGAATCTGGGTTCTGTTGTCAAGGTAACCTGGTTCCAAACACGCGTTTTTGACACTTCCCAGAGGAGTGAACATTAGCAATGCATTTGGCCCCTCTGAGCCAGGTTTCTTGCTTGAAATATTGTGTTGAAAGTAAAAATGATATTAAGTGTGTGACAAATATTTTCTATTCTGAGTGTTGAGGCTAGTGTCAGGGAAGGTAGAGGCTTTATTTGGTAAATAAATAACTAATATATGTTATGTTCAGAAATCATAGTGCCCCCCCTTTTTTAGTGAGGGTGATGTTCTTGGATATCTAATGTTCACCCAGTCTCCTTGAGAACTGGAAGTTCACTTAACTATAGCTACTCTTTTTGTGAGTGAGACAGAAATACCAATTTCAAAATTCTAGAACCCCTATAACCTATTGCTGTGACAGACACTGGGTAGATGTTCACGGCATCTTTTCCCCCTCCATCTAGGGTGAATGTCTGAGCAGTGTTTGTCTACCTTTGTCAATAGAAGTCATCCTGCACTGATGTTTACTGCTGTGATAAAATCCCAGGCCAAAGTATATAAAGGAGGAAGGATTATCTGGGCTCACAGATGGGATGCAGTCCATCTCAGATGGGAAGTTATGGAGCAGAAACAGGAAGAAGCAAGTCGCATTATATTCACTGTTAGAAAGCAGAGACGAACATCATCTCTGCTTAGTTTTCCCCTTTTTGTTCAGCCTGGGACTACAGCCCTTGAGATGTTAGCACCTACATTTAGAGTGCTCAGTTCAGGTCAATCTTTCCAGAAGCATCCTTAGAGGCATATTAAAAGGTGTGCCTCTGTGGTGATTGTAGATCCAGTCAAATTGACAGTGAAGATGTACCACCTTGAGTCCTATGATTCTGTCCCTGTGAAAAGGCCAAGAAGACATAGATGCTGTTTCCATCCTGGACCCTAAGCCCCACACCATCGTTCATGCTTTCCATTTCTGTCAACAAGGCCAAGAGAGAACTCAAACCTAGAAGGGAATACAACCCCAGATGCAAGGATTTGGGTTTCTGAAGCATACAACGGAGTGGTGCCCCTCTTTGCAGTCTCATCATCCCTGGATATCATTGGACTAGGGGATAAGTAAGAAATACGGCAACTCAGTGCTAAGTTGATGAAAGGCTGGTGGTGTTTGCTCTGAGATGTGTATCTGCCCATCCTTCTCTGTTCGCTTTGTTCTCTAGGCAGAATATCTGTTTGTTACTCCCAAGGTGTTCTGTTTTTGTAGTGTCTTAGTCACACCTGTCATAGCATAGACACTCACTAAACATTTGTGGATTAATTTCTGGGTCAAAGAATAAAACGATGGCTTCCTATAAAAGCCAAGCATGTTTTATATGCTACAGATTGGTTGCATTTGGATATGACACAACACTATGGGTTATAGTAACAAGCTCTTAAACAGAAAGTTCCATTTACCTGGCACATTAAAACTAACGTATTTACACATTTCCTTTAGGTGACAGTCCTGCTGTGTATTGGCGAATTTCAGCTTTTCAGAGATCAGATGTGTTAGCACAGGATTTCAGATAGACCTCATTCAGGAGAGAGGGTCTCAGCCCAGTGATAGATGAAATAGGTATATGTGTCTCGAGCCTCAAGAAATGGAGCATCGATGCTAGGTTTTCTCATCCATATTCAAGGGCTTAATATAGCAGCTGCCTAACTTTCACCATTTTTAGAAAGTCTTGCCTAACTTTTCTTTTATGCTCCTGTACCTGATGAATTGCATGGCCAATGCTGATAACCCAGAAAATGACAACTACTTAGCTCGCTGCTGTTTCCACAAAGTAGGTCAGGAAATGGAAGGGGAGAGAAACCTCCAGGACAGAGGTTTCACAGGGCAGAGAACTGTGGTTGGCCTGAGATGTTTTCTTTCATCCATCAAATGTCTTGGACATCTTGCCTTTATTCTGACGCTGAGATCCAATGTAATGATAGACGTGCGGGTTGAATGTCATGAGCCAAGCTTTAGGCCGGTATACTCTTTGTCCGTCAGCTTCTGGGAGTGCTATGACCTTCTTGAAAGGTCACTGCTCTTCTATCTCTAGGATAGCCAATAACTGGGTGATCTCAGAAGAGAAACCAGGGCTAGAATATGCTGAGGTGTGTATCGTCTCCCAAGCATCTGGCTTTGCTGGGCATCACAGCATCATTTGTCTCCTCTGTTTTCAGGCTCTGATGTTAGGGGATGTAGGCCAGAATATTCCTCTTTTTCCTCACAGACAGTTTGAAGTTTGTAAAGGAGAAGTCGGCTCCACTCTTGCCACTTTCAATGGTGACTCTGTTCTCGTAAGAACTTGGATTTGGCATATTTAAATTTTCCTTACCTGTTACTTTCCCTTCTTCCTCTGTCTCTGCCTATGTGAAGTAAACAGTAGCATCTTTCTTTGCTCCCTTTTCTTTTCTTACTGCCTGCTGTCACCCAGCCTAGGGAAATGGACACCTGATAAGGTTTTCTAGCTCCAGGAAGGCATGCTTGCCCAGACTGTCATGTATGCCTACCAACAGATGGATTTCCAAACAAGCTCTTGTGTTTCTACCCTATTCAGGAAACTCTGGGGCCTTCCTCTGTCACAGGACAAGTACAAGCTCATTAGAAGGCATTGCTTATCAGAACTTTCCTCCCTCTTAAACCCATGTAGATGTCTCATTTAGTCCTGGACAATTTCCTCAGTTATCATTTGAGAAACTTGCATTTTTCAAGTTTCAAGCCTCTGGACATACATGGCATATTCTGTTGGCCCTAATTCTCAGTCTTCATTTAACTTCTTTTCATGAAGTCATTATTCTTTTCCCAGAGCTTCCTTATCATCAGTTGATATTGCTATAACCTTCATATTGTCATGAATGCCATGAACACCATCATCATATTAATAATGGCCATCATTTATTAAGGGCCTGTGATATACCTGTTTTGATGTGATGGATGCTCTCTCTGTTCTTTCCATCACCAGGTTCTCAAACAGTCCTGTTGGGTTCTTAATTAAGACAGTTTTGTCCATTTTAAAGACGAGAAAACTAAAGGGCATTATTAACCTGCTTCATACCGCTCAGTGATGAAGTGTAGAGTCAGGACTTTAAGCCACATCTCTGAATTTCCAGCTTGCACATGTTCAACTACTCAGCCTATCTGCACTTGTTCTAACTGCTCCTTACTCACTTTTATTTACTGATTTAAAAATAGTAGAAGGTAGTACAGCATATCACAGAATAGGCACAAGAAGCATAGCAGTGTACAGTCTAATTTCATTACATCTTTTCTTCCCTCCCCTCACTACTGACTGCTTCCCCAAATCCTTTCCTTATCTCCAGTCTTTCTGGAAGTCTAGAAAAGAAGTTTCTCAACAGGTAAGAAGTATCATCTTTGTGTTCCTTGAAACCATTTCTAGGGTCCACATTTTGGGTTTAACACTATTTGTTAGCCTTTGCTGCCCTAGGACTCACTCATGTTTTGCTCTCTGTTTAGTGAGAGACAGACATGGCTCTCTAAACCCATGTCACCTTTTCTAATTGTTCTCACTAGTGCCAAGACTAGGTGGTCATAGACTGACTGACTTCTGGAATTTGGAGACATCCTCCTTGATTTGACTCCCACTTTGCCCCCCCCCCCACACCCCCTGTGCCTCAGGACTTTAGTGGGTTCTCATTGGTGACAAATCTGCATCCTTGGAATCTGCATTTTGGGATCTGCCAGAAGCCATTTGGAACTTGATCAGATGCACAAAATGTTGGCATGGCAGGGGTCTTTTGAGGTCATTTATTCTAACCCTCTCATCTTCCAGAGAGGAGAATCATCAAACTGTGAAGTGTTTTTAGTTGGAAAGAAGAAATGTCTCTAACAAGAAGACTCTGCAAGCCCATTAGACCAGAGCTCACAGAGCTTGCTGAATGCTTAAGTTTGCCCTGCTGCAGTTGATGCTGCCAGTTTCAGTGTTTGTCAACTGGCTGAGTGAGTCTGCACCTCTGATGGGATCCTTGGCTCTGTTCAACTCCTTGGCTTGTCCAGTTGAGCACTGTCTTTAACCAAGGAACAGTCCATCTGAGGAGACCAAGAGGGTATGGGCTTAAGGAATGACTTTTTGTATAGATCAGAATGGGATGTGGGGACTGGATCTGCAGCTAATAGTCCCGCAGGCTCTGGCCTAGAGGGTCAGCATCTTTAGGTTTGGACTTCTGAATCATCTACGTTCCAAGGACTCCAGATCATGTTGTCTGGGATGAAACACTTTCTGCTTAGTAGCCAAGTAGCTCAGGGTATAGGAAGTGCCTGTCTTCACTTCATTAAACCATCTTTTTCCAAAATAGGACATAGTAGAAATAGAGAATAGTGGGCCAATAGCTATAGGGCAGGCTGAGAGTCTATCAAAGAGTGGTCTAATTCTTGCCATATGCTTTGTGCATATTCTTCTTACAGAACTCTCATAACAACTCTACTCAGTATCTAATAGTTATACCCATATTAGAGATGGGGAAACTGAGGCCTTGAAAGGTTAGACAGTGTTATTGGTATTATGCTACTAGTAAGCAGAAGAGTGAGTGTTTTTTTTTAATCTTAATTGTCCTTTAAAACACTCCTCTATTTAAAAACGTACTGGCTTCTGACAGAGAATGTTCATGACACTTGCACAGCCTGACCAGACCAAAGCCCTCTCAAGTGATAGCTCGAGCGGCAGGTGTTCAACTGTTGTTCCTTAGACAAGCGGCCATCTCAGTAGAGCCTTGGTGACCAGGTTCAAACCCCTGCGTTGTGACTTGCTCAGTCTCTTAGCTATTTTGAGTCTCTGTTTCTGAACTTTTATGAAAGAGATGGAATACCTATGCCAGAGGGCCACTGTGGGAATTGAAGGTTTCAGGAAAACGTGTTTCATATAAAACACGATGCAAATGTTAGTTACTTGATTGCTACCATGGCTTAGGGTGGCAGCCTTCTGAGAAATCAATTATTGACCCAAAGTGTGTGCCAAAGGCCTCATGCCTGACCTCAGGCAGCTGATAGCTTTGGTGAGGACAAATGACTGTGGAAATCAGATGGTGTAGGTCAAACTGTGCAGCAGAGATATAAAATCCAGAGGAAACCAGAAAAAGCAAAGGTCACTGGAGGGCATGGAACACGAGGAAGCTTTACGTAGGAGGCTGGAGTTAACTTCAAAGGGTCTGGAGAGGAGAGGGGTTTGAACTGAGGGAGATTTGTGGAAACTCTGCAGAGTTCATTTTAAAAGGGACCAAAAAAGGAATCTCTGTATGACTTTTTTTTTTTTTTTTTCATTCTCTTGGGTCTTGGATATTGTTTGACTTGGAGCATCAGTGCTCAAAGTCTGGTCCAGGAACCCATAGGGTGCACCTCCATGACCCTTTCCAGGAGAGTAATGAAGAGACACTACTCTCCGGTTGAGTTTTCTAGAAGTCACATGGCACGCCTTGATCTGACAGATAACTGTAGAAGCAGATAGACAGACCTTCATTGCAGCCTTTTCAGTAAATTATCACATTCTTCAGAAGATGCCCCTGTTTGTCCATATACTCATGCTGATTTAGTAGTTATTTTTAAAGGGATTTGGAAATTTAAACTGTTCTTGGATGCAATTTATTATATAGTTTGTATCATAAAACATTAACACATTTGAATCAAACCTCAGAACCTCTTAATCATATGAGTCCCAAGTTATACAAGTATTGTCACATGCAGATGTTGGGGAAGGCCCCATGGGTGTTGGTGACTCTCTGATACCAGAGTGTGTGTTCTTTGGCAACTGTGTAAGAACTTCAAAGTGACAAAACCCCAAATTGGCCAGCATGAGCTAAGACTGTTACTCGTGAATTCTTGGTGGAACTGGAGACCGACTAGGGTGTTTCTATAGGGGGATTGATATCTAGAAAGTTAATAATAGCTGGTGTCCTTTGAACTAGTGGTCACACTTGCATAAATCTAATCCAATGGAACAAATGGAGATAGACTCAAGATTCCTATGCAAGAACACTTGGTTAAAAAGTGACCAACTGGCTAGAGAAGATAAAGTAAATTATGCACCATTCATACACTGCAGTCTTGGAGGATTTTATTTGGAAACATACCGAGCATCATGAGGGCCTCTTTAGAACGTCATGCTAAGGGAAAGTGGATAGAGATGATATAAAAGATGAGTTTGAACTTTGTAAACATGCAGATTAGAGGATATGTGTTTGTATGGGTATGCATATGGATACAGTGTGTGTGTGTGTGTGTGTGTGTGTGTGTGTGTGTGTGTGTACAAACCAGAACCTTGGCTGTGCTGTTCACTACATGGTGTAGTCAGAATGGATGCCTAGGCTGTCCTTTATTCTTTTCTGTATTTGAAAATTTATCTTCCGTAAACGTTTAGTACTTTTGTATTTGACAATGACCAAAAAGTGTGACCTTCTTTTCATCCAAGTCTATGGAAACCCCTTTGAGCTGGCCAGGCCTCGGATGGGCACAGCTTCTGATCTTGGAGAGTGTGTTCCTCTGCGTGATGTAAGGAGTGCATTGGGACTTGAGGACAAGCCTACCTTTTAGCCAATTGTTTTTTTCCCCCCTGCCTATCTTTGCAAATGTGAACATTAACAACAGATTGTGTTATAGCACTGGTCTGTATGTCCAGGTCATCTGAGTATAGACCTTAAGTCCCATTAAGACAATTGCATGTTTAGATAATATCACATGACTGGGGGTGGGCACACAGCAGGGCATGAAAAAGCAAGTTTAAGTCCTGTGAGGAGATGGGATGTCAAAGGTACCAGACCCTCCAAAAGGGAACCGCCTTTTCTCCATGCTGCCAGAACACTTGTGTTTCTTCACTCCTGGGAAGGGAGGTATCAGGTGGAAGCAGACTTTGGCCTTGTCCTCCCCTGGATGAACAACAGAACCAGGTAGAGCAGCCTGTGTGTACAAGGGGGTGTTTTCTCATTAGTCTCTCACAGTACTCTCAAAGTCAGAAGAAAACCTGACAGAGTGACTCCCGGGGAACACACTTCCTCTTTTCTAGAATCAGTCCTGCATAGCATTGTTCGGCATGCTTGAGAGGCTAAAAGAGACATCTGAGGTAGTCCCTTGACCTCACAGGAGCCCCTGTCAGCAGAAAGAAGTCTCACATACAAAAATTAAACAATAGCGTAAAGCAAGAGAACAAAAGAAGATTTTGTGTTCCTAGAGAGCTGTACAAGGAGTGACCCAGGCTGATGTCTCTGAAGTCAGAGACAGCCAGGGAAAGGCTTCACGGAGGATGCACACAAAAGGAAACCTCTTTCCTCTGCAGAGCTGACTCCTCTGGGGAGGGAGAAACTACATTAATCGATGACACAATTAATAAAAAGCATTCAGTGCTTTTGGTGTGTAAGGGACCTCTTATCACTGAGCTTGTGTGTGTGTGTGTGTGTGTGTGTGTGTGTGTGTGTGTGTGTGCGTGTGCGTGTGTGTGTGTGTGTGTGTGTGTTCTGGGGCAGAGCAATTTAAAAGTGAGTGTGACTCACTGAGCCTTTTGGGTCTTGACGGTGGGAGATGCTCTAAGACTTCTACAAGCTCCCATTCTTTCTTTGTGTCAGTCCATCTTTACTTGGGAGGTTTCTAGATGTCTGCACACAAATGTAATTGCACATACATCACACAGCCCCAACAGGGTATATTGAAATTTTAAAGGGAATTGGTAAACATCTGTTCGCCAAACAGAGGTGCCTTGCTAAAAGTGTCTGGAACCTTCTCGTATGAGCCTCATTATTTTTGTCCCCAGGAAAACTTGGTGAAACGACATTGAATCCATTTTCCCCAGACTTCAATTTGAGCATGTTGGTGACCTGCTGGAGGCTATCTTTGATTATGTGTAGCATTTGCTGTGTCTTACCATGTGCCTTTTGGTTGTTTATATGGAGAGAGTGAGATGACAGGGTCTGTCCACTGCTGTGTATGAATCTATAAGGCAGCTGCTGTCTACTCAGAAATGTACAGGGCATCTTTTACTCCAGTGATGAAATGGTTGGTCTATCACAGGGGCTCCCAGCCACTGGCAGTGAAGTGAATTCCCTGATACTAAGGCTGTTTAAACTTCACAGATATTTCGCAAAACAGTATTTATATTTCCCATTGAGCATATATGAAACACGAGTCTTGAGTAATTAGCCTTAAGTTCTATAGGATGCATTTGAAGTCAAATCTGCCTGGCTGGAATGAATCCTCTTATTATGTTGGGATGCCTTTTTGAATACCAGTGCCTGTCTATGAGAGGGTCCCCATGCAGATGTCTTCATTTTTCTCATTTGCATTGTGGCTTCTCATTACACATCTTTTCATTGTTATAACTCTTAACTACATGAGTGGCATGTGGCTACATATAAATATGTTTTTTGTTTGAAAATGCTTCAATGGTACAAATAAAGTCAAGACCTTAAAGCCACCTTATGCTTCCCTGGTTCCATACCTAAAGGTAGCTTACCTCTTACTCCTCTAATGTCTTTCTGTATTTTTACCTGCATTTTTGTGCATGAGTATAACTACTTACAGCATGCATATTATTTTGGGTGTCCATGTACAGTATGTGTAGCTTTTATTGTTGATGATATTATTATTATGGAGTCCTTTAATAATTTTGGAGTTATGTGATAGAGGGTTTTCTAGTTCAAAGCTACAATATTTACCTCAAGAAGGTATCTATATTCTCCTCCTCCCTCTCCTTGTCTGTCTATATGCACAATATAATATATTTTAGTCTCTCTTTGCACTTATGACTTCCACTCTATAACAATCACATGGATGGTCCCATGGCGACTCATAGCATGCCATCTTTGACATCTTTGAAGCCAGCTTGTGTCCTTTTCTTTCCTTTACAGGCCTTATTTCTCTTATTCACTTGTATGGAAAGTAGGTCTCTTGGCTGATACAGGTCGAGAATTTTCAATATTTTGAACCTTAAATAAAACATCCGTACAATCCTACTACCTGAACAGAGAGATTCCTCAGTGAGTGTAAACATGCTCACACAGTGCTCCGCATGTTGGTTCCGCCTCATATCCCTCCCTTCTGTTTGAGGTAACCATGGCTGTGGGCCTGCTCTTAAGTCCACATTTTTATCTGTTCTCATGAATTCTGCATGATTCTAGGCTTCCGAGGGAGCTAACCTCCCATTTACTGTATTCAGAGCCCTGCCACAGCTTCCATTCCAGTGGTAGGGACAGGAAGATATAGAGGTGAATTAGTTGTTAGTTCATCATGTGGCTCTTTATAAGGAGCTGAACAGGAGCATCAAGAGGTCCAGGGAGCTGTGCAAGCATCTGGTCTTGGCATCAGTGTGCTTGTGGTTTTTCTGAAGCAAAGGGCGGGACCAGTAACCACTTGGAGAATGTAGCTCTTTAAATGGCTGGCTTTTGGCTTGAGATCTGGAGTTAGTTATCTGGCTGGTTATTTGTGGTCAGGCTGGGCTTCTTTCAGTGTAATGGAGACTGTTCCTTAGATAAAGAGGGAGCAGGCCAGAGGTAAGTATCTGTGAATTTCAATCACAAAGACTTTCTGGGCAGCTGTTGGTTTGGAGCTGTACTTTGTATACATTGGGCCCTGACCTTGGAGTGAGTGTAGTTCACCACACAGGCAACCCACAATTGACTTTGCCCTTGGTTTTTCTCTCATTGTATTTCAATGGGATCTACTGAGGGAAGTGGTTTCGCAGGCCTGATACTCTGAAGCATGGCTGTGTCATTTAATTCTCGAGTCGATGTTCCTGCATTGGAAACAGTGATCATCCATCCTATCATTGCTTATTGTACATTCAAGGACCTAAACCTACTATTAAATGTGGAGAATGCAAAACAAGAAAAAGAAAACAAACTGGTTGCCCTCAATACTAAGTATGTACAGAAATTATGGAAGGTGGCTTTAAAAATATATTACTTGTACATTCTCTTTATTCTCATTTATACATGAGAACTTCTATGATTGAGCACTTAAAAATGCAAAAGTTTAAGGAAGTCACAGATTCAGTGTTTGAAAGTTTGAATATTGGCTAAAATAACCATGCATCTATTATTGTTTGTGGGATTTATAAGTAGTTTGGTTTTTATTTTTAATTACCTTATGACTATCTTAAACTTTATTTTTGAGAGTTTCATATGCGAGGATGTCACTTACACCATTTTATCTCTCTTTTTTCTCCTTCATACTCCTCCTGCATTCACCCCACTTCTCAAACCCATAGTATATTATCTTTAGTTACTATTGCCGTAGACATGTACGTGCGCACATGCATGCATGTACACGCACATTTCTGATGCAGCCTGCTGACTCTGTTGGGCTTTGCTTGTTCATCTGCATCTGATTATAGACTGATGGCTTGGCATGCCCTAACCTATTAGGAGGCTTGTTCCTGGAGAAGACTGATTCCCCCTCTCAACAACCATTAGTTGTGGGCAGCCATTCATCTAGGGGTGAGGTCTTGTGATATTTTCCTCAAGCACACTGGAATGTCAACTGGTGTTGTCATTATTCAGGTCTTGTTTATACAAGTATATAGATGAGATTTCATGGTTTCAGCTTTTCTGTCACATACAGAAGATAGGATCCCAGCACTCTAGGTCCGTCAGACTTCCCACACCCTCTTCTACCATCTCTCATGAGCCTTTATGTAGGAGTTTTATTGAAGATATGCCAACTGGTACTGGCTATCCCCTGGTCAGAATCAGTTGTTCTCTGCATTTTGACCAGTGTGGCTTTCTGTTACAGGGGGAAAAAGCTTCTTTGATGAGTGGTATAAATTATACTTCTCTATAGTGGGACCTTCTGGACCCACCAGTGGTTTAAATAATAGCACAGAGACATATTGATATTTAAAAGCTTAGGCCTTGGCTGGGCAGACTGTCAGCTAGCTCATCCCAACAATTCTAGCTCACATCCTGTCACGTGGCTAGTTCTTTGCCCCTCTCTCAGCCCCAGTACATCTGTGGCTTACAGTGTCATGCTGATGAATCCTCTGTCCGCTTCTTCTCTGAGAGACCCTCTCTCTGCCTGGAAGTTCTGCCCTCCACTTCCCGCCCAGCCATTGGCCATCAGATCTTTACTAAAGCCAATCAGCAAGCGAGGAAGGTACATGTTTACAAAATGTGAGGCCAGTGATAGTCCATAAGCCATCAACAATTAGATATACAGAGACAACAGTCACACAGTGTACAAAACGTTACTCCAACACTTATTTGTGAAAAATTATAAATATATAAATATATATATAAAGTAAACATAAAATAATACCTATTCCCCATGATGTGTTAAGGCATCCTTGGTGTTACTTATCTCTCCTGTTCCTTCTGTGTTACTCCAGGAGATGTACTCATATCTAAGTTTTAGGAGTTAGGACCTACTAAAAGAGAAAATATACAGTGTTTGTCCTTCTGGGTTACTTCATTCAGCATAATATATTCTGTTCTATCGATTTACATGTGAATTTCATGATTTCACTCTTCCTCTTTATAGCTCAGTAGTATTCTACTGTGTGTGTACCACATTTCTGTTTTCTATTCCTCAGCTGGAGGGCACTTAGATTCTTTCCATTGTTCCCATATTCTAGTCACTGTGAATAGAGTGACAACGAACGTGGCTGAGCAAGCGTCTGTGGTGTAGGCTGTTGCATCCTTTGGGCATATGCCCAAGAGTGAGGAGTGTTACATCAGGGACATGTGGAAGATCTATTTTTAGCTTTTTAATAGAACAGCTGGTATTTTGCTGTACTTGCAGACAGGAGCCTAGCATAACTGTCATCAAAGAGGCTTCACCTAGCAACGGATGGAAATTGATGCAGTGACAAACATTAGGCGGAGCTTGTGGAATCGTCTAGAAGAGGGGGAGGGAGGATTGAAGGAGATGGAGGGGCCAAGGAAAGCACAAGAGACCTACAGAATCAACTAATCAGGCCCCATTGGCCCTCATAGAGACTGAATTGACAGCCAGAGAACATGCATGGGACACCAACACGTATGTAACAGTTCTACATCTGGATCTCCATGTGGGACTTCTAATAGCGGGAGCAGGGGCTGTCTCTGGCTTTACTCTCTACCTTTGGATCCCTTTCCCCTAATTGGGCTGCCTTGTCTAGCCTCAGTAGAAGATGTACCTACTGCAATTTGATATGCCAATGCTGGTCGATAGCCATGGGAGGCCTCCCGTTTTCTGAGGAGAATGGATAAAGGGGCTGGTGAGGTGAGAGGGAGGGACTGGGAGGAGACGAAGGAGGGGAAGCTATGGTCAGAATGTAAAGTAAGTAAAGAACAACAAACAAAAACAAGATTCTCCTCACTGACTTCACAGTGGCTGCACTAGTTTGGAATCCCACTAACAGGAAGTGAGGGTTCTCAGACTTCCCCCACATCCTAGCCAGTGTTGACCTTTTTTTTCCTTGATCTTATGCATTCTAACTGGTAAGATGAAATCTCAAAAGTAATTTTAATTTGGTAAGGATGTTGGACATTTTTCTGAGATATTTGCTTAAACATTTTTATTTCTTCCCCTGTGAGCTCATGGTTTAGATCCATGGCCTATTGTTTTTAATTGGGTCATTTGTTTCCTTGAATCTATTTTCTGAGTTCTTTATGTGTCCTGGATATTAATTTTTCTATCAGATATATGGCTGGCCAAGATTCTTTCCCACTCTGAACTTTTTCTTCATTCAATTGTTTCCACTGCTGTACAGAGTTTTTTAGTTTTATGAGGTCACATTTGTCAATTTTTGGCCTCAACTCCTGGACAAATAGAATCCTATAAAGTAAAGCCTTTCCTACACCCATGTCTTGTAGGATATTGCCTACGGTTTCATCTGGACCTTTCAGCTTTTAAGATTTCATGCTGTGTTTTCCATATATCTGGAGCTGATTTTTGTGCAGGGATTTTTGTGTGACTGATATGGGTCTAATCTCATTCTTCTACATGCGGACATCCAGCTTTCCCAGAACCATGTATTGAAGATACTATCTTTTCTCCAGTGTGTGTTTTCTGGCACCTTTGTTAAATATCAGATGACTGCCATTATATGCACTCATGCTTGAGGCATTTGACAACGCTAGGCTATGTTTTGTACCCCTCTCTGTGGGATCTGCACATCACCCTTCTGTATGAGTTGAGTTCAGACATGTAGAGCTCCTGCTGGTGGTTCTGACGGAGCCCACTTGTCTTTGTTCTGCTTTCCCCTTTCCATGCACAGAGTCCACCCCTGCACTTCTAAAGAATAAAAGAAAAAGTTTTCTTATTTTTTAAAAAGCAGTGTTTGATGATTTCTAGGAAGAACAAAAGTACATATGCATATTCAAGGAATAACTAGGAAACTCCTGGTTACTGTTGCCACAAATGCAGAGATGGGTGTGGGCTTCAACTATAGGAACTTTTTGGTGGATAACCAGGACTGGAGTTGGGAGTCAGAAAAACTATCTGAATGATAACCATCATGGGAGGGAGGGAAAAGTAAGCAATGGATGACAATCTACCAAGATAATGAACAGGGTAGGCAGTATGAGGAAGGATGACAAATGACATAATTCACCCTGACAGAATCTTAGGAAGTTATTTTGGAGACAGCATCAGAGTGGGACCATTGGCAGTGGTAGATAGAGGTAGGGGCTGGCTGGCATTGTAGCTACCTAACAACAGTGGTATTTTTAGGTTCTGGGAGCCTACCTTTGACACAACCAAACACAAAGCCAAACCACATACCTCCTGATTTTGTAGATACAGACTCATTCTAATAAAAGCTGTATTGGACTTCTGCTGAGAGGCAAGGGCAGAGTCTCATGAAGAAGTTACTTGACTTTATTTGGGATTGTATTCCAACAAACTCATCAGGAGTTGAAAGCCACCAAAACCCAACATCCAGGAAACACTGCCAACATAGTCCATATCTTGTCCCGGAATGATCCCTTATTAACTGGAAGTTGCAGCTTTCAGCTACTGCCCAGCATCTTGAGACAGTGTCTACCTGCATCCATAAGCCAGGAAAAGAGACAAATTCAGAGTGATGTTTATAGCTTTTACACCACCACAAGGGAGAAAGTTAAAAGCAGAGCCATTGTAAGTTGGGACCATTGTAGTTTTGTCAGAGGTAGGCTCCTGGAATCTAAAACACTTGCTGCCTGGCCCCTTTTACAGAGAAAAGCTCATGAACTTGAACTAAATTTACTGAGAAATGACCCAGGGAAGTTGAGATGAATAATATACATATGAGGAACCATGAAAAGGAAAGAAAAGAATTGCTAAGAGAAAGAGTAATTGTCCCATCTGTGGTCATCTGTGGCTGATTCAAATGCCAAAGGGATCATTGAGAGGAGTAGGGGTAACTCCAGGTGGACAGAAGATCCCTTGGTTTTGTAGAGCTCATGAGTAAGAGGAAGAGAGGAATGGGGTGGGAGGGCTGAGATGTAAGGGGAGTGGAGGATGAAGTAAGAAAAATATAGTACTTCTCCAATGTGACTATATGCTGTCCACCTGAGAGCTGGCAGAGTGCCTTTGGAAGTCTACCTACCCTGAGTAGAAGCGTGGCACTGGGAATGAAGGGGCTGGACCAAAGCTTATCTCTGTTGGGAAGCTGATGGAGTACACAGGATGAGTTTTTCTTTTACAATAACAGCTCATATACTGACTTACCACTAGCACCTCCAGATGTTTACAAGAGGAGCAGGAGTTTGCTGGGTGCATAAAAAGCATACCATGTTTATCCTTCATCTCCTGTTATTGCTACTGTGGGCAAAGCCTTCGCAAGACAGCTAGGCACATGTCATGTCAGGCTGGGATGAGTCCTCAGAATATTTCTTGGCCAAGACCTTATGAGCCCCTGAGAGACAAGACAGGAATTTTTAATCAGTTAGGTAATGTGCCATTCTATGAGCAGGTTGAGAAACTGAGAACAGTGTCAATTTGGAGGTAAAGCCATTTGGGAGAAAAGGCTGACAATAACTATCAAGGGAGCAATGGTGACTGCCCAGGAAGAGGGCTATGCAGACACACTGCTTCACAAATGCAGAAGTAAACCTGCCTAGCAGTGTTCATCACAGAATTGCTTGCAACAGCAGACCTTATTTTGGATTTTTTTAGATGGAGTATTTCTGTGTAACCCTGGCTGGTCTTGAGTTTGAGGTTATATTGCCCTGTCCTCTGTAGTAGTGAAAATACAATACTATATGATACACAGTAGAGTTGTTTTTCTTTTTTTAACCCAGGGGCTTATGAATCTTAAATGACCTCAGATGTTGAGGATAAGGAGAAGAAACTTCTAATCCTCCTGCCTCCACATCCAGAGTGTTGGGATTATAAGTATAAACCACTACCCTTGGTTTATGTGGTTCTGGGGACCAAACCCAAGGCTTTGTGCAAGGTAGGCAAGCATTGTCCCAATTTAGATACATCCCCATCACTGTAATCATATTGTTAGAGAGAAAGAAGGATAAAGACAAACAGAAATGTTTTTAAATAGGTGAATGAAGGGGATGGTGATGTTTCCATGAGAAGAAATGCTATACAGCAGTTAAAATGGATGTATCTGGTTGGGTATGGCAACAAGCATAATGTCTCAACAGCTTGACGTGGGTGGCGGAAGTAAAGTATAAGTCCTATGATTGCCTTTATTAAATGTAAGGGCATGGGATGGAGAGACACTGCAGTAGGTTCACACGCATGAGCACCTAGGTTCAAAGCTCTACTACCCTCAACAGTTTAGTGTTGGGGTATGTGCCTGTAATCCCGGCATTGGGGAAATGGAGAAAGAGGATTGCTGGAGCTCACTGTCTACTCAACCTGACAAAATAAGTGAGTTTCAGGTTCAGTGAGAGACCACACCTTTAAAAATCTTGTAGGGGTGCAGTGGCACACACCTATAATCCCAGGACTCAGAGAGGCAGAGACAGGTAGATCACTGTGAGTTCTAGGCCAGCCTGGTCTACAAAGTGAGTCCAGGACAGCCAAGGTGACACAGGGAAACCCTTTCTTGAAAAACAAAACAAAAGGAAATCTTGTAGAGAGTGACAGAAGATGCTCAACATTGACTCCTGGCCTCTACACATGGACACACATCTGCATTCTTATTCCCATGTGTATACACAGACAGGAACACATGCACAGCCACAGACCATCATCACACAGATGTCAGAACACTCATACTTATATGTTGCTTATAAACATAATTATTTTAGCAGTTACCATATGATTGTGGATTTACTGTACTTTTCTGTGTGTTGAAAGTAATTAATGAAAATGTATAGAACAGATGGGAGACATTGGTGATATATGACATCCACACCAAACACAGCCCTCCCCATAGTGTGGAAATACAGCTGTACTCACCTGAACTTAGGGACAGAAGCCACAGCCATGGATCTGTGTATATCTCACAAGCCACCCTCCAGGTCAGCTATTCATCATGCAAACTGGCACAGTACCAGGGAGAGACCAGCATTCCATGCACATGTGTCCTGGTTTTAGCACTTGGAACACTTCTTTTTTATGAAGCTAGTGTCTGGATTTGATAAGCTGACTTTAGCGTGGTGGGATGAGACTGTTTCTTCCAAGAGACACCCCTGTTCCCATTGGCAGATGTTTGGAGCCCCAAGATACAGGATGGCTTGCTTTCTTGTCAGAGCAAGTTCTGCAGGCACAGCTGTCCTGGCAACAAAGCCAAGTCCTCTCTGCCATCTGCACTCTCCCCAGGCCAAGTGGGCCTGCAGAACACTGTGGTCAAGGCGATATGCCACAGCCATGATGGAAAGGACAGAGTCAAGGGCACCTTTGATTCCACATGCTTGCTGGCTCCTCGAGGTACCTTCAATGAGTGATACTTGCTTCAATGAGCAGAGACTGCCAGAAGCCTGCAGAAAGCTGAGTTACAGAGAGCATCCTCTGTTGGGAAGTCTCTTCTCTCAGCAGCCAACTCCAGAAAAGAGCAAAGTAAGCGTGAATCAGTCTTCAGCATGTAGTAACAGAGACTGTGCATGGCGCTAAGCATGCTGCCTTTGATGGAGGCTATTTGGATTCTGGGAGGGAGTTTGTTGGGGCATCAGTCATACAGGGAGCCTTGAGAATTTAGCCCTTACAAGATGTTTGCTGTAGATAGGATGAGGAAAATTGCTGGCCAGAAAATAGTATAGTACCAGATTGTGATAATAAACCTTAAGGCCCAAAAGGAAGTGTACAATGATCTTCATTAACTGTCTCATGTTAATAATAGAGTGTGCAGCTCCTTTGAGATGCGTTTTCATAAAGCCTTAACCTTGAGCTTGCTCTCAAGAGCCTGTGTTGAGCAAGAATCCCAGTTGGGCAGTTTACAGGAACTCCTCTAGCCTTCATGGACTCTGCCATCCCTGGGTAATAGCTGATGCCCTTGGCCAGCATTCAGCAGGGATCTGATTAAGTCTGTTTAGCAAGGAAGTGCCCTACCTTCCGTGTACTTTCCATACCCGGATCCTAATCCTGCTTCTTGAGTATCTATCCAAATTGTCCACGTTGCTTTTGGAATCCAGCCAAATCTCTCTTCCTTAAGGCAAAACTCCATTGTAATAACCCTCAGGCTCCCTTCACTAGTCCTCCATAGAACTGGCCGCATCATTTTAACAATTGTCACATAGGAGGTTGTTGTTGTTGTTGTTGTTTTATTTTGTTTTTTCTTCCACTTGTGTAGAGAAGTGTCTCATCCAGGGCAAAACATTTGCATACATTTCAGATTCAGGTCTAAAGTCTGGGCTAGCAGCCTCCAAATTCAGTGTTCTTTTTCTATACAATGCTTATTTTATGTTGAAAGGAATGTAGATCAGGTCATTTTAAAAAATATTTTATTTCTGTTAATAAAATCATGCATCTCACAGCATCTGGATGCCATAATTTATCTGCTGCACTGCCTTGGAGAGCAGTGTTGCTTAGGGTGATAGGTTGATGGGGTATTTAGCATTGATTCTAATATGAGTGAATTACTGATACTTCCTGGTACCAAATGCTGCTGGACCTCGGCACTCCAGAGCATCAGGATCGATTTCTAGGATGGCTGTGGTTTTGAGTTACTGTTAAACCTTAGCAGATGGTTAAAAACTTGTGAGTAGGGTTAGGCAAATTCACTCATTTACTATCAGAAATAAATAACAAAGCAAATCATTATAAAACCAAATTTGTTTAGCACTTGCATTGTACCAGGAGTGGTATGTGATATTGGAGCTGTTGTATGAAGTATTCCTAGTATTGTTTGCCCACTGTGAGGTAAAGTCAAAATAGAAGAAGTCCTGTAATAAAGATAATGTAAATGAAGCAACAGGGCAGATGCTAAAGTAGGAAGGAATGTGTATAAAAGTGAAACGAAACAGAAAAGAACTAATTGTGATGTATTTCCCTGTAGAAAAGTTGTAAGATTGAGAGTATTAGAGTTAGATTTGAAAGTTGGAGACAAATTCACCAAGAGGAAATAAGTTACAGCTGGTTCGGGCACGGTAGTGAAAGGTGGAACATGCTTAAGAGAGTTCAGTAAAGTTGATAAGAAAGCAACAGAAGGGCAAATGGTTAATGGTGGATGCGGTAAGGACTTGGAAACTACATTTTCAAAGACTAGGTTTGGAAAATGAAGCTGGTCTGTGTGCATGCGCTGGGTCATTTCCACTGAAGTGTGAGGTAGACAGATCTGGGCAGGTGGGGTACAAGCTACATGGAGGGTAGGTGTCAAGGAAACGGACAGGATTATCTCCAAGCAGAAGACTGCTACAGATGCACAGAGGAGGCAGGCACTGCCATGCAAAGGGGTGGGACGCTTGGTAGATAATTTACGTAGGAGACAGAATCACAGAGACTTGGAGATAGAGCTGATGTTGACAGATACAGGCAAAGAGAGAGACCGAAGGCCCCTCACACTTTGTGCTGGCGGTTGACTCAGTATCAAGCATGGAAAGACAGTTTCCCGGGGACAAGGAGATGGTAGTCTAGGGAGATACTTGAAATAACTTACTAGTTTCTTCAGTGAACATGTGAAGTATACACAATGGGTAAGACTTCACTGTAGAGAGGAGAAATGAAACAAAACCTCTTACTCTTAATTTGCTTTTATTATTTTTCTCCCTTGTATCCTATTAGCTTGCTCTGTGCCATAATTTTTGTATCCTCACAAATGCTTCATGAGGTTGAATTATCCCCATTTTTCAGGTAAGGAACCTGAGGCTCCCGTGGCTTAAATGACTTGCCCATACCATGTAATTAGAGAGCTACAGATCTGGAAATGAATCCGAGCTCTCTATTTTCATGGTTTGTTTTGTGTTCTTTCATCGTATCACAGTGTTTTGCAAAGCTCTTTGACCCTGAGGAGCTCATCTTGTGGGTTAGATGGCAGAACACAAGGGAAATAACCACAACAGCCTCAAAGAGTCTGGGAAGAGCTATGCAGAGCGTACTTGGGAGCGTGTAGAACAGGGAAATGCATCCTCGTGTAGAGGAATTTTGAGTGGTTTGGGGGAAGGAGGGTATGGAAGTTTATGGACATAACTCTTAAAGATCATCACAACAGCCTTTTCTGCTAAGCTGTGAGCCAAGGCAGAACCAGACCAGAGTTTGAGCCTGGGTAAAGCGATTGAAGAGAAGGCAAAGACTGGCGTTTCCTCTGGTATCAGGATGCAAAGCCAATAGAAATTATAGAGACAGAGATTGAGAAGTGAAACTAAGAGGCACAGTGCCTCACACTCACAAGGTCTACTGGTTACAGAGAACATAAAGTGACCCCTCGGCTCTTCAAGAGCCTAAGCTGGAGGAGTCTCAAGACTAACCAAGGAGATGCTGGGACACTGGAGGAGAAAGCCCGGTGATACTGTTTGTCTGAAAATGAAGGGAGATGTGAGAAGGGTTGCGATGGTGGACAGAGAGAGTCTGGCAGGGAGTCTGTCCTCATGAATCTGAATCCTATTGTTTGGCACTTTCTTTCCCTCCTCTAGTGTGGGAGAGGAGGAAGACCAGCATAGATTGAAGGCTGGCATGGCTGGTAAGCCAATTGGCTGACTACTTGATCCTCTGAGACTTTCTGTGGATTTTGCATCTGGTCAATCTACTAGAAATGAGGCTGAAGGGAGGCGATGGCAGCTAAAAACACCACAGTCAGGTTGAAGAGCCTCTTCAGTCAGTTCAATGTTACTGCTTTTTGATCTGTGATGTAGGCATGTAAGACATCAGAGTCTCTTCCGGTGTTGCCTCTTTCGACCACTGGACCTGGCGTGAGCTTGGGCATTCCCTGCTGTCCGATGACACCTCCTTTGTTTTAGGTTAAGTGCAGGGGTGTGAAGTTGGCTGTAGCGTAGTGTCTGTGGAAAACCCCATCGTTCGCCATACGTGGAAAATGCTGAGGTCTCACTTTGTGGTTTACACTCATAGTATAGAACTGAGCGTTGGTGGTGAGCACTTGTCCCCTGCCCAGTGCTGCATAAAGAGCCACTGAGTGAGCTGTGTGGGAGGTGGTGGGCAGTGTCCAGCAGCTTCGTTAACAACACAGTTTCACAAAGAGGAGAAAGTAGGTCTTTGAGAAAGGCTGGGAGCGAAGCAGAACAAGCTTAGGAGGAGGAAGGTGCATTAGTCTAATTGCTCTTCTAAAACTAATAGGCTTTTTTATCTCTGAAGGACACTCTGAATCACTCGTGTGATTTGTGAACAGAGATGTAGGCATGGGTGGAGTAATCCTGGCTCCCCTTTAATTGCAATCCCTCCTTTGATGACACAATCTCTCCCCTTCTTGTTTTCCCTCTTTTACTGCAGGTCAGTAGATTATGGTGCCACCTATGAAAAACTGAATGACAAAGTGGGTTTGAAGACAGTCCTCAGTTACCTCTATGTCAATCCCACCAACAAAAGGAAGGTAAGAGAAGGGGTTGGGGGCTCCTGTATCTTGCTTCTGGGTAGCAGGGCAGCTCGAGGCCATGAGCTAAGAACAAACACAACAGCTATCATACCATTTGCGGAGGGCTTACTTTATGTGCTGGGAACCACACAAGCAGTCTCTGATTGCAACAAGAGCCTTGATAATATTCATAAAAATATACATGGTGGGAACAGCAACACCTGTGAGATGACATCCAGGTCCTAGACTGTCTGGAGAAATGTCTTAGGTTCTGTGGTCAGTCAACAGGGGCTAGTCATATTTCACTGACTAGTAAGAAACATTCCTGAAATCTATTAACTCCCACCTTGGAGGCTCTTCTGGGAAAGCAGTTACAAAGTGCAGATGTATTTTTTTTTCTCACTCTGGTCAGGGAAAGACAAAAAGGCAGTTTTATGAGTTTGTTTCTGAAATGAGCAATAGAAATTAATGTTTCTCGGAATCATTTGTGATTCTTGAGACCTTTATCACTCATTCAGGGAACGATGAGATTGGGTTCTGTTTGACTTGGGCTAGATTGGAACCCCTGGCTGTCAGTGACAGAAATACATTGCACATGGTGATTTATTTTTTAACCAGAATATTCACTTTAATATAAACCTCTCATCTTTACTCACTGAGACAAAAGGACAAGTCGATATAAAGAAATGCATTCATTTGCTTCTCTGTTCAGTTTGAACCCTGTACCATTATTATGACCTTGGAATGCAGCTTTTTTAGCTTTCAATTTTTCAGACTCCCTTTAAAATATTTCTAGAAATGTAAACGTGTCATTACTGGATTCTCTTTCCAGCTCACATTAAGCAAGATTCTTCTGATTCTCTCCGTTCCCAGGTTACCTTCAGCTCCCTGCGCTCTTTGGCAGTGGGCTCCAGCAGGTTTTGTGGTTAATCTTGTGGCCTCACTTGCTTTTCACCTAATGAGTTATTTATTTAACAGATGGCCACCGCTTTCCTTGGAGGCTGTGAATCCATTAGATGAGATCTGTTGCTCACACGGCAAAACTGTAAATTGTGCTTTTATTTATATAGTTGCTCATCATATGGTCAGTGCATTTTTTTTCCTTCGAGAACAAATATTTCTCCAAATCTTCTTAGTTAATAAGCCATTAGGTTAGAGATAGAAGTGGTGTGTATGTGTGTCATTTGCCTCTCAGTAGCACTCTTGGGCAGTCACAATCCATGAATGATGGATCTGTTATCAACTTCCTAATGGGAACGTTTGGGGGATAAGGCTGAAGGAAGTTGGATTTGAGGCGTATAGTATCATCTGTCTTACAGACTGTGACTAGGATGAACATCATGTCATCTAGCAGGTGTCATCATTCTGTTGAAGTGAGAAAATTGATGTGAGAAGCCTAGAACTTCTCTCATTGTCCTCAGTCAATGATATGGTGGCATCAGAGTTATTTTAGCGACCTTGACCCACTCCTACTACATTTGATGTGAATTCTGTCTCACTGGCCATTGACTATAAATAGTTCATCACCTGGGTTTGCATTTGACTATGGTCAGGTACTCTAGTATTTTGGGACGTCTCTGAGCCTGGCACTTAGAAGATCTAAAACAGTGGATTATATCTGCAAACAGGAGTCAGGAAGGCTTGCCCCACTAGAAGAACAGCTATGTTATTGTGGAGCCTGTTGAGTGCCAGCCTGCAGCTTCCCAATCTCCTTACAGGAAATAAACACCCGTGGGTCCTCAGAATTCAGTATTATCACTTGAGCCTTGTCCTCAGGCCTATGCAATATGGCGACTGCCAGGGTCAAGTCTGTTTACCAGCCCTGTGTTTTGTAGAGTCTGGCTAATGGCCGTGTATGTCGCAGCCAGAGAGGCTTCATGCCCATCCACGAATCTATCTGAGAAGTGATCTTTGAGTGGACAGGGAATTGCAGGCATGCTGTGTTCTAATTGTTCTGGCTCCAAAGCTACTGCCACCTGCAGCTTTAGAGACAGTGTTGGAAATGGCAAGAGTAATACGCAGGTCTAACTGCCAAGGAACGTGGTGCCTCTTTGCAGTGTGAGGGTGTATTTTGCGCCCCCTCTCTGTCTCTCTCTCTCTCTCTGTCTCTCTGTCTCTCTCTTTCTTTTTCTGTCCCTCCCTCTCTCTCTCTCCCTCCCTCCCCTGCCTTTCTCTTTCTCTCTCCCTCCCTCCCTCCCCCCTCTCGTGTGTGTGTGTGTGTGTGTGTGTGTGTGTGTGTGTGTGTGTGTATGCGCACACACACATACATGCATGCATGTGTGGTGGATCTAACATTGGATTAGAAACATGACTTCATTTTATTGAGCTTCTAACAGTTTCCACGTACTGGACTACGTTGAGCACTATAATATCTAAGGCCACTCTCACTTGCATCTGGAAGCTTTATCGCTATTGTACACATGAGGAAACTAAGGCTTCAGCAAGTGTCAGTGTCTTTTTGTAAAATACCTGATGAGCTGTCTGTGACTCCATTCTGTTTTCTCTGGCCCTGGAGCGTGGCTGGCGTTGCCACAGGTATAGACCTCAAGAGGACTGCAGTTGTCATGGTATCAGCAGTAACAGGGCTACCTGAGGGTCTTTGCTCATTACAATTGGAGGACTGGCAATTTCTGGGAGGTGGAAAGGTCTGGTAGGTCCTCTGTTTTTTAATTGATTTACCAGTGAGAAGGATAATCACTTCCAGGCTTCCCTGCAGAAATACAGTGGGAATCACCCAGTCAGCTCTTTTCTGATGAGGATGCTGTCTCTGTCAAGTTGCTGAAGAGGTACTGTACATATGACCAACAGGTTACGCAGGCCCATACAAGTCTTCAGATACAGCCTCGTAGACCCGAGATACCTCTATACAAAACAGAAAATAAAACTTAGAACTGTCAGATTTCTGCTTTCCCTGACCCACATCTCCCGATAGTGTTGGGGAATGGAGAAACTAAGCAGCTCACAGATATTAACATCTCTGGTGCTTGAGTCCTACAGAAAAAAGTGGATGTATCAAACAAAGTGACTTGTTGTTCTATGGCAATCTGCAAGTGTCTACCTCTAAAGAAAATGTCTGGGAAGGAAGAGTTCATGATTTCAGAAGTGTGCAATTCTTCCTCGGTAAAGAAAATGCATGCATGCCAAATGGACACGCAGACCTGGAGGTGCAAATTGCAGTGCATGCACAGGTCAGGAGGACACTGGTCAGGCAGTGGTGCTTGATTTCTACAGTGCTCTAGATGACTGTCTCATAGGACAGTAGGAGCCTTGTAGTGTCCAGAGATGGTTAATGCACTCTTTCATATTTAAAAAATCAGATTTGCATAAGAGATTTGCTATATCAATTTTCACATGAAATCTTTTAAGGGATAATTTTAGATGATGCAGAGCTCACAGCTCGAGGTGGCAGGATTAACCTGGTTTCTTGTGTCCAGTTTGAATGCATTATTCACTATAAGGAGAAAGGTCACATGTGAAAAGTTGATATTGGCAAATTGGCCTTCAGGTAGAGGATAACACTTAGATGACCATGAGAGCTCGTACTGACTGTTCTTAGCATCATGATTTCAGACTAGACATCAGACTTTCGTAGAGCCCCGCTACCTGTCCGTGTTTCTGGTAGGGTTGACACCATTTTTTTTTTCACTGCCAGCTCCCTCCAGATCTTCCTGGACTGGACATAACTCCTAGAAGCCTGGCTGTTTATAAAGCCTCAGCTGTGCCTCATTCACTCGGGCACTGCCACTGTGTCTTATTCACCCGGTGTGCTGCCACCTTCTCCTTTTCTGTTGTCTCCCCTGTCTCTTAAAACCAAACCTGCTGACTGCCCGTGTGAGATTGATGGCTGTGCTGACGGAGAGAAATGGTTCCACTCCTGTTCCTTCACAACCACCTTGTTGTTCTTCCCTCGTAAGTTAACACAGCTAGTAGAGGGCTAGAACAATGTGTCAGGAGAGGTGTTTAGCAGAAAATGTGTGAGGGGAGGAGTGAGGAAATAAGAGAACGCACGGTCGCTCACCGAGTGGAAGTCCAAGCCCATTTCTTCTTAGGGTGTCCCTCATCGTGGGGGTAAGGAATCAGAAGCATGGGGACCACTGTAAGGACAGACGGCGTTTTCTACGCTCCCATCTTCATCTCCAAGTACGACCCAGTCACACAGAGGCCTCGAAGTTGTGCTTTGATTCAACTAATCAAGTAAAGGAAAAAGAGCCCAGAGTAATTCTTGGAAATCCATTCTTTAGTCACAAAGTCCTTCTCTCAGCAAATACATGGTATGTGGTCCCCAGTATAAATTACTGCAGTATGCTGCAGCCAAGAATTTATTTAAAGGCTCATTAAAATGATTGCTATTTTTTTTTCGTTTGCATTTTATTTGAAAATGGGAAGAATATAAACTCATAGCCTGGATAGTCTCCAAACTGCCCTTTAGTCTTTCTTAACAAACATATTATCCTTTTTAAAAATAAAAATATAATTTCAGTGAGATTATCTTGCTATTTAAGAGGAATAATAAAATTAGCTACTTAACTACACTTTTGGGGGGCTTTATGTTTGTCCAACATATTTTAAAATTTGATTACTATTGGTTTGAAGTTTTCGTGTGTGTATTGAGGATTTCAACAATGTATTATGAAGATGGCAGGGTTCAAAACTAAGGAAAGAGGGATTATCTTTTTCTTCTGTGTAGTGCTAGTTTAGGCTGCAACAAAGAACAAAAAGAAGCTTGTGCCTCGAGATGGTGCATGAGAGACTGGTCTTGTTTACCTGCCTGGATTATCCAAGGATCTCAGCTACTCAACCAAACCATGAGAAGAGATTCCATTTAGGCTGGTTGTCCACCAAGGGCACAATACAAAGTTGAAACTTGGAGCAGGAAGATGAAGGTTGAACTTGAAGGAGAAGGCATAGGAGAGGGCAGCTTGAGGGAGAATGTATTGTGACATCCTGGATGGTAAGTGGCAGTTAAGATGTTTGTACTTTAGAGGCTTTATAATTGAAGGTAGTGTTCTCAGTCTGAACATGACACTTGGAGGGCTGGAGGGATGGCTCAGTGTTCAGAGCACTCAAAGGCCTGTGAGCTGTACCCACACCTAGCAGCTCACAACCCCCTCTAACTCCAGTTCCAGAAAAGCCAGTGTCCTCTTCTGGCCTCTGTGGGCACTTACACACATGCCACAGACACAGAACTGCCACCCCCAAATGAAGAGGATACCCTCTAACTAGACAGGACTCCTAGTGGAGTGAAGGAGAATACCAACCCACCCACAAAAACTTCAACCCAAAATTTACCCTGCCTACAAGATCTACAGGGATAAAGATAGAGCAGAGATTAAGAGAATATCCAACCATTGCCTGGCTCAACCTGGCCCATGGGAGAGAGCCAACCCCTGACACTATTAGCAATACTCTGCTAGGCTCACAGACAGGACCCTAGCATAGCTGTCCTCTGAGAGGCTACGTCCATAAGTTGATCTAAAAAGATGCATAGACTCACAGCAAAATGGAAAAGTGTGTTTGGGGGGTGGGGGTGGGGTGATAGAAGGACCTCAAGGCGACAGGAGTGTCACAAGAAAACCAACAGAGCCAACTAACCAGAGCCCAGAGGGGCTTGTAGAGACTGAAGCACCAACCAAGAACCATGCATAGACTTGACTCAGGCCCCCTACACAGAGGTAGCAGATGGGTAGCTCAATGTGGGTCCCCTAGTAAGGGGAGTAGAGGCTGTCTCTGACATGGACGTGGTTGCCTGCTTTCTGGTTACTCCCCTTGGCGTTGCTGCCTTGCCAGGCCTCGGGGAAGAGTACATCTCAGTCCTGATGTGATTTGATGAACTGGGGCTGGAGGTCTGGCCTTTTTTTGAGGAATAGGGGAGGGGGGAGGGGGAAGAGGGAGGGAGTGTGGGACCAGGAGGAGAGGAGAGAGGGGTTACTATAGGGATGTAAAGTGAATAAATAAATTAATTTAAAATTATTCTTTTTTTTTACAGTTTTTTATTAATTTATTCATATTACATCTCAGTTGTTAGCCCATCCCTTGTATCCTCCCATTCCTCCCTTCCTCCTGCTCCCCTCCCCCCACTCCCCTCCCCTATGTCTGTGACTCACTTATATCGAGACACTAGTCCAAGGGGTACGTCCCCATGAAAAACTGTACCTACCAGGAAAGTGGGTCAGAAGGGAGGACATCCTATTGAGACTTTAGATGTGAGAAGCCTGGGAGAATGAGGAAATAGAAGGATCCAGCGGGTCCTGGAAAACTATAGGTGGGTCTGGGCCCTGGGGTCCTCCGCAAACTATGGCAACAGCAAAGGAAAATATAGGCAGTAAACTTCAAACCCCTACCCAGACTAGCCAATGGACAGGACATTCTCTACCGTTAAGTGGAGAAGGAGATCTGACTTTCACACAAACTCTGGTGCCCCATATTGGACCATGTCCCTTGGATAGAGACGCCTGGTGGCACTCAGAGGAAGGATAATAGGTCACCAAGGAGAGACTCGATACCCTATGAACATATACAGGGGGAGGAGGTCCCCCTCAGTCACAGTTAAAATTATTCCTTTAAAAATAGAATGAAATACAGTGTCCACACAGAAGGAAAACACGAGCCTGTGGCATAATTAGAGGCCATGGAAGGTAGATTCAAAAACTGTGAAGACCTTGGGAGGAAATTTGGATTTAGAGGAAGTGAAAAAAATGGCAATTAAATGTGGAAGTAAAGGCAGGGGGTACTAACAGGTGTATTGGGTTTCAAAGCTGCGAGTTGTGAGATGGGTTAAGAGTAGATATCCTGCCTCACCTCTGACCCCAATAGCTCAGAGGTGGAGTTAATTCTCAGTGTGGAAAGGTCTGAGAAGTGTAGCAGCTTCCAGAAGAAGCTCCACACCATGAGATCCATGTCAGGAAGGCTGGTGCCATGACTATTAGGGTAATGAGGTAACTGACTGAAGATACTGCAGTGTCTCCTCTGCTGCCCAGCCCTCAGCTGATATCCACAGTGTGTTTTCTAAGCGTTGCAAGCTCTAACAGTGTTAGCAGAATTCTCAAGAGCAGGGTACCAGAATGTTCATCCCACCATTTGGGTGCACAGTTATACAGAAAGTGCATCCCCCTGCCCCTGAGGTACAGATAGTAAGGCGAACAACCATCAGTGCCAGTACCAGGGAGAGAAAGGATTTTTATTTTCTTTCTCCCTTGTTGAGCTGAACGGAGCAAACTGGTTGCTGCTGGCATGCATGCTCCCTTTGCCCCTGGCCTGCACTCCCATTACTAGACCAAGGTCATAATAGCAGAAGTCATTCCATGGAACACTTTCTTCTGGCGAGTGTGTCCAGGTAATGAGGGTGGGAGTCCTGGGAGCTTTGTATCAGCCACATTTCTCAGGTGCAGCTTGAGAGTCAGTGAGTCCGTGCTCCCTAAACTGGGGTCTGAGCTAGCCATGCAGATGGAGACACAGTGTCCTGGACAAATGGAGGTCTTTGTTCATGCTAGCAGCCCGATGTGGAGGGCCTCCTGAGTGCAGATGCAGAGTGTTAGCTCTGTCATCCCACAGTGCAAGTCTAACTCTGAGAAATGGCCTGGGCTTCCTTATGGGAGACCAAAGGGAAGTGGTGATCCAGAGAGGACAGAGGTACAAGAAATGTACAGACTGTCTTCTGGCTAAGCTGCCAGCGATACAGAAGGTGATGGTTCTCCTAGATCTTCTTATGTACTTTCTCCCTAGACCCAACAAGGCCAATGGATGGTGGCGAGGAAAGAGCTTCCAGTGCAGCCTGTGTCTTCTTGCTGTGTGAACCGAAATGATTTATTTTTATTTCTTGAAGCCTCCGTTTTCCCATGTATAAGTGGTGCTTGTAGTAGTCTTATTAATTTTTCAGAATAGCTTTAAAAATTGAGTGACAATGCATGGGGCCCGGTGTAAAGCAGGGGCACCAGAGGATACCTTTCTGTCCTCCAGCTAAATGATCTCCTTTGTCCTTTCCCTTTGCTCAGTGATATCTCGAAGTCCCCAGGTGCTCTCTACCTGTGTAGCATACATCTGTCCTGCGAGAAGAAATCTATGCCTTTCCCAATCTAGCTCTAGGCAAAGTTTTTGCACCTTCTATAACAAAAGGCTATGTTCTCCGTGTTCCTCCTGTTTCTCACTCCATCCCTCCTTTCATCAATCAACTGATGGGCTGTACGTCATTTAAGGAAGTAGCAGTTTAAATTAATGTTCTCACAGCTCTGACAAGTATATACAAGGCATTTCCACCCATCATTTCCTAATTCCTAGTTGACAAGTAGAGCTACTCAGAGCGTGAATTCATATTCTGGTCTGCTTGCTGCAGAGCTTCAGACAGCTCCTCCATCACTGTGTACCCCACCAAATTCTACCTGCTCCTCCATCACTGTGTACCCCACCAAATTCTACCTGCTCCTCCATCACTATGTACCCCACCTAATTCTACCTGCTCCTTCATCACTGTGTACCCCACCAAATTCTACCTGCTCTTCCATCACTATGTACCCCCACCTAATTATACCTGCTCCTCCATCACTGTGTACCCCCACCTAATTATACCTGCTCCTCCATCACTGTGTACCCCCACCAAATTATACTTGCTCCCCATCACTTGATATCCCCAATCAAAACTCTACCTGCTCCACATCACTATGCCTCCCTACTAAACTCTAACTTCTCCTCCATCAGTGTGCTTTTCCACCAAACGCTATCTGCTCCTCCATGACTGTGTACCCCACAAACTCTACCTGCTCCTCTATCACTGTGCTTTCCCACAAACTCCACCTGCTCTTCCATCACTGTGCCCCTCAGCAATTCTACCTGATCCTGCATCACTGTCTAACTCACCAAATTCTACCTGCTTCTCCATCACTGTGCCCCACTCACTGAACTATCTCCAACTGTGCAGACTCATCAGAGACCTTGACTGCAGGTTAACTCCCCAACACTACATGTCCATAGATCTTTCTATGGAGCTGCAGAGTTTTACACATTGACTGCCTAAACCTCACCCTAGCACATGTACTTAAGGGCAACGTTCATTTGGAAATAAGAGTTAGGAGAGAGCTAGTGGCTCCAAATATGAGATTTTCAGTTATATGAGCTGGTATTGTGCAGGGGTTAGGAGCAGCAATTAGTCTCTGATTGGGGATTTGGAAGGAGAATGAGGACTAGTGCTTACAGAGCACTTTAGTCATGCAAAAAAAAAAATCAATGCAGAAACTGAGTCCCAGTAAGAAGAGACTTATCAGGTCTTCATAGTCAGCACTGGCTTTGGTGATTCTCAGGACACTTCTGTGCAATTACCCAGAAAGACACTTATGTCACAGGGAGACCTATGTATGTACAGAGCTAAGAGGAAAGTGATAGCTGAGAGATGGGTGTGGTACTCTTGACTTAGAAATCCTAGAGCTTCCAGGCACTGGTATTAGGGTTTGGTCAAGTCTTCAGACCATGGTAGTTGTAATGGAGAACTTGCCCATGAGCATGTGGTTAGTCCATCAAATCCACAGGACCAAGCTGGACTCAGAGTACCCACATGCAGCAAGATCAGAAGAGAGCCCGAGCCACGGTTCAACAATGAGGAAAAAACCCTCCAAACCAGGGAGCATTTGCTCCCATGTAAAGTCTAAGAGGAGGCACCAGACAGAAAGACTAGCCTCAAGAGAGAAACGAGAAGTTCTAGAACATTATTGGGCCATAAAGTGGAAAGCCTAGGGTTCAGTGTTGAGCCTGGGAAATTAATGGCAGGTAGTTTTTCTTTTTCTTTACAGTACCTTTTGCCTGTAGGGATGCTATCAGAGAAGCACTTGACTGATTAATGAAACAGCCAGGCTGGGCTAGACAAGGACAGCCACATAAGAAGAGTAGCAGAGAGATAGGATGCAATGATGCAATTATCCAAAGTGGTCTTTGGCCTGAACCCTGGCTCTTCAATCATTCTGGAAGAGGTGGTGGCAGTAAATATATGCAGGCTAGATCTTTGTGACTGCACTCTGAACCCGCAGAGAAGTGAGCTGATGTCGGAGCAGAGCTGAGCACAGGCTGGCTGGAAACTGGGTGTGGAAAAATGAACTTCTGGCTTCCTGGTCTCAGCTGCCCCACCTTGATCCCAAGTCGCAGAACATTAGCATTCGAGACCTCGAGGGAGAGCAGCCTTGCAGACAGGAGGTTGTAAAAAAGTTATTTGTCTGTGAAGGTTTTTCTCGGCATTAACAGCGTTATGGTGTGTCTGTCTGGAGATCTGTCTTGTCCCAGCTGGACTCTGTGTCAGTTGCAAATGCCTTAGAGTTCTCCTTGTCTTGAGTGGCTATAAAGATAATTTCTCTTTAGTCTCACAGCTGGTGGCATGTGAGCCTTTCCATGTTGAATCTGCCCTAGAGGATTAAGGCAGGAGCGTGAGGCTTGAACCATCAACCCTAGACAAAAAGGGTACATGAACAATAGTGACACGTACATAACTGATCTTCCAATGACAGTGCAGACAGGACTTGTTGCTTGTCTTCAGGAATCATGCAAGTCCTTGTGTGGGAACCTTCCATAGCATCCCAAATGGGAGAAGATACCCATGCTTTCTCTTGTTGAGTCTGCGGTCATGAATCTAGCTGTTCAGGTTTGAACTTGCCCCATTCAACCATATCTTCCTTATTATCTGGGGCAAGTTTTAGTTGTTCAAGACTTCAGGCTATTTTGTATAAAATGGGTCTCCTTCTTGCCCCCCATGTCAGTCGCCATGCATTGGCTCTATGACACACAGCAGACTCTACCTCTATCCCCAAAAGGTGGGATATTGACTACCTTGCGTGATAAAATTTCAAGTCTAATACTCCAGTTTGAATTCTCGGATTCAGTAATATCTTCCAGGACACAGTTCTTTCTACCTTTATTGTCTGGTATCTAGAACTGTACTGTATATCCTGAGAAAAAAAATCTCCTGTCATGTATGACCAGTGCTTTGCATGGACTCTGATGTCATATTGAGACAGAAAAACAGCCAGAAGCGTGACCCAAGATATTTCAAAGCCCACAGCTCCCAGCACTGCTTTGTGCTGGCTTGCTCACATTTAGATTAGCTGGCCTAGGGTGACCTGCGTGGTGCTCAGGCTCATCTCACATGAAGGGCCATGCCAAAATAAAACAGGTGTTCCCTAACAAGAAGGAGCAGCAGAGCAAAAGTATATGTAACAAAGCCCACCACACTGCCTCACCGGGTCTTTCGAACATCAGTGAGATAAACCATGTAAGTTTAGCATCTTTCTTATTTTCCATCTTTCCTGTCTTTGCACCTTGGCTGTCACCGAGAAGTGCTCATTCCACCGAGCAAAAACATACTTCTCTTTCAACCTTGAGCACAAACCTTCCAAGAAGTCTTCCTGATACTCCAGTGTCTAATCTCCTCTGAAATCCTAGATAGGATTCTAGCCCCAAACTCTAGAAACCATATAGCTAGCAATGGGCTGATTGTTTGAAGGGAATTAAGCATTCCCCAGACCCTGCCTATCCCATGTCCCCCTTTTCTTCCCCTCTGCATTGTGTCTGGAGAGAGCTGGAGACGCAGGTTAGACCCCAGCTCCTGTGGGATGCTACTCTAAACTGGCCCACGCAATGAATCTGAGGGTTGGAAAATTTGTCTAACGTAGGGATTTCTTCATATTGGACACAAAATTAATTCAAGATCAAGCATGCAGTGTACTCATTACATGACTCCCCTGCAACATATGCTGTCACATCATACAACACCAATAGACAGGACTTGTGCACTTTGGTCAGGTTTAAGGCCATTGAATGTCATGAGTTTCAGTGTTTTTGCTCTACATGTATTGCCTACCTTTACTGAAACATCCTGGGTTAATGATGAAAACATGTGTCCAATCCTTTCCTGCTATCAGTTCATCACACTCAGCTATTGAGTTAGTATATCTTTATATTAGACTGTGCTAGCATGTTTGGATTTTTTAAATTGTTGTTTGAGTTGCTGACAAGTTTCATAAAAATTGTTAAATGAACTTTGGATTGGGATCAGGAATTCCTGAAATGGCCCTGAAAATACCTCTGTCATTTGTATTACCTGTTTACTCAAAGTTACTCTTTCAAAATTGATGTTTTTTAAAATAAAAAATTGGGTCAGCACTGAAAAATGTTGAAGGTGCCATATAACCTGCAGTATCAGATATTCAGCCAAGGTTTAATTACTTATGAAAAGAAACAAACACACCAAAACACATTTCACTATTATGCAAGTTTTTGTCTTCAATAAATGATAAAATGTATGTATACTAAAATTGTTTTAAATTAGATTTCTATAATTTGTTATACTGAATGTTTGATTGTATACCTATTTATATGTATATATACAAAGGGTATCATTGAAAATATATCAGATAAAAGGGGTCACGACTGAAAATCTTGAGCATGTCCTGATTTAGTGCTGAGGAGATGGCTCAGCGTGTGGAAACTTGAGTTTGTGTCTCCAGCATCACTGTGTGCAAGATGTGAGAGTGTGTATGAACAGTTCAGCAATCCTACAGGGAGTTGACGTGGACTCATTAGATTGTATATACATGTGCTATACTCATGTGTACATGTGTGTACACATGTGATATGCATCCTTCCCTCCCAAATGCATGACTACTTCTTGTTTATTTATCATAATCACACACACGTGTGTGTATGTATGCATGTGTATGTATAACCTATTGGGTCCATTCTGCATTGCTTATGTCTAGATGCTAGATGTGTCCAGGGATGACCACTTAGGACTGGACAGTCTGTGTGGGAGTTAGTCCTTGGAGGAAACTCATTCTCCCTCTCTCAGTAGCCAATGACCAGCTGCGACTCTTCATGTAGGTGTAGGACTTTGTGGAACTTCCCTGTTTGTGTTGGTATGCCTTCTGGTTCAACTGTAGTTTATTAAGCTTTCAAGGTGGCCATGTTGTATTTCTAGCGTCAAGAACCACTGGACTAATTGGAGTGATGAAACCTGACATTAGCACAATATTTTCAGCGTCTTTCGTTCTCCAGGTCTTTGCTCTCATGGAGGCGTGCTCATGACGGTGGTAAGAACTGTGGCTCCTGAAAGGAATGAGGCAATGTACATAAGCTAGCTTTCTGTCACTGAGACAAAATGTGCGATACGGTAACTTATGTGGAGAAAAGCTTTACTTTAGCTTATGATTTAGAGTATTTAGGCCATTTTTGCTGAGCCCTATTGGGAAGGATATCTTGTGGGGAGTGCAAGGCAAGGAAACTGTTTCCTTCATCGCGTGCAAGAAATCAGAGTGGGGAGGGGGAGACAGAGACAGAGACAGAGAGGCAGAAGAGCTCAAGGGTGAATGACTCTAATATGTCCTAAATTTCTTCCTGTAGGCCTTACCTTTCAGAGATCCTGTTACTTTCTAGTCAATTCTGAGGATCAAGTCTTAACACCTGGGTCATTTCAAATGTAAACTGTGGCACAGTGGTTCTGCCTGTCAAGTTGAAGAAGCTCACAGTGAACCTACCATTCAGTTATTTCAATACATCATTCTGAGGCTGCCAAGGACTAACGGCGGTGTCGGGGAGAGGGCTTTCTAGGGACAGACAGCTGTAGCTGCCATCATACAGAGTTGTGACAGCAAATTACACTCAGAAACACCCAACAAGCTGAGTGGAGGTTGAGGGAAAGCTGCCATCAGGTGGTAGCAAGGGATAAAGAGTCCATGAGAGCCAAGACTCCTAGGCTGGGCTTCTCTTGGATCAAGTCTGTGTTCTAGAAAGATCCCTTGGGGAACAGAGTAGAGGTCCAACTTAAGGAAAAGATGAAACAGACGGCAAAGAGTCACACATGGTATTGCTTTGGTAAAATGAACCACGATTATGAGATACCAGGATGTGAAACCAGGAGATATTTATTTGTGATTCAAATGCATTCACAAGATGGGGTATTCTGTAGTGTTTTTTGCAGTGTGAATTGTTATGAAATGCTATTCGTTATGAGTTTTCTTTTTTAGTGGTCATAAAATTATATGTTTGAAACTAAGTGAGCAACATCTGTATTGTAATGTGGGGGGGGGAGGGGCAGGGAGTTGCCAAGACATTGCCCTATGCATGAAACAATGGGAACATAAAGTCTTGCCACAGTGAAAAAGGAAGAGGAGACATATAAAAATATTATAAAGGTAAAATTATGCACCTTTGTGTTTTCTTGGATGTTGGGGTATAAAAAGAACCTGTTAAGGTTGTACCTAGCTGTTAAAGTTCAGTGTTAGGGCAAATAGATGGGAGCTGGGGGCAGGGCTGGATATAGTAGTAAGGCATAGATGGGCTGTAGTAGAGAAGTTTATGGGAAAAATCGTTAACTTGGTTGGGCCATTTTGATGCCATTTTGGGTGACTGTTAGCTACTTTGCTTCATATTTCTGGATCTTAGGATGGGCTGGGCTAGAATTACAGAACACACGAGTCTTCTTGGCAAGCAGATGACTTTAGCAATGAAATCTCTATGGACCCTTTTGTGTTGAACACAGGATCAAGTGCAAATAAATCCAGTTTATTGTCAATCTTTCAGGCATTTATTGAAAATTCACTCTGTGGTCAGTTGATACTAGACTCTTAGAATTATGATGATGAACAAGATTTAGCCTATGCCTAAGGGCACATATTATAATGAACCTAGTGTTTTTGGTTATACAGAGGAGAAAGATTAAGTCTACCATAAGTGTTTAGAGCAAGCCAGCACAGGTCACACTGTCCTAAGCCTCAAAAGACAATGGGCAGGAGAAATGGCTCATCAGGAGAGGGGTCTGACATTCATCCCAATGACCCAGAATTTGATTTTTGCCACTTATATGGTAGAATGACTTCTGCAAGTGGTCCTCTGACCTTCACAAATATGATAAATGTGTTAAACAAAAGAAATGAGATGTAATGTGTCTTGTGTGTCGAGTGTGTGTGTGTGTTTTAATGTGTTACCTTTGTAATTGGGCATCATTTTTTAAATTAAGCACATTTCAAAATATATGAATGGTTTTTTTTTGATGCCAGGAAACTTAACATTTAATTCATTAGAAGAGTGTAGTACCAAATCCAGAATATTTTATTCATAGGGATAACTGATGTTGATCACTTTATAAGATTGTTTTAGTGTGACTGAAAGCTTAGGGCACTCACATTCACCATTAGGCAAAGGATCATTAGATATTAGAGTTAAGAAAGATATAATGTTTCCCCCTAGTCTAAAATGGCCAGATTATGGCTGGCCCTCGAAAGAACATTGCCTCAAAATCCTGGGCAGATGGCCCACCCTCATGGCTGATTAGACAACAGGAATGGGTGGTCAGTTCTTGCTTACCATAAGAGAGCTTATTGAAGGTCACTCACGAAGTGGCCAATTTATATTACTGCCTTCACCTTGCCACACTAATGGCCTCTTCCAAATGATGCTGCTCCTCATGTTTGGCCTCTCTCTTTTTTGGCAGGGTTTGAGTGTGCTTCTACCATTAATTACAGGGCACAGCGGTGTGTGGTGGTTTGCCTTCAGTTGCCAGTGAGGTTGGAAGCCAGCCAAGCAATAGCCACTTGACCTGGTGGTATGGGATAACTGATTGGCAGCGTTTAGACTCCGGTGCTGCCTTTAGATTTTGCTGTAGTTTAACGTATTTTCTGTACTTTCAGGACTCCCTATGCATCACGAGCCCATTCAACCTCAGCTTGCCTCTTTCCTCTACTGTTGTTAGTGCCTTAAATTTTTGACTGGGAAATAAATAGAGTGGAGAGACCAGAGCTTCTCCAGCTGATATGGCTCTCAGTAGCTGGCAGGTGAATTTATAACCTGGAACCAGGCTGCTTTGACATCTTCCAATTGAACAGGCTTCACTCGCCAGGGAGAGATGCTTTTTGGGGGTGGGTGAGGGAACGTTACATGAGACTTCGCTTTTAGTCAGTCCGTAACCTGCTCAGAAGTCTCCCATCTACTCCCTACTGGTTACATGCGTAGCCTGCATCAGCTCTTTCCTCCTGCCTTGTGTTTTTCATGTGCGTCCACCTTCTTTGAATTCAGACGCTCCGTTTTGTTTTGGTTCCCCTGGCAGCTCCAGAGCTTGTACCCCTGGCATTTTCTAAAGAGTGCCTCTCTAGATTATTTTATTCACTAACTGGTTTTCTCGTCATCTTCTCGGCCCCATGCCCTGCCTTGGAGGTGCCCCTATGGATTATCTGAACCCAGCCTGCCCCCCCACTCCCTTTCACTGACACACTATCTTGGGATGTTTCTATCTGAATAAGTGTGGCTAGCTCTTTTGTAGCTGGCACTGAGTGCCCCAATTCTCATGCCTGGCGTTGTGCCTGGCATAAGGTCTTGTGTGCTCTAGAGCCCAGCATTGTTCCTTCTGCCTCTAGCTTCAGCTGTGATGCAGGTGTCCAAGGCAGTTAGTTCCAAGAGAGCTGGATCTCAGCCACCTGCCAACGGGTCTCAAGATTTCCCCCCGGCAAGGCCCATAAAAGCGGTAACTGATGAAGAGGACCTTTGCAGCCGGCTTTATCCCAGCCTCCCACATTTCCCGATGCAGATGGCACCTGGGTTTAGATGTCCCATCCTGGATTCAACCTCGGTGGTCAGCACTCTCCTGGCTTCTCCTGTCACTGCAGCAGGACTAATGGCTTCCAGCTGTGCCAGTGTATAGTCTACCCCCCAGCACAGTGTGCTAGCAGCTAGAGCCAGGGCCCTTCTGCTCAGGTTTGGGAGTAAGGAGACGTTTATTCTGGGATTGATTGTCCCTGCCTTGGTGCTTTCATAGAGCCGCGTTTATCTTCTCGCCTAGTATGCATCTCCCTGCAGTCTGGCCATTTGTTTCCCTGTCTCCCCTGCTAAACAGTGAGTGCCCCAGGGCAAGAGCCATGTATTATCTGTCCAGGCTCCCTGGTACCTAACACAGTGCTTGGCACTGGGTTGATACTCAGTTCAACTAAGCAGAAATCAATAAGCAATTACAAAGTGAGAGCCTAGGCGTGGTTGATGCAGGAGAGCCACCCAAACTCCACGTTGTGTTCTTTCTTATTATGCAGTGATTCGTAAAAAGCCCCAAGAGCATCTGATTGGGTCTGAAGTGGCTCACATCCTTTGGATAGAATTAGCACCAAGAAAGAGGGCTGTCAAGACAAGACAAGCTGCCTGTGATGCTTTGTCAAGGAAATGCTCTGACCAAAATCTGGGTCAGAAAGTTAATTTCTCAGTGGGTTTCTACCCACCTGTTCCAAAGGAGAAGATGATAAGATATTTGGGCAATAATTTATCTTGCTCCACAATACTTGGGGGATGAATGGCAAGTCATGCTTAATACATTCAATATGCACTCAAACATATACAAATATTGTACATGTCATTTATAGATATATTGAAAATTAAAAGAAGACACTGGCAGCTTGAGCCATTATTTATGAGAATTATTGATTTATTTCTCATGTCAGCTAGCTTTTGTGATACTCCATATTCTTTCCAGTCAAGCAAAACTGGGTGAATCTGACTTTTTCTTTTTTCTTTTTTTTCCACATTTGGCCACTGGTCAGTTCAGAGGTGGCTGACTTTGCTGCTGTTTGAACTGGCCCTGACCACCTTATCACGGCCTCTCACGGCCACCCACGTCACTGCAGAGGCATGTGCAGGCATCTGCTTGTGCGCCTTTCTTTTGGGTGCCGCTTCTCATGCTCAGATCTGCAGCTCCTCTGGCTGCTATCAAACGCATGCTTCATGCTCTTGACTTTGTTCCACCAAAGAAGCCAAACCAAACAACCTGAAATCTCCCGGTGGGTCTAGACCATCCAGAGGTAAAGATGACTGTAACATGGAATTCCAAATCCAAGCCTTTCTCTTCTTGCTTTGGTCCAGATGCAAAATTACCAAGAGTTTCTAAGTCTCCACTGGGGAAACAGAGGCTTGGTTGCTTGTTCAGATGCATTGCCATGATGAGTCTGAATTCAGCTCTTAATTAATAAATTACTCTTAACACACTTCCCAGCTACAAGAATAGATATTGCCCCTGCCTTCTGTTTCCTTTTCCTGCTCATGCTTCTTAGTAAGCATCTCATGTTCACCGGAAAGGGCCCAGCAGAACATCCGCCTGGGATGGACTGGAGCTACGGTGGGTGACAGATTTGTGGAAGGTGGCCAAGGAAACCCTGCTCTGCATTGTCCATAAACTTTAAAAGTCAGACACCATGGCTTCCCAGAGGAGTCACTGAAATAGTTTGCAATATTGAAATTTGGATTACAATATTCATTAAATAGAGTTGTGAGTGGACATCTTCCAACCAAGAAATCACAAGACCCAGATGGTTTTGTCTTCTCAATATGAAGACGTGACACCGGCACTGAAGGCATTCCTCCAGAGGACAGAGAAGGAGAAAGGTTGTCACGGTTTTGTGCAGATAGCACAACCTTGACACCAACCCTGAGAATGACACTACAGGATAGGACAATTCGATCGATCCCTTTATTGACACATATCGACAATCTTTAATAAAAATCATAGTGAGTTAAAAAAAGAGAAACTCCCCCAATGGGATGATTTTCCCCGCAGAGCATCCACAGCACACATTGCACTTAACTGTGAAAGCTGAAGTTCCCTTTTCTTAACGTAAGGACTGGGTAAGGGTAATCACTGTCACCTCTTCATTCAGCCTCACTGCGGGAACTCAGGTCAGTGCATGAGCATGAAAGAATCAAAAAGTGTGAGGATGGACAAGCAAGAGACACTACTGTGTGTGTGTGTGCGTGCGTGCGTGCGTGCGTGCACGTGCTTATATGTGAAGTCAAAAGAGCTTCTAGGAGACCCTTGGAGTTACTATGAAAACATGACCAGAGTACAATCCCAAAGGACAGTAAACGTTTCTATGCTGGACACACACACACACACACACACACACACACACACACACACACACATATGCACGCACGCACATGACAGTGGTAATTAATAGTAAAGAATGAGAAAGGTCTTTCTAAAAAGCTATACAATGGTTTTAAGAAGGATTATAGAAGGGCTAAAAACTGGGGACTAATTTTCCCCAAGTCACAACAGTTGATTAAAAACAAACTCAATCTAAGTTCAGTAGATTTGCCTTTGAAATTTTGTTTTTATGAGACAGGGTCTCACTTTATAGGTCTGCCTGGCCTGGAACTTGATATTTTGAACAGGCTAGCCATAAACTCAGAAACACTTAGGTGATTCTGCTTCCCAAGTCCTGGAATTACAGGGATGTGTTAGCATGTCAGCTTGGTCTATGAAATTTTGAAGTTAATTCTAAAGTTTATAAATAAGTGTAATTTATAAAGATATATAATTACAGCTGGATATTGTGGTACGGACTTGTACTTGTAATCCCAGGACTAGGAAGGCTGCAATAGAGGGATCATGTCTTGGAAGCTTGCTTGAGCTGTACAGTCTAGAAACAAAGCAGGTCTCAATTCTCTCCAAAAAATAAAGACAAAAGACAAACAACAAACAACCTCCCCAAGCCCCAAATAGCTAAGACAATATTTTTGTCTGGATTTTGAATCTGGAGATTAAACTGTAGAATGCTATGCATACGTTCTGCCATTGAGCTATGATTCCAGACAGAGATGTTTAAAGGTAACTTTAAAGAATTACACACTGGATACACACACACACACACACACACACACACACACACACACACACACACACGTGTGTGTGTATATACATATATTCACTACTTAAGATAGTATAGCATTAGTAAAAAGACAGAAAAAACAGAGCAGGAAAAATAATAAAATTCAGAAGGGGATTTATAACAAAGGGAAATACTGAAATGCAAAGATAAATGTGCTCTGTTAAACATACAGCTTTGCCTATTGAGTATACTACTATTAACAGAGAATGTTGATTTTTCTTACTCTCACAAAAAATATTCTGATAGATTGTAGATATAAACATGAGAGCTAAGTCCATAAAGCTTTTCAGAAAAGGGTAAGATACCATCTTTTTGACTCCTTTGTGTGCCAACTCCTTGCATCACCACAAAGAGTTGTGCTGTGAAGGAAAAGACTGATACACTGGCTCCAGTGACAGCAGGGCTGTTCAACAAGAGCTTTGGAGGAAGAGAAAAGAGTTGCAAGTTGTACATCTCACAAGCTATCACACCCAGACTCCTCAAGGGACTTAACTGAGGAAAAGACTGTGAAGTTGAAACTAACAGGAGTCAAGGGGGATTATGTTGGTTTGATTTTTGTTAACTTGATGCAAACTAGAGTCATATGGGAACAGAGGACACCAGGTGTGGAACTGCCTCCATCAGAAAGACCTTTGGCAAATTTGTGGGGCAGCTTTTTGATTAATCCTTTATGTGGGATTCCCAGAACACTGAGGGCTGTGCCTCCCTTGGATAGTGGGGGCTGGGTTATATATGAACAGGCTGACCATGCCCATAGGCAGCTTCCCTCCAGGGTCTCTGCTTCAGTACCTGCCTTCAGGCTCCTGCATTGCTTGAGTTTCTGTCATGGCTTCCCTCGATGATATCAGGACATGCGAGCTGAATAAACATTGCCTCACTCAAGTTGCTTCTGGTTGTGGTGTTTATCACAGCAATAGAAAGGAAACTAGGACAGTAATTTAAACACTTCTTTTCACAAAAGGATACATACTTACATACGTACATACATACATACATACATGCATACATGTTTGTGTGTTTATATAATGTTAAATCTAGTTGAGTTTCAGTGGTCCTCAGAACTACAAAAGAACTATTCTGACACACATTAGCTAAAATAGAGAGATTAAATCAAGTAGAGTATCTTTTTAAAAATTTATAGTGACCATAATACTAAGGCCAAATTTTGTGTTATGCAAGCATTGGCAAGGTAATGAAATGGCAGATATCTTGAAATGATACTAGGACAATGTAAATTGTTTGGAATTCTTCAGAAAAGCAAAATTTTTACCAAATCTAAATATACCTGCATCTTAGGACTCAACAGGTCTGCTCTGAGGTAAATAGTATACAGAAGTGTCTGCCTAGGTATATTGAAAGACATGCAGGAAAATACTAATATGAGTACAATTCATAATCAAGAACCAGCCTACGTGTCAATCAGCAGTAATACACAGTTGAGTCAAGGAATTTTTATATGGAATTCCACCCATTAATGAGAGTGAGCAAATGGCCTGTATTAAGCAAGTGGCATGGTGTGTTATTCTCACAGAATATCTAGCTATAAAATGTCAGAGTCAGATTAAAACAATGAAAAAAATGTATTCCATGACTCTGTTTGGCACCAACTTAAAATACTTGAAAGGAATCAATGTTAATGGCAAGGGACAGGGTGGCTACTTTAGGGACAGGAAGACAGAGAAGTTTTCAGGGATTTTGCCTTTGGTGCTTTGTTTTCATTGCAGACTCATGCCCGCACATGCAAATCTGCCTATGAAACCTTGCCAGGCTGTGTACACTGATTTGTGTATGTTGTATATGTTGACTTATATAGCAGCTTTTTTCTTTATCCTTTAATGTGGAGTCATATCTATTTAAAAAGTGGATACATAGTTTTCTGCTAAATATATACATCTCATAAAATTATGCGTGTGGGCACACAGCAACAGTTGTTTTTAAAATGTTTGCTGCAACCATACTTTGCACATTGGTGACACTGATGTGGCTTACTGAGTACTTCAGTGTGCTGTATGAACAACTGAATTATGACTTAAGTGGGTTGCATTCTGCATCCATTAGACATGATATAAACTCTCACTCTAGCTGCATGAAGACCCGAGTTCTAATCCCACCATTGCCACATATTGACAGCTGCTTTGGGCATGTACCTTGGGTTCATTGATTAATTTCTTGTCTATAAAATGGGGCCTGGTTTTAATTTTAACCTTGTTGGTTATTAAATAAGACAGTGCCCAAAAGTGCTTAACATAGTTTCTGCCACACAAGTAAGGGCAATAAAAGGTCAGGTGATGGTAGCGATAGCAACTACCGTTGGTCTTAGGAGGGAGCCTGGGGCTATTGAAGACACCTGTAGAGAGCCAGACTGTTTGATGCCTAGTCTTTGTTGCAGTGGCCATGTTCATCTTCCCCTATTGTTCAGTGGCTTCCAGCACATTGTCCCCTGTCTGGGTCATATTCTCTACATCTGCAGAATACTGTGTGTGGCTTTTCTGGGAACATGACTGCTCCTGGTACTAGTAAAAGTGAAATTGTTTGCCACAGCAATGTCATAGTCAGCGTGTCACAGAAGCTTTGGCATTACAACAGGGCATTCAGACCTCTTCATGAACACCCAGAGTCTGTTCTTGCTGTGACATGAACTTGCCTGTATATTGAGTGCCTGCATATTTACTTACATGTCAAATAAAATCAGAAACTCTGAGCAGGGGCATCAGAGAACATTTCTCTTTATGTGTAGTTAATAGGGTCATGTTTCTTTGGTGGCCTCTCTAAGTTCTGGAGAAAAAGGTGATCTTTACTATGTCTGGGCTTCCAGATTTTTCCTTTTCTTTGTGAATATGGAAGAGACAATACAGTAGAAATGCAGCTCACTGGGAAGATGTGGTCATGTCATTTGGGTGTTGCCTTTCTCCGTGTAAGACCCTGAGCTCTTGTTCTAGAAAGGGAAAAGATATGGCCTACGAAAGCTAGCAGTGATGCCTGATCTGAGCTGGACTCTACTCTCAGTCTAAAATGAAAGGAGGGAGAGGGAGGCAGGGCTCTGTGGGATTCAACTTCACACTGAACAAATAAGGTTCTCTGTCAGGAAACAATACAAGTGTCCATACATACTATGGTTTCTACATTGGATGTGGTAGTTTCTTGCTCTCTAGGAATCAGACAGAAGGGATTTTTGACCTAGAGTAAAAGAAGTCTCTGGGAATGCAAGAATTAAAAGATAAGCGCTAACCTTTTAAGGGAGATACAATGAAGCTGTGAGCAAAGAGGCTGTATGCAGAAGTGTGGTTCCTTCATGGATGGGTAGCCTGACTTCAGTTGTTGGGCTATGTCATCACCTCAGCTTAGCTGTGCTTCCAAGGACCTATCTCATGACTTAACACTAAGATTAAGCTTTTAAAAACAGTGGTGGTTTGAGTAAGAATGGCCGTGGTAGGCTCATATATTCCAATACTTGGTCCAAAGATGGTGGGCCTGATTGAGAAGGATTAATAGCGGTGGCCTTGTTGGAGGAGGTGTGGTGCTGGGAGTAAGCATAGGTGTCAAAAGCCAACACCAGTTGGCTTGCTGTCTTTCTGCTTCCTGCTTTGAGATCAGATGTAAGCTCTCAGCTACTGCTCCAATGCCATGCCATGCCTGCCTGCTGCCATGCCCCCACCACAGTAGTCGTGGACACAAACCCGCTGGAATCATGAGCCCCCAATTAAATGTATCCTTTTATAAATAAGTTGCTTTGGACATGGTGCTTTGTCATGACAATAGAAAAGTAACTAAGACAAAGACCTTGGAGATGTGGGTTCAAAGTACAAGGCTGCTCCTGTCTTGACATCAGAACAATGTTGGTTGAGGTGAAAACAAGATGTTTAGTGGCTTGAGACCAAGAGGCAACTAACACATATACAGTGTTCATGCTTTTCCCAGCTACTCATCGTCCACCTGTATATCTGACCAGGCTACCTAGACACGGAGGCCCCCCTGATTCTTTTTTGACTGTCTTAGGTCCCCCTGCCTTCCAAGAGAGTTAGCTGTGGTCCACCCTAAATTCTGTGTTTGTATACATGGTTATATGGTGTCTAAAGGCAATTACAAAGGTAAATTCAAAGTAAGAAAGTAAGAATTTCACCATGTTAGTGGTCCCCTGCCAGAAACTTCAGACATGGATGCATGAAGCAAGATGGAAGAGGCTGACTGGGGAGCCAGGGTTAGACATCACAGGCCCGTGCACTTGGGCATGACAAGGATAAAGGAAAAGGTGGCTATGTAGGTGATTTTAGAAAATGGTCAAGGCTGTTGGTGTGGGAGTATTTATCAGAAGAATTGATTCTGTTGATAACTGAGCTGTCAGATGGATTGATTTGTCTCATATCATCCTCAGGAAGCCAGGCACTGAAGACACAAATGGAGGCCTGCCCCACGGGCTTAGCATGAGCTTAGATGTACATAGCAGCTTCCTTTTCTTTGGCCAAGGCAGGCCCATGGGTCTGAGAGAAGAGAATTTAAGAGAAGGAACCTCTTCAAGAGAGAGATCATTGAGAAAGTGGTAAATGAGTTAACGTTAGATTTGCCTTTTCTTAGAGGTTATCAAGCAGCTCAGCATATTTCAAGCCCAGCGTGTCCTCCATTACCCCAGCATTGATTATACACAGTGGAATGACTAGGGAAGGCATTTAGTCACAGACTGCTGACCTCCCGGTCCCTGTTGTCACCCTCTTCTCCTTCAAAGGAGCCACTAAATATTACATTGTCAAAGAATACAAGTCATGCTAATAGTAGCCCATCCTAAATCAAGCTAATTGGTAGGGGGGAAAAAGACTGCTTTCTAGAATATAAAGTTAACCAAGTGCTTTGTTTAGTCATAGTTTGTAGTCACATACTCCTCAAGATGACCATATAATAATAACTACCCAAGTGTTGACAGTTGCAGCTAAGTTTGTTTTTTTTAAAGTTTAAATATCAAAAGGGCCACTCTGCATACATATTTCCCACCCTTCTCTTCTCCAGATGCAGAAAATTGAAAGTTAGCTTTATTTAAACTTTCTATGTTTGGAAACAACCTCTATAGGTTGTTTTTCACAAACAGACGTCGAAGCCCCATTGCTGAAAATAACACCTAACAATTCATTGAACATGGAGATGTCAAGCTGGTGCCTACACAGAGCCTTCATCCTTATGTCCCAGCATCTTTGGTATAGCAAGGCACTCTGCATGCTTCTAAAAGAGAAATGCAAACACCAAGCCAGACAAGCTCTCCATCTAGAATGGTGTACTACCTGCTCAATAGGCTAGGGTAATGCTAGCACAAAGCTTGTGGGAGTAACCAACCAATAGTTGATTTGATTTCAGGTTCACTCCACAAGATGAAATCCATATCAGACACTGTTTGTGTGACCAAGAAGCCGAGTCTAGATAGCCCATGGATCTAGGGTAAATCCAAATAGTACTAGTCTAAAAAAGAAAAGAGCATAGTCTTTTCATATATATATATATATACTCATAGATTAATGCCCTTTTCAGCCATCATGAGAAAAGCTTCCTCTTTCAGCCGATGGAAACTAGTATAGAGACACACAGTCAGGTGTGTGTGTGTGTGTGTGTGTGTGTGTGTGTGAGAGAGAGAGAGAGAGAGAGAGAGAGAGAGAGAGAGAGAGAGAGAGAGAGAGGCAGACAGACAGACAGACAGACAGACAGACAGACAGACCTTGGAACACTCAGTCCTACATGAGATGTCTCCATCAAATCCCTTCCCTCCAAGCTCAGGGAACCCCTCAGAAGAGGAAGAAGAAAAAGTGTAAGAGCCAGAGCTGATGGAAGACACCAAGAGTATAAAGCCCTCTAAATCAACCAGAGAAAAGCTCATATGAACTCATGGAGACTGAGGCAGCATGCACAGAGCCTGCACAGGTCTGTACCAGGTCTTCTGTGTAGAGATTATGAATTCCAGTTTAGTGTTTTTATGGGATACTGAGTGTGCGAACAAATGAGTCTGTTTTGTGCTGTCCCTTGCGTCTTTTCCTTCTGTGTTTTTTTGGTACAATTCTGGTGTATTAGTTTTATTTTATTATATTTTAACTTATTATCTTCCTCTACAAACCTGCTTGTTTTCTAATGAGAGACAGAGAAAAGGAGGGGGCATTGGGAAGGAGAAGGGGGAAACATAGTCAGGATATATTATGTGAGAAAAATATTTTCGATAAAAGGAGTATTTGTTGTGTTTATTTTGTTTTAAATCTTAGCATTCCCCACAGATAACATGCTTTCTATCTGAGCATCAGTGGGGAGATATGCTACCAAAGAGGTCTTTGCTTTCAGTCCATAAGGAAAGAAAGTTTGGTGTATGAGTAGTTTGAGCCTGGGAAGCTAGGTTTTTTTATTTGTATTTCAGTCCAAGAAGATGATAGAACTGACTTACATTTCCTGTGTAAGTGCAGCAGTTAGCAGAGAAGGCACAGAGTCTGTAATATTAAGAAAAGAATTAAAATGTGACTTTTACTTTCTACTTTTTAAGGAGCTTGACACCAACTTTTGGACGCTTGTAGCCAATATTTTTATTTTCTTTAAACTGTGGTAGATGTTAGAGAACTAGAGAGCAGAAATCCAGCATGGACTAGGTTTTGTATCTTTGCTCACTGTAGTTGTTGAACAGAAGGAAGAACATGCTTACGGTAATATTTCATCCATAAACATTTTTTTGACAGAAGGAAGAGCATACTTATGGTAATATTTCATCCATAAACATTTTTATCTGCAGATTTTGTGGGGCTTGACTTTCTGCATGAGTAGAGGAGGGAGCATGGAAAAGTGCACTTCTCCTTTCCTTTGTGTATTTTATTCTTTTATTTGTTTTTTGCTTGGCTTGGTTTTTGTTGTTGTTGTTGTTTGTTTGTTTGTTTGCTTTTGAGACAGGGCTTCTCTGTGTAACCTTGACTGTCCTGGACTTGCTTTGTAGACCAGGCTGGCTTCCAACTCACTGTGATCCACCTGCCTCTGCCTCCCGAGTGCTGGGATTAAAGGTGTGCGCCACCACGCCTGGCTGTATTTCACTCTCTAGTTGAGGATCATGCCCATTTAACAGAGAACTGAGACAGAGAAACTTTGATTTGCATGTTGTATATCACTTTCTGGCAAAGCTGTAAGGAGTTAATTGAGGACTACAGTTCAGTGTACAAAAGTTCCATTTTGTGTGGGTGTTTGTTTAGCTGGGTAAGCACATTTCAGGTGGTAGGTTCTTACAGGTGGTATCAATTTCAAAATTCAGAGATTGAAACAACGATGGTTAGAGTCCAAGGGAAACTGAGCAGATATTAACCAGAGGGCAGAAAGCAGAGACAAAAACTTCCTTAATTTCTTCATTTGTTACCATTCCTTGACTTCGCAGCTTAGTTCCCTATAAACGTTCTAACCCCTCAAGGTCTTCTTCAAAATGCCGCCCTCTGAGTTAATTTTGTATCCAACCACTTTGCTGAAGGTGTTTATTGGATGTTGGAGTTCTCTAGCATAATTTGGGGGGGTCACTTTTTTATACTACCATACCATCTGTGAATAGTGATAGTTTGACTTCTTTCTTTCCGGTTTGTATCCCCTTGATCTCCTTTAGTTTTCTTATTGCTCTGTCTAGAACTTCAAGTGCTATGTTGAGTAGATATGGAGAGAGTGGGAAGCCTTTCTTGTCCCTGATTTTAGTGGAATTGCTTTAAGTTTCTCTCCATTTAATTTGATGTTTGCTGTTGGCTTGCTATATATAGGTTTTATTCTGTTTAGGTGTGCACATTGTATCCCTGATCTCTCCAAGACTTTTAACATGAAGACCTTTTGGATTTTATCAAAGGCTTTTCCAGCATCTAATGAGGGGATCATATGTTTTTTTTCCTTCAGTTTGTTTATATGGTGGATTACTTTAATGAGCTTTCGTATGTTGAACCATACCCATCCCTGGGATGAAGCCTACTTGATCATGGTGGATGATGCTTTTGAAGTGTTCTTGGATTCCATCTATGAGTATTTTATCGAGTATTTTTGCATCAGTGTTCATGAAGGATATAAATGTCACCCTTTGAAGTGGAGCCAGGTGTGCATACTATCCACAGCTAGTGAGATACTGCCTTGAATTCTTTTGACAAAATGTTATAATTATGGGGTAGATAGAGTGAGATCTCAGGGTATAAACATCTGATGTTACTTTCTGTGGCATTATCACTAGCTGTGTGGTTTTGTCTATGTTCCTCAATACCTCTGAACATTATTCTGCAGCTGTAGTTGACAGAGTTTTAAATTACAGAATCGATGTGAGGGTGAAATGAAGCCATGCATGTAAAAGAACATTTTTAGTGTATAACTGGGGGAGCAAGCACAGGGAATAACAGAATTCTGATTATTTTAAAGGGTTTTAGAGTGGATATTCTTTAATTACAGATAGTGAATCTGGTATACAGATTCACTGTACACTGGTATTGGAGGAAAACCTTCTATAGATGTCTGTCTGAATAAATAGGAAGGCTAGAAGAACACCTTTCTTCCCCTTGACCCAGACAGGGGAATTCTTATGGAGTGAGGGGGTGGACTGGTGATGGCAGGTTTCTGCTCTTATCTGGGTCCCTTCACCATCTCAGCAGCATGTGGCAGTGATTTTGAACAGCCTGCCAGGTTTTCATGTGACTCCTGTGCACATCAAGGTTGAAACCAACCAGCTGATAGGTCACTGTTTTCTTAGTGGTCTCTAAAAGTATCAGTCCTAAATATTATGTCAGAAAAGTAATTTGTGTGTCAGGGACACACATTTGAATCTGCATACCGTTCTGAAGGCTACTTTCCTGACATGCTTGTCTAGAGAGAGGTAATTATTGCTACACACCTCCTACTGGACATTTAAAGTGGACTCCGGCAATTTAGTTTACTTTCAGGTTATCTTAACTATGTACAGACAATTGTCATCTTAGTTTTCACAAATATGTTATTAAATGCATGCTATTTTAGACCGGCTTTCTTCTTTATTATTAGATGAAAATTTTATTTTAAAATAATACTTTATATTTTATTTTTGTTTGTATGTGTTTGAATGTGTGTATTTGGGGTGTGTGTACATCCACAGATCTCTGCACATGAATGTAAAAGCTTACATAGGCAGAAGAGGGCATTAGAGACTGTGTAGGTGGAGTGACAAGTTGGCTATGTGTCTCCTGCTTGGAATTGAACTCAAGTTGGTCACAGGAGCAGTGGGCTGTCTTAACTGCTGAGCCTCCTCTTCAGCCCCATAGACAGACAATTTCTTAAGGATAATGTGCATCTTACCATCTTGCTAAGTCCCAACTCATGACTGGTTTGGTGCATGCTTTAACAAAATATATTGGGAATAATCATATTTGTACAATGATTATGTAACCAAAGTGAAAGATCAGAGAAAACCAACTCAAGGCAGACCCATGATATAGATCTGTGATTATCTTGAATGGTGAACAAAACTGGCCTTTGATTTAATCACTTATTATGAAGTCACATCCCTTGGCAAAGTTCAGTAATTAATGAGGTACGTGTATAACCTTACATATATTATCTCCATTCTTCACTAAAATGAGTGAAGCTACTGATTAACAATCAAATAATTGTGTAACTATTAATTAACACACATTAATACTTATATTATTAAATAATTAATTATTCTATTATAAAATAACAATTACATAATTAACTAATAAATAATTATAATAATTATTATTTCCACTTAGGTTCAGAAAGACAGACCCTACCCAAGTTCTTAAGCAATTAGCCCTAAAGTGCTTCCTAGATGTTCAGTCACCTGACTCTGAACTGAGCATTCTGCTACACAGTAGCTCTCAATAAGACTTCCAGCCAGCAGCATGGCCATTGTGGTAGTTAATCTTTATCATCTACTTGATTGCTTTTATTTGCTTTATTTGATGGAAAAAAATCCCTGGGTGTGTTCCTGTCTTTCTGGTAAGGGACCTTCCTTGACCGTGAGTGGAGCCATTCTGTGGATTGGGGACTGAGCTGGTGTTCATGGCTCCCTGCTGCTGCCTGTGGATGCACTGTTATCTGCTAAGTCCGCTCCTGTCGCTGTGCCTTCTTCACTGTGGTAGACTGTCTCCCCTCCTTCTGGAAGCTTCCAGAACAAACTGCTCAAACTGCTCTGGCCAGGTCTTGTGTCACAGCAACAGAAAAAGCAACGAGTACACTGACTGAACAGAGCTACATTCTTATAAGGTCTTCAGTGACTTGGGGGCATATTTGAAAAGTTTTGCTCTGCATTGTGCCTTTTCTCTCCTTGAGCTTAAGTTGGCTTTTAAAATCTCTTTAGTTTCTAAGTCTGTGACCCTTGTAGTTTTCATTTAGTTGTGATGCAGGCGCTAATTTTGATGCTCCTTCCATTTTTTTCCTGTGCCTAGATTAAGAATTGTGCTCATTCTTAAGAAAAATATATTTCTTTTAGATTTTTGAGATTGTCCTATAATTATGTCATTCCCGTCCTCCATGCTCTCCCTCCCTCCCTTCCATATATCCCTCCTTGTGAAACCCTCTTTTATATTAACTGTTTATATATATATATGTATATATATATGTATATATATACATTTCAGTGGAACTCAAGTTTCTCCTCCTGACATATCTGTTCCGACAGCCCGACTACAAGCGAACAGCAGCACTAACCATTTCCTTGCTTCCCTTCGATGTTGTCCTAAACTAGGCAGGGCATCCAGAGAAGCAGATACATTTGTGTTACAATATAAGCTAGTGTGGACTGCATATGAGTGAAGGAGGAAAGTGGCCAATGCAGTTCATTGCTCCTATTCTTCAAGATGGCTGTAGAGTCTGAATGAAAGCAGTGTATTGTTCCATAGCTGAAGCTAATTAGTTCAGGGCCCTTTCTGAATAGTTTGGTCATGTTCAGAAACCCTAAACTGTAGGTTGCTTTTGTTCGCTTGTTTGTTTGAGTAAGACACACGTCCTCTTGGGATAAGTAATCCTATGTCATAGTGACTTTACAAAAATGAATAGTTGGGGACCTTACCTCTGGCAGAGTAGCGGGAGGCCAAAAGCTGTTCTGAGAAAAATGGTCAACCAAATGGTGTCCTAGTTCCCATGTAATTCCCATGTAATTAGTGCTGCTCCAGTGTAGCATGATCACCTGCTGTAGTTATTGACCCTGTCATGGTCTCAGGCAACTGGCCCATTGTGATGGAGACTGAACCTGTATTTCCCCCTCTTTTTACTAGTCCCTTGAATGTTGCACTTCCAGTCCTGTAAATGTAATCATTGATAAGGAGTTGTGAGGCCCTGGCAGTGCATTTCAGCTCTTCAAGGATCTGGAAGCCAGAATGGATTCCTTGCTGCATGGATGCAAAGCTGTGGTACTCACAACTGTGTGGGAATATTCAGAGTGGTTCCTAAAGGCAGATCTAAGGTCTGCATCCCATTCTAGGATACAGAAGAATCCAGGGACACATGGTGTTTAACAAGCATTTTAGACAATTTCAGGCTTCACTGAGATGTTGTACATTGTACATTTAAAAACTTAGAACACACCATCTTGGCTTTCTCTTTCTGTCCTGTGGTAGTTTTCTTAGAGTTAGTAACCAGTTTTGACGCAGACACATCTATTAGCATCTGTAATATATCAGATATTGTCCTGGATACTGGGATAGAAAGACTAAGTCAGACACTGGCACTGTCTCCAGAGATAGGCACAGTCTGCAGGATGCAAATATTGAGGGACATAATGATAGGAGACAAGCAGTTGGAAGCAGAGCAACAGGACCAGGAGCCAATGGGACTGGATCTGGACATAGTGGCATGGGAGTTGGGGGGATTAGCATTGTGTTCTGATACTTGCTTTCTCAAGTGGATCCATTGGGGAGCTCCAGCATAGCAAGGGCAGACCAGAAATCTTACTGAATTCTTGGTCAGATCTGGATAGCAAAGGCATCTAATTCTTCACTTTGGAGGAGAGCGAAATTCCACACATCTAACCAATCAACTTCCTTTGCCTACTGTGGGACAGAGTCAGTAAGAAGAGAACTTTTAAAGAACCCTTGCAGCTTCCAAGAGGGAATCGGAGAAGGCACTCTCAGAGATCGGTACCGTTTCCGGGAAATATGGTGGTCCAGTTATTAAAAGCTTAGAAGACATGCCTCATGCCATTGCCTGGGGTTTTGAAGGCTATCTATGCCTTTTTCCATTATCCAATAATAAATATCACAGTGAAAGTCACCTTTAACACTTAAATATTGCTGGGATTTTTATGGGGTTGAATGGAGCGGACTGCCACGGTATTAAAGAGCCGTATGGGTGAGATACTTTTATAACACATGCTTCATAAAGCTGTATAAAGCACCATTTTTTAAAATGAGAGCATTTGGGTTTAGCATGGAGGCAAGAGGGATCTATGCTTGTTCATTAAACCTGTTGGGGATACTAATTTTCCAGAAAAAAAAAGAAGGGGAGGTAATGGTATTATGGTTTGTATCGGCCTGCACTGGGATTTGGGAACAGTGAGAAGAAAGCAGCCACACAACCATGGTTCATTGTCAAGGGCTTGTAGGGCTGCTATGGCTTTGCAGGATTTCCTATGATGGTGATCTGATCCTGTTATAGCCCCTCGGATCAACTATATTAAACTGTTGTTTTTCTCCTTAAACCAATGAATTTGTTATCAGATTATTCACAAGGAAATTGCGTATTGACTAGCATCCTTGACCTAATGTTATCACTCTAGATTTATTCATGTTTTTAAACACAAGAGAAACACTGAGGCCCTTTCGAAGTGAACAGTAATGCCAGCTATGCCACATTGTCATTCAGCTACCAACTCTACTTTCAAGCTTCCTTTCTTTACCTGCCCCCATATTGTGCAACCAGCATGGGGTTGCTTCTCTTTCTCTATGCCATCAACTGGTACTCAGTGGCTATATTCTGACCCTGTGCATTTATCTATTCTGGATATTTCCCATAAGTGAAGTCAAATAATATGTGACCTACCTGCTTGGCTTGATTCTACTGTTTATAATACTTTAAGATCCATCCATAGCAATACTCCATCTCTTTTTATGGCTAAATAATGATCTATGATGTACTACAATCTGTCCATCGATGAATAGTTGGGCTATTTTGATATGTTTTGATCATATTTTATAAATAGTGCTTCTAGGAATGAATGTGAATATTTGTTCATTTAGCAGATTTTTATTCATTTAGTTACATATGCAAGAGTGAATTTTTTTTATTATTCTTGTTTTACTTTTTGCAGGTTTTTTTGTATTTACACATGTGAGGGTGCTTGTGTTTGTTCAAGTACATATGTACATGTGTCTGTGTATGTATGTGGGGGGTCGGAGATCAGTCCACAAAGTTGTTCTATGGGAGCCAACCATCTTAATTTTTGAGTTAGTTTCTTGCTGGGACCCGAACCCACTGATTTGCCTGAGCTGGCCAGCCAGTCAGCCCCAAGGGTCCTCCTATCTTTGACTTCCCAGTGCTGAGATTACACGTGGACACCACCATAGCTGTCCTTTTTATGCAAGAGTGGGAACTGAATATAGGCTCCACTTTGCAAACTGACCTCTCTGTATAACCCAGGAACAGAATTTTGTGTGGTAGTTGTACTGACCATTGTGTGGATGGCAACCTTCACCTTCGTTGGGAGTAGGGTTGGTTGAATAACAAACGTGGCTGCTGGGTTCAGGATGAATTGTGTCCCTGGTTAACGGAAGCACATCTTGCTGCCTTCCTCTTGTCCAGTGGTTCTACAGAGAGGACGGACAAGGCAATCACGTGTGCAGGTACCAGGAGCAGAGCCACAGAGCTTGTGAAACCCCTGTGGAAGACATTAGCTTAGACACTGTATGCAAGAGAAAGATGGAGAGTTCCCAGCCACCTGGACTTTACATTTTCACTGTAATATAACCAGGCTTCTGTGAGTTCTACAAAGCACAAGGGCTGATGGACAGTTAATGGAGTTTCTTAGTGGTAGCGGCATTTGGCCTTGATGGGGTTTCACAGTAGCGATGGCAGCTGTCTAGGCAGAAGGATGCCCTCAGCAGTGATTTGTCACAGGGGAAAGCAGCATGTTTGGGAAGTAAAACTGGGTGACTTCTTTCCATTAATGACCCTGGGACAAGGGGAGAGACAGTTCTGTTGGAACGAGTGAAAGAAGTTTCATTGGTTCTGTTCTATGGAACTTGTTCTCTCTGCCCTGGAATGATGAATGTCAAACACAGCACAGTAGCAGGCTGCTCTCCCACAGGTCCTTTTGTGTGCTCTGTGCATCACACACATCCGTTGGCTCCAGCGCCTCTCAAGTCTTCACTCTTGTTTTTTGGATCTTTCATCTCGGCTGAGCCATCTGAGTGACACGAGAAGAACAGAAACTCTGCAGCTAATGAACTAAGTGGATGGTGGTGGTAGTGGTGGTGGAGTTTACAAGGTTCTCTCTCACCTTTGCGTTCTTGGTAGTGTCCATCGTTGGCTGAGCCATAATAAATGGATGCAAGTCATATGATTGACCAGCTGCCAAAGCAAGGTCTGTTTGGCTCCAGTTCCATAGTGATTCTTTACGGCTTGTGCTTCCTCCCGGCTGATCCTTAACTCTGCAAGCACCCAGATACACTCCCAGGAACGGTGGTGAATGTTATCAGAGTAAGGTGACCCAATTCAGGTGGAGGTGGGGGAGTTCAGGCTAGGAGAGGCTCCTGAGCACAACTGTATCAGCTAGGAGAACTTTCTGTTTATCTCTCCTGCTTCACGTGACAGCCCGTTGGGTGGAGGACAGTCCTGTGAGTAAGTCTTCTCAAGTACATTGTCAAGGACATTTTCTGGATGCTTGCTGTAGGATTAAACTCTTTCAAAAACCCTCGTTAGGAAGGGGGAGGGGAGAAAGAGAGCAAGGTGAAATGTAATTTCCTCTTTAATATAGACTGTCATTTAATCTAATATTATAGAAAATGATTAGATCTTAAAACCCTATAAATTACATTTGACAACTCGCTGGTGTGCCTCTGCCTTCCCTTTTGGCAATTATACACGGCAACAGTGGGCTGTTGCAGCTAGGAGCACTCTGATGCAGGGTGCTTATTGGCTCTTAATAAGAAGTGATTAATCTACATCAGTGCAGGGGTGGATCCTTTGTGGAGCTCTGGAATCACCAGTGACAGTTGGACCTTTTGACAAATGTGCTGCTGTGTTCCTAACAACAACAAAACGTTAGCAAGGGTGTGTGTGTGTGTGTGTGTGTGTGTGTGTGTGTGTGTGTGTGTGTGTGGTGTTTCCTTTTCTTGTGTAAGGAGGAAAGGAGACATATGTGCACTCACACACACACACACACACACACACACACACACACACACACACTTGCACGCACACACAGAGTGAGAACAGTCTTAGGTAAAATAGAGATCTGCAGTCTCTGGATGGTCCTCTGTTACCTCTTGTGCTCCCCCTCTCCTGCCTCGTCCCACTTCCCTGGCAGAGAGACAACTGCAGCTCCTTGTTATGTCTTTACCCGGAGGGTTCTTTTCCCATTTATTACTGTTATTGTGGTTTTCTCTCCCTTGCTAGTCTGGGGACCACCTGGCATGGGATGATGGATCATTACAAGCGAGTACCTGCGTGGCCAAATTGCTACCTCCCTCTCATCTCCACCCACTTCTGTTTCACACCGAGAAAGAGAGGAAACAAAACCAAACAATGAAATTGCCCTAAAACCCTACCTTAAAAAGGCGTATGGCCACCTCGGCACAGACTGCTGGAAGGGCTCATCCCAAGAATTAGGGTGCAGGTAGTAGGACTGGCTGGGGCACCCGTGGAGAGTGAAAAGATGGCAGGCATCCTGCTTCCTCCCGCTGCGGCTCTCCCTCTCCCTTTTCACTAACTTCTCTTTGCCTAGCTGTGTCCTCTTTCTCCTTCACTGTGCCACTGGTACGGAGTGCAGCAAGAAGGCTGAAACACTTAACTCAGGAGGTAAAGTGGAGTCTGAGCTTGCCTTTTGTCCTTGTAACTTCTGCTAAGTCACCAAGCCCCGTGTCTCCCTTGCAGAAGGGGATGTGGTAGGCAACGCTAAGACTTTCTAAAGCTATTCTCATCTATAAGACCTGGAAGTGTGTTGAGTTATGAGGCAAGGGAGAAATTCATGTTCTGGGAGGAATTTTTGTTGCTAATCAGTTAGCCTTCACCAGACGGTGGTCTGGATTATCATATGCCCAGGCGTGTCTCCTGGCGTGGGAAGGGGGTAGAAGAAGTGGTGTCCATGAGAACTGTGACAAACAGTAGGTAGGCTGTGCCTGAATTGGATGACAGATGCAGGTCAGGAGCCGAAATCCACAGGAGCCTCCTGACGCTAGGAAAGGCAGGAAAACAGGCTTTCTCCTAGGCCCTTCAGAAAAGATGCAGGCAGCCTCTCAGGCACCTTGATTTCAGCCGAACCTGGTTAGCCTCTGTCCTTCAGATATGTAAGATATTTAAATTACATGACTTATCGTTACTAGTTATAACGATGTTAGGAAACTAACACGGGCCTACCATAAACTGAACAGAAGCTACCATAATTCCTGTTTAAAATCCCACCAGTGTGATAGCGTCAGATAGTGAGAACTTTGGGGAAGGGATTAAGACATGAAGGTGGCCCCTCACAAATGGGCTCAGCATCATCCTGGGGAGGACCAGGGAGAATCCTCTTGGATTTTTCCAGTTGCATCAGGGTGTGTATCAGGGGTCCAAGCTATGTGCAGAAAGCACAGACTTACCAAGAGCTGTGACCATTGGTCAGTTCTTTGCGTAGTCTGTCTTCTTTTCTTGAACGGCCTTTGTGTGTGTGTGTGTGGGGGGGGGTGAAATGTCTCTCCTCTGTGAGAAGAGATCAACATTTCCTGGGGTCTCATTTTCTCACTCTGGTAAAAGGATGCCAGGATGCTCCTTACAGCCTGGCTTCCGATGGGGAGTGTGTGAACAAAGGGTTGATGCGGCATATAGTGACTGTAGCTTTGGACTCATTTTGTTCCACTCTGTGAGAGCCTGTCCACACCCTCCAGGCTTGTAAACAGGCACGGAATGCAAAGTTGAACTCCAGTGTGATCATCATGGTTCCAACTCTGACCTCTTGACCATCTCTTCATATAAAGCTTTCAGCCATGTAGTCTCTTTGAGAAAGACCAGCACAGGTGATGTTCCAAGCATACGCCCCCTCTCTGATTGCTGTCTCTGTGATGACTAATAACGTCTTCTAACCATCTTAAGACCTTTCCAAAGATCTAGTGAAGCCCTGTCACCACACCCCCTCAAAGAGCCCAAGTTAGAGGATTCTTATATAAAGAAGTAAAGCCCCACTGGGAAAGCAGAATAGCAGGTAACATTATGAAAGCTGCCCCGACCCCTGTGTGTGTGTGCATGTGAGTGTGTGTATGCTCATTTTCTCTCTTCCTTTTCTTCCTTATTTCTTTCTTCCTTTCCAGCTGTTTATTAGATGGCCTACTAAAGACAGTGCACTAAACACATACTGTATCAGTGGCAATCTGCAATTCTTAAATTAGGCATAATGGGTACTGTGCAATTAATTTCCGTTTACCATCCCCTGCGCGCCCAGATCTTTTCAGCATCTTCCTCCTACACAGCTTCAACAAGATACTCATAAATTAGGTTTGTTTTGTGGTGAATAATAGATGTGCTGGTTGTCTATTTTCTCTTTATCGTGTTTGTATCTTCACCGCCTTTCTGATTTGAGGCTTGGAAACGGTGCTCATGATTCTGAGATCCCACTGTGACCCCAGAAGTACGAATAGCAACTTGGATGCTTGAAATGGCAAATGCCTTGGAGGCGCTTGATTCAAGTGATCAGCTATTTCTCAAAACCGAGTACACCTGACTATATATCTGCGTCTGCCGCAAAGTTGGGCCAAGTGCATACCTGCTCTCTAGATTAACTCATTTCCCAGACTCTCAGCCTCTCGGAGAGGGAAGCAGCATGGTCACAGCTGAGCTTGGGAAGAGCCATTTTGCACTGGGTGGGTGGGGAAGTTCGGAGAACTAGAGGCCAAAATGGATGATATCTGGGTTCAGTGGGGAGACTAGAAACACCTTCTGAATAGTGAGGTGTCTGGGTCTGTACACATGGGGTTCTCTCTACAACAGCCAATGTTGTTTTTAAATATCTGTATTAGCAGTATTATCAGTATGCCCAGCTAAGTAATCAATTAAGACACAGACACATGTTATATTTTAAAACATCCTTAGTTAACCTGGGGCAGGGCAGATATTAATCCTCTAATTTACTTCCCATGGTGAGGCAGATATGGGATACTTGCCCCAATCCCATGTCATCTGCTTCTAATAACGTCTATCAAGCTACCTCCCATCCATAATCCCAAATACTTGCTAGTGTTCTTCATCTGGGCTGAATTTCCATCCATGCCTGCCATGTGCTTCTCTTCCATCTAACGCATGGCAGCCTTTCTCTCTCTCCTCCTCGAGACCCTCTTCTTCTTCTCTCTTCTTCCCAGGATACCTCTCTCTCCCTCTGAGTCCAGGAATCTTAGCTACACCTCTATCTCCTCTGCCCTGTCCAGGTGGGATGGCTTTTTATTAATCAGAAGGTGGGTAACAGAGACCGCAAGCAGTAATTAGCATCAAAATACACTATACCATCCCCCAACAATCCAACTCATATCACAACTGCCCTGAACCTTGAGCAGTGTGTGTTCATGATAGCAAACTAGAGTTTATGTTTTTCAAGAGCAAGAAAGCATCACACAATAGTGTTTACAGCATTGAGAATTGGAGGGGTTAGAGTTAGGAAATGTGTGTGTGTGTGTGTGTGTGTGTGTGTGTGTGTGTGTGTGTGTGTGTGAGAGAGAGAGAGAGAGAGAGAGAGAAAGAGAGAGAGAGAGAGAGAGAGAGAGAGAGAATAATTTCAAAAAATAAAACATTCATGATCTCTCCTCTCAGGAATAACCATGCTTCATGTGCATGTTTGGCATTCAGTGGTATAAGTGTATACAGATACACTTAAGTGAAGAGTAAACAATTTTTAACAAAGCTGAGATTACGCTTCCTATATGACCAGCCTGCTTTTCATGCACTGTTTAAACATGGTTATCTTCTACGTGCCATGAAACTATTTGAGCTTACGTTTAATAACCATGTAATATTCCATTAAATTGATTTGGAATACTTTATTTAATCATACTCCTATCAAATATTTGCATCTTTTCCAATTCTAGGTTATTATAAATAACAGAGCTGGACATACTGGTACATAAACCTTTTATTGTGTCTCTGATGGTTTCCTTGGATGGAATTCTAGGATAGAATTTTCAGCTTTAAAGACATCAATATTTATGAGACTTGGCCCACATTGGGTGATCTTACACTTGAATCAACTTATACTTGAATCAACAATGATTGTGTGCCCATTCCACTCCCAGCATTTGCTGTTGTCACTAATATGCTCTATGATGCTAATTTTAATGGTCAGTTCTCAGTAGTTATTCTCCCTTATCAAAGGGGACAGTGTCGTCAGATGCCCTAGTCACAAGCAAATTCTTCACACTATGTTTGTTTTATTCCTGTGAGTGTATTTTAAATGACTTGCGATGTTAGCATACAAACTAGTGGGTCACAGCAATCTCATACATATCTCATTTTGTTTTATCTGTATACAGTCATATACGTGGATTCTCATGATAAAGTTCAGTTTACAAATTAAATTTACAGTAAGAAATTGTTAATAGCCAATGATATAGCAGAGCAGTAGCAACAACAAAGGGTTTGCTTTGGGGCCATGAGTAAGTAAAAGAGTGGTGAGTTGACCAGAAGCCCTGAAAGGCTTGGGCAGTTTGATTAGATAGCCATGATTACTACATGTCTAATGAGTAGGTAGCATACACAGTGTGGACATGCTGGACAAAACGATGGCTCACATGCTGGATAGGATGGAGTTGAACAATGTGACATTTACCGTACTGCTCAGAATGGTGTGCCATTTATTTATGGGCTTTCCCATCCAATGTGTTTGGATTGCCATTGACCAGAGACAACTGAAGCCAATGGAAAGTACAGCTGAGGAAAAAGGAAGGTAGAGGACTGAGAGACTCATATTTTAAAGATTTTTAGCTGCATTTGATGTAATTGAGCACCATCATCCCAGGTGCTTTATTTTTCTTTAGTTGCAAGAATGCCTAATTCTGGGTTTTCTCCTTATAATCACTTCCCTTTAACTACCTATTATGACTCACAATTTCTTTATTCCCTAAGCAGTGGTCTATAACTCTTTTTTCTATGTGGACTCATCTCTGCTTGCTGCCATGGTGACTGCAGATGCACACTACTCAGTCCTGTTTAGATGTAGATGCCCTAAAGTCTTATCTGCAGGGCAACCCACTCTCCTGAAGACAAGCCTTGTGAAGCTATCCTCTAAAACCTGTGGATCAGTTGAATCAAACGAAATTCATCTTGTCTAAGTTCCCAGCCTATCACTCTCATGGCTTTTCTATCTCAAAAGTTCTAATTCCGTCTTCATCTGTTTTCTTTTCTGTCTAGGATCTAAAGTCTATCCATTTGGACTAACCCAATCCTTAATTATTATAACTAAACCAAGATGAGTGTACAGGTGCAAAACCTCTTGATGTACCATGTTTCTGTCACTGACACCACACACATTGGCTGTGAGCAGACTATTTGGGATTTTCATTGAACATGTACCCAGAACCTGACCACATCATGGCACCTTTGCTCTACATCCTGGAGCAGAGAGAGTCCATCTCTGTCCACTGTCTCTGTCACTCTTTCTCTGGCACTCCCCACCATCAACAATTCTCTCTTCAGTGTGACGGTGATGCCTAGAGTGAAGGGATTAAAATACAAATGCTTTTTAAATGTATTATATTTATTAATGTCATAGATGTTTGTGTGCCCAGGGCATACATGTTGTGGTGTGCATGTAGAGGTCAGAGGGTAACTTTCAGCTCTCAGTAGTCTCGTTTCACTTGGGATTCTGAGGACTGATCTCGGGACCATGCAGCAAGAGTTTGAGCTGCTGAGCTATGTCTGCAGGTTTTCCTTGACTTCCTTTGGGAGTTGGTGCTTTGTCAAATAATGCTTATGTTGAATCCTGTAGGGCAAGTGGAGAGTAGAAATCAGGCTTACTGCACTTACAGTATGTTGGTCTAGAAAGTGGTGAGTTGTAATCTTGACAAAATGACAGGCATAATGGTACCAGGTTTAAAAAGAAAGGCTACGTGTAAGCAAAAGTATATGTTGGTGTTCTATCTTTAAAATTTCTTTGTAGCTGGCATATTTTAGTTGCAACCTAAACACACACATATTCAACTATCAACACAGTTCCTCAACAGTGGCAACAACTAACATTCAATGACTGGTAGTTTGTGTTGTTTAATCTTTGTTGTATATATGGTTCTGTGCACTGTTACATGTTTAGCAGCATCCCTGATATCATTAGAAACTTCTTTGACCCACCTGTGGTGACTGAAATATCTGCATATACTGTTTATCTCTGTATTGAGAACTACCGTGAAGGCTGGACAGGAGAAGGGACAGAGAATGGTAGATTCTGCATGAGCTCTGCCTGTGTGGAAGTGTATCCTTAGCAACATATCAATTACATCAGAGTGTTTAGAGTCAGCTATGATGCCATCTCTCTTACACTCTTTGCAAGTCTATTGATATTATTGCTTTTTCCTATTGATTACTAAAGTCACTAAGGATCTACCATTAGGAGTCAATTACATAGTAAATTATAGTATCCCTCAATTTCTATTCAGACAATTGTCTGCTTAGGAGACTTCTCTCAGAACATTGAACAGAGTTTGTTTCCTCGATTTGGGGCCCGTCAAGGCAGAATGAGAGACTGAGAAATGTTTAGCTTTCACTACTTCCCATAAGTCACATTAAAGAGAAACATGAACCAGGTAATTGGATAAAGTAACATCTGTCAATGATATTGTTAGACAACGAGGAGTTCGATTCCCGACTTCCATCTGTGTCTTTTGCAATTTGGAGTGCATCCCTAAACTTAGGGCCATTGTTATTTAGCTTTCCAATAGTTTTCCTGTAATAAGCATCATAAACAAGATGTGAAAAGTATTATATCCTTCCTGTGTTGGCGAACATCCATGCTCGACTGTCACCAATCTGAAGCCCAGACCGTTAATTACAGTGGATCGTCCAATCCATAGAGACCGATGCTTAAGACTGTCATTCAAAAGTCACTGGTATGTTTAGTGCCACCATGGGCTGGACCTCTCCCCAGGGGTGATATGAGAATACTCCTTTAAAGCAGCAATTTTATTGAGCAAATCAACAATTACCTACTGGCTGGTTTTTATTCATAGTAAAAGCAGGATTACTATTTGCTAATAGTGTAACTTCAGCTATTGCCAGGCATGCAGAATGCACATATGCACATAAATTAATGTCAAATCTAATATGTACTGTTTTTCTCCCTAATTCTTTTATATTTTTAGTGATGATGAACATGGGCATATGCCCACACATGCACGCGTGCACACACACATACACATATGAGAAAGAAAGAGAGAGATCTGTTGCCTCAGATCACTTTTGTCACATCCAGTTTCTTCTTCCTCCCTCCTGCCCTCAGTTGTACAGTTATCACGGACCCCTTCAACATAAGGATGCCATCTATTTGTTAGCTATATACTTTGCACTCTGCTAAGCTCCTATGTCTTTACCTCATTCATCCTATAGTTAACACTCTGAGGGCTACATTTCTATATTGTCCTTGAGAAAAGTGGAAAATTGATTAACATCCTCATGTTTACATGGGAGGTTGCAAACAGAAAATTTGTATTCAAGACATCTGCACCTACAATCTATCCCACTAATAATTGCTAACCTAGACTTGAAATACCTCCTCCTCTTCTCCAACACGCACTGCACATCTGTTTCTGGTTTTGTCTTTAGACAGGGCGTCATGTGGCCCAGGCTGGCCTCCCTCATTTCATAGTTGAGAATGCCCTTGAACTCCTGATCCTCTGGCCTCTACTTTCTAAGTAGGAGATTATAGGAATGAAGCCCCATGCCCAGTTCCCCACTGCAGATTTTATGTAAGGACAAGCTGGATAAGTAATCAAAGCAGAAGGAAGCAAAAGCAAAGCAAGACAAAACAAAACAGAACCCTCCACTGAGATCCCTGCCCCTTTCATGTTGTCTCAATCATGCAAGCACGGGACACGCATGCTTCTCAACAGCCCTTGATGCAGCCCATCCACCTGCACACTAGCAATTGCAGCCAAAAGGCAGATACCCCTTCTTTGCTTCTGCAGAGACAGTGTCTCTTACCTTTACCAAGAGTCTCATGGCTAGTCCGTGAACACACAGTTTCCAGGTCTAGTTAGTTGACATGCTGTTAAAATTCCTTTGAGGGATGATGCACACTTTCTAATTTGACAGGCCCCTTCCCACTTCCTGTACCTCCTCAGCTACCTCACTCACTTGCTCTGACCCCATAGAACTGTCAGTGGAGATCCTCACTTAACAGTAGAATTTGTATGGCATGAGACTATTTTCTCTACCTATTTGGCATAATCGTGTATAAGACATATTTTAACCTGAGGCTTAACTTGGGACATAGCATTTTCTGTTGACTTATGTCTTACTTACTTATACTATGTTCTCATTTTTGAGCACCAACATGTTGCACTTACTTCTTTGATTCTTATTAATTGAGTGCTTCTTCTCCAGGTCAGAGGGAGAAAGTGAGTATTAAGAGTAAGCGTTATTTTTTTAATTTATTAAAATTTATTCAGATTACATCCTTATTGTTATCCCCTCACTTGTATCTTCCTGTTCCCACTCTCCCTCCCTCTTCCACCATATTTCCCTCGCCTAGACCTCTTACAGAAGGGAACCTACTCCCCCACTCTATGACCACAGCCTATCAGGTCTCATCAGGATAGCCTGCTTCCCCTCCCTCTATGTCCCTGCTGGGCTTCCCCACCAAGGGGAAATGAACAAATCAGAGGCCCAAGAATTCATATCAAAGGCAGTCCCTGCTCTCCTAACAACCATGGAGAATGAGCTGTCCATTGGCTAGATCTGAACAGGAGGTCTAGGTTTATTGGATGTATGATCTTTTGTTGGTGTAACAGTTTGTGCAGGCCCCCTCGGTCCAGATCCGCTGGCCTTGATGGTCTCCTGGTGGGGCTCCTGATCCCTCTGGGTCCTTCCATGCCCCAATTCTTCCATACCACTCTCAGCATTCTGCCCCAAGTCCAGTATCTGTTCCGATATCCCGCTGTGCAAAGTCTCATGGAGGACATCTATGTTGTGCTAGTATCCACTTATAAGTGAATACATATCATCTGTGTCTTTCTGTGTTTGGGTTGCCTCATTCAGAATAATCTTTTCTAGTTCCACCCATTTGTCTAGAAATTTCATGATTTCCTTGTTTTTAATAGCTGAGTAGTATTCCATTATGCAAATGTAGCACAGTTTCTTTATCTATTCTTCAGTTGAGGGACATGTAGGTCATTTCCAGATTCTGGCTATTATGAATGCGAACTCTGGTGTTCCATATTTGACCACTTCCCCTTGGTGGGGAGGCCTGGTGACACTCAGAAAAAGAACAAGCAGGATACCAAGATGAGACTTGATAGCCTATGACCATTTAGT